>NC_092819.1:64685000-65406369 GCF_023375885.2 Dermacentor andersoni | reverse complement strand
CCTTCAGGCACTATTTCTTTCATATTTGCACCATCTTTAAGGACTGAGAAATCGTCAGCATATATATGAGGTACTGGCATTGATCATAAGTTCGTACGATATCATTTATGTAGAAAAGAAAAAATATTGGGCCCAACATGCTTCCTTGAGAAACTCCGCATTGTATGTGCATCATTCTGGATTTACGTTTGTTTAATTCGACGCATTGTAGGCGGGAGTTTAAATAGCTTTTAATTAGTTGCAAAGCCGTTCCTCTAAAACAATAGTGTTCTAATTTATCGAGTGGTATTAAATGGTTGACTCGATCGAATGCCTTGCTAAAGGCTAAGAATATACCTAAGATCATAATACTATTTTCGAAGTTCTGCAGAATAGTTTTCTTTTGAACGAGGAGTGCAGTTTCAGTAATTCATCTTTTTCTGCAACCGTGTTGACAGTCAGTAAGAAGGTTATGCTTTTTAGAGAAATTTTCTATGTGAGCGGTAATGACCTTTTCTAATCCTTTTGAAGAAATAGGCAGTACAAATACGGGTCGATAATTTCTCAAGTTGTTTTTATCGTCATTCTTACGAATTACTGTTACTTTTGCTATTTGCGTTCTACTCGAAAAAACGCCCTACGTGAGGGACAAATTTTATATGCGAGTTAATATCGGACCAAGAAAATCAATCATATTTAATTGGCCTAATTTGACGATCATCAGCGTCTTGACTGCGACTGTTTCGTAGTCCCTGAAAAATGCCAATTATTTCGTTAACACTCGTAGGGTGAAAAAATGCTGATTGTGGTATTCTTGAAATATTATTCGTTGTTTCAGCACAGTATGTACTACTACCATTTCCGACGAAAAAGTCGTTGAAACAATTTGCAAGGTCTGTTCCTGTCACCATTGTATCTCCAATTCTCAGGTTATACACTGTTGCTCTACTTATTTTGCCGTTCAAAAGTTCGTTAAAGTTCTTCCATAAGATCTCACTCTTTTGAAGGCAATTTTAGTCTAACATACGATTCTAATACTCATCTTTGGCTTTCTCTAGAATTTTATTAAGCTTATTTCTAAACACTTTATATTCTTTATATAGTTCGATTCTTCGGCATGACAGAAAAGACTCAAAAAGTTTTTTTTTATTAGCTTGATGTGGTCGCACGTTATCCACGGCTTGCGCAGCCTTTTTTGCTTGCGAAACGTGTGTAAAGGAAAATAACACGTGCAATGATTTTTTTTAGAATTCTCAAGAAGGCATCGTAGGTCTTGTTGCTTTCCCCTGCTGCATATATTTGGTTCCGGTCAACCTGGGCAGTTTTCCGCCTAAATATGTCTAATGTCTGTGGCGATATTTTACGATACATTGTCTCCGGCCATACATGTGTCTGCAAGTCTTTGTGTCGCTTAAGCATGCAGAAAACTGGCAAGTGATTCCTAATGTCACAGGTTACAACACCAGATGCACTTTTTTCAGTAACAGCATTAGAAATGAAAAGTTCCAGTAGCGATGCCGTTGATTTGGTTACACGCGTTGGAGCGACAATAGTGTTCTCAAAGCCATTTTGTTGTAATAAGAGTAAGTGTTCTCTGATGGCTCCTGAATTCTTTAAAATGTCACTGTTCAGGTCACCCCCAATCACGGAGCCACAAACATTTAGTAGTGGAAACTCCGCTATTTGCGGCGACCAGAAAAGGTCACAAGCCTGCGGAGCCACTATCATGCTGGCGGCGCCTGGCAGCCGTTTCGGTTGCCAGGGCTAAAGCCCCTCCATCCACGCGCCACCGCCGTGTATGGAGGGGCTTTAGCCGGGGCAACCGGTAGAGCGTGTTGCTCCCGTTCGGCCGCACGCGCCTGACTTATGTTGAGGCACGGAGGAAGGAAACTCAGGAGAGGCCCTGACGTCACTCTTTGTGAAGCTAAAGTGAAGCCGGAAGCTGGCGTTGCTCGTGGCGTTGCTCCGCCTATCGGGCCAGCTCTCCTCTCTTGTTTACATATCTCGCGAAACCACGCCGCGCTGCGCCCAACCGAGCTGCACGGACGCGCGCGCTCCGCAGCAATACTAAACAACCGCGATGTCTCATTGCATTACCGTTGCCGAAATCGTGTTGAAAGAAGTTCATAACGAACTTCGCAAATTTGGCCGGGAGGTCGAATCGGCCGCTTTTACCGGCTTTTATTAAAATAAACATGCCTTATAAGGCTTGCCAACTGAACTGTTCTCATCAACCGCAGGTACCGGCCACTGCTCAGTTCTGTTCGTGTTTTTAAAAGAAGGTCACCTTTATCACTCCCTCTACTTGCTTTTCTCAGCTTGGGTTTCCTGGGGCTCTCAGACGGACTTGCGAGCCAGACGTCTGGCGCTACGCAAAAAAAAATGTACGCATTCTCACTGGACTGCAAGAACGCACTGGAGACACGTACGACACACCGACCCATTTGCGATCCATTTGGAGTTCATGAGCACAAACACATTCTCGCTTGAGGAATGGTCGTGCTTTATTGAAGAGTTGACAGGGTACACGATTTGTTATATCCTCAGGAAGAATACAGTCAGCAGCTATCTTGATACTGGCACTGAAAGCAGACTGCCCAAAGAAAATGTGGCATTTCTAGCCATCCGTGCAGATCTTGCCGAGATCATTTTCACGCTTTATCGCTGCAATTTGCGATTTCTCGTCGCGACGTGCGAGAATGTTGCCGTTTTTAAACCAAATAAATTTCTATTACGCTTCACGTTCGCGCGTTACAGCCATGCCCAAAAATCTCTTCATATACTGACAAAAATGCTCATTTATGTAAATGAGCTCGTCTGTCGATGAACATGAAGACGATTCAGTCGGCAGGCCCAACTTTGCGTTTGTGAGCCTTGATTTGCGGGCTTTTTCAAGAACCTTGTCGAGCTTATCTCGCCTCACGAACTGCACCACAATATTTTTTATCTTTTGTTGAAACCCCGTGACATACGTCTACGTCAGCGGCTGAAATTGGCTCATCGATTTACTTGCCAATTTTGCTGAGGATATCTGAAAGGCATACAATTGGGTTTTCTTTAACGTTTTTGATTTCCAGGTTCCGGTATCGCGAGTATTGCTCTGACTTCACGAGGTCGACTTGGGATGTAGCAAGGCCCCTTTGGAAGCAATGACCTGCAGTCGGAGCGCTTCGTTTTCGTTTTTTAGTGGCTTATTTTCAGTCAGGGGGGCTTCAAGTCTCTTACTAGCTTCGTGAAGGCCATTGCAAACGAAAGTCATGTTGCGTTTAATCTCCCGTATTTGCCCCAAGATTTATTTCTCCCAGACGGGTACTTCTTTCCAGAGATTCTCGGAGGTATTTGAATTCATTTTGAAGCTCCTCCTCGAATTCCTGGAAGCGCTTTTGCATTTCCTTCGAAATTTCTTAGCGACCGGGACAAATCGCAAATACGTTTCACAATACACTGTGGCAGCAGCGACAGCAGCACTTATAAGTGACTTACTGAGGTGAAGAAAGAGAAATTGGCTAACCAGCTGACGCCTCTGCCCGAGCTCACGTTCACCGGGCTTTCTCGCAAGATGCGCTAAGGACGAAGGATGACGTCAGGAAAAATATACACCGATATTTTGCAACACTACAGGCTAGGCAGAAGAACTTACCCGCCACATCACCCCAGCCTAGCTAGGGAAGAAACAGTAACACTAAGGAAATTGCAAACCAATACCTACGTCCACGGTATCTTATTGCCCCGAATTTCGCCATCTGCAAGTACTGTGATGTCCCAGATGCCCTATGTCATATGGTATGGGGATGTGTAGGAAAACATGGCACATTAGACATTCAAACACTAACTGAAGAGCAGTGGGAGGCCAAGCTAACACACCCGTACCCGAAGAAACAGCGCAGCCTGATCGAACGTGCCCGGGTGATGGTCGGGGTCCGCGGCTACCTGGAATAAGGAGGCCGCCCACCTAGGGAGCACACAGCGCTTGCTCAAAATAAAAGTTTATTCTCTCTCTAACCTGCAGCGGGAGGCAGGGCCCGATTGGTACTTGTGGTCGATATGTTGTCGCTGCTGCCAAGTGCCTGGCATCCATAGGACCTGGCATCCATAAACCAAGGACCTAGCATCCATAAAGTCCCAGCGTACTTTATAAAGTTCACCGTTCTAGCTTTTGAAGGTATAAAGCAAAACTCATGAAAGTTTCACAGTTATGTTACAGTATAGAAATGTTGTATACAAAAAATCAATCAAATCTGGCGGGTAAATCTATGTTGGGCCTTAACGGTTTAATTTAATGCTAATGTACACATGCTCCAAGAGCTTGGCCATTCACTGCACATTTTTGAGTAGCTACTTAGCGCTTTGGTTTCCTAGCCTCAAAGCAAGGCGCACCATTCTGTTGCAGATTCTATCCGATTTTCACTGTATTTGAAATAAAGGCTCACCCCTTCCCGTCCCCTCGTTGTATGTATAGAGATTATTCCTCCAGTAGGCTTTTCTCTACAAAAGAACAGCTTGAGTGGGCCTTTTGTCTCATTCTAACAAAAAAAGCCTTCACAGAAGTTCCCTCTCTCCCATAACTCTGAATTTAATGCAAGTTTTTATGCTGTATTATTTCAAAATAATGTGCCACCTGGCCGTACAACTTCAACATATGCACTTCTAGAGCCATAATTTGGAGGTTTTGCTTCGGACAAAAAAATTAAGTTCGTAGATTTTATGTCAGCAGGCAATTTATGCTCTTAAATGTACACTAAATAAAACGATAGTCATTTTTAGTACATTACGCTTCACAAATGGCCAAGAGCCAAGAGCCTCTTTTACCGTGAGGAGAAGAGGGCAGAAAGAAACGAAACAGCGAAATCCGGGTTGCGCGACTGTCCTGAAAATTACTGCAATGCTAGCCAAGAGCGTCAGCATGGAGTTTTTTTTTTATTTAAGGACTACGGTGCGTGTTTAATAAAGCAAGGGCTCAACCTAGCAAGTTCTGAGAACTTACTATACGTCAAACCGGCCTAACTACGACAGCAAAATTTTAGATTCATGGCGGCTTTCAAGGTATGACAAAAATATTTAGAAAGAAAGCTTGGTAATAATTTATTCATTTATTTATCAAGCTTTTCCTCACAGGATGAATAAAACGAGTTTTGAAGATATAATTTACATATACTTATGTGGTTTCGAGTGGATCGCAAAAAAGGATTTACTTATGGCCGCTCCTTCCCTACAGTTTCGTACGTCTAAAGGCACCTACATGTTTGACCGAGACAGTTTTACCATAGCGAACCCGCAACGTGCGATTGAACCAGTAGACTGCGCATAAACAAAACAAAAATGAAACAATGAACTTCTAGAAGTGTGCAGACAGTACAACAGCCTCCCCTCTATAATAGAGGAAAAGAGCGAAGCTTTTATGGTCGGCAGATGAAAATTCCGAAAGCTACCAAGATTCTTCCAGGAAGTCAATAAAAGGGCCGGGGTCATTTTTTACAGAATGTCAACATGTTGCCATCACTTTCGAGAACACGCATTTGCATGCACCCTCGTCTGCTGTTATATTTACTTCCGTGGGCCAAGCAATGTTAAAATATTTTTCCAGTCTTTCCAATATATCCAAATAATAAGTTAAGCTAAAATGATAAATAAATGCTCGAGAACGTCTAAGGCGTCGATAATATCGCGAACAAAAAATCAGTAATCGAGAAATTGAGGTAAATATAGGGCATGATTTGCGACTGCGCCACGACATTCAGGTACTAGACCGATGACGTAGGCAATCCTCAATATGATTCAGTCACTAATACTCAACCATTCGTCATAAAAAGATCATTGCACAGCATAATAAGACAGAAGAAAATGCTACTTGTCCAGCTCTATTCGATTTGTAGAAAAAGAATTCACCGACGATTACGATACTCGCTAATGCGAAATTTGAGCGCAGCTCTATACGTGTTTTAATATCGTGATATAATGAGGCAAATAATTTGAGAAAGACATGTAGCAGAGTCGGCAATCGTCGAAAATCTGATTTGCTGGTCAAGCGCGTCGGCTTTTACACATGACTCGTCGAAGGTTTCAGTGTAATCGCTGGTGTCGCGTGACTTCCCGAAAGTATTACACCATTCGCGTCGCGCATACAAGCTACAAAACAATCGCAAGCAATGAGCGCCTCCTTCGCATGGGTGTACATAACGCATTTGATGAGCTCACGGAAGCCCATCGCGCAACCCAAATTGAGAGGCTGTCCTCCACCACCACAGGTCGGCACGTCCTTGACAAACTAGGACTAAGCCCGACTTATGAGGCCGACCAGACGTGTCCCTTACCATCAGACATACAAAACTGCATCACCATCCTCCGCCTGACTAAACACGTGCACCCCATAATCATCTGCATCACGAGGCGCGCTGGCAGGCCAGGGCAAAAGCCCTCTACAAACAACACCAGCACGACCCCCTCACGGTGTGTGTCGACGCCGCTAGCCACCCACACAAAACTGGCCGGACTCCAAATGCCGAGTTCATGAACCGGCACGGAAAATTCTCAATCGTCGGACCTCCCTCAGACCAATTAAGTTCATCTGGGTGCCCGTTCACGCGGGCCTTCCAGCAAACGAGATGGCCCATTCTATCGCTTGAGTAGCCGTCAACCGAGCCACGCCGTCCGATGGCCTGGATAACGCCAGAGACCGACTGGTAGAATATTATGAGATAACCCTCCACTACCGCGAAATGTGGTTGAGATATCCGCCCCCACACAAATCCTTAACGAAATTCCAGCAATCTACCTGGCACCAGTTTCAGGCACAAACCTTCCTCTCGCCAGCTTTTCTCGCCCTGGTTCATCCAGGCCTATATCTACAGAAATGTACACTCTGCGGCGCGCCTAGAGCCAACTTCCATCGCATAATTTTCATATGCCCTGAGCTCCAGCCACTCTCTGAGTGGCAACTCACCGACGTCGAGGGATGGGAGACCACGGTGTCTAGCTCCAACCCAGCCGACCAATCACGGCTGGTAGACTGGGCTCTAAGGGTCCCTGAGTGCCACAATCTCCCGCCCACTCTACGCGCTGCTGAGCCCCCTCGCAAGTAGTGTCGTAAATAAGGCTCAAGTAATAAATGTTTACCACCACCACCACCACCACCACCCATGACAATCGAAACAAGTGCGAACGAAGCCAAACCAAGTAAACCAAACAAGCGCGAGTGAGAGCTGATGCGAGCAGACGATAGTACGAAACGAGCAGTCCGGCTGAGACCCGATACGAGTACACATCGAGCGGTCGGGTGGGTCCGCATGACACCAGTTTCCCGCGCGCACGTCACTGTCGGAGCTACTTTCATTGGTATTCGCCGTTCGCGGCTCGCGTGTTTCTTCTCCCGCTCCACGTTCGCTCTTCCATCTTTCGCTGTGCTCGTTCGTTCGGTTACGCCGCCGCCGCCGCCGCTCGCCCCCGGAACGGGCGCCTAAGAACTGCGCTCTAAAAAGTCGGTTTCGCCCGAAAGACGAAGCATCAATTGCGATAGCAAATTAGTGGACGGCTATACGAAGTAAGGATAGTAGATTTATCGACCGTATAAGCGGTTGACTGGAGGCGCCTTCAAGCCAGAACTTACACGAACCCGGTACATCTTAACCGCATGTTTCTGGAATTATACGCTGATATCAAATGTAAATTATGGGATGATAGAGGAGCCACCTAGAGCACATACTCTGGGATTGTGAAATGGTTCAGAGGAGAATTGCAGTCACTCATGATGAACTAGAGGCACGGTGGAGAGCCGCACTGACTAGCTCAGATCTTCAGGACCAACTTTGGGCCATTCAGCAAGTCCGGGAAGCTACCGAGAAACAGGGTCTCTCTGGTGATTCCAGCGCATCCTAAACCTCCCCCTCCCCCCACACACAAACTCGTAAACATGACATACTAACTAAATTAACAAGCACGATGTCACGCGCGCACAAGCAAACTGAACACATCTCACTCAATGACGGCGGAAACTCACTCTCAAAACGCTTCAGTCAGGAAACGCGGCAGCAGCAGCGAGCGAATTGACTTTCGTGATGCCGCTCGCATCAACGCGAACTAAGCCGCGCAAACACAGTGCAGCGCAGACTCTGTACCCGTCGCAGATGGCTTTCTATATGCAGTGGCACGGCCGGGCGCGCTTGGCCACCTGGGCCTCCCGCAGTAGTATGCGCCCCCCCCCCTACTCTCCCCGCGAAGCCTTGCGTGCTATACAGAAGGCGGCGCGCTTGATCCCCGCTTTCCTCCGTCGCGTGCGCGGGATCGAGCCACGGTCGCCGGCTCACCCTCGCACGCTTTCACTCGCACATACAGCATACGGCGTGCGGCGACGATTTTATTGCCCTTTGATGTTATACGGAACCTAATGGCGACCTTGACGGCAGAAATGCGCCGGGAGTGGCCATTTAATTGCCATCGCAATAAAATGAAGTCATTGACCTTGCCCTTGACAACGACGCGGGGGATCGAAAGGTTTCGTTTTTGCTCGACACCCGCGCCACCTGCGCTTTCGCGTTTGGGTAGTTTTGTTATCGTGTAGCGCTGTGCTGCTTTTGCTGCCCTGCCCCCTCACCAAGGCGATGCCGAAGCACTCTCCACCTCTCCATAAAGTGTCATTACCATAGACCACCCCCCACCTATACCCATAACTAACCCCCCTGCTATCCCCACCCTTTAGGAGCGATGGGAGATCATGCTGTCCAGCCCCGCCCTGGAAAACCAGCTCCGACTGATGATCCACAGGGGCCAGGCGGCCCTGGAAGCATATGGAGCCCGCGAAGAGGGAGCCACCCCATCAGACGCTTAACGCGTTTCATTTCATAATGGACCAGTAAAGTTGTTTCTCTCTCTCTCTCATTACCAAAGCATTCTGTTACCCACATCATTTGAGGTTTCTTTTGAGTTGCCTCTACCTTTTCGCCTAAAATGTTATTGTGGCTAAAAGCCTACTGCGTCATTGTTGGCGCGCACGTGCGCCGCTGTTAATTCATGTTTTAGCTTTATATCTGCAAGTCCTGACAAAAGGAGGACAAGCGGATTAAAGTAGCAGCGACGGCTACCTCATCCTTATTTTATTAACTTCAACATTTTCTTAAATATTTCCATAATGAACATGCACAAACACAATATATGTATATATACAGGGTGTCCCAACTATCATGCACCAAGAGATAAAAATATGCAAATGCCACGTAGCTGTAATGAACCAAGGTAACGTTTCTTGCCATCGCTTGAATATACTCAGATTATTTTTTTGAGTTCCGATTAATTGCATAATTATTCTTAATTAATTAATTAATCAACTTTTCAAATAATATAATTACACGAGAAGTGTGAATGAGAAAATTGTAGAGCAACGTGAAAAACTCCCGATACAGCTTTCTGTTGCTCAATGGTTCTACATAAACGCGTTTTTCCTAGCGTGAAAGAAGCCCGCGAATACACGCAAAATGCCTTGAACGGCCACTCGCGTGGCAGTTTTGCGTGTACTCGCGGGCTTCTTTCACGCTAGGAAAAACGCGTTTATGTAGCACGCATTGAGCAACAGAAAGCTGTATCGGGAGTTTTTCATGTTGCTCTACAATTTTCTCATTGACACTTTTCATGTAATTTTAATATTTGAGCAGTTTATTCATTTTTATTTTATTTGTACATACTGCAGCCCTGTTGGGCTATAACTGGAGTGGGTGTGAAGAGCAGAACAATGACAAATAATAGAGGCAATATGAACAATACAGACCAAATGGAAATACTAAGTACCTGTATATTCAATAGTCGTTAAAATAAGTTTAAGGGAAGGGAACAAGTAGGACCAGGCAAAGAATCCGGTACTCAATTACACAGGGAAAGAAACTGCATTTAAAGGTGTGCGCACAGGCAGAATAATACGCGATGGATAGGCGATAGTGGCTTCTAGTATAGATGGTTTAACAGGAGTTAGGTAATTATCTTAGTAAATCCGGCAAGAGGAGTTAATAATGTGACGCAGAAACCTTAGTGACTGCGTGCGTCGGCAATCTCAGTGGTTGCAAGCCAACCAATCTGGGATTAATTAATTAGGACTAATGACGTATTTAGGCGGAAGGCAACAAGAACAATCTGAGTATCTCCAAGTGACGGCAAACAACAATGCCTTGGTTCTCTCCAGCTACGTCGCATTTGCATATTTTTAAATCTTGGTGCATCACACTTGGGACTTTTAAAGAGAAGGAGCTACCCAACTAACAAATATTTCCAATGGCATGAATACCCTATGCCAATATGTTGCTGTATGTTAACCTTGATTCAAACTGCTTGGTGTGCTTTTTTTTACCCTGAAAAAAAAAAAAAAAGCCTGCAGACTTTAGCTACTCCTCCGGCAGCATCTTTCATCGATGGCGTGTGAAATGCACGGGAATGATATGTGTCTCACCATTACGTCTCTTTCCAGTTGGCTATACTCACTACTCATGAAAAAAAAACACTCTTATAATTTACAACATCTATTAGGGATGGAAACATCGCCACTTGCATGCGAAGGACATAAATATAATTCACTCAGTAATCGAAATGAGGATAAGTTGAATTCACTCGTAATCAGAATCAATTGCAATCATGCTCGGCAGCGATTATGCTCGAACTCACGATTTAAAGAAACAACGAAAAAAAAAAAGCAAAATAAAGGCTCGCCATCCCGGCCCGGACCTGTGAACGTGGATGTCCGGCGAAGCTAGTGAAAACCACCATTACAACTGCTGAGGGGGGTATACAATGCTTTATTGCATTAGAGTACTTGTAGTAATGGTAATTTAGAGTAATGGGAGAAGTGGTAATTTTGACAGCACGCCGCCGCTGATCGTTCTGCCGTTTCTTTTTCCCGTTGCCGCTCCTCGTATTCACACCGCTCCCGACAAGTTCTAACTATGCATTGTCTACCTATAGCGGTGCTGCAAGAACAATTAAATTAGTTGCTGGGCTGGTTCTTTCATATACGAAAGGCCAGTGACGTCACCCATACGTCGCAAGCTGCCGTCTCCGTGGATGCTTGCGCAACACTAATCTTTACCGAAAAGCGTATGCGGGGAGTGCTACGTGCTTCTTATTTTATTAGGAGCGCTTTATCCTCAATTATCTCGTTCGGATGTTTGCTTTGTGGTTGTTTTTCATTGAAATGAATGCTGTTCTGTATGTTGTATTCGTGATTCCCAAGAATATATGCAGTTTTCGCTTCATTTTACCGAGTCCTTCACACCTGCGTCACCTCCGCCGAGGGTCGGCCCGGTATTGCATAATTTTCGGGATTGGCAAATGTTTTTGAACACGGACGCGGATGCGAAAAATGCCGACCAACGAGCGGCCAACAGCTTTGCTGTAAAAAAAGAGGCTGCAGTTTCGCCGTAAAGGCGAAGCAGTATTATTAACACTTGCACCTGTAGAAAATTTGCGTGACCTTGAATTCTTCACTGAAGTGACCGCCTTATATCAGTATACACAAGACATCATAGTGTCTTGTGTATTTTCACAGCCCGAGTCCCCTCGCACCACCAAGAGACTGGAGTCTCTCGGCGGTGTAATCGTGTGTGTGTGTGTGCGTGCGTGTGCGTGTGCGTGTGTGCGTGTGTGCGTGTGTGCGTGTGTGCGTGTGTGCGCGTGTGCGCGTGTGCGTGTGCGTGTGCGTGTGCGTGCGTGTGTGTGTGTGTGTGTGTGTGTGTGTGTGTGTGTGTGTGTGTGTGTGTGTGTGTGTGTGCGCGCGTGTGTGTGTGCGCGCGTGTGTGTGTGTGTGTGTGTGTATATCGTACGTGTAAGTGAAGACATGGGTTCGTAACCCACCTGCGGCCAGTTTTTTCTTTCTTCATGCACTTTCATTTACATTAATTTATCATTTTCTTTAATTAAATTAATAAGTGAATGCTATGTCGGCTATGCTGTCCTTGGCGTTTTTGTTGGCTTCGTATGACGTGACTAATAAAATTATATATATATATATATATATATATATATATATATATATATATATATATATATGTATGTATATATATATATATATATATATATATATATATAAATATATATATGCAGGTGGCGTTCGGAAAGATGGTCGGGCCCCAGCCCACTCACCCCCCCCCCCCCGCCCCCGCCCCCAGTAAAATGAAATGTTTCCGCATATGGAATAAGTCATCGTATATTGGTGCCAACCCACTTTTCGACTTTGATACAATATACCCGACGTATACCCAAGTGACTCCGCCCGACTCGGCTGGCTGAGAAACAGCAGAATATCGCCGATAGCGTTGCGCGCACCAGAGGTATCCGCTTGCGTGACGCAAGCGCCGGCGCTGCCATCTCTTGTCTACTTCGCGGCTTACCCGCACCACGTGAGGAAACTTCAAGGCGTCGCTTCGCGTACATTTATTATTAGAAATTAAAAAGTTGCCGTTGTCATAACCGCCGACGATGTGAAAAGTAAATAATCTTGAGTACAGTACAAACACAGCAGTGAAAAATGCAAAAAGTCGCAAAATATTTGCAATATTGAACCAATGTTATTACAAACAAACCCGTTTTAAAAAACAAAATGATGGCCCACGTGACGTAACGTGTGCGTGCGCTCACGGTACGTCCATAGAGAAAGACATTCCACAAGAGCGGACACTCCCATAGAGCCCAGCGGCCATGCCAGCGGCCGAATTGACTGTAGCGCACCAAACTAATGAGATTAAAATCGTCCGGTTTCGGTTTTGGGCGCGCGCGATTTTGAATGCTAGCCAGCACGCGTTGCGCCGGCTGCACTAATCAGCGCCGCCTTTCTTCTTTTTTTTTAGCTTCTGTTGCTTAGTCGCTGGCGTTCTTAGTATGGAATCACTTTGTTTAGTACAAATGATTGCGAACAATCTTTACAAGCCTCCACCGAATCCGTGCCACGTGCAATTTGATACAGTAGACGCAAGACGCCTTGTAAATGATGATGATGATGATGATGTGTAGTGTTTTGTGGCGCAAGGGCCAGGTTTGGCCAAAGAGCGCCATGACAAGTGGTAAAGTTGACGATGTATTATGGAAGATGTGATTTAGCTGTAAAGTGGCCTAAAAATAGTCGCTGTAAAGTGCGTAAAATATACTTGCTATAAAATTATGGCGATGACTAATGACGTATACTATGAACAATAAAATCCATCGTAAAAGAAGGACACAGAGTAGAAAATATATGAGATAATAAAAAATACCTGGAGCACTGTTGCCTCACCGGAGCCCTTGAAACACAAGGGCCTAGAGGCACGTGCTATACAAAAGAACTATCACAGCGCCATCCTCCGAAGAGAGGAGACGCTACGAACATGTGGGACTAACAACATGCAACACAACATCTTTCAGAAAACTTAGGACTGCATTGGTGTCAAATAGCGGTTCTGGGCCGAGTAACATTGCAGGATGAAGGGGGATCTGCTGCCGGTATGCTAGTGGAAAATGCTTCTTTCTCTCAGATTCGGCTGCCCGACACTCCAGGAGGACGTGGAGGACGGTCAGCCTCTCCCCGCATCTACCGCAGGTTGGAGGACCGTTTTCAGTGAGTAAAAAGTTATGTGTGCCAAATGTGTGTCCTATTCTGAGGCGACAGAATAGAACATCTGTTCGCCGTGATTTTGGTGCGGAGGGCCAAGAACCTAATTGTGGCTTTATCACGTGCAGTTTGTTATGTACTTCTGCGTCCCACTTACGTTGCCAGTGATTTCGCAGTTTCTTTCTTAAAAAAGGCTTCAAGTCTGTGACAGGGACCGAAGAAGTTGGATTAGCTGCATGCAACGAAATTGATGTGGCCATCTGGTCTGCTAGAACGTTACCCTCGATGCCCCTATGTCCGGGCACCCAGCATATAATGACATGCTGGTTAGACATGTACGCTCTACAGAGAATGGAATAGAGCTCAGTTAATACGGGGTTTCTGTGTTTACAGTGTGACTTCAAGGCTTTCACGACGCTTAAGGAGTCTGTAAATAAAATTGTTTTTTGAATATTTGATTTTCTGATATGTTTCACAGCCGACAATAGTGCATGGGCCTCAGCCGTAAATATACTTGTTTCAGGGTGCAGTACACCAGATTCCGAAAAGGATGGACCAATGGCTGCGTAGGACACCCCGGCATGCGACTTAGAAGCGTCTGTGTAAAACTCTGTGCAAGAGTACTTGTACTGGAGCTCCAAGAAATGCATTTTGATATGTGTCTCTGGCGCATGTTTAGTGACCTCTACAAAGGATGTGTCACACTCTATCAGCTGCCACTCCCAGGGCGGTACTAGCTTAGCTGGAGGCATTAGGCGTTGTTCGAGAACTGGGACGTCCATTTCTGTGCTAAGTTCTCTTGCATGCAGTGAGAAAGGAAGTCTCATAGAGGGTCTGTTATGAAAAAGTGTTTCACACGTCAAGTCGTTAGCGGTTGTGAAACACGGATGTTCCTTATTAGAGCGAACCTTGAGAAAATACGTTAAGCTGATGTTTGTTCTCTGAAGATGGAGTGGCCACTCATCCGACTCCACATATAGACTTTCAACAGGGCTTGTCCTAAATGCGCCAGTGGCCAGACGGATACCCAGATGGTGAACTGGGTCTAACATCTTAAGCGCGCTCGGTGCGGCAGAGTGGTATACTACGGCATCGTAATCTAACCGTGATCGAACTAGGCTCCTGTAAAGATTCAACAGGCACCTCCTGTCGCTGCCCCATGTAGTGTGGGATAGAACTTTAAGTAAGTTCATGGTTTTTAGACATTTTGCTTTAAGACGTTTTATGTGCGAAATGAAGGTGAGCCTGGAGTCAAGGATAACACCTAGAAATTTGTGTTCTTTGTTAACAGGAATTTGTTGTCCACCCAGTTCTACACAGGGATCAGGTACCAAGCCTCTCTTTCTTGTGAAGAGAACACAAGAACTTTTGTGCGGGTTGATTTTAAATCCATTTTGATCTGCCCACTTGGACACCTTGTTTAAGCCCTGCTGTACCTGTCTGTCACATACTGTAAGGTTGCATGATTTGAAAGCTATCTGTATATCGTCTACGTAGACGGAGTAGAAAATAGCTGGTGGTAAAGATGCACGAAGCGTGGTCATTTTGACGACAAAGAGCGTGCAGCTGAGTACGCCGCCCTGGGGTACCCCAGTTTCCTGTATGAATGTACGCGACAGTGCAGGACCTATTTTCACTCGAAATGTACGGTTCTCTAGGTAGCTCTCTATAATGTTTAACATATTGCCGCGGATACCTAGCGCGGAAAGATCGCGCAGGATTCCGTACCGCCAGGTTGTGTCGTAAGCTTTTTCCATATCCAGAAATACAGATAAGAAAGATTGCTTGTGCACGAAGGCATCACGAATGCTCGCTTCAATGCGCACAAGATGGTCAGTTGTAGATCGCCCTTCCCGAAAACCACATTGAAATGGGTCAAGCATTTTACTGGACTCTAGGAGATGCACGAGACGGCGATTGATCATTTTTTCAAATACCTTACAAAGGCAACTTGTCAAAGCTATCGGGCGGTAACTTGCCACTGAGGAAGGATCTTTGCCTTGTTTCAAAACCGGGATCACAATGGCTTCTTTCCATGCAGTCGGGAGGTATCCCGCAGCCCAAATGGTGTTGAAAATTGTGACTAGTGTAGCTTGGGTGTCTTTATGTAAGTTTTTTATCATTTCATACATGATTCTGTCAGATCCCGGTGCAGAGCTCTTGCAGGCGCTCAAGGCAGCTCTCAACTCGGCAATGCTAAAAGGACAGTTGTATGGTTCATTCTGTTGACATTTTCTCATGAGTGGCTTACATTCTTCTATTTGTTTATATTTCTGAAAGGATTGCGAGTAATGGTTGGCACTTGACACGCTCTCAAAGTGCTCCCCAAGTGAGTCCGCCTGAGCTTGTAGGGTATCGCCTTCTGTGTTTACCAAAGGGAGTGCATATGCTTGTCGCCCTCTTATCCTATTTACCCTGTTCCAGGCTTTGGCCTCATCTCTGAACGAGTTAATACTCGATAGAAACTTCTGCCAACTTTCTCGTCTGGCCTGTCGGCGGGTTCGCCTGCCTTCGGATTTTGCTTTTTTAAAGTTGCTAAGATTCTCCGCAGTGGGAGAAGCGCGTAGCAACCCCCACGCCCTGTTCTGTTTTTTACGAGCGATCCTACAATCGTCGTTCCACCACGGGACACACCGTTTGCAGGCCAGGCCTTTTACTTCTGATATGCATTTATATGCGACATCTATTATGAAGGCTGTAAAGAACTCGACTGCAGCATCAATTCCTAACGAAGACAGGTCAGCCCATGAGATACTAGTAAGAGATCGAAATTTCTCCCAATCATCTGTCTCAATCTTCCACCTAGGAGCGTGCGGTGGATATTCGTTGTTTTTAGGTGATCTTAGCAGTATAGGGAAGTGGTCGCTGCCGTAAGGGTTGTCGGTAACTTCCCATTCAAGTTCAGGCAGTACAGACGGGGAGACTATGCTAAGATCTATGGAAGAATAGGTTCGGTTTGCAGGAGAGTAATATGTGTGTTGCTTCTTATTCAACAGACACGCACCCGAAGAAAAAAGGAACTGTTCGAGAAGACGTCCTCGCGCATCTATACGAGGGTCGCCCCACAGGGAGTTATGTGCATTGAAGTCGCCAAGAACAACATAGGGTTCTGGCAATTCATCTATAAAGGTCTGAAATTCATGTTTGCTTAGCTTATAATGTGGGGGAATATAAAGCGAGCAAATAGTGATAAGTTTGTTTAGCAGAATAACACGAACCGCCACTGCCTCAAGGGCCGTTCGTAGCTGTACGCGTTGACAGGCTATGCTTTTTTGAATTATAATTCCAACACCGCCCGATGATGCTATAGCATCATCGCGATCTTTGCGAAAAGTAACATACTGTCGAAGAAAGTTTGTGTATTTTGATTTCAAGTGTGTTTCCTGTAAACACAGCACTTTTGGATTATGTTTATGGATGAGTTCTTGAACATCATCAAGATTCCTAAGTAGACCTCTGACATTCCATTGAATGATTTGTGTATCCATATTTTAAATTAAATTGGTGCTGTGTTTACGGAAACGGAAGGAATGTCTTAGATTACAGAGCCCTTTCGAGGCCCTGTAACCGGGGTTTTGCTCTTTTTGAAGCGTTCGAGGGAACCTCGCCGCTCCTTAGGCGCCTGGTGCGCCTTGAGGATAGGTGTAGTGTCCATTGCCTCTTGTGAGGCGCCGGACACGTGCTCTTGCGAGCGAGAAGTTTCCCGTGAGGGTCCCGCCCTGGAGGGCAAGACCCCTGCGCCCACCAGCCCGGAGGTCGATGGGGCTCCCTGGGGGATTTGGCTGCGCCGGCCGTTGCCAGCGCTGGAAGGGACCTGGGAGGTTGAGGCAGCCTCGGCTGCGCCCACCTTCGGGGTGGATGGTCCCCTCTCGTCGGTTGACGGAGCAGGGCTAGCTGCGACCGCCGCGGGGGCAGATGGCGTAGCTGCCGACTCACTGCTTGTGGGTCGGACAGCCGCCGGAGGCAGTTGTGACGCTGCCCCCTGACGCGCCACTTCGGCAAAGCTGGCCTTAGGAAGGTATGCAACCCGCCTGCGTGCCTCTTTGAATGATATGTTTTCTTTTACTTTGATAGTGACTATTTCTTTTTCTTTTTTCCAAGACGGGCATGACCGCGAGTATGCGGCATGCTCGCCATCACAGTTCACGCAGTGTGGAGCGTTTTCGCACGTTTCAGAGGCATGGTCACGGGAACTACATTTTGCACATGTCTGGCGGCCTCGGCAGTTCTGTGAGCTGTGGCCGAATCGCTGGCACTTAAAGCATCGTAGGGGATTTGGAATGTACGGTCTCACTCGGATTTTCACATAGCCTGTCTCGATAGTGTCTGGTAGGTTGCTTGAGCCAAATGTAAGTATTAGGTGCATGGTATTGATTTCTTTTCCGTCACGTCTTATTTTAATTCTCTTAACATTGATCACGTTCTGATCATTCCAACCCTCTAGAAGTTCAGCTTCAGACAATTCAAGCAGATCAGCATCCGATACAACGCCACGGGTAGTATTCATGGTACGGTGTGGGGTCACTGTGACTGGAACACCCCCAAAAGATACAAGTTTGGACAGTTTTTCATATTGTTTCTGATCGCGGAGCTCTAGGAGAAGATCACCGCTAGCCATTTTCGATGCTTTGTATCCGGGACCAAAAACTTCTGTCAGAGATTTCGAGACAGCGAAAGGTGAGATCATTCTTACAGTCTTCTCAGGCTTATCAGAGTGGATGACATGAAAGCGGGGAAAGTTCTGTGTACGATTGCCAAAAAACTTAAAGACATCTTCGGTGCGCCCTCGTTTCTGAGGGCGATCAGGAAGTTTGGGGAAACCAGTTTCCATGAAGATACATAAAAATTCGGCAACAGCGCCGACCGCCCACCACGGAGCCCAACGCGGGGACGCGGCAGAGCTTGCATACAAGTCTGCACGACGCCAGTCGTACGCCGCCACTATAACCAAATATGGTGTACCCAAGGTTGGATAGCCACACAGGGTTAACCCTTGCCACCAAGAAGAAGGAAGTAAATAGAAGAGAGAAGGAGACAGGAAAGTACTAAAAGTGGAAGGGAAAGACGAAGGTTTCAGGAGAGAGAAACAGGAAACGGCGACTGCCGATTTCCCCCGGGTGGGTCAGTCCGGGGGTGCCGTCTACGTGAAGCAGAGGCCAAAGAGGTGTGTTGCCTCCGCCGGGGGGCCTTAAAGGTCCGAACACCTGGCATCGGCTCAACCTCCAGGATCCCCCTTTCCCCGGACACGGCTAAGCCGCGCACGGCTACACGCGGGAGGGTCCAACCCTCGTGTGCTCGGGTCCGTGGTGTCGCAACACACCAAACGCCTGCTGACGCACACGCCCCTGCGGGCCCTTGTAAATGAGGAAATGTTTTTTTTCTCTATATAAGCGGTCGTGGCGGGCTTTTTGTGCATTCATCCAACGTTGTGGCGCCAGGTAAGCAGCAGTAGTTCTCGTACGAAGCTCCACCGGACGGCATCAGCTGAAAAAATTACAAGCATGTGACATTTTGGTGTTTAGACCTCATACGAATACTCCATGCAGATGCGAAGCGTGCCAAAGTCGTGAATGGGTGGCATTAACAAACCAAGGCAATTCGTTTCTCCGTACACATGGCGTAGAAAATGCCCGACTGATCCCTAAAAATACCATAAAATATGAAAAGAACTGATTTTCAAGCATTCCCGATTCCCGGTCATTATTTCCTGCGCTTTAAAAGCACAAATACACGGGCGAATGTGCGTTTCCAAAACGACTTGGCTTCGGCCAACGCGATGGTAAGCTACATACCCAGAAGTGGCCACTAGATATACAGGCTCTCAGTCAGACCATGCTAGATGCTGGCAGAATTCCTTCTGCTCGCACTCAAGACAAATGTGTGGGTGCAAAGCCTGTTTTCAGTCGCTCAGGAGACAGAATTTTTAGGTTCTTGAGCTCCACGGCATTATCTTTTGCGCGTTCTGCCGGCGCAAGCAACACGCTCCAGAGTTATCACTCTTGGCAATCACTCGTCGCGTTTTCGCAAGCGTGAGTGCCAAAAGAATGTGTATGTAGTTGCGGGGCCCCAAAAAGCGTGACAAGCTTGTCCCACCGAGATTCAGTACACGCCAAGCTTATACCCCTGTCGCACGGGAAAATTTAATGTCATTCGAATCGAATGGCATTCGATGCATCGAATGCCATTCGGTCTCTTGCGCTCTTGCGGTGCTACACAGTAAAATATAATGGCACTCGCAAATGATAGCAATGACGATCGGGAACAAAATTTCTGAAATTCAAAGAAATTTTGTGCCTATTAAACGCGTTTAAGAACTTTTGCGAGTACTTTTAAAACGGACGAAAATATTTTGATGCCAATTATTCACAGCTAAAAGCACTTCGATCAACACATCCAATATGGCCGACCGCCGCAACAGATTCCTGATGCAAAGAGTAATAGCATTGAGCACAGCCCATGGGGAAAATATCATCAGCGAAGTCTTCTGACTTTGCTGATGCACGCATTATTTTTTCGTGTTGCGTGTCGCTGTTGTCTATCTGGGGTCAAGAGTACACATTCGGTTCAAAATCAAATGCGAATGAGTTCCCCTAACTCATGCGATGGCAAATGTCATTCCATTCGAATGACATTAAATTTTCCCGTGTAAATCACGATTAGTGGGATTATATGCGAATGCCATTAGATTGGAATGACATTAAATCTTCCCGTGTGACAGGGGTATTACTTTCTCACCACGACTGAGCTGCTTTTCGCTAACTGGGTCACAACGCCAGGCCCGGCAAGCGTACCTCAAATGTATCCCAAACAGTAAGTATGAAATTACAGCACTGCTGGGAGTCAGAGAAAGCGTCATTAACTTGTCCCAGCAAGATTCAGTACACGCGAAACTAACTGCGTCACACGGCCGAATTGCTTTTCTCTAATTACGTCACAACGTCGGGCGCGGTCGCTGTGCTTCAAGGGTACCCTAAAAAGCAACAAAATTAGTCACCATAGTGTTGGGGTCACTGAAAGCGCCAAAACTTGTCCCATTTTAAGATTCAGTACACTCGAAATCAACTGCGTCGCAAAGCTGGGTGCGGCGAGCGTGCCCAAAAACTACCGAAAAGAGTTTAAATAATGTAGGGGCTCATAGAAAGCATCGCGAACATCCCCCAATACGAGTCACTAACTCAAGTTAACTACGCCAGGACCAGCAAGCTGTTTTTCGCTAACTGTCACAAGTAGGTTCCGTGCCATAAAAGCCTAAATTGCTTGAAATGCGTCGCAGACTGCCAAACAAGATTTCTCACCTTGCCGTAGTCCAGTAGTGCAGTGGTGCCGTGTCGAAGTGCAGAAGGAACGCAAGAATATGCCGGGAGCCCGACAAGTCAGGCTACATCCAATAAAAAAGAAGAGACGGGTCGCCGAGCAGGCAAACTTCACATGCCCAGCCGGTCTCGCTCGCTTCGATGGCGTGTCTGGGGCATGACGCAGGCATACGGCAAGTCAGGCGTGCCGCTAGCTTGTTGCTAGGTGACGCAAGAAAAATAAGTCGTAAAGTATAAGTTCATTTATGCGCAAAAAGTTTTAGTTTTAGTGCGAAAGAATAAAAACAAATAAAAGGTTGTCTGAGTTCATTTCACAATCTTTCTTTTTTTTCGATACTCGCGTCAGCTAACGGATGGGATTAACACTAGGCGTAACCTGTTTTCTGTTGCCAGTTTTTGCCGAGTGTCCCCTCTTGTTGAATTTCTTTCTGTATGGTACGTCGGACTATATTTAGCCCTTTAACACTTGCTAATCACGTAGTACCGCAGCGGACAGGCTCGCAGCAAGCGCAGCTGCGACGCCTTTCCGCAGGGGGACACGTGGCGTGACGTCACACCTGCCACGCATGCGCTCCGGCGGCTCAAGGTAATTGCGACGTGACGAATGACCTTGAGAGACATGGCGTAGTGGAGCTTTCGCTCTAAAATCTACTCTTACCTAAAGTCAAGTGGCACACTATATCGATGGCTTAAACATCTTGTTGCTGGCGTTTATGAGAAAGTGTATCATACAGTTTGGTAGTGACTGTTGTATCATCACCATGGACGCAAAACGCCCATCTGTTACAGTTCAGATGCTATGAGGGCGGGAGGAAAGATCAACACAGTGAACCACCATGCGATGTTAATTGTTCGTCTCGGTTTGGATCAACTGTAGACGTCTCTATATTAAAAAAAAATCACCGACAATTACGATGCTCCCTAATGAGAACTTTGACAATAGCTGTATAAGTGCTTTCATTTCGCGACATAGTGGCTGACGCTGACAGTCTGCCTCGTGCAACACATTGCGAATTGGGATGGTCGAACATTTTTGTGGTTGGTACATTTTTGAACCGGTTCATCGTTTTAGCCTTTCATCTATAATCGCATTTGGTGCAAGTTTTTTCAGAGAAGAATTGATTAATCGAAATTTTCGCCAGGGACTTTTAATAAAATTGAAGCACAGTTATCTATCTCTGTAGGACCATACTTTAGTGTCTGAGAGGTGGATTTAAACACAAGTGTATAAACGTTTGATAAAGGATAATCTTTAATATTTTAAGAACTAATTATAGTTTGTACTAGTGGCTTTTGAAGAGGTTAACAATGTCCAAAACTTAATGCACAATTAAATAAGGTACATGACGCTAGAGAATCTGTGTGCAGTGCAGTTAAACAAGAAATAAGAAAGATGACAAAAGTGAAAGTTGAAGTCCAACTGAAGTATGCAAGAAACTGCAGTATGCACATGGAAAAGAAAATTACTGGTGTTAGATTTTAAATCGCACTCTCTTTTCTACAGAGCAAAGGAATGCCAAATGGCTGGGATGTTTGGGTAAAACCGACGCCTTCTTGGAATGGCCACACAACCACCATGCGACAATAAATGCTCGAATGCTATTCGCAACTCCAGAATCCGTTACTGTTGTTGCAGAATATAATTCAGCATCCCACAATACGCAGGCAGTAACGTCTGTGGTGCTTTCAGAAGCTAAATATAGGTATTGTGCACTTATACCGTGGCAAAGGACTGTTAAGTTACCAGGTCAGTATGTCTTGGTATAAAAACGAACAAGAGATTTGTTAGTGAGTGGGGATGCACCTTTCTCTTTACGGTAAGCTGATCCGTGTGATAAGGTATATGTCTGATGACTGGCGCTTGTTCGTGCGTGCAGTTCGCAGTGTTCTAGGTAGGGTGCAGGCTTGGGAACGCAGCAGACGCCTGCCGCTCGTAGAAATTCTGAAACCCGGTGAAACGTGAGAAGCGAATAATAACCAATCGGACCAGGTTGAGTTCCTTCCATCAGGTTTCCAAAACTTGGCGAGGTTTTTCTTTTGGCAAAGTCGGTCGTATTTTAGTAAATGCATGAATTGGAAACCAACTGAACCAGTTGTAATGGAATTTAGCTGTGTGCACAGTGTCCGAAAACAAACGGCGTCGTGCACAGGCCGAACGCTGCAAGACTGGGACGAGCGCTGTTTGCAGCTGCTTCTGAGTTTCTGGCGAGCTAATGCGTAAACTGACATCTCACCAGGCTTCCTGAAACTCCGTATACATTCCTTGGCACACTCGGTCCCGTGCCGATAAGTTGCGGCAGCGCCGCTTCCACCACTGGCGGTTGCCGGACATTCAACTGGAAATTAACAAACAAAATAATGCCTCCATGACGTCACTGACGAGGTCAGAAGGTAGAGGGAGAGGGCGCGACGCCAGTAGGAGGAGCCTTGCCGCAAAGCCTTCCTTTCCCACATCGCACGCAAGCGGGCTGTGCTCGTGCTCTCTTGCAGGTCCGCCGGCCGCGCGGCAACATGGGCCAAAATCGCGGGGCAGAACCCGCTGAAGCGAGCCGTGTTTACGAAGCGCTTCTCTTCTGCCGCGTTTACCTCGGAAGCTTTTATTCATCTTTTAAAGCACTGGGGCAGCGCTCATACGCACCAGTGCCAAGCAATTATAAAGAAGAATATTTATGTAGCAAGCCGTCGTCAACTGCCAATATTCGCAGGCAATAAATTACATTTCGTCATTTCGTGAATACAGTTGCTTTGAAATTCCTAACTTGTAATTAAGTTTAGGACTACAATTCAGATATATGGGGGGTAGTATAAAGAAAATAACTTCCTGGCACCATATTAATAAAACATATCCAGAGAGGGAGATTAAGATAGACTGCAACGATTGCAATGTCATCATTGGAATCAGACATATGCTGGCGGTGTGTCCCGCGACTCTCCCCAATTTCGTTCAAGAATGGACACAGTGGGGAAAAAAAGATTCAAAGCCCATTGTTTGAAGACCAACTAAGGGCCGTCCAGAGAGCCCATGATGTCGCTGAACGGCTTGGCCTGACAGTGCCAACGTAGGAGCGGCCCGCCTTGTCTTAAGAAGTCGAGCCTCCGGACCTCATTTCAATAAAAGTTTTCACACACACATACACCATCAATCGTTAATTTTGTTCATGCGTTCTTAAAGGGATCAAAAGCTGGCCGATTTTTCAGTCAGCCAAAACTCAACACAAGTAAAAGTTGAACGTTTGTGTTTTTATTCACACATTCCGTACTGGAAACAGACTGACCTCCAATCTGCAGAAGCAATTTTCATTCACAATTGAAATTTGTACATAATGAGCGAACATAGATTCCTGAAGATCCAAACCAATGCGAAAATTAACCATCACGCGCTGGTCACACGGAACTTGACTATCACGTATGTTATGACGGCGACACATTTCGTGGCTTACAGAAAGATGGTAGAGTACAATACATGTATTTCATTTACAGTATGAGAAGTAAAGATCTACAGAATTTTAATCTGGCTACATGCATCTTCATAAACAAGGAGTAGCCTATAATTGCTCTCATTATTTCAACTCCATGCCGAATGAGGGAACATATTTCTATAGCGCTTACAAGCATATATAATCTGCCTGTCGTCATAATTTGCGTCATATTCATACATACAGAAAAGCACGTCCAGTATTAGGACACTATTTTGACACAACAGCAACGCAAGCAATCATCCATTCATAAAAAAAAAAAACTTAATAGCACTTTTCATAGCAAGGAGGATTACCAGTTCGTACTTAATTAGCATTACATGGTCTATACTTGTATTACTGCTATTATTAAATACATTTTGCCGGCAAAAGAAAACATTACAAAACAAAACATTGCGCCTCGTCTATAATACAGGTTCTTAAAAACTTGCACACACTGAAGCTGAGCCTAAAGCAAGGTAACTGAGCAATAGAATCAAACGTGCACTCAAGCCCTTCATTGGAAGTATTACCCGCCATGGTTGCTCAGTGGCTATGATGTTGGGCTGCTGAGCACGAGGTCGCGGGATCGAATCCCGGCCGCGGCGGCCGAATTTCGATGGGGGTGAAATGCGAAAACACCCGTGTACTTAGATTTAGGTGCACGTTAAAGAACCCCAGGTGGTTTAAATTTCCAGAGTTCTCCACTACGGCGTGCCTCATAATCAGAAAGTGGTTTTGGCACGTAAGATCCCATAATTTAATTTTACTTAAATGTATTTCACCGACAGCAAATGGGCTGCCGTCATGACGAATGGGTCGATCGACACTGCTCCTATGTCAGTCCACTCAGGCTTGCGCACCTGGGCCGCTATTTTGTAGCGATGCCTTATGCCTTATTCTATGCTATTCTCATCATCCACCACACACGGCCGCCTGATCCCGTTGATAATGTGGGCAGACCGTCGCTCTGACCCCTGGCCAAGCGCGAAAAGTCTGAAAAAGAATAGAATCGGAAAAGGCATCGCTACAAAATACCGGCCTCAGAACTGGTTTACTCATGCAAAATGAATACCTGCTCAGAAAATAAAGTAAAATACTTGCGCTTAGCTGCTGTTATTAAGAAACCTGAAAAGCTTTGCCGAACTGGAATTCCCGGTGTCAAAACACCACGGAGCCGCGCAACACATGTGATGCTGCGGTTGAGCAATCTTCGTCTAATGCTTGGTTGACCTAGGCTGTTTGTTTCCTGCGCCTTCTGTTCGTTGCACGCCTGATCAAGCTTCTCTGTCTTATATTTTCTAACTTTATACTTGGGAGGACAACCGAAGCAGAGGACCAAGCGCGATCCGACTTGCGATATCGCTGAGCTAGTGACGAGGGTGAGCGGAGGTAAGCTCAACGGACGCGCGGAGACTGACCGCGATTCGCCCGATTTCAAATTCACAAAAAATAAATAAAGAATAAATAAGTTAGGATGTCCGGCAACCGCTCGGAGCGCGCATGTTCCTTGAAATCGAAACTAGCACTCGCCTTCCGGGGGTAGATCTCACCGCTTTAAATGGTGAAACAGCATCTTCTACTTGCTGCAGAACCAAATCATGCTATTAAAACGACATGTCACAACAAGGCACATTGGATTGGATTGGAGCCAGCTTTAACCCGGCATAACATGTGTCATGATCAAGCTCAGAAGCTCATTCCTGCTACCGTGCCTGCAGATAAGAGTACATTAGCGAGAACATTCCTGCTGTTTAAAGCAAAATGTAACGCCAATGCTGGGGCCGAAAACTGTAGACTAAGAAAACAACATAAAACTTTAGCGGGCATCACTGTGATTTATCGTTAAGCTCCTGCCTAAACAAAGTGCACTTCGCGGTTTTAAACACCAGCAAGATATTTAAAACAGATAAAAAGAAAGCGATGGCCTGCTCATCGGAAATAAAGAAGTCGTCCTGAGTGAAGTGTTTCGGAGAAACCTGTGTAGTAATAGTAACTTTTTTTTCCCCCAATGTCTTGGCCAAGCTTGGCGCTCTCCTGCGCGCGTGAATACGCATGAACGGCGTGAACACGTTGAGTCAGTGCGCCTGCGCTAGGACACGGTGGGCCCAACGGCTTTTCTGTGCTTACCATTGCTGTAATGGCGAGGCTTCGCTTGTAGCATTCTCGCAGGCATTGTCAGCGCGATTCAAACTAAAGGTGCCTACTAAACTGCATGACTTCCCTTTTCAGTAGCGAATTAGTGTATTCACACCGATGTCTAATCACTTGCCTTTATTTTGTGTCCTCGTGACAGCCATTGGACCCACCATGAGTCCAGCGCCGACGGGCTCACGCTACGTGTTCGTACCGCCTCTGAGAGAGACCATGCGGCCGCCGGCCAATGTGACTCCGAAATAGGAATGCCCGCTCGCGCCCCGTCTCTCGGTCAGCGGAGCGGCAACTGGTTACATTATGCTGTCGATAGGTATCGCATGACCGGTCGCACTTTCGTTTCGTTTCCGGCTGCTGCCGCTTCGTGGCGGTGACGGTCGCTAGCGCTGACCATCCGATCATCGGACACATACTTTCCTTATTGAGCGAGAGCTAGTGTGAATCCTCCAACCGTTGCCTGTAATTGGCTAGTCAGACCCCCCCGAAATGGGGGTGGGTGGAAGCAAAGAAAGCTTGGCTTTAAAAGTACTTACTGTAATAAGTGTCACTGCATGGTTCCTTTTCCTTTTATTCACCACAGGAGGTTAAATATAGGAATCCTTTATCCGCGTCTCTTAATTTGACGTCCGATGGCCGTGTTTGTCAATACCACTGCCGGCTATACGTTTTTTCTTAGATTTCCTGGCCACGAGTTCGCTTCTGTAAGAAAGCGCGTTCCTTGAAGTGTTTGTCCTCGCTGTCTGCCTGCCTGCGTACGTTCACAGCCACGTGGCATGCGACCTTGGCAGTTGGGCGACCTATTCGTGAGACATGCACGAATAAGCGCAAATGCCTTCGAAAGCAAAATAAAATAAAATAAATAAATCAGTAAAATGGTACGTGTTTAGCCGCACGAGTCGCGTAGAAATGAGAAGGAAAGTGTGAAATCTCCTTCCGCATACTGTCCTTGACCACTTAGCCGGCACGTGGGAAGTCTGGCGAGTGTATACCCTCGTCTTCCATCTTCTTATCTGCACGGAAAATGGCGCATTCGACTACAGCTCGTATTCGCTTGACCATTACTCGAAACTTCGCTCGACACTGAGACTGCCGTCGGGAAAATACTTAATCGCGTCGCGTGTGGTTCGGGAGTCGCATTAACGAACGTTTATTCCATGGAATGACTAACAGCAACTGCACTTATTTGCTGTGGCAGTGATGAATCCGTAGAGGTCGCTGTGCGCCGCTGTACTTCCTTCGACGATGAATGACATTCTCCACGTGCTAGTTCTCAGCCACTCAGGCGACAGACAGTGCTCTGAAGACATCCTGGGACCTTGGACCAAAGTACTATTTCACGCACAAGGAAAGCGCTATTGCGCTTTTCTTTAAAGCGACCGGCCTGTACGGCCGCCTTTGTGTACGTCAGTGAACATTACACGTGTGTACACTGACTCTCTTTTTCTCTGTTACCATTTTGAAAATGATAATTGTAGTAGAAGGTACAAAGGGAAGGAAAGAAATGGACGGGACGAAGTACTAGCTTGCAGCAGCGTTTCATTACCAGCAAACAGCGAAGTATGCATGCAGAGGACGGCAAGTAACGCGGATGCTTGCATCACCTTCTGGGTAACTGCGACTGTCAAATACTCAGAAACACAGAAGGGTTGCTCCCGCTATTTGAATTCGTAGTTTCGAAATTATCTCGGCCTCGTTAATGTTGTGCGTCGGCGGGTCGTGTTCCTTATTCACTGCGGAGCAGTGAATAAATGAACGTTCGACACCACAAGTTCTGAAAGGATGGGCGAGCCAGCCATTACGAGCTCTACTTACATCAGTGTAATGTTCTCTAGGACTGTCATCGATGCAGAAGCCCGCTTGACCTAAGTGCTGCTTCCCGCACGATACTGGCATCTTATAGACAACACTGGCAAATGGATTATGCGAGATGCAGGGTGTGCATTAACCACCTTTGACTTGACCTCTTACTTCCTCGAACGACGCAGCCTACCAAGCTTAACAAGGCACAAAAATGACTTTTGCTCTCAATCACTTAGCTGTCTTCATAATATTGGAAAACTTATGAAATAAATATAATACCTCTTCTTTCTTCTTTTGCTTATGTCGAGTGGGTTGTGCAAAATTTTTAGAGGAGTAAAATTTTTAAAGTAAGGCCTTTGCAACGGATGCTTACTCACGCAACGTGTAGCCAGCATCTTACAACCTCTTGAACTTACACTATATGCATATGGCCATCTTATGTATGCGAGACTCCTCGAGGGACATTTGAACCGTTTAATTCTCGCAGTGTAGGGAGCAAGCACCACGAAAAGTTTACACGCGCAGTTATAGAAGCTGAAATCACTTCGAAATTATAGGTTCATATTACGTGACCATTCATTTTGCGTTTCCGAGTGATAAGGGGCTACCAAAAGGCGTCGCTAGCGTCCAAGTCGCGTGTCGTCCCCGTTGTGTACGATAAGTTCTTTTTCCGCAATAAAATGTTATGGAAAGTTAGAGCTCTTTATCTTTTCTTTTTTCTTCACTCCCCGGGAACCTGCGCTTCGATTGTCACGTTCGAAAATGGCCTGCACCAAGCCCGAGTACTCACGACTACGTCTATCATTTTTAGTCATTATCTTTCGTTCTTCCTTTCCCATTCTCCTAGTGAAAAGTAGCCAACCGCGCGCAACATCGGTTAACCTCCCTGCTTGAACTTCCTCTTATATACCTTTCTGCGACCGACTCCACTGTTTATAACGAGCTTTTCAAAGACTAAGGTGCCGTGCATAGGAAAGAGACAACCCGGCAAAATGAGCCGCATTGAAGCCTGGCACGTGAGATTCGTTCGTCTCAAGTGTTAACTACGCAGGTCTTGGACATCTAACGCCGCCTTCGGCGTACACGTGTTAAAAGAAGTAATGATTAGTTACACTAAAATAAAATTATGAATTGCCTGAAAAATCAGCTTAGAGAAGTTGAGGTATGTTCAGTATGCACCCAGTCTTGCCCCCCAGTCTAACGTAGCAAACCGGATTTTTCTTCAAGTTGACCTCAATGCTTGTAATTTCTTCATTTCTCTCTCTCTCTTTCTCTGCATAATATAAGGAGTCATACTCTCATTTCACCAGTCCTGATTAATGATGGCGTAGTTAAGCGTAACTCTAGTTGTTAAAAAGCTATGAAGGTTGCGCTGAACGAGAAAAATGCAATAAAAAAAAAAGAAAACAGACGAGGAGAATAAGATGGTCCACCTCATCAACCTTCGTTTCGTGCGTTTCTTCCGCTCAGCGCAACGTTCACAATGCGTCAGCGACTAGCCACGCAGTTAATTATTTTAGTGAAAGTTCTCAGCGAAGACTGTTAAAAAAAATCTGGAGTCGCTTAAGCTTCTACCTTAAGAGTAGAACGCGATAGCATTAAAGGGTCCGTGACTGCACCTCGTGCTCTACTTTTTCACCACGACCTGTTTCTCACGCTGTCGACGCAGAGAACGACCTGCATTTCATCACACATGAATTTCCTTATTTTGCAGGATCACCTGCTTCTCACCGCGTCGCTGTTTACTTTGTATGCTCTGATCGGGCTTTTTCAACCTTACAATATTTTGCTCCGGTACATCATTGTTTCGACATCCTACGCTATGAAATAATGGCCAATCGCTGTAATCACCAATGACTAATCGTCACTTGAAGATCAATCACTAATTACTGCTACACTCATGTTTACTCAATCATGTGACATACTTCTCTCTAGTCACAATCACATCAATTTAAGTTCAATGAAGCATCCAAACGCTCACATAACGGCTGTAACTACTCGTAACTTACTAATTACTATACACACTCATTAATTATACCAGATACACGAACCATAGCCTTCTCATCCCTTCTCATCGATACATCACACATACACATGTATTCGGTCGTTTAAGTTAAATGAGCCACAACACTCCTTTACTTCAATCTAATTACCTCATTCCTAATTAGTATACTCACAAGTACCATATACGCGTCAATACGCTTCTCTAAGACACTTTACCAAGTCACAACACAACCTGCTTATCGATACTTTGCACATGCGCATATATTCATTTGTTTAAGTACAATGAACCACCCCAACACTCGCATCACTTCAGTCTAATTAGCCCATTCTTAATTTCCATACTGATCAGTACCATGCACGCAACAGTACATGTCTCTCATACAATTTCTTAAGTCAAATACCGCAAAGAATTCACTGCGATCCCCTCAAACACTCCTGAACCAACGAGCCTTAGTGGCCCCTTTCCCATTCCGCAGGTCCTGGTTTCGACTTCCACCTAAACCTCAATGTTCTTTTCAGGTCAATTATGTTCCTTTGGTTAGAGGAACGTTCCTGAGAAATTTGGCCTCAGTGCGAACATTCTTTGACCTGTTAACGAATTTCATTAATTCTTTACTTCCACAGGAAGTTTTCGCTCACGTCCAACGCATGGCCGACGCATGACCAACGCACGGTCAACGCACGAAAAACGCCAACGACGCCGGATTTTAGGCGCAACAGTGCCTTCAAAGCTAGTGCATTAAAATGCGTAATGCTAGCGGCTGTTAATGCAATTGACTGCCAAGACAAAGGCTAGAAACGTCAGGCACATATTAAGTGAAAACAGCAGCGTTGCAACAGAACGACAGCAAGAGCGACACGACGAGTCGTTGACTAACAATTGAGTCGTTTATTGTGCGGGCAAATCGTCAATATGTACTGACAATGAACTAGCCCAGAAAATAAAACAAAATGACAGTGCGAGAAATGAAAGTCAACCATCAGTATGGACTTATTGCGATATATACGTGCATAGGGGAAATTGAATATACAATTACGCACTTCATTGCCCTCTCCGTGCGTGAATCAGTGTGGATCGAACTAACCTGTCGCCTTCTAGTAATCGCAATGTTTTAATCATTGATGCATTTATCGAACCCCATCTTCGCCTATTCCTGTTTTCTTGCACAACCTTTGCACAATTCTTCATAACATTTCAGCTGAAAATAAACAGATTTAGTAGTTGGTGATATAAGCATTAATTTAATGGATTCTGATAGTAGTTTAGTAATATCATATAGCGATAGTTTTGTTGGATTTGGGCTTGAGTCTTTGATTACTTCTCCCACTCTATTTTTTGCTTATGGAACTAATACTCTTCTTGATCACGCCTTAAGAAATATCACACCATCTCCAAGTGCAGGTGTCATTGACATGTCTATAACAGATCATCTTCCCATTTTTATTACCTTCGAAACAGAAAAAACCTCACTATCACACTCGTAATTTCATTTCCAGCTTCGACCAGGATAACTTTGTTAATACAATAAGTGGTACCAACTGGTCACCAATTACTACTCTATGTGATCCTGAAAAGGCACTCGAAAAATCCTGCTCATTATTTTTGAAGATTGCGTGCGCTAGCACTACAACTGTCAAATGCAATAAAAAAGGTTTTAGTTTCCACGTACTCCTTGGATAACAAAAGGTTTGTTAACCAGCATACGTAAAAAAGATAATCTTTACATGAATACTAAAAAACAGCCATTCAATGTAAGTCTAGCACATCGCTATAAAAAATGCAATACCATGTTGAAAAAAGAATTTAAATTATGGGGTTTTACGTGCCAGAACCACTTTCTGATTATGAGGCATGCCGTAGTGGGGGAATCCGGAAATGTCGACCACCTGGGGTTCTTTAACGTGCACTAAAATCTAAGTACACGGGTGTTTTCGCATTTCGCCCCCATCAAAATGCGGCCACCGTGGCCGGTATTCGATCCCGCGACCTCGTGCTCAGCAGCCCAACGCCATAGCCAACAATACCATGTTGAACAACCTACTGAAGAAAATCAAAACGGCTTTATTATGAGAAATAATTTTGCAAGGCTAAAATAATCCTAATAAACAATGGCAACCTTTCAACGACTTTTTGAATACACCCCAGGCTAGTAGAACCATTGATAAAATAGCTTATAAACATGAAACTTGCACTGAATCATCTTGTATTGCAAACTCATTTAGTAATTATTTTAATGAAGTATACAGTAATAACAGTAATAGCCCGATATGGCCCTTATCGATATGGTTCTTACCCATGTAACCGTTGCAATCATACATTCTTTCTTTTTCCCGTCTCAGCCTATGAGGTCTGGTCTGCTATATTAAATCTAAAGAATCCTTACCCAGGTCTAGATAATGTATCTGCCTATCACTTAACACTTGTTCTCCCTGTATTACGGAAACTCTGAGCAGCATAATTAATCTAATTTTTAAATGCGGTACCTTTCCTAGTTCGCTTAAGAAGACAAAATTAATTTGTCTTTAAAAAAGGTGATAAAGCGCTGTTGTCTAATTATCGTCAAATCTCTATTTTGTCCTTCATTCGTAAACTTATCGAGAAATTATTTCTGAAACGTATAAACAGCTATCCAACAAAGTTTAAGTTGTTGAAATCTTACCAATTTGGTTTCCGTCCTGGCAGTTTGACTAATTTAGCTTTTGTTGCATTAACCAATTACATAAGACATTCTATTGACTGCGGTAAATTTGTTGGCCAGTATATATAGATTTTACGAAAGGTTTTGAGACCGTTAACAATACCATTTTATTTACCAATCTAGAATCTTTAGGTATAACAGGTCCAGCTTCAACTTTTCTAAAAGATTATTTACATGACCGTGAGCAAACAGACTGTGTAAGGAACGCTTATTCCGAGTTGAAAGTTATTAATCAAGGGGTAACACAGGGCTCAATACTGGGAGCCTTGTTGTTTTGCATTTACATTAACATGACTATATTCTATTCTATATGCTGATGATACCACTATTTTCATGTCAGATAAGTCTTTAACAACCGTATTCTTTAAATTGAACAATGAACTAGCGAAAGTTCTACAATGGTGTCAGTTAAATCATTTAAGTTTAAACCCTCTCAAAACTCCGTTCATGATATTTAAAACAAAGTAGAGGATGGTGCCGTGTATGCGCCTGGTAACTCTCGACAGTCGCCTTATTTCTGCAGTGGAATGTCTCGTTCCTTGGCCTAAAATTAGATCCTAACTTGAATTTTACTAATCACATTGCGTTTGCTAAACAAAAGACAGCTTTCGGCATAAGAGCTCTGATTAAATCACGTGCTTTCTTTTCAGAACACGCATCATTACCTTTATACTTTGCGTTCATTCATAGTCATATCACCTACGGTATTGCATCCTGGGGAAACATCTCGTCTATTCAACCTATACAGAACCAGGCTATCCGCATAATCACCAACAGTTCCCTTTACTCAACATCTCTCCCGCTACTCTAGGCTAACTTTATACTACCTGTATCTGGCTCGTTTAAGTATCATTTAAGTATTCTCTTTTTTAAATTGCTTGGCAAACAGCTTGCTTACGAATTTGTGGACTAGAAATTACTCACTAATACCAACCACACTAGGCTTGTGCGTAATTTCAACTTTTTACTGCCTAAATGTAATACTAGCTATGGAAAAATGACATTCTCGTTTTCAGCATTAAAGATGTGGAATGACCTACTACATCCACTTAAGCTAACGTCATCATTGAATGTATTCAATCATGAATTAAAATGTTTTATTTTTCGTAAATAGTTTCATGCCCTATAACATGTTCTGTACAATTATGCTGTTTGATATATGTACTTTGGGCGAGTTGTGAGAAGTTCAAAATGTAACCTCAGCGCACTAAGGCTACATGTATACTTCGGCCGAAGTAAACAGACCGTTGTGAGTGATAGTAAGCCATGTGTATTCGTCGCATTTTTTGACTGAGGCCTTGCCCGTGTGTGCTTTGCCCTGTGATGCGAGCTTCATTGATTCGCATTGACGCTGGATAAGTGGCATCTTATGCATGAGGGTTTGCATGCATGCGATTGATGATCGCATTGCGGGAGTGGAGACATCCTTGCTGGTCGAACGCGGTGGGCTTATTGGAGTGTTTTAGTTGAGCGTCTCTACGGTACGCTCCAATCCGATTCGCCCCGCTAAGCCACACAGGAGCGGCGGGCGATGTTTACGTTTTAGTTATAAGTTTAGCGTAGCGGAGCGGACCTTTCGTAGTTGCAGAGCTCTCTGGCCAAATTCAGGGTAATAAAAGAAAATAAAAACACCCATTGATCACTTCTATAAAGTAAAACGTATATGTATAACTTATTTGTCCATGAAGCATCTAGACATGCGCTTGTGATGCGTTACCGGTGCATTTTATTCAGTGGAAAATAAAGCGCCGTCTTGGAGAACGTCACGTGATAGCCAGCGAGCTTGCTTTCTGCATCCAATCCAATCCTTCCCGACGCCAACGCTAGCCAACGTGCTGCGCAGCCCGCTCCGCTCAGGCAAAGCGGACCGTGTTTGCCGCTCCGCTAGCCCGCTTGCGGCTAAGCGCAGGGCGCATGCGCATTCGCGCTTCCGCTCCGCTTAGCTGCTGAGCGGAGCGTAAAAACGCCAAAATAAAACACTCTATTGCCTCAGATGATGCTGACTACTGAAAGAAACGGTACGTACATGCCATGCTGTTTTCTCGTGAAGCGCGGTGCGCTGTCAATTTATCTGCTCCCCAGAAAAGCAGCAGTAAACAGCGCTTGTTCCAGCATTCGGAGTTTGAGGCCCATATACGGCCCGGTCATGCGGTCTCCGCTATGTTTCCAAGCACTGAACCTGCTTCGAACAGTGCGTATTGCGAACACGAACAAGCGGTAAGTCATCGGACGCATACGATCTTAATAAAAAATAATAATAATGGGGTTTTACGTGCCAAAACCACGATCTCGTTATGACGCATGCCGTTGTGGAGGACTCCAGAAATTTCTACCATCTGGGGTTTTTTAACGTGCACCTAAATCTAAGTACACGGGTGTTTTCGCATTTCGCCCCCATCGAAATGCGGCCGCCGTAGTCGGAATTTTATCTCGTGCTCAGCAGCCCAACACCATAGCCACTAAGCAACCATGCCGGGTAAAACATAACATGTATCGGCGAACGAAAGATAAAGGTGCACTTCAACTGGTAAACTTAATTTGCTTAATCCGTCCCACGAGAAGTGACCAGCTTACAAAACAGCTTTTAGCCTTCCTTTATAAGTGAAGGATATGCGGGCTTAGCTTCTGAACTTGCAACATACATCACTATTCAAATTACTGCAACACGAACAGCAGCGCACCCTTACCGCAAAAGCAGTCAGCAGTGTAGCAATGCCGCGCACCTTTTGGACAGGCCTGCAACATTTGCGTTCAACGTCCGACACGCTCGAGATTCGCTTGAGAATCGCTGACGTATCCGAATTGCCTAATCTGGTCATGTACGCTGACGATACGAATATATTTTTTTCATCCCACTCCTTCTTCCAAATGGAGGCTACGCCAAATGCATACTTGAGAAAGCTACATAACTCGTTATTGACCAATATATAGGCTATAAGCCCTAATTTATCGAAGACAAACTACCTTATCTTTCATCCTATTAATAGAGCAGAAAGTATCACTCTGAAAGTTGTCTACGAGCATACTGAATTAAAGCGAGTTTCAAACCAGAAATTTCTTGTTGTTTGGTTCGATGAGAGTCTTTCTCGGAATTTTCACACCACCAAATTAATGTCTGATCTAGTAAAACAGTCGGTTGTTTGTATAAGATATCTCATTGGTTGCCCCCCTGATTAAAGAAATCCATGTATTACGCACTCCTGTACTCAAGGTTATCATACTGTATTCTTGTTTGGGGAATTACGACGTCCAGTAATTACCTTAGACTAATTTCAATGCATAAACGCGCTTTGCGTGCTATTGAGGGGTTTCATAGCGCTCCTTCAGATTTACCTACGTCGCCGCTATTTCAAAAACATGGCATCCTTAAAGTAAAAGAAGTACATATTTTCTGTCTATTTAAGTACATCCATCGTCATAAATTGTGTTTTTCTTGTCCAGATAATTCCAGCGGCCGATATGCTTTCAGGACGAAACGTAAACTTGTTCCAATCACGCGCACCAATTACGGCAAGCAAACGCTAAGCTACCAAATTCCCACGGTAATAAATCAATTTCCCTTTGAAACTGAATATTACGTTCCACAAAAATTTACAATCTACAATTTAAATCTACAATTAAAAAATACCTATTGGAACTAACGGAATGAGATATTTATTTAATCAACAGACTTTATATCTATTCGTATTTATTTTACTGCCTTTGAGATGTACACACTTTTCTCTAACGCACACGTTGTAAGCTTTGTGATATTGTTTGCGCGTTTTTGAACTGACATATTTATGTTTGTAGAAAAATCATGTATCTTTATACCGCTCATACGATAAGCTGTGTATGCGATTTATTCTTTTCTAGTACAAATTTCATGCATGTTAACTGACTGCGTCATGCTTTTTACAAAGCTTGAGAAATTCATTGTGAATTTGTTGTGAAGTGCTCGTGCACAATGCCAGCTGTTCTTCGGGTAACCAGGACCTTGTCAGGCTCTTGCCTTCTGTCTTGGCGCCCTCTTTTCGTTGAAAAGAAATAAACTTTCACTTTCACTTCCACTTTCAATGTGGCTCGCCGAACGGATGCGAATAGCGCGACACCGCGATTTGATGCAACAATCCAGAAACTTGAGCGCAGCGTTAAGCGAAGGTGCCGCGGTAGCAGCCATGTTTTTTTGTTTATTTGAAGAGTTCCACATGGTTTTGAACGTGTATAGAAAAAAAAAAAAAAAAAACCGGGACTACTATAACCTACCGCGCGCTTTGACGTTTTTACCAGGTTTTGGGCCGCCACATCTGCTTCAATCGCACTGCGGCATGCTCCCTCCTATTATTTCCTTCCTCCATGGTTTCGATACGAGTTGTTCACAGGACCCACGACGAAGAGATGACAAACGAGATTGTAGGGCCGCCTTCGAGTCGCCGAATATAGCCCACATACTAGCCGGTTGGCTGTCAATATAATCAACGGTACCTCGGAGGGCAATAAGCTCCGAACCGGTCGCTGTTGTGACGTGAGAAACCTTGCACGTGATGCTTATTGATCGCGATCGTATAAGCACTGTGCCGGTGGAGCTGGCCTGAGTGGAAGAGCCATTCCTATGTATGTGGGCTCGGTAAAAGTAGAAAGTATGCAAACAGTCCTGAGTTGCTTGCTTCAAGGCCGAGGTAGGCAGGTCACTGTTTTCGTATTCCTGGAATGGAAAGGCGCACGTCATATGTTGTTGTAAACACCACAACGCTGACGCTGAACGTGTCGAGGGCGTGAAGCCCCCCGGTAGGGAAGCACGACGAGTACTGACTACACTAGAAAATAACGCTTGTTGACGTCACTCTGCCGAGCAATACTTAGAATTAAGTAATGGTCGCTAACAATGCGCTCAGGAGAGCAATTATGGTGAGGTTTTAAATGCTTGGCTTAGAATTCTTCATATTTCTCTGTATGCCACGATAATCTCGGTTTTTTTTGTTGCGTTAACCATGCCCAAAGAAACATATATAAAATTTAGTGCTTTATCTCATAACCCTTGCTGTATCGGGTTTGTCAGCTTTGTTGACACGCTGCTCGATCTATTCGTCACGCAGCCTTCGTCATGTCGTCGAATTTTAGGTCACCGCGAAAGTCAATAACTGTGCTACAGCCATAAGTGACGTATGTTTGCTGCTGATCCTCACACCACACTCCTCATAGCTTGTTCTTATGTTCGAACTTCATTTCATCAATTTTTTTTTTCTGGGGCAGACATTTTCAGTCTAGACAATTTTATGCTTCTTCTGTACAAGGATAGAAGGGACTTAGCATGAGAATTTGGTCGAGCTTTATTTTCGTCTTGAAACTTTCAGTTTCGCCAAGGCGACGTTGCGAACTTCTGTCCTAGTTTCTCAGTACATTTCCTTGATAAGCCGGACATGTCATTCCCGGGTGTTAATTCTGTTTTTTCTAAGATTACTCGGCAGATCTTGCTTCACACTGTATGATAAGCTGTCTCCGAAATAAAGACGACAGCAGTTACCTACTACCGGGTTTCTTTATATCCTTCCATCGGTTTCTCGGGCCGAAGAGTTTATCTATGGCGGGCCTTTATTCATGCAGACGAGGCCAGATACTTATATCTGAAATCTGTACAGAGTCCCTTCTAAATGTACTCCGTTGTTTGTGACGTGAACTTGATCCGTTCTACGAATATATCATTTGCTGCACTGCAAATGCGAAAACACCCGTGTACTTAGATTTAGGTGCACGTAAAGATCCCCAGGTGGTCGAAATTTCCGGAGCCCTCCACTACGGCGTGCCTCATAATCAGAAAGTGGTTTTGGCACTTAAAATCCCATAATTTAATTATTTTTTTTGCTGCACTGAATGTTGCCCATGTTTATATAAACGGGACATTTTTCGCTGCCCCTCGGTTCACTTGGGAAACGCTTCAAGAGAGCAGAAAATGGGGCCCGTTGACGATCGTCTATGCAGCAGATGCCTAGCGCGGAAACACTGGGACGAGCAGCGAATGCATGCGCAAGCAACGGTTCGTTCTCGTAAATAGTCACCAGGTCGAATATGTGGAAATTACTCCATTTGTCATCGCTTCTCACTTGAATTTCGTTGTGTCCAGTTGCTTTTTTTTTACGTTGTTGCTTTCCGAGATCTCAATGCTGCAGCAACCTTTGTTCTCTCAAAAAATACCTACCCCCCCCCCCCCCCCCTTCTACGCTAACTTGGGCCACTCTGTATGTGGAACTGTGTATGTACCGCTCTTCGATGAACGTCGTTGACGCCAACTTGGGTCAACTAAGCACGTACCTCAGGGTATGTGGCACTCTTCGATGGTAAAAAAAAATTATCTGGTGCTGGGCGGAGTCGAACTCGCGTCGTAAATACTCAGACAATGTTAATTTAAATTCACACACACGCTGACTTCGTGGCTGCGCCGCTAAGATGACGAAGCGTGTTCAGCGGGCAGTTAAATAGAACAACTTAAATAGAATGGAATGAACTTAGTATTCCATTGCAAGCGCGTCAATACGCCTAAGAGGCAACGACGAAAGGAATGGCAAGAGACAAGCATTGCTTTGTCCTTCCTTTCATCCTTTTCACTTATAGGCGCATTCACATGCTTGCAAAGCATGCAAATATAAATCTGCGCCGACCAATTTTAGCATACCAGCTTACGCGAATAAGGGCAAAAGAGAAAAGAAAAATCGGCAGGCTTGCTTGGTGACCTCGCTGGATAAGACACCAACTTTTCCCGAAGGAGATTTTGAGGCATAAAAGGCGCGGCGCACCGCGCGCTTCGTGCTAATAATTTGGAGCGTTTTGCTGGCAAAAAGGCACTTTCGTTAAGCGCCAAGCCATAGTGCCTGCCATTCCGTCTAACCAGAACTACACCAAAAACCAGACCGAGAAAAAAAAAGATATTCAGTGCCAATTCAGCCGTAAACGTGATATATATATATATATATATATATATATATATATATATATATATATATATATATATATATATATATATATATATATATATTAATTTATTCCGTACTGCCAGCCTGTTTTAGAGGCGCTAGGCAGGAGTGGGATATACATAAAGGCTTTAAAAACCTAATAACATGTGAAACACAAGAAAGAAAGAAAAAAGAGAAAAAGAAAAAAAAAGGTGGAAACAAGCAACGCGTCATCTTGGTACAATGCAAAAGAAAGAAACAACAATAAAAAGGAAGGAAGGTATCAAAGAATTCTGCAATACAGCACATGTTTACACAATTTCTTATACACACACACACACACACACGCACACGCACACGCACACGCACACGCACACGCACACGCACACACACACGCACACACACACACACACACACACACACACACACAAAGAAATTAACGGTGCCCTTAACATGATATGACCTATATCACATAGTGTATGAATAGGATAGAAATCGTGGGAAACGTTTCGGTTCATAGATTAATGAGTGCGTGCATGAAGGACGATATGGTTGAGCTTTGAAGAACGTTTTCAGGCAGGGCGTTCCAGTCATGGATGGTTCGGGGGAAAAAGGACTGCTTAAATAATGTGGTATGGTACGAACACTCGTCTAACCTGAATGAATGTGATGAACGCGTTGGGCGCCGGCTACAAGGGGTAATATACATTTTTTTATCTAGTTTCACATGCTCCCGATGAATTAAATATAACATATTGAGCCTCTCTCGATACCGTCTTGCCTCTAGGGTTTCCAGGTTCGCCTGCTGTAAAAGAGCGCTAACTGATGTATGACGGCGGTAGGAATTAAAAATAAACCTGACTGATTTCCGCTGTATCATTTCAATCATATTTATGCTTGCTTGGGTGTAAGGATCCCAGACAGGAGTAGCGTACTCTAACAATGGTCTGATGAAAGTCTTGTATGCTAATAATTTTATATTACTTGTAGATTTAGCCAAGGTCCTCCTCAGGTATCGAGCTTATTCATGGCTTTCTTTTTAATGTGAGCTACATGGCTGTTCCACCTAAGGTCCGACGTAATTACTAAGCCAAGGCATTTATATTCTGTAACAGAGAATAAGTTATGGCCATTAATGCTGTATACAAAGGGTAACGGCTTCTTTTTGCGTGTAATGATCATTGATACTGTTTTTGTTAGGTTAATGTTCATTTGCCATTCTAAGCACCAAGTCGCTATTGCTGAAAAAGATGAATTTAGGATCGTCTGATCTGCCTCGCTGTGAATTTCATGATAAAGTACGCAGTCATCTGCAAACAGCCGAATTTTAACTGGTATATTATTAACTATATCATTGATAAAAACTAGAAAGAACAGAGGGCCCAAGACTGATCCCTGTGGTATTCCAGATTGCACATCGGATAAGTCTGATTTCGCATCATCAACAACGACTGTCTGTCGCCTGCCCGTAAGATACGCCTCAATCCAGTGAAGTAGTAGCTCGTTTTTGAGAATAGGTTTTAACTTTGATAACAACTTTGGTGGGACACACGGTCGAAGGCTTTCTCAAAATCTAAGAATACCATGTCAATTTGGCCTTGACCGTCTAGTGCTGCCGCGATTTCATGCACTGTTTCTAATAGTTGTGTTACAGTGGATTTCCCACGACGGAAGCCGTGTTGTCGCGGGTCACAGAGGCCATTACTTTCTATGAAGACTGAGATGTGCCTAAATATTATGTGTTCTATCACTTTTGATGAAGTGGAAAGTAGGGAGATAGGACGGTAAGATTGGAGCAATGAACGGTCGCCTGATTTAGGGATGGGAATTATTTTTGCATGTTTCCAGTCACGTGGCATTTCTGCACATGAAAGGGATTTATTATAGATAACGTAAAGATATTTGGCGCACCATTCGGCGTATCTCACCAAAAAAGCGTTAGGTATTTCGTCGACGCCTGGCGACTTCTTTATATCAAGATCAAGAAGCAAGGACAGTACACCTGCTTCGTTTACGTCGAGATCACCGATGGGTGGAATATCATTTAAAGCAGCTATATGCGGTGTCTTTCCATCATCCCTCGTGAACACAGAGCAAAAGTACTTGTTAAGTGCATTTGCAATTTTCAGTTTATCTTTCAGTATGAAACCATCCACACAAATATCGGACACATGGGTTTTCCTTGGCGATAAGTACCGCCAGAACTTATCCGGAGATGACAGAAGAAAATCTTTTAAAACAACATTTTGATAATAGTCTTTCGCTTTCGAAATCCCAGTTTTTAGCTGTAGACGCAGGTTGGTTAGCTTTTCGGCGTTAGCCTTTGAGGGTCGTGCTTTATGTTGCTTTCTTACTTGCTTTAGTTTTCGCCCAAGTCGTACGAGGTCCCTTGTCATCCACGGATTCGTTTCACATACAACTTTCCGCTTTATGGGCACAAAAGTGTCGATACAGTTGTGAACAATATTTTTAAAGAAACACCATAAATTGTCGACGGATGCAACGTGAGATTCTGAAAGAGATGCAAATTCAGAAAATTTACTAAGGCATCAAGTGTGTCGACATCACTAGCGCGCAAAAAGTCAGGAATCGAGTACTGGTTTTAGAGGGTTTTCACCTGAAATTTAGCTCTAGTGTAAGGCATATCATTCTATGATCCGAAAGTCCCTGAAATATATGTATATATATATATATATATATATAAAGAGCTACAAGATGCCGACGCACTTTCTCGCTGACCCAGATGCCATCCAGCCGCCCTTCTGTGCTTTCCGCTAACCAGCGCACTGATCCATATTGCCACGACATCAGGGATCGCCTCATTGTTGTGTCACTCCCGCCTAAATCCAGACTTCGAAAACAGCTCAAACTATTAAAATTAGAGAACCATGTTCTCTACGGCTACACTTTTCACCCGGAGGGCCATCGATGGGTTCCTGTCGTTCCGCGTTCTCTTCGTGTTGAAATTATCCAGGCTTCTCATGACGACCCGACGTCTGGCCACTTGGGTTATTAACAAACCCGTGAGCGAATACGCAGCCGATTCTCCTATTCTTCTGGCCAGGTCTTTCAACCAGCGTAGCTCCTCCACCTCTTGAAGAACAACGGTTTTACTCGATGCTTTTATGCCAAAAGCATGAGCTAGCTCGCCGACAATGAAGATGCGAAATGATGGTGATGGTTATGTAGAGATGAGGAAGATTACTTCCACTATACTGAACCGGAATGGTGCGCGCTCTTTTTTTCACTCCTGTACAAAACCGAAAGGAACAAAAGATGCAGGTCACCTTATCTTTCTCACATTTTAGACGTTTCAGCACCATTACTTTTACGCATGTCACGTATCGAAGCCGGCATCTTAGTAGTAGGCGCTTGAGCATTTGAAATTGGTGTTTGTCAGACTGTCTTATAGTGGCGGGATACCTATATATATAATCGCTTAAGTAAAGAAGTGCTTCCTATATAGTTGGCCAGTCCTTTTTGATCCGACTGGTATGTAAACTTAAATAGGCGTGCAAGAAATTACGTGTTGATTCCTGACGTATTGCTTCTGATGTACGCTTCCACGGTGTGATGTTTTTCGTGTCTATACACGCGGCCTGAAGAACAGTACGCGTACCAGTTTTTGAGCCTCCCCGTGCAGCTCAGGAGCACGTACCAAAGAGTTGCTGTAAAATAATTATGCCGTTTTCCTGTAATAATTATGTTTATGCAAACGAACACAGACTGGTTCAAACCGGTTTAGAATTGTTATTGTTTCGCTTCGGAGTTTAACTGGAACTCCAGCGTTCTCGCTGAACCGGGACGGAGACACTGAAGGAGCGAAAAAAAAAAAGAGCTTCGATTAGAAATCTCTGGCGGCCGCACGGGCTTCGGTCTCGTTCGTTTGAAGGAAAGGTTGTTTACAAGGAACACTCCAAAATTGCTTCTTTGTTTGGAAGGACGCCTTAACGTGTTCATTCTGAGTGTATAATGTCTCCCATACGTGTCGAAAGCTTAAAGTGTACATGTTGAAAGCTTGGCATTGCAACAACACTTCTAAAATGTTATTTATTGATACCACGAGCGTTTTATTGGCACCAAGGGCAGTTTGAACATTGCCTATGGCCACCTCAACGCACCTGTAATTTTTTTTTTTAATTCCATCATGTTTCTTCCCTTACGCATTTTTGTTATATTGAGTTTCGTGTTGATAATCCAGAGAGTCTTAAAGCGATGCCCTGTGGCGAGCGCCAACATGCAATTAAAAGAATATTAGCGTCGGTAATTTCCCCACAAGACGCCAAATCAACGCACACGCTGCGAACTTTGCTTACGCATTATCTTGGACACACCTGGCATCCATTTCAAATTTCATGTCACTATCCTTCTCTCTGTACTCCCGCATGGTTCTCTCTTCCCAGTGCTGCTCACCAATGTTCTACTGTCGGCCACCCACTGTACTTACCACTTTCCTTTCAACGATTTTCTCTATCTCTCATGGTTATCTCAATGAACTTTTTCTACTATTGGAGTGGATATTCTCCACCTCGTCAAGCATAAAGAGCTGCTGCGTTGTAAATTACGTCAGTTGTAAGGATCACTGCGTGGCTGTTAAGGTGCAACCAAATAAATGTGCATAAGTGTGCAGTTAAAGATGCAACTGTAGTGAAAAAATTCACGCAGAAACTCCACTGGAACTTGTCTAAGTGTGCGTAAGCATTATGCCGCTTGTTCATCCATCGATGTTGTAAATCTTGATCCGACCAATATAAACGAGATCACTGCGGTGACAGTAACCCCTGCTGACGGCGGCGCAATGTGAATTGACGACGCAAGTAAACTACTGCAGGTGGCGGTGCCAGGTGCGCTGATGACGTTGCGATCATTATAAGCCGTTACCGCTCTCTAGCGCCCTATGCATCCGCGTCGAACCATTATCAACCGTGATAAACCGCAGTACTCCAGCGGCGGCTGCGTATTGTACGGCCGCGCTGGCCCTATCTTGAAATCGATCTGCGATGGGGACAGAGTTGAAGCGAGAGGCAGCACGGAGGTCAATTCGCTCGCTGCTGCGGGCCCTATCTTGAAAGCGATCGTCTTACGTGACAGACAGACGCGTTTGCTCGTTGGGTAGGCATAAAAAAGCTTACATACTTAATATCGCGTGCTGCTGGCATTTAAGGTACCCTGAGCCATGCTCTGAACTGCATGTCCAGTATGGTCAAATGAGCGCGGCGCGCGACCCGCGGAGATATGAGCCATTGTAAACGAGAGACAGCGAGGCACTCGAAACCAGTTTTTACACTTTTCTGACGCAGCCAGGTGAGTGAGGCGAACGTAAACATGTTTACTTAATCGAAGTCCGATTCTGATTTGGACGGAAACCGAAGAAGCCCCGGCCACGTGGAGGAAGAAAAATACGCAGGAAATGTCACAACGTCTAATTCAGCGGGAACTTCGAGGTTGTATGTACGATATTGTGCGGGCTAGCGCCTACGATAGACGCCTTTAATTTAAAGTAAAGAAATGCGCGTATACCACATTGTACGGTCGTCACATCGTAAGTCGATTTAGGCGATATTGAAGTTTGTACGTTCGAGTAGCCTATTACAGAATTTTCTTTTTTGTTCCCGAGCGTTCGCCCCGCTTCCTTCTTTCTTTTTCTTGCGCGCGTGCATTTGCTTTCTTTTTTCACTGTTCTTTCGGTCCTTACCCCCCCCCCCCCCCCCCATTGTAAAGTGAGTGACCAGAAGGAAAAAAATTATATTAAGGGGTTTTACGTGCCAAAAACACGATCTGATTATGAGTGGGGGACTCCGGAAATTTGGACCACCTGGGGTTTTTTAACGTGTACCTAAATCTAAGCACACGGGTGTTTTCGCATTTCGCCCCCATGAAATGCCGGCGCCGTATCCGGGATTCGATCCCGCGACCTCGGCAACCAGAAGCAACTGTTCCAGTTATCCTCCCTACCTTTCCCATCTCACTTCTATGTCTCTCTTTTAAGCTAAAATTCATTTGGCATGATGACCCGATTCCACGGCCGCAACACGATTCTCGCAGCATGTAGCTACAGCGGGGCAGCAGGGGTTCAAAGCAAACTATGAGGGCGTTAGGCCTATGGCAACGTAATCATCTTTGCACGTGTATTTTCTTTCTCAAGAGGGACAGCTGTCAATCGGCCAATATCGCATCCGTGCTAAGATCTACCTTGTATATAACGACTCCGTTTTCAATGGTAGAACAAAAAATGTCGATATAGCCAACTTTCCGACAATGGGACTCGTCTTCCTCAAGGTGACTTGCATTCGTCAGTCCCCTCGCTTATGATGCTGCCTCCAGCGACGTTCCTTGTTCGACCATTGCAACTCACTTCGAACCTCCATATTGTTATGAATTTCGGTCTTGTGTGAGCCCCGTTGTCAGAGCCCCAGCATTTTGAGCTTAATATACTCTCGGTTGCGTTTCCGCCCTGTACCACGACTTCATATGTAATCTGATAAGATTTTAAGGTGCTCTCGCATGATTCGCCACATCGTAAAGTTATCGCTAGAGATGGGCGAACTGAACACCAAAATTTCTTAGTACAAATCGAATACGAAAAGCCAAACGTAGACGCGTATACGTATTTACAGTCTGAATATGTATTTCTGCACAATTAGTTACCACGTCTGTGCTCGATCATCTGTTTAAAGAATAAACGCTTATTATCAAGCCCGAAGAATTAGTGTTAAAGACAAGATTACTAATTGCCATTAAAAGCTGCATCAATACTCTATCAACACCTTTAGAGCCAGGTCGCAAATAAGCTTTCCAAGAAAGAATGGCTAATGTGTGAAATAAAGCTGGATGGGCTAATGCAAAAAAAAAAAAACGCCAGAATAATTGTTGCGGATAAAAAAGCAGGAATTGTGATAAAAAATAAAGCTGCTGAAGGACTTCTATGCAGCAAACACATGTAACAGGTCCAGTTGCAAAGCAAACATGTCTGGTCGTAGCGTAATATATGAAAATTTTACTTGACTTACTGCCTAAAACCTAAATCGAAGACAAAGTCTACATTATCCATTTTGTTTCCGCATTCCTTCGAAAACTTCTGTGGTTGTTTCACTTCTGATAATATTCGAGAGAGAGAGAGAAAAAAAACACACATTTATTTGATTCATCGAGGTCGTTGCTCTTGAGGTCGAGTGGGTGGTGTCCCCATTCTAGGACTCCACTGGTCATGGCTGCTCGACGAACTTGCTGGACGAGCGCTTGTTGGCCCGCCAGGGTATCGCCACTCAGCAGGACGTCCCACCACTCAAACGAAGTGCTAGGCGTTTTTAAGAGTTGAGGTTTGCCTACGCACTCACATGAGATAACGAAGAGTGTAGGGCGTGTGTCGCCGCACCAGGGGCAGATGCCACGATATGTATTGTGGTACATTTTGCTGTACCTGTGCAGGTTTGGCAATGCGTTTGTTCGGATAAGTCTGAGAGCTACTGCCTCTTGAGTGCTGAGCTTCTTGTGAGGGGAAGGATAAATCCTGCGGTTTAGCCGCTGGATCTCGAGGCGTTCGCCGTATTTGGATGGCAGGGTCACGAAGGCAAAGGGTGGGAATTGACGGAACGAGTGGATCACGAACCAGATCTCGCGAATTATCAAACGAACAACCAGAGCTTGAGAAGGCATTCGAGGAGAGGACACGCTCCGCCTCGTTCAAGGCACCGTTGATCAGCAAAGTGAGGTGCAGCATGCCGTATCACTACCACTCGCTAAACAAACGACACCAAGCACAAGTCGATACCATCAAAAGAGGCGCGTACGAAACGGCACTGGGTCTCCCCTGTCACCACCTCAAACTATAAGTTAGCAGCTCTCAGGATCCAGAGCACCTTCGACGAGCTGTCAGATGCGGTTGTGGCTTCGCAAAAATCCAGCCAGACTACAGAACACGGCGGCGGGCAGAGCCATCTTTCAACGCACCGGAACGGCAACGGAGTTCCGCGCCCTCGATGGGCAACGATCACTACCGCCTGAGGTCAGGAGCATAATTTTAGGCAGTTGGTTTGGCAGATGGAGGACAGCTACAAAACTTTATTGATCGGTTGTAGCGGCGAAAATAATTCGTTAATTTCCAATATTAAAAAGACATACGCGATAGTTTCGCTTTCCAATACAAATAGTTAGTGTGTAATGTTCGATTCGTAATCAAGACTTCGAGTACTCGCCGACCCCTAGTTATCCTCTGTTTGCTTCGGCACTTTTGCCAGCATCTCAAAGCTGCCAAACTCCCATGACGCATTGGCAGGCAACAACTTGTCTGAAGGCACTACTCTGACTCATGTCCTTGGGGTGCATTCTGCGACGATCACTTTCGGCGATACTCTCGCTTTGGCCACGTCTTCCCCATCGGTGCTCGCTGATTGACTGTTTTAGCAAAAGGGGATGAACTGATTGGCTGGTTCACCCCTACGTCATCTGCTTTTTTCTGAATCAGCCAATCAGAGAGCGCCTGACGGCGATACTACCGCCGAGGCGACACTGTCGCCGAAAGTGTTCGTCGCAAAATACGTCCCCTGATTATATACCTGCCACAAAGGCACCGATGCCAGATGGTACCGGGTGCATGACTCGCGGATTTACTACATTTAGATCGCCGTGCTTCGAGTTTTAGCATACACTTCATTCCATTCGTTATTCTCTCACCCAACCGGCGCTCAGGTACAGCCTGGGGCGCGGGAAGCCTGTGCTTCACCTGACGGAAAAAAATAACGCTTGAATTTTTGGTGGAAGAACACACCATTATCGTCCGTGATTCATTTGTACCAATGTTTTTCTCATGTCAGCTAACAAAAAAAATAACAATAAGTGAGTATCATGAGTGCATAAAGAAAGATGTGCGATTCTGCAATACCGTTGTGACGAGCTTACGTGGCATTGGTTTCCACTAAAACGACGGGATCACGAGCATTCAGGAACCAATGGCTGAGTGATATGATGACTTTACTTGTCCGTGTATGACCAGCCGCAAATACAGCGATTTTTTTTTTTTTTTGACGACATCGTTGCAATCGGGCAACTGTTGGGATCACCTAATCTTGTAAGTGCTTATTTGGCTGCGCTTCGCACTTCTTGCCGACCAGGCAAAGATGCTTGCAGAAGCTTTCGGAGGCAGTAGCGTGAGACGTTCTACAGTCAGTGACAACCTACCAACTAAAGGTTATGTGTACGCTTTCCAAATCAAACAAAATTCGCAAGGATGCGCCAACCAGTTATATATAGGTTCGTTTATTTCCATGACACCAAAATGTATTGCACGTTTAAAGCGACTGTTTTCTTCGTAGAGATCTGTCTTTGTGCCACTAGTTTTAGGATGACACCTGCACATATTCGTGAATTTTATGCTCGAATCCTGATATGAGTGCTGAGCCAAAGGTAAGACACTAGCTTGAAACAGTGAGCTTTTATTTTGCAATTGTGTAACCTCTGCATTCTCTGAGCAAAGACATTAAGACGTGAGCTGACTCCAGCTCGCTCGGCTCTCTTTTCGAGGAAATCCGAAAAACAAGGAAATATGGCTCCTTCTCCTCGCGTTATACTACATGTCAGTGGACTTTTAGACGTGTGCTGCCAAACCATGTAACCCGAAAGAAACGTTACAGACGAAGCAATTGCCGGCCTCGACCAACAGCCATATTTACCTGCAGTGCAAGAATGGAGTGCAAATAAAAGAAAGAGACACTATCGATCGTTACTTCAACTTCGACTTGTGCTCCCTTCTTTCTTCTTATTATTTGTTTTTCTAATTGTTTTTTTTTTTGTTTTGCGCTACCAGTTGTATACGGGCAACCTATAACCCACTTGCCCAGATTTCTGTATTACGCGACTGTCCGGCTAAACCCGCCTGTTCCAACATCCCTACCACAATCGAAAGCATCGCTCAATGCGGCATATGCGAAATACCGGAAGTAGGCTTTTGCACGCTGTTGGGCTGTCCTATACAAACTGGCTGACCTCCCGGTCAGGGCACCACTGAGCCAATTTTTTTTTTTTCGTTATGCTTGAAAACAGCGAACGTGCAGCAAGAAAGAGCTGGGTGGCCAGGACTAGGAAGCACCAGCTCATTTGCTTCTGCTGTATTTCCACGTACAGGGCTACGCCCACCACCTTGTGTGGGTGAAACGAGATGTGCGCGTAGAGCGCACTTGCAGAATCTCGCACATCCCCTTATTGATGCGTTCATGGTAAACAATGTTGCAGCCTGCCGCCGCCCTTATAGACCGACCATAAATCGGGCCCTGCGGCATTTAGCGCTTTTTTTCCTTTCCTTTCCACTTCCTCTTGCATATGCAAAAGAACAAGCTACAGATTACATTGGCTCACAACTACCTCCGTGGTTTTCCCGGTAATAAAGTATCTATCTCTCTATCTCTCTCTCCCTCTCAAGCGCCTGCTAGCACGTGAGTGCACCACCTCTAGACTCAGATCAGCCCCGTCATGATGTGGCACCCTAACCCTAACCAAAGCCGTTGGCCGAAAATTATCTTAAAGAAGTCAAATATATATATATATATATATATATATATATATATATATATATATATACGTGTGTGTGTGTGCGTATGTATTGGTCAGATACGCGTGACTATTACACTCAACACGGTGGTTTAGGGCAAGGAAAAGGTGTAGCATGGGCGTTACGCAACACCCCAAGCGCATACGTCTGTTCTATGGGAGGGGCTGATGCCTTAGTCGCTTCTTTCCCCGAAAGCATACGCTGAGACGTCCGCCGTCGCGCTGACGCTCATTTACTTAAGTTAAAGGTGTCGCTTTCTTACTCTTCTCTGGCATCCCTGCTGGGCTTGATAGCTTCCTCGATGCAAACAGCCTTTCGTGATCTTTATGTTCCAGGAAGGCATGCGTTCTTCTTTGAAGAGCAAGGTTTATTTGATACCTCCCCAAAATCTAAGACTATTGGGCGTGTTGTTTAAGATGAGCGTTGCATCTTTTCTCAAACTAAATGCTGGTACCTTCCTTGTGTCTATTGCTTAAGTCACGTTTATTTAGCGCTAAATAACAACTAGTAAATGAATTCTGTGTGTCTGCGCACACGGTCAGGTTGCAAACATATGCGCTTTTCCTGCCCAAGGTGGCGTGTCGCTTAATAATGTGGTTAAAGGTACAGATCTGTCCGTTCTACCTGGAAGAAAAACATAAAAAAAAGAAACAAAACATTGTTTTCCTCGTACTCGAGAAGACGTCAAGAGCGGTTCGGGTTTTCATTATGTGTCTGTCCTTCCACAGGACGCCATGCTTCGCAACGTATATAGTTCGTCCTTACGGATAATACAGCTTCATTGTGACTTTTTGATTCGGGTCTGCTTTGTGCGCTGTCGCCGATGTTTTAATTGTGACTGCTTAGCCGACGTACTTGCAACGCCAAACAGATGCACGTAAAAGTGAAGGCACCGCACACGAGCAGAAATTATGCTTTCAAATTTAGTGCATTCGCCCCAAACGTCCATAGAGGACAACCGGGACTTTAAAGTCATACAGTGGCTCGTAAAGAGATACTTTTGCGTGGGTTGCAAGGAGCACGGTCTAACTGAATGTCCAGAATGTGACGAATTGCGAGAGATTCTCTTTCGCTGTCGTCTCAACGCTTTAGAGAGTCGTTATTTTTCTGTGCATAAAGTACTTGGTCACAACACAGACTATTCCTCGATGCTCTACGTGATTTTCTTTTGTGAAGTGACATGATTAATTCTTCGTGAAAAGCCGTATGTGTGCTTTTTTTTCATGTGTAATCTCTTATTCACGCTTGTTTCATTTTTATACTCTTTTAAACTTTATTCACAAGCGTGTGATAATTCTAGTTTGCATATAAGCGCGGATGGCATGCAAGCGTCTGCTATGTCTAGGCATGCATGTCTCATTATTATTATTTTTTCTTTCCATTTTGATTTACCTAATCCGTGTATTTGTTTCGACGGTTTTTAATTCTGTAGCGCTTAAACAATATTATGTGGCTAGAGTTTTGGAATAGGTGGTCCTTTCAGAGGATAAACTTTTCATCTTTTGCAGACTAATACAGGAAGAGAAAGAAAAGAGCAATCTCGGCATTGGGCGCACAAGATAACCGCGATGAAATATTTCCTTCGCTGTGCGGTCTGCCAAAAGCAACAACGAAAATTGGGTTATGTAGATTATAGAGCAGAAAACATAAACAGACAGTCGAGATTACCGCATTCCACTGACATTTATGCGCTTCCTAAAATTTGGGCAACGTCTTTTCAAATGTGAATACACAGGAACTGCCAAGCCTAAATATTTTTCATCCTATAGCCTTCACAATGTGGTGGAAACTCGAAGGGCCATTGAGGCGCAATATTTTTGCCCGTGTTGAGAAGGTGTCATGGTCTTGTGATTCCGCAGTCCTTCAAGTATTTCTTTCAAGTGAAAACTTTGTTTTAACAGAGGGACAGAGAGAAGGAAGAGATCCCACATAAAGAAACGTGTAGGATAAGAAATCTTGTATATAAGAAGGGTGTAGCGCTCTGTTCACTCCTCTATTGTCTCTATTTTCGTTACGATGTCTATCAAAACTATACTCATATATAAGTTCACTGTAACGTCTAATTGTCTAACTCGACATTCGCAGGAACATCACTGATGAAGTTTCTTGCATTTAATAGATATAATTAAAATATAGCAGCTGTTCTGAACAAATTTCTTGTTATGATCATCAATCTTGCTGCAACACTTGCCGAAAATCTAGGAAGTCTAACTTATCTTTGGCAAGTGACTTTTTTTAGGTCACAAGAAGACTATATCACCGCAAAAGGTACAGTTTTTCATGTTGCTAATCGTGAAAACGTTATTATAGCTTACGGATAGTGATTAGTCACTACACAACGTTATGATACAGATGCTAAAAATGGTCCATAAGTAAAATGTTATTTGTCCACTCCATGGTCGCATTTCCTCAGCTTAAGAGAAAGCTTTAGCACAGGACACCTATACTACTCAGAGAAGGGAAACTGTACCTTCCACAGTGCAACGGAAATAAAGGTAACGGTGGAGTCGTGAACTAAAGCATGCGGCCAAGAGATGGCGTTGGCAAAATCAAAACTAATATCATCATCATTGTAGTGAGCAATACGGCTGCTACGGTAGCGGCAGGCAGCGCTGCTCGTTGGCTGGCTTTGGGCGTTTTGTTACCGCTGTTGGGGAGGTACTCCAGCATGGCTACACTTATCCTTATTGTGTAGCCAGGTGGCCTAGACGCCTCTACTGGCAAAATCACTTCATACAAGTAAGCTTACATTGTTTATTGTCAATGGTGAATGAAGCAGCACATGCCCACAAATTTCTTATAGGTCGTGTGGACCTAATGCCATGCGTCACTAAGTTTACAACACACGTAAACAGAGATAGCAATCTATGTAATGGGATTGAAAGGTGAAATGGAGCAAAGTTGTCTCATTGTGTTCGGCGTGCCGCCAAAGCAGGGAAAATGACGCTTCAGACAACGATATTTATGCTGGGCTACCCTCGTTCTGTAGTTGCCTACAATGGTGTTTGACGTGTTTCATATATACTATACGTGTATTATCCGCGTTCGAAGATTCCAGCTACATTAAAGAAAGAAACATAAGTGCTCGGCAAAGATGTAGTGTTAGCAAGATAAGCTCGGGCTGCTGTGCGAGTCACGTAGTGTAGGAAAAAAAAACGTTATGCTAAATTGCCCGCACATATTATCAGCTCTTGATATTTCTGTTGCAAATTTAGTGTTCCATTACGGCGTTAAAGGCTTTGACACAAGTCCAGTACTCATAGGAAAGCAAGGGACGTAATGGAGACAGCAGTGCTTACAGGGTCTTCTGCAAATATTGTATGAATAAACATGGACACTAAATGAACATCTAATCAAGCCCAATTGATAGTCATAGACGCTTGGAAAATGCAAGTTACGGTTTCATGTTGAAAAAAAATATATATATTTTTGTATTCAAACAAGGCAAAGAGGTTGCTAGGAGATGAACATTTCAACTCAATAACAGAGGTCCGCTACGGAAGCCTCAGCCTGGAGCCAATGTTTCAACAAGCCAACATATTTGTGAGGGCCTTGACGAAGACAAGCTCCCACGCTGAGGCTTGCCTTGCTCGTCCACTGTTTATTGGCTGAATGTGAAGCCGAACTTACTATTCTGCAATTATATTTCAAAATCTTTTTGGGAACGCACTGTGCTCAGGTTTGTCAGCTGCTATTTGAAGAGAAAGAAAAAGTTGTTTTTAGTGATTTGTCATGTTGTTCAGTGTGGAACAGGCTGGTCGTGTAAGCTTGCCTTTTCTAGCTATCTCTTATCTTACGGTGCAGGGCTAGCCTAGTTATTGATTTCATGCAAACTGTACATGCACCACGTAAGAGTGACTGCCAGAGATTGAATCAACATGAAGTATAATTTCCTCAAAAGTGCATTGAACACTTTTGATCGTTTTAAAATTCTTAGCACTTTCATGTAACAAATTGTCGTTGTGAGAGAACATTTGGTACTCGGTCGTAATGCCCGTCAAGCTGATTTGCAAGGAGCAGATGACAGAGTTTGTGCATTAGCAAGTAGGAGCTTGCTACATTGTTTCTGTTCTGGTCGTCATGGCTATAATGACTAGAAAAGAAACTTGTCAGGACTCACATGTTACTTTCCTGTTTACGATAAAACGGCCTGAAAAGCAAGTATGCTTGTATGTCAAACTTTATTCCTGATCAGAACAACACAAAACTGTAGACCGCTGCTTTCCTGTATAGGGCTCATACCCGTCCATATGGTAAACTTGCAAACAGTTCATGGTGAGGCATGGAGTTCAAGAGAACCTGCTGTCATTATGGCGACCGTTGAGCTTATGGCTTGGCGTGGGCAGCTTGCAGACCAACAATATCTTTTTTTTTTCGCCTTTCTGAAAAGAGAGATGATGAAGCCATTACAAACATGCAAGCGAAAAACGATGAAGTAAGAGTTGGTCCAATAAATTAATAAATCATGGTTCTAGGAGAGCTGTTCCGAAACATACATTGCAAGGATTCTGGCCCTTGATGTTACTTTCAGTGTGACACATTCACTGTTGACTTGTACGTGCAGAGTTCAAAGAGGTGAACAAATATGAGCAGTGTCTTGGAAGCTGGAGTTGAAAGAAAAAAAGAGCCTCAATTACTATGGCGAAAGGGTGGGTGACTTTATGATTCATGTCGTACTTAGAACAGTGAGCAAAACGCTCCATAATAGAAAAGCACGCACACACAACACTGTTTGTCGTGTGTGCTTCTTTCAATATTGTCCTTGTGTGGGCTGCGCTTAGTCAAGCCTCGATTAGATGACTGTTGTTTCTACCAGATACTAGTAATTGACCCAGTAATGTTATCATGTCTCAAATGGAATTAATCTAACTGTACCACAGGGAGTATGTTTGCCCCTAATGTATAGTGAATTTATCGCAGTGTATCATTAACGCAAAAACAGCCAATACTATTCATTATTTGTGCTGTACTCCATGTTAGGAATTTTAGCAACCTGACAACATAACAAGAACCGATCGTTTGAATTACATTTGAAGAGTAATGGCTGTATAATTATAGTTATTTTCCAGGTTTAAGAAATGAATGCAGCAACCTGTGTTAGCCACCTCACACGCTAAGATATTCGAAGTTGAAAATGCGAATCATTGCTTTTTTTTTTTTTTGCTTAAGAGGCTGCAAAGTTACTCCGCTTTCGTGGGTAGTCTCCAAGCCGACTGTGCTCGGTTCCAGCGATGAATTTTCTCGCTAGCTAACACATGACTTCTTTATTCAGGCAACACGTCATTACGCGGCCAGACGCGGCAGATCACTAACGACGGAAGCTGTGCATGCAGCCCTTATGCCAGTGAAACGCGCCGCAACTGATAAAAATTCGCCGTCTTTCAACATGTTCGCTTGGTGGCGGCTATCGAACGTTGGACACCTAAGCTGGCTGAGATATTATTATTGGCATCTAATTAAAAGGAACATTCACGATGCTGCTCAAAGGAAACGACCACCCCGTTCGCAATTATTGCCGCCGTACGGTGGCTGTTCTCAAGTGACAATGCAGAAACTTAAATATCAGAAGTCCAATAGAAACAATGGCCCGATCACTTTGTAAAACAAAAGAAGATAACATGTAAACTATGTTTGTCGGCTATTATATGTACATTCATAGATAAAATGTTTAGCCGCATTGAGCGCCCCTAGTAGAAACAACGCGAAATAAAGTACGCGACCATATTACAGTAGCTCCACTTACGCGCGCGGTGCTGGAACGCGCCGCAGTGGATTCCTCGCCTTCTGTTGCGATTGCTGGAACTTGAGAGTGTGCGGGGCCTGGCTTCAGCTCGCGCGCAACTCCGGTGCAGCCTATTCGAATACGTGTAAAACACAGAAACGCTTTTCTGAGATAACGACTGAGCCGATTTTAATTAAATGTATTGTATTTGAGAGAGAAAGTTAAACTTTAGCGACTGTAGGAAACAGAATTTTGATTTAGGCCCTCAATGTTTTAAAAAGAACTTTCAAAAGGTTGGCAGGACTGAAGAAAAAGAAGCACGAAGTTTACAGATTTGCAGATCTGCACCAAGAACAGATATCACAGATTTGTAAACTGCATCCGTTAGATTGTTCAAAGTGGACAAACGTCATATACCAATTTATATCTTACGTGAATGTGTTAGATTGTTTGCGAGGGTTTTTCACAAGCTATATTCACATTTTAGTGGTCTATTTGAGACCCATGCATAATATACCAATTCCGTCCGCTTTATATGTACTATTATATGCAATGTACAGAATTGTGATATCGTTTTTCATTGCTTAGTTACAAAGCTGTAAACTTGATAGTTTCGTTTTCTAGAAATTTCTCAACAATTCTTATAAAAAATTGAAAGACCAAATCAAAAGTGCCCTATAAACAGTCACAAGATTTCAACTTTTTTCTTCCTTTAAATGCAACAGCGCTAATCAAATTTGCTGCAAATACAATATGTATAGACCACGTTGGATGCAAGCCCCCAAGCTTCCGAGAGTTTTATGTTTGTATATCTCGCCTGGTATGGCTGTGATAACCACGCAGAGTGGCACCCAAGTCGCTGAGTATAATAAAAATTTCAATATTAAATTACAGCGCCTGCCGCTTAGTCACCAAACTCGCACGACCTTTCCTTTAGCTCAAAGAAAGATAATGTACTAAATTAATATCACCAGGCACTTAGCGATTCCCTAACACTATAGTTCGATGTCCTTATAATAACCGCCTCATATGTGCCTTGGATATTTAGAATGTAACCGGGAAACAGTATCACCTGAAATAAAGAAAAACGAGACTAGCGTATCTAACAACCGTACGTCCGTACCTAGAATATGCGTCGTCCTTCTAGTGCCCTTCCTATCAATGGTGGAGGCTTTGGCTAGTTGGTTAATCATAGTTAAAATCCCCTGCAGCGCGAAGGACCAGAACTAAGAGGGATGACCCACACGCCACCACGCTTTGACCTCTGCGTCGAGGTTCTTCCCGCGAGTCGACAAAGATGAGAGCGAAGGGACACTGCGAAGGGCATGGGCAGAAATGAGCAGGATTTTGCTCTGTCTATGTGCATAATTAGGCAAAAAAGATAGATAGATAGATAGATAGATAGATAGATAGATAGATAGATAGATAGATAGATAGATAGATAGATAGATAGATAGATAGATAGATAGATAGATAGATAGATAGATAGATAGATAGATAGAAAATCGAAGCTATAAGAGGGCTCGGTCTATGCGGATTAAGCAGCGCGTTGACGCCACCTTTCTCGTCCCTTCGTCACCTCTGACGTAGAAGCAGTGCAAAACCGCGCTGCTCGGTTTGCGCACCACTCTCGGTGGCGGAAGGCCCGGAGTGGTGGTGCTGGCTAACACTCCCAGGGCTAATTCTCTCTCTCTCTCTCTCTCTCTCTCTATATATATATATATATATATATATATATATATATATATATATATATATATATATATATATATATATATATATATATATATATAGGTTGTGGGTTCAGTTCCCACCTGCGGCAAGTTGTTTTTTCATCCACTTTAATTTGCATTAATTTATTGTTTCTTTATTTAATTCATTAAGCACAAGTAATTTCCCCTATGTTGTCCTTGGTGTCAGTGTTTGTTGGCTTCTTAAGATATGACTAATATATATATATATATATATATATATATATATATATATATATATATATATATATATATATATATATACGTGTGTGTGTGTGTGTGTGTGGACTGGCGCGCGCTTTCTTCTTTCTGTTTCTGCGGCGTCCGTTGAAAGGTGTGGCATTATTCTTCCCCCTCGGAAGAGCATCGACCCCATGCTAAAATAAGCCCACACACTACAGGCGGAACGTAGAAGTACACGCGCAAAGAAACATACACACACAAACGCTTGCCGACGCGTAGTCACAAAACGAACGGTAGGGTCTCTGAGGCACTAAATGATCGTCTACGACAACAATAAATAAAACTAAAAGAGCAACACGGTCCAAAAACTATGGTGGTTATGGATGCGCGGTGTAGTTTTAGCCGCACAGCGTGCACAATCTCTGATAGTGTCTATCGACGTCGAATTGGTTGGCTTCCGTCAGGAAGAACTTCATAATTGACGTCACTCACTCGCCGCAGCACTTTGTAAGGTCCGAAGTAACGGCTGAGAAATCTCGGATAGGCCTTTGCAGCGGACAGGAGCCCATACTAGAACCCTATCTCCTAGCTCAGGCACGTACCCAAGGGGGGGCCCCGGGGGGGCCCGGGGGACCCGGGCCCCTCCCTCGAAATTAAGCGGCATAACCCCCCCCCCCCCCCCCCCAATCAACCCACGCCCGCACTCCTCACACACATTCCTAAAGCGCCGACAAATCAATCTACTTGGCGGTCAACATTTTACAGTCTTTTCCTGCGAAAGCAGTGTATGACTAACTTCTGTAGTTTTTTTCGGCGTCCGTTCGCAGAAAAAATCATCATGTGGGCCGATCCTGCATGGCCCATGACAGAATGGCACATACCCCTTTGGACTCGGGAACCTACAGCGCGCCAATTGGAATCTTCGGGACGGGCCCATGTATGGGGAGCTCTTAACGCCTGCTTCGCCTCCGCCGCGGGTGGGCCCGGTATTGCAATATCTTTAGAATGGCCTACGTATGGGAAGTTCTTAATGCCTGCTTCACCTGCGCCGGGGGTCGGCCCGGCATTGCACTACCTTCGGGATCGGCACACGTATGCGGGGTGCTTAAAGCCTGCTTCACTTCCGCCGCGGGTCGGCCCGATATTGCATTATCTTCAGGCCGAGCCGCAGCGGAGGTGAAACACTTTGCTTTTCGTTTGAGAGCTTTGACTGTCGTCAGCTTTCGCTGCCATTCCAATCTTCACAGAGTGGAATGGTTGTCAGTTTTTGCACTCCTTTTGGATGGCGGTAGTTATCGGCATCTCCTGGGGTGTGGAGACCAGTTTTCTGATCGATTCGGTGCCCGCGCTACTAACTCAAGATGAATTCAGGCAGGGCGTAGTTTATTGTTTTAATTATAAGATTTTATTTTGTTTATAATGCCCAACAAAATTTTTATTTGACCATCTATTCAACGATCACGCGCATCGCTGTTGCTTCCTTAGTTCAACCTTCTTTATTTACACTGATCCAGGGGCCAGGAAAGGGATTCGGTTCATAGTAAGCTGTTCTGTATGCTCGCGGAACAAGTTGTTGACGGAGAAACTGTCAGTTGCATTTTACTTCTTTTTTTGCTTCATTATTTGCTCGAGTGACGGCTCGCCGCGACGCTGACAGATCTTCGGAACCATATATCCGCGATATTGGTTAGATAAGATGGTAAATTAGATATTGAGAAACAGCGTCCATCATCAGACCCCGCAATAACCGTTAAACCCATAAGCAATATGACTGTCACCCGTTACCTCGTCTGGTTTTTCCCTAATTGTACAGCACTTTTCGTGCAAAATTGGCAACTGGAAACAAGAGTCGCAACGAGGTGAGAAATTAAGCGATCTACTAAGGGAGAAAGCCACGGCAACAGCCAAACAGGGAGGAAAAGCGAAAATTGTTCGTGAAAATATGTATGGATCAATATCTTTTTATTTAAAAATGAAGTAGAGAAAACGACACTGGAAGTTGAGAACGATCCCGTGTGTTGAATGACGCTTGTACAGTTATGAATCGAGCCGCTTGACGTATCCACTTCCATGCTGTGCTAATGGGGGTGTTTTTCTAACCTTCCGTGGTGGCCTCAGTACGTCTAGAACCCCACAGCGTCCTGCCCTCTACGTGGTTGTACGGGACTGGGGACCACGAATCGTTACGCAACTTCCCAAGTAACAGCACGAATCGGTTTTGGAACTTGGTAGAGCATGTAAACGAGGGATGCAAAAGAACTGTGATTGTTCCGCAAATATACATTTCTCTGTAATTCTTTCAGAGTTAATTCAAAAAACGCTATCTTTATTTGGCACTTTCGCTTGTTAACTTGTTCTTGGCAAGCTTCTTCCTGCGCATCTTTCATGCGCGAGTCCATTTGATGTGGTTCTTTCTTTGCCAAGTAAAGAAGAGGTGTATCTGACAGGTGTACCTGTGAGATACACGGGCTTTCAATTCTCTTTTGCGGGTTTACGCGTCTTTATGGCGAATGGTGGGCATTATTTACATTTGTACTAGTAAAAGTACCCTCCCCCTCATTTGCATAGAAGTATTACCTTGAGTTGCCCCCCCCCCCCCCCCCCCCCCCGAAACATAATCATGTGTGCGTGCCTGTCCCAGCTGGTACTCGACTTGTCGATGGCGGATGTTGTAAGGTCGTGTGTCGATGCGCTGTTGTTTCATTACGTTCGCGCAAGCCAGTTGGCGTGCTTCCTCGGCGGGCGGCACGAAGAGCTCGGCGTCTTGGTCAAGATGATCAAAGCTGTCGCATGGGAGCATTTATTCAAGCATGGTCTCGACTTCACGACCGTAAACAAAGTAGAACGGTGTGAAGCGTGCGGTTTCCTGCCTATCGGTGTTTTACGCAAACATTACGTACGGAAGTAATTCGTCCTACGTTTTGCGTTGTGCGTCTACGCACATAGACAACATGTCAGTCATGGTTTTGTTGAGCCTTTCGGTCAGGCCATTTGTCTGCTGGTAATAGGCAGTTGCCTTTCGATGCGTCGTGTAACTTAATTGGGAAACGTCTTCAATGAGTCGTGCCGTAAATGCCCTTCCTTGGTCGGTAATGACGCACGATGGGGCATAATGACGCAGTATAATGTTGTGTGCAAGAAAATGCGCGAGTGCAGTACGCGCCTGTCCTGCCGCTGTCTCTACCGTTGTCGCGATTTTCCGTGTAGTGTTTCTGTATGCACTCCTGATGACTTCTGTCCATTCTGTAGCACTATCGCACGGTGCGGTCTGCCTATGCTTCTCTCTATAAGCTGTCCGATGGGTTATGGTGGTTTTCCTAACCTATGGCGAATCCGCGTCGTGTCAACTGAGACAATAATGATGCGGTGATCACTGCCAAGGTCTTTCCCTAGGTTATTCCAGGTAACGCCTATTTCATTGTTGCTGCAAGTTAGGTCCGGTGTGGTGTCTTTTACTCCACTGTTTCCCGTTCTGGTTGGTTCACTCGATCGCGTCAGCAGGACAAACTCATGCTCCTCCGCGAGGTTGACTAGGCCCTTAGGTGTGCCTCGATCATAACCCCAACCAGAATGCGGAGCCCTAAAGTCCCCCAGGATCGGTCGTCGCTTTTCACTTTGCGCAATGCGGCCGTCACTAGCCCGTCGAACTTTGCCTTCTTGTCTCTAGGTGGGATGCAGACGTTGGCAATAACTATTTTCGATTTGCAGCGTCTACATGGCCAGGCCATGTGGACCTGGTGTTGGACACCGCAGTTAGGAACGTAGTCCACGCTCACTGTTATGTCCACCGGTGTCAGCGCTGCTTTCTGAGGATGGTCAGGGTGCGTGTGCATCTTGTGTCCTCTGAGGTTCGGTATCCTCTTGCCTGGTTCTTGTATGCATTTGATATCCGGGGGAACAGGCGTCGCATCTATAAAACTCGAAGGTGCTGCATGTTTACTTCTAAGAGTCCTGCAGTTCCACTGCCAGGCCTCGAGATTTTCGGCGACTCTCGTGTGGCGATAGCCATCTATAGTACTTTCGCTGTCGGTCAGCTCTATCTCATTAGGCCTGCGTGTAAGAGTTCCTGGGCTGGTGTTCTTTCGTCTGTTCGGTCCCTCTTTCGTGATGTGAGAAGAGGAGTCTTCGATCTGTCGTTTGAGCCTGTACATCTCCACGAAAAGAAGTTGGATTTGTCGCGCTATGTTATCCAGATTATCGTCTTTTTCTGTCACTTGTGGGTTAGCGTTCTTGGTTTCTCCTGGCATGGCTTTGTTTGTGCGGGCCTCATTCCTTTGTTTGAAATCAGCTAGCTCCCTTCAGATTTCTGCAAGACTGTCCTTTAAAATTCTGTTCTCATCTAAAATATTTTGATAGGCTGGACTCTGGATTACTGGATCGGCAGTGGGAGACACTACTTCCGCCCAGCTTACCTGTTGTGTGACGGCGGCCGCCATGAAATGTTTAGCCTGCGGATCCCTCTCCTGTTTGGGGGCTAGAGGCTTGACATTGCGTGCCCAGGATGTTGACCTAGATCTCTGACGCCTCCGTCACCTGGTACGCGATCTCGTTCTGGATCTGGATATTCTTGCTTGCCTGGGTTTCAAGGGGGTCCCCTTTTGCGTTGAGGGACCTCCGGGAAATCCCTGAGCTCCAATTCTTCGTTTTCTGTTGCAAAACACCGGGGTCGGTATTGTTGAGCAGCTATGTGCGCTCCGCTCCTCGATCGGCCTGGTGGTCGTGTTTGCTTCAGGCGTTTTTTGCAGATGCGGTCGCCAGTGAGGTGCTGCCCCCGCAGGCGGCACATCGCGGCGACCACTCGTGTCCGTCTTCGGGCTCGAGCGCCCCACAGATTCCACAGACTTCTGTGTCCAGTTGCGGGCAAACGTCCGTGCGGTGGCCGTCGCTGTGATAAGTCTTGCAAACCTGTACCGAGTTTCGATTTGAGCAGGGGTGCCATTTCCCCACCGCAACAGTAGACGAACCGCGGTAGGACCATTCCGAGGAACGTGATGGCTGCGCTCTTCAAGTCGCCTAGCATTCTCTCATGGATTATCTCGATGGCGTGGGTGCGGACTCGGAGGTTCGTCTTGATTGTCTCTCAAGGCATCTGCGGGGGAAGTTCATGAAGGACACCCCTGACGGCGCCTTCTCATGTGACAGCGTACGCACTGAACGCGTGCGTCTTGCCGTTGACTGTTAGAGCTGTGATCCTGCGTAGGAGATTAGCTGTCTCTTCCTCAGACGTTGGGACTATTGCGATTTTTGAGCACGGTTTTAGGCGCAGCATACAATGCTCACCCTTTACTTTGTTGTGGTAGGCCGCGATCACTGCTCTGCCAGCATCGGGCTGGTCAGAGTTTTCAACGGGAGTCCTTGGTGCAGGCAGAAAATAATCTTGAAGTCATCCCGCGGCAGTTGTGGTAGCTTCGTCCCACTCTGCGTCGATGAATGGGGGGTGAACTTTTCTGTTACTTCTGCGAAGGCTCGTTCCGTTTTGCCCGGGTAGGTACGCTATGGGATGAAAAAAATCAGGCGTAGTGGTGAGTACGCCTGATTTTTTCATCCCAAAGCGTACCTACCCGGGCAAATCAGGCGTAGTGGTGAGTAGAGGGAAGAAGAAGAGGTGCCGAGCAGTGCAGACGTATCCACGTCGGCTCCCGCGTTCTTAAATATCTTTGGGCGTCTTTTCACGAAGAAGCCTGGATATATATACCTCATCGGAACCGCCAAGTTTCAAGGAATCCACCGATGCCAGAGTTTTATCGGCGGGTGGACTTTTCGTCATATTCTGAGGCTCTTGCTCTACGATCACGCCGACGAGGGAGCTAGCCCTAACGGGCGCAGCCTGCTCTCGGCGCGGCGGTGCAAGCAGGCCTGCCTGTAGAGGCAGTCCCACGCTCGCGTTTTCCCATCTCTGTGCGCGACTGAAGCGACGACACGTGCGTTCATCGAAAGCGACGGAATGCCCGAAGTCGTAACTGTGGAAGGCATGGACGTAACCCAAGAAGATCTCAACGGTGCGGGGTGGATCACTGCCCTCAGCAACTGTAAAAAGCAGGAGACGAAGAGGCCGCCATTACGAGATGGCCAACGTGGTACCGTGAACAAGACGGCTGGCTACCGCACTGCCAAGGGACCGGCTAAAAGTCTGTTGTCGCAAGTAACGGCAGCTTCGCGACTTCCGAAGCTCCCGAAGGAACAGATCAAGGTTATCGTGCGCCCCAAGGGAGGCCTCGACGTATCAAAAGCCGACGTAGTACTGCTCGCTCAAGCCCTGGCCATGGAGGCTGCCCTGCCTGAACATCAAACGAAGGAAGACACCGTGTGCCCAAACAAGGTACAGAATATTTTAATCATCGCCACTCCGCACGCCTCTAATGCGAGGGCCTATGCGAGACTAAATAAAATCCATACCAAGTACGGCGCCTACGAAGTCTCGACGTACGTCGCCGCCCCCGAAGATACGTGCAAAGGCGTAATAAGGCACATCGACCCCTGTCACGATGAAGGCACGCTTAGACACATGATTGTGAATGAAAGAAATCCCACAGCACTAGAAGCCAGACGAATCAAGGACTCGCACGTAGTCGTGATTTTATTCAGAGGCATGCGCGTGCCCAACCACGTGATCTGCAGCACAGCCTTGTTGCCATGTTCTTTATACCGACGCCAAGTCGACGTTTGCCATGCTTGCGGCCACGTAGGCCACCGTGCCGACGTTTGCATCAGCAGCGAGGAAGAGAGAGGTAAATGTCGCGGTTGCGGAAAAGCAAAATCGGACAACGAAGAAGAACATCAATGCACCCCCAAGTGCGAGGCGTGCGGCGGGCTCCACGTCACCGGAGACCGAACGTGCAAAAAGCGCTATCAAATCCCATACATCGTACGATGCCGACGCCGAAGACGCCGACAAAGAGCAAGGAAGGCACAACTGGACGAAGAATCTGACGTCACCGAAGTAATTGGCGACATCTCGTCGGCTGCACCAGCTGCGCGGAGCGGTTCCATCCTAGGTACCCGATCTCTATCCGGAGGGCGCTCACGCTCGAGAAGGAGAGAACCCAAACCGAGGCAAGGCTCCTCCAGATCGAGATCCCGGTCTCGCTCCCAGTCCGTCAAGCGGACCACGTGGGCTGACAAGGTCAAGGGAGCGACACAGCCGTCTGGGAAGAAGAACGCATCAAGCAGAGAAACGACAAGTAAGGCACAGCCAGAGCATAGGATCGATCCCCGTATCCAAGCGCTCGATGCAGAAAATAGGGAACTTAGACGCGAGCTCGCAGAGCTTAAGGAATCTTTTAACAGCATGAAAGGAAAACTTATAAACCGGCATGAGGTTAACAACAGTAACCCAGGCCCGTTAGCCGGGCAGTCGAAACGCAAGGCGCCCAACCCGGAACCTTTTAGCGACACAGAGGAGGAAGAAGAGGGTGACATAACCGAGGTCAACGAGACCCCGTCCGCCGCCTCGGCTTCCACCGTCAAAAACGAGGGTAAACTGGAAAAGACCCTGAGTAGGATTATGGAAATGCTCTCCGCCATAGAGTCGAGAGTAACGCTATTAGAAAGACCTAGGGCTCAGCCCAAAAGTAGACAAACAATACCTACTGAACCGCTCCCGACCGGATCAAATACCGACGGGGGCGCCAAAGGTTTCTAAAATTTCACAGTAAACAAGATGGCTATCACAAATAACAATACCGTTAAATTTGGCAGTGGAACTGCGCTAGCTTCCAGAGGCGCAAGGCTCCGTTAGGTCAGCTCGTCAGATCGGTGACAGACAAGCCACAAGTCATTTTACTGCAGGAGACGCTCGCGGAGAAGGAGATTACTCTGTCGGGGTATCGTGCAGTAGCGTACAAAGGCGAAACGGGGAGAGGCATCGCCGCGTTAGTTAAAAAGAGCGTTTCTTTTGTGGAGTACACCGTTCCAAAATATCGTAGTGGACTAGAAGCACAGCTGATCGAGCTCGTGCCCAGTAGATCGAGCAACGCGAATGTCTTTATTCTTAACGTCTACAGTTCGCCTGCAGATAAGAACAGGGACTTTAATGCACTATTCCATTCCGCAATCAGGGCAGCCAGAGACGCACCCCTCTTAATTGCGGGGTACTTCAACGCTACGAACACGGAATGGGGATACGGGTTTAACAGCAAGAAGGGCACTAACTTAGCCGCATGTGCAGTCTATTTTAACCTCACGCTTGTTACAGATCCTAGGTTTCCCACTAGAAGGGGTAATTCGGTCAGTCGAGACACAACGCCAGACCTCACATTCTTCCGAAATATCGAGGGCACGTGGGATAATCTCCAAGAGGACTTGGGTAGTGACCACTACGTTCTCGATATCGCGGTGCGGGTCAAACCCAAACCTCCGGTCAAATACGAATACGTCGATTGGGATCTTTTCCGGAAAATTCGAGCCGAAACCGCCCCCTCAAGCGAATCCTACAAAGAACTAATTACCAATCTTAAACAGGCCGTCAAAAACGCGACCAAAGAAATTAGCACAGAACTGGAGGTCCCCAAAATGGACTCGCGGTTAGCGCATCTCCTGGAGGCTAAACACGCTCTTAGAGAGAGGTGGAAAATACAGAAATTAAATCGCCGACTGCGAGCAAAACTAACATCACTAAACAAGGAAATAGAGTGCTATTCCAAGCAACTGGCCCTGCAACAGTGGGACGAAACGTGCAACGAAACGGACGGTCGCATGAGAAGAGGTAGTAAGTGGAATTTGCTTAAAAGCCTCCTAAACGATAAACAGTCCCGAAATGCGCTAAATCTCGCCGTCGATAGGGTCATACATAAACAGGTCACCTCGGGCCTCACAAACGATGTAATTGTCGACGACCTGGCGCGAACTTACCTACCCGTCAAGGAAGGAGATTCGCAAGGCATAAGCGCGAGAGCGATGTACACGGGGCTACACAGGCCAGAATTAGACGAACCTTTCACGATTTCAGAAATCAGAGACGTACTCTTCAACCTAAATGGAAGATCGGCCCCGGAGCCAGACGGGGTCACCAACAAGCTCCTCCGGAACCTGGACGACAAGGCCATCGAAATCCTAACGGCAGAGATAAACGAGGTGTGGAGCTCGGGGCAGGTCCCGTCGGAATGGCGCACCGCAAAGGTGGTGCTCATCCCCAAACCGGGGAAACCTCCGCACATAAATAACCTGCGTCCCATCTCTCTAACATCGTGCATTAGCAAAGTGGCAGAACATGCAGTGCACAATCGAATCGTCGAACACGTAGAAAACCACGAACTATTTAGGCATAATCTAATAGGTTTTAGAAAGGGACTCTCCACACAGGACGCAATGCTCCTCCTGAAAAGATCTATATTCGATAACGAGACGCGGGACGTACGAGGTATCATTGCACTCGACCTCGCTAAGGCCTTTGATAGGGTGGCTCATGAACACATCTTGACCGAAATTTCCAATCTCAACCTAGGGCGGAAATTCTTTAATTTCACTCTCTCGTTTCTATCGGAAAGGAAAGCGTTCCTTCGACTGGGCACGATCTCGGGCGGTCCTTACGAACTGGGCAACTGCGGAACCCCTCAGGGCTCGGTCCTATCCCCGCTGATATTTAATATCGCCATGCATAAACTGTCCGAAAGGCTGGCCGCACTCCCAAAAATAGGACACGCAATCTATGCAGACGATATTACAATCTGGTCCCCGGGGGGATCTCTGGCCGATCTAGAGCAATCTCTCCAGGCGACCATAGATGTAACGGAAGAATTTCTTACAAGCACGGGTCTCAAGCTGTCTCCGACCAAATCCGAACTCCTCCTCTACAGACAGTCGAGGCAGGGCGTTAGGAACCTCGAGCCTCTGGAAACGCTGCCAGTCAAAATTACAACACGAGAAGGGCACCCCATTCCGAGGGTGAACTCCATCAAAACTTTAGGACTTCTAATCAACGCCAAAGGCTGTAATGCAGAAGCTCTAAACAAGCTGGGTGCGCAGGCGAAAAACATATTAAGACTCATAACTAGAATCGCAAACAAAAGGGGGGGACTCAAGGAGGACAACCTACTCAGGGTCTTCCAAGCTTTCTTCATCAGTCACATTACTTACACGGCACCGTACCTAAAATGGAGCAAAATTGAAAAGAACAAACTCGACACGCTCATCAGGTCCGGCATCAAAAGAATACTCGGTATCCCACATTCCGCTAGCACAGTAAAACTACTTCAACTCGGAATTCACAATACCACAGACGAATTAATTGAAGCGCAGTTTATTGCACAGATCTCCAGGCTTTCGTCAACTAAGCCGGGAATCAAAATTCTCGATGAAGCTGGTCAACTCCCTATACAGGCACCGCTCGACAGACACCCCCTGTCTAAATTAGCCCGTGAAGGTATAAAGGTTGAGCCCGTGCCGAGGAACATCCACCCAATATATAACGAAGGTCGCAGAAGAGCGCGGGCTAGAGCCATCCTTCGACGAATCGATCCTTACGGGGCAGACGCATTTTTCGTCGACGCCGCCAAATATGGCAGCGAAGACAGGTTTGCAATCACGGTCGTTGACGCGCGTGGGACACTTATCAGCGCCGCATCAATTTACGCTAAACACGCGAATGAGGCGGAGGAAACCGCGATAGCCTTGGCTCATCAAGCCGCAAGAGGCCCGGCGACCATTTTCTCCGACTCGCGCACGGCGGTTAGGGCTTTCTCGTCCGCTCTAGTTTGTAAACACGCAGCCGACATCGTCAACAGATCCTTTCGTATTACTACGCGAGAACACATTGGAGGTCATACATTAGCGTGGTTCCCGGCGCACGTGAACGATGTAACTAACCAAGCGGGTTGCAACCCTAACGAGCGGGCAAACTGCCTGGCGCGTGAATTCACGAACCGCGCCCGAGATAACGGTCCGGCTCTCCCGCAGGATTGCCCCCTTCAAAGATAATCTTACGACCTTTCATGAAATTACATCACATTACAGACAAAGCAGGAGAAAATTCCCTCCCCCCAGCCCGAAACTGAACAGGGCTCAGGCTGTTACTTTCAGACTTTTACAGACGAGATCCTACCTCACCCCTAGAGCGCTGAGTTGGATAGACCCGAACTTCTCGCAATCGTGCTCCAAATGCGGTCACGCGTGCTGCTCCTTCGACCACATGCTCTGGCTGTGCCCGTACAACGCGGGCTCCGACTTTCATAACAAGTCCAAGTGGGACGCCTTGCTGAAGAGCTCGGATTTCACAAACCAACTACAGGCCGTCCAGAGGGCCCGCGACGTCGCGGAGAGTCACCACCTCCCTGTCCCGTCGTGGGCGGAGCCAACAACTTGATCGGCCTTCGGTCCCCCCAATCGAGTTCCTCAGGACACTCTAATAAAGTTCTTGTCACTGTAGTGGTGAGTAATACATCGAGGATATTAGAAGTAGCAGGCGTAATTCGAGTGGCCTGCATGACAAGCTGAGACAAGTTGAAAATAATTGCACAAATTCAAAAATCTGTCACCTTCACTGGAAAAAGGACGACAAAAGGAATGCACATTAGACCATACTACATTAGGGAAATTAAAGTCACCTAGTAAAATGAACGGGCTATTCGGACACTTCACTGTAATCATATCATAGGAACGACATCATGAAGTTCGTCAGCAAAGGTCGCTGAACAGGAGGGAGGACGATAACAAACGCCCAAAATATCAATTTCTTAGAGCACGTTTGTATTTCAACCAAGACACGTTCTAAATAGTTAGTAAGACGATAAGAAAAGACAAAACAGCATCAGAGACTGCTATAAGCAGGCCTCCGCCCCACCTATAGCACCCCTGTCACACCGGTATGTGTTATAGTTTTTTTTTTTTTTTTACAGTCGAACTATTCGCTACTATCAATCTTCGCAGATAACCAGGTTTCGGTAAGACTGCTTATGTCGGCGTCAGAAGGATTGATAGGAGAGCAAAGATCATCGCGTTTTTGAAGTATGCTGCGGGTATTTGTGAATAAAAGCGAAAGTTTGTTACTGACGGGCAACTTTGATCCAATGCCCATCGCGCTGTGCTATTCAGTGGCGGATGGCGCGGAAGCATGAAAAGATTCGACCGATGGCGCGAAGGCATTAGAAATTTCACGCACACACCTATCAGAGGGATTGTAGCTGTAGCACTCTTTATTTACGTACGGTTTGTTGAAGCGAAGCTTGAAAGTTAAGGGTTGCGTTTGGCAAATTCGACCAGTTTCTTCCTAGCAAAACGAGTAGCGGGCGGGTAGTCATAGCTAACGGTAATATTTACTTCTTTCAGCTTAGAGTTATTGAGGAGTATTTGCTGTTTGAGCTTTAAAGAAGCGGATCTGGCAATAATTGATCTGCACTTATTCGAAGTATACCCTCCGAGCCTGTGCGCTCTCTCGATCAGTAGTTCAGAGCGCGACAATTTCAAGTAGGATGAAAGCACATTCACCAGCTTTAGCTACGACTGAGCCTAGGACTCTCATTGGGTGTCGGATAGGCCGTAGAATAGGAGGTTGTCTCGCCGCTGCACGTCTTAAAGCTCACCTTGCTTAGAGCGCAGTTGAACGTTTCCCGCTTAATTTGATCAATCGACTGACGAAGACACTGTACCTCCTCCTCAAATTCCTCAAGCGCGACCGTTTTGCGTTCAATCTAGTTTAACTTTTTGTCTGTAGATGTTAGATTTTTCTGAAAATTCGCCTGTGTTTCTTGTAAGGTCGTCAGCAGGCTTCATTAAATCCGTGTGGTGCTTTTCCGTTTTCTTTTTGTTTGCGTGTTTACTGTTTGTAACATCGCGAACATCTCATCAAATTGCTTAGACTGGGAATCAAGCACAGGGTCCGACACTTGGTTTTAGGTTCTCGTACTAGGTCCAGGGTTGAACTGAACAACCCCGGACAGCATAAGCAGGTGGGCCGCAACGTCAAAGCACTTAAGGAACCCGCAAAACAAAACTCCCGGGCGTGGTAGCAGCAACAGACACACATTATTCGATTTCTTAGCGTACATAGATGTAACATGACTAACCTGGACCAAGAAGCAGAGTGGATTAGTAAGCCGCACTACTGTGCTGTTCACACGCCCACTAAGGGTGCCGGGGTTCCAACAGCTCTTCATATAGACAGCAGCAGACGACGTTGTCGTCGATACGAATCCTTGGTATGGTCTGCTCAGCATTGCTATATTAGTATACAATATTTTGCTATAGTATTTCAGTAGTATTGCTCAATAGCTATAATAAGTTCTACGTGGTGTTTCTGCTATATTGGTTAAATAAAGGCACAAACACATAACTTCGTTTTGCTTCGTCTTCTTTTTGTATATTTCGTATTCTTATTATTTTTATTTCTCTTATTCTTTCTATATTTCAGTTTTATTTATTTATTTATTTATTTATACTGCAGGCCAATGCTTTGCCTAAGCATTTTATTTTTACTTTATGCATATGCACTGACGTTTCGACACACGTCGTCATAGACTAGCGTTTGGGCAACAGCGTTCATCGCTCCGGCGCAGTTTTTGTCAACAGCATGCCTTGGTTGTTTGATTCGTCTTTCTTTATTTCTTTTCATTTATTTATTTTACCTTTTCATTTGCGTTTATTTTTATATTTTTCATTCTTGCTTTGCTAATTTTTTTTTTTTTTTTACTTTACACATATACACTGACGTTTCTCCACGTGGGTCCCACGTGTGACAAGGGTAGTTCAAGAGAGCGGTACACGTCCCCGAGCCCACAGGGGTATGTGCTATTGAGCTTGGACCCTTTATGCATATACACCACGCTCAGCCCACATGACGATTTGTTCAGATAATAGCCATACACAGCTTCGCTGTATATGAAACAAGAAAAATAAGACACAAGTAGTCCTTATAGCACTCGGTGGCATCGATGAGCTGCGTGATCTGCATAGACCCTCCTAAGTTCTATTTTTCTCTTTCTCCCTCTTTGACGGTGGGGATGGAGGTGGGTCGTAGCAATAGGCGGGTTTAACCTGGCGATCAAGGCCGGCGACTGCTCTGCCCGAGCGTCTCTTACAATATCACTGCCGTGCTTCAACCCTTTCCATCGAACCAGTATCTCTTAAGAATCCGATGCGGAGGCGTAAAGTTTCTTTGTGGGCTATGTAACTGATCTCTTTTCTCTCTCTCTCTCTCTCTCTTTCCATTTAGCGTAATTATGCACAGAGACGTAATAAAACTCAGCTCATTTCTGCCCATGCATCGCAGTGTCCCTCCGCTCTCACCTTTGTCAACTCGCACGAAGAACGAACCGCGACGCAGAGGTCAAAGTGTGGTGGCGCGCGCTCGTGGAACCTCCGAAAAGTGAGAATGTTTCACTTTACGTCGTAGTCAAAACTGTGCCTCCTAAAGCTCAGTGGCAGCGAGAAGCTTTAATTGCTTTTGTATGTGCGAATTAGGCAATGTATCTTTTACTTTCATTTCGGAGAATCAGAGAGCTTCTTTTTTTTTTTTTTGGGGGGGGGGGGGGGGGGGTCAGGGATGTTCGCTCTAAATGTTTGTACGAAACTGCCTCCGAACGCTCACTGACAGTGAGACGCCTTCGTCGTTCTTGTGTGCGTGCGTCCGAGTTATACATTTTGCTTTGATTTCAGAGAATCGGCGAGTATCTGCTTCGCAGTTTACCAAATTTAAGGCGCGCGCGACGTACAGGCTGCACTGGCGTGCCTCGATTGGGCCTTTCTAAACAAAACCTCTACTAACCAGAAAGTGGCAGCCTTTAGCTTCGTCGAATGGGCATATCGTTGTGCAAAGGGTCTTGTTTCCCCTAAAATATGGAAGGAAACATGACAGCCGTTGCTCTTCCTGCAAATTCTCTATTCTGCAGCGTCGGTACGCTGACGTTCTTACCCGGGGTGTTTATTTTCCAGCGAAGCTGTTAAGGGCTGCTTTCCTCACTATAGTGTCAGCGTGTAGAAAAAAAAAATCCTGAAGTTAGTGCAATGCCGGGCCGACCCGCGGTGGAGGACACGCAGGCGTTAAGCACTCCCCATATGTGGGCCGATCCCGAAGATAGGGCAATGCCGGAGCGACCCGTGGCGAAGGTGCAGTTCGCCAATAAGGGGCCCACATACACAGCTTCGCTGGTCATCCTTCTTCACAGAGTGGAAGGGCACTGAGCGTTTTTTATTTAGACAGCACACAATTTTTTAAAAAAAATCGCTTGTGGTAGTTAGTACAAAGATAGATCCACCTATCTAAACGTAGGCCAGCCTTTCTGAGGCACTTAATCCGTGTTTATTTAACTTCTATACCACCGTGTGCAACTCCATCTGTCGCACCGCCCCTCCCCCTCCCCCCCCCCCCTTTGCTTGATTGTGGCAGTTAGTGTAATTGTAGTTCTTGAGCTAAATTACTTGAAGCAGCGTACCTTACTCGCGCGAAAAATCCAAATCCAATAATTAACAACAATTGCAGAAAGGTTTTTAAATTAATTACTTTACGGCACATATCGCAATTTACGAATCGTAGCGGTGAGCTCGAAAACGCCGTGGCGGCGCATTCCCATGGGGACAGAAACGCTCGTTTACCATGCCTTGGGTGCACTTTAAAGGGCACCAGGTGGTCAAAATTATTCCGCAGTCACCAACTGCGGCGTACCTCATAATTAGATCGTGATTTTAGCCCTTAAAACTCTTATAAATTAATTTAATTTAGTATAAAGACTAGTCTACATCGCTAAGATGTAGATGAGTGAGTCCGTGGGTTGTACGTTCCACCTTTGTGTGTTACCGTTATTTTTTTCTCATGTGTATAAAATTTCTCAACTAACATCTGAAACACAAATGCCAGCCTGTCAGCTAGGCGAACATCTTCAGGTGTTTATAGATGTCAGCCTCTCTCTCTCACTCTTTCTGTCTCTTACACACGCGCACTCACTCACTATGCAAGCTGCTGCGACTACAAACCGCATCTGTCTAGCACAGTGTGCAGGTTCACTACACGCATTGCTAGCTACAGCTTTGCTAGCCAGTCCAACCAAATGGAGTTCCGAAGGGGAGGGGAGGGGGGAACTAAGGAAGACGCCTTTGAGAAAAAAAATATTTCGGTAAGTGTTTGTAGAATCTAAATCGGGAAGCAGCACGAGTAAAAGTTTGCAGACCACGGCAGAAGCTTTCTTTTTCTTCTCGAGAATTTCGAGCTGAGAATGCAGCTGAGAATCAAGGCCCTGAATTGCGGCACTGATATGGGATCATGCACCCGTGCACTTCATCGCTCGATGTAGAGCAGCATGCTTTCAAGCTGCATCCTCTCGTGTGCACTATAGTGTAATGCCTCCAAGGCCCTTCAGCTGTTGGCACGGCAATGAAATAAGCTACCAACAACGAGTGCCTAGATAACAAAAAGAAAAAAAAAAAGGAAAGATCGTGCCACTCGTGGCTCTCACAATTTTGTTTCTCTGATTTACACGTATATGTGCTTGTACCGTATGAAGTTATACGCAGGTAGCGTGCACATATACTCTATGGACTGTTCGTAGTATTGTGGCTCTGCACATTTAATCAACTATCGTATACATGGAATCCAGTTTCTACATAAAAAAAACTGAACGTCTCTAAAGGGAGACGGAGAAGTCTATAACGTACGGCTCCACACAGTATGCCTGACCTATCTCTCTCTCTCTCTCTCTCTCTATATATATATATATATATATATATATATATATATATATATATATATATATATATACAGTCATATCGTAAGAGGCCAAGAAACACTGACACCAAGGATATATATATATATATATATATATATATATATATATATAAAGGTCATTTCAGCAGTTAAGTCATGGTACGGTCTGAGTACGCATACTCATGTGGAAAGAGAGTCATTGCTATGCTATAATAGTCTGCATAGTCTGCCGCAGTACCAGTGTAAGAGTGAAACCTCTGGTTCGGTTAGCGGAAAATCATCGCACGTCGCGCCGAGCTAACGAATGGTCTACGGGTTGCATCGGGTTACACTGGCGCAATGCGCCCGACAGGAGATAGGTAGAGCTGACTTAGCAGATGACCCAAGCATTCCTCCCAAGAAGGACTAGGACTATTTCATTAAATATTCAGTCAGCCACACGCGCATAAGGGCATGCCTAGCAATTCTCCTCATTTTTTTTTTTCGCAATGTATACGAATTTGTGCTCGTTCTACAGCTTTGCGTCTACTTAGTCACGTCTTACGAAAAATAACTTTTGTTTGTGAAAAAAAAAGCGCGTAAAAAAATTTGCGTTGGTATTTGCGCTGCCTCCTTTTGGCAGTGCAATACGCCGCTTAACAGAGGGGTATTTGCTTCGAGCACGTTTGTCCAGTACACCTCGTGAAGCAGGCAAAATTGGCGACAGTACGGTAGCTGAAGAAGTCAGTGCGATTTAAGGACAATGTGTTGTTTGCAAATCTCTGCTGTTCCAACTTTCGCTGCTTCTTGGGCGGCGGCGTCCGAAGTGCCTACGTATGCCACGAAAGGCATATGACGTATGTCACCCTCGAGCTGCGAAAGAGACCGAGATCTGACAGAATCTCGATCACGTCAGCTACACCGATAGCTCTTGGGGCTGCTGAACGTTCTGCTCGGGAAAACTGCTCGGGAAACGTTCTGCTCGGGAAACGGGGCTAGTTGGTTCGTTATGTAAGTATGTAGGAAGCGCGCAAAACACGGACAAAGAAGCGACACGGAACCAGGACGGCTAGGGCATGCTATCTCCCGCTCCAATGTCGAGACGCCTCTGCATCGCTGCAAACCAATTCAGAACACGGTAAACAAACCAGTCTAATGTACCATCGTTCATGAGAAGTGCGGATTAGGCAACAAACATGGACTGATGACACATCCTTTGGGATTTAGGGGCATAGTATGGGGCCTATAGTGCAGATAACTGTTAATCTATTAGAATTAAATAATGGGTGGAGAAAGAAGACGCTCGTAATCTGCGGTTCGCTAACCAATAGTGGAGTTTGAGCCAAAGTTCTCAGGCCACAATAGCCCGATGCTCTAGCTATTAGGCCAGGCGCAAGCTTTTAACGCCTACTTAATTCGCAGCTCTTCGATCTAGGCTTCTCTATGCATTCCGAGGCGATTGAAACGCGCATTGACGCTTGGAAAGGTGCGAACGCGTCTGAAAGCGCATTAATTCTCACCACTGTCATTCTTAACTCGTGGCAGAACAAGCATTGAGACAATTGAAGCACTCATTTGAGCTGTGAAACGATAGATAGCAAATTCAGGGCACATTTGTTGCCAAACAATGCTTCAATTAAACCTATTCGCGCAGTGCATGATCTTTCTTTCGGTGTCTCTTTCTTCAGCTGTCTTGCTAGATATCGATTGCGTTCAGGGCCGATCATTGGTTTGAGCCAGGGAAGAACCCTTAACATCCATTTCTCTAAGAAGGAAAGAAAATGAAAGAGTAAAAATGGAAGCAATAAATGCGGTCGCGCACGCGCGCTCCTGCCGTGCGAAATGTGCTTTGCTTATTACTGACGCAAAGGCAAAGTTGTTTTCTCTTGAGGATCATATACCGTGAAGCACTAGTCACGGTCTAAGTTATCCACAGGGCCCGCATTCACAATCTACTTTTTAGGCTAGAAATGTTCATAAGAGCAGATGCAGATAATCGCGATGTAGGACATAATATCAGCGAACGCGGTCGGCCAATGGCATACATGACATACGAAAGCAAAGCTTTGCGAATTCGACCTCTCCACAGGTCGCAATTCAAACTCACGCAAAAAAATAACTGCAGTGACGTTTCACATCGCCGAACGCGGGTGACGCACAGGACGATATCGGCCCTCAGTGCGCCTAAACACCTACACTGTCCGCATCGCAGACAGCATTTAAGACAGGGCTCGCGCGGCCGCGCCGTAGGCAGCAACCGCCGGTGTAGAACGCCCCCTTGTAAATATTCGCTTACTAACTAAACTCGCATGGTGTCAGCGCGCACAGGCAGACATGAACATTTCACACTCGATGACCGCGAACACTCGCTGTCAATACGCTGGCGTGACGAATCGCGGCAGCAGCAGCGAGCGAAGTGACGCTTCAACGCCAACTGAAGGGTGCGAACACTGCGAACGCAAAGCTACGAGCGGTCGGCACACCTAGACTGCGCCCTCAAAGATGATTGTCTCCAAGATAAAGCCCGTGCGACTGCGCGCGGCCGATGTATAGTGAACAGCAAAAGTTTAGGGGATGCGGTTTCCCCTTCATATGGGAATTCCTGCACTGTTAAGGCATGACACTTCGTATTTTATGAATCACCATGTAGGTGGGGAAGGCTACTACAAGCTGGAACATTTAATTCGAGGCTATGTGACGACGCTTCGCGAGAATCCAGCTTCTTGGCAGATCCTGCGTCCCGTAAACTTTTTCGGTTGGCTGTACAACGCCCCACTTCCCTTCCCTCCCCCAGTGTCATGCGTGCGACCGTGAATACAAGTGTATCGAGCTCCCAGTCACGCAGCAACTTTGCGTATATTCTCGGGCTCCCTTCACGCTCAGAAAAACACTTTTGTGTATGCCACGTATTAAGTAATAGAAAGCTGCATCTGGAATTTTTCATGTTGCTCCTCAATTTTCTCATTGACACTTTTCATCTAATTATAATATTTGATAAATTGACTAACTTGAAAATTAAGACTAATTATGTAAATAAGCCGAATGCAAAAAAAAAGGTCCTCTGAGTATCTCCAAGCAATGGCAAACAACATTACCTTGGTACTGTTCAGCTACGTGGCTTTTGCACATTTTTCTTAAAATCTAGGTGCATGATAGTTGGGACACTCAAGAACACTTTCGTTCAATTGCGATCAAGAACATCGAACTATTTCTAAGTGCAAACGCAGCCACTGCATAAAAACATCGATCTCTAGCCTCCACAGCGTTAATTGTACCTGATGTCTGAAATGGAATATAACATCCGTTCGTACAACGGGCATGACAATTGATGGCTTGTTAACGTGGGGATTAATTGTGAAGGGTTTCCAGTTAACGTGAGGATGAATGAAAGTCATTGACCGTACTTTTCAGTGGAGGTCAGTACTAATGTGAGTGACGGTCGGCGAGTGTGATAGTACGTGTGTACGAGTTTACTTGCGCATCAGCTCAAGCGTGCGCTGGCGTGAATGAAAGATACTGTGAACGCAAGCGAGTGTTGGTGAGTATAGCTGGGCGCGAATGGAAACTTGATTGAGTGCCGACGCGTGTGAGTCGACAGGAGTGTAAGAGAGCTACGTAGCCTGGCAAAAATATTGGCGAGTGAGGTTGTGATAGCATTCACATATTCTGCCGACCTGTAGTCCGTATTCCGCGTAATTTCCATAACATGGTCTTGTTGAGGGTTTGGAGATCCAAACGTGTTTGAGATTTTATGCCTTACGCTGGTGCGTAAAATGCTGTTTCTGCTCCATACTTCAGACAGCCGATTAGGGAAGGCACGCACGTGTATTGGCCGGGATACTGAAAGCGCTAATGTAAACAACGCGAACGGCAAGGCGAACTTGCGTATGTTGCGAAGTAACCCACGGTAGCGGGCGTTCTTATTTTTATTCCTCTGAATTTCCGCTAGCACCGTTGGCCGACTGCCAATCGGCCATTCATCGGTCTTTCACGCAAAGCCAGCTCGCCTCTGCCTACGTAGGTCCGAGATATCCTTGCCGTCAAGTTGGCTCGAAATTGACCGGAGGTGTTAGATCCAACGGAACGTCCTTATGCGGGACTGCCTCGCGGCAGGAAGCTTTGTGCGTCAGCAAAGGCCAATGTCGGTCATTAAGGAAAGTTGATACAAATATCAATATTGCTGTCGGCGGCAACACCGCCAAGGTTACAGTAGAAGCAACGCTTTCTAGCCTACGAGTTCCTTTCTTTTTCAGATTTAACTTGAGGCATCCGTTTTCATGACACATTTAAGTTATAACTGAACGGGATCGGATCCGCCACTCATGTTTCCCTTGTGAAACTTGCTCAATTTATTTTTCTCACGTAATTTTTTTAGACGCACTTTGCCATCAGGCCTAGTTGGGGACATGCTCTTAATTTTATGGGGTCGAAGTGGAGTACCCAGTTGACGAATGCTTTAAAAAGAAAACGCTGTCGTTGGGGCGGTAGGCAGAAGTAAAGTCAACGGGTGCAATTACTTTTTTATTTTATTTTCTTAGTTACAAGCAACAAAAGCAAACATAGAGTGAAGCCAAAGAAAGAACAGGGAAAAATTAACAGTAGTAGTATTTTAATTGCAATGCAGAAGTAATAGAGAAAACAAAAATAAATGCGGCCGAGAAAGCAAATCCGACAGAATCCGTCCGACGACGAATGTCGACGCCAGTGCGATTAGCATTGAGACAATGTAGTGGACACAACGCACTGCCAACGCCTAGACGCGTGGGCAGCCGGGTTTCCCTCTCGCGCTTCTTACTGAACGCGCTGCATCAACACCCTCTAGAGGTGTTGGCTGCGTGCGCCGTGTAGCGGCGTGGGCCGTGTTGTAAAATGTCCTCGCGTGGGGCGTGTTCCATTCCGCAGAGAATCGGATGAACTTAAAGGATCATTTTTTGTCATTGTGGAGGGACACATACGCAGTGACACGAACCTAGTTACCCAAGCTAACGTCAGAGAGGTTCATTGAAGAACGGTACATACTCAGTGTGATACCCACTGCCGCATCCCCTGTAACCCATGTCGGCGTCGTCGTTGTTGTTGTTGTTGTTGTTTCCTATCACGTGTGTGGCTCCTACCCACGATGTCGGCGTTCAAAGAGGTTCGTTGAAGAGCGGCACATAAATACACCGTGCCATGTGCACAGCACAGCACAGCACAGCATTCCGATGCGCTCCCCATTTGACCATGCTCTACCCAGTGACCCAAGCTGGCGAAAAAAGCGATTAGAGAGGTAGATAGATAGGCAGCCCCCGGAAAGTGCGTGAAGTGCCTTAAGAATGCTAATCGCATTGAAACAACTTGCCAGGGGTGGGAGCCAATACCATCATCCTCCGCGCGATACGTGTGCTTCATTAAGCTACCGTGGCGTCTGTCCTTCCGTCAACTTCCTTGGGCATTTGTCCGCGACTTGTACAGTCGCGAGCAAAAAAAAGTGCAGAGGCCGCGGCATTTTAATATTGCTTTTTTTTCATTTATTTTCTTTCAGGGCCGAGGCATCGCAGAGAAGAGTGGATGGTATGAAAGCGAAAACAAAACGCATTTTAGCAGCCTAGTGAGATTGCAACAAATTTTGCTAACGAGGCCTTTCTTGAATTCGTTGGCATCGACGACGGAAGCGATGGAATGTAAAGCCAACGTGTATCCCAAAGCTCGGCCCACGTAGTTTTAGTGCGGATTTTTTTTTTTTTTTTTTTTTTGCTGATTGGCATACGTCGGCCCTTGTCCTTGAGAACCGGCCTTTGGGTCACACCTTTACAATGCGAGTGCAAAGACTGGGCTGACATTAACAAGCTTTCTTTCTGCCCTCTGCTCCGTCTGCTTTGCCAGAGTGAAGTCAACGATTCAGGCCGCGGCGACCGCATTCCGATGGGCGCGGAAGGCCAAGCGCTCTCGGGTGTCGTGCATTGGGTCCACGTTAAAGAACCCCAGGTGGTAAAAACTCATCCGGACTGAGTCCTCCACTATACGGCATGCCTCAATGATCATGTCGTAGTTTCGGCACGTAATGTCTCAGAACTCAATTTTAATTTAGACGGAAGTCGAGGGTTCGAATAAGGGCACGTGCGAGCGTTAATTCATGCTGCCGCCTCTCTCCAAAGGCGCCTTTCCCCCTTTCCCTGCCATCTCCGACTCCAAATCCCGGAAGTTCGACTCGACTACTGCGCTTGTTAGATATGCCGACCGCGTCTTAATTTGCCAAGCAAGCGAAGCTGCGTAAAGGAGTTTGGCGAACGTTGATCATCGCCAACGCTGTTGAGTCGCGCTCCAATGTTTCACAATTTTATGGCCGCGGAGTTTCTGGGAGGTGCGGACTATTTACCCGGCGCACGCGACGCGTTCATTCAACCAATAAAGATGCGGAGTCTCGTATCGGCGTACTTATAATTCTCAGTACCCTCATTACGCACGTGCTACTTTGGCATGTCTCCCTGACCCCACGTGGCAAGGAAGAAAGCGGCTTTTCCGTATACCTGTTTACGTCGAGGATCAAGCTACTATATAGCCCTATTAGGCCTTGCCACCCCGTTTGATGCACGTGCAAAGTGAAATCTTTGAAAACCTATGAGGCACGACCAGTGACGTCTTCGAGCGTGAGTGTGCCAGCTGTATCGGCATACGATAACTCAGTCTGCCGTTGCTTCGAAAGCGTTCGGATCATATGCTCCGTGGCATACTCGGCACCTTCAGCCAAAGGTAATACCGTCTTTGAACTTTTGGTTTTCCGTCATCATGATCGCCGTCGTTCTAGTTGATTTGTTCTTGCGTCCTACTGTCGTTGTGTGCGGATTCATTGTGCAGCAAGGTCCTCGATTCCCTGCAAAAAAGAAAGAGGAATATTTGACAATGAGTTTATTACTGCAATCTATAGTGTTCCTGTATCAACGAGCAACCGACGCTATATCATAGCAAACACTTCTTTTTTTTTCCCGAGTTAACACGAAAGACAGAAAATGATACATTTCAGTATATACACATATACGTATTGAATATACTCATTCCGAACAAAAATATTTGTGAGATCTCGCAGAAAGCTGTTGGGGCTACCTTCATTTTAATCCGAACAACAGTCACGAGATAGGGAATGGACTGAACGTGTTCCTCCGTTCGCAAGAATATCGAAGGATAATCTTTTTTTTTTTAATATTGTGGCGTGGGGAAGAGCTTGTGCGGCTTCAAGGCGAACGCTTTAACCACACTCAACGCTATGCCTTCGACTGCGATCAACTGTTAGAAAATGAGCGGAACTTGCCTGCCTCCGCTTGAGCAGACTATCCAGGCTGTGCAGAATCATGCACAGCAGGAAACAAATCTGATCAAAGGATGCAGGGCCTCAGTTTTCTCGGTTATTCTTAGTTTCATTGAACACATCGTTCCAATGAAAAAAAAAAAATATTGTGGGCTTTAAGGTCCCGAAACATTAGAGTCGGTTATGAGGGACGCCGCATGGGCGCCGGGCATGAAGGAGTTTGCACCAGTGGTGCTTACGTGCGGCAGCACCGCGAAAGTAAAGAGATGCGACAGCCGGCGAAGCAGGCGCAACCGCCAGCCACGTTCGTTTCTAGTTTTGCGTCGCCGAAATGCCCTGTGGAACTAAATCAGAACAAACATGTGGCGTTTTTTTTTTTTTTTGCGTGCACGAACAGTTAGTTATTCAAACATGACTGAAGCTGGCGAGGCCATTCAGTTTCGCCGGTTTTCGTCGTGGCCTCACCAGCACGAATGGCGGAAAGTCTGGACATGCGCGACACGCAGCCAATGGTGCGCACACTTCCGACGCCGCTCTGCTTTTGTCCAGTTGTTCTAACATAAACGAAGAGGTCGCTAATTCGCGAGAGAACCGTGTTCCACGTTACTTGCTGTGTCTTCGGCTCGGCAGGTGTGACGGCTCCGTAGCTTGGGCACCGGAGGCGAACACGTGGGTTTCTTGTGTTCATTTTTGCCGTCGTCTCAGCGGCTGCCTTCTTTCGTTTGAGGCACATTTTCTTTTCCCGCGCTCCCCGGCTCTGGCTGCGGCTATAGCTGGTGCACGACTCTGTGTTCTCTGCATCCACGGCGAACGCCAATGCACAGCGTATTTACACTGGCCGTCGACGCCGGCCATACACGAGCGCCAGTGGTCGCCGACAGTTCCCGTCACGTCGAGCTCTGTGAAATAGACTGAGACTGAATATCGGACTACTCGCTAAGACATCACGATCGGCGATGCATCGCAAACAAAAAGAAAGAAAAGGGAAAGAAAGCAATCAAGAAAGAAAGAAAATGAATTGAGTACGAGAATTCAGCGGTAAAAAATAGAACAAAGAAAGGAGACGTGTACGACTCCTATTTGTCCATGGCTTCGGCGCTGCTTCGCCAATCTACGTGCATTAATTACACGGCAATGTTAAATCGCACAGCAAAATAACCTAAACTGCCGGACGAGGGGGAGCAGAAGACAGTTAGTTCCACGTCTTGTGGATTGCCGCGATGATCTTTGTTTGGGGGGCGCATTTGCATCACAATTTTCGCCCGTTTTTTTTTTCGTTTTTTTTTCGATTTGTAGGCTGCCTGATGCCATCAATGGGACCTATCTCATAGATGCAGTCACCTATGTCAGTAGCAGACGCACGGAAATGTGCTTCCCAGGTCGTCGTGAGATTTCGTGAAGAGCAGTGCAATGCCGCCGTGAGCGCGAAGTGTGCGATTCGCGCCTTCGCCCCCTTCGTCTGCACCGCATGCCATTGTTCTTAAGGCCGATTTACGCTCGAGCCGCCCATCGCCGCAAGCCGTACCGCACGTTTGCGGTCGCGCGAAAAATTGCACGTATCCAGCACTTGTGCACAAATTACCATTTACACCGTGTGCACAGTGTGTACCTTACACATTGTAAACCGAAATTTGTGCACAAGTGTTTGATACGTGCAATCTTTCGCGCGATCGCACGCGTGCGGTGCGGCTCGCGGCGATGGGCGGCTCGAGCGTAAATCAGCCCTTAACTGCTGCCGTTGGCAGCGCTGTTCACCGGCATGCTGCTGGCGCCACACGACGGCCGCCCGATGCACGAGGTTCTTTAATGCACACCCAATGCGCGATACACGAACGGGTTTTTTTTTTCTTTTTTTCGTTTCTCTCCCACCGGAATGCAACCGCCGTAGCCGAGACCGAACCCGCGACTTGCAACCCCATAGGCCCTGAGATAGCGGAGCAGGTTTGCACACGTCCGCAGCTCCCCAAGCTTGCCCACTTGAGCAGCTTAAAGCCTCTCTGTGTGTTTGTTTCGTAAAGGTATCTCTTTCTCTCTCATTCGGAAGACAAAGGGAATTTCGAAGCACACTGAACACGCGCTTATGCCCAAATGAACAAAGTAGAGCAACAAACGAAGGTAGATTAAGATAATTCGAAGCAGATAGAATGCAGGCCATGCGACTATAAGTCTGTGCACTGTGTATGCAGACGCGTGTTTCCTTTCAAGCGGAAATTATAAGGTTTCGAATACTCGGGACATACCTTCTGAACTGAACGGTGCACAAATGCAACGATATTTCTCGCTGCTCATGACCGCGACATACATCGAAAAAATAAATAAAGAAAAAAAAACAGGATGAAAGGGGGAAATGTTAAATTTGACGCGCGCACGCAAGCACGCCTTGCCCTTCACCCAGGCGATTTAATGACTACAGCTGCCGCTCAAGCAATTTGCGCACATCGTATCGCCGGCTTCCGACAATTCTTCGAACGTCAGCATACTTTTGACAAACACGCATTGCGTATGTAGGCATGCCCGTACGATTCAAGACTTTCAAGGTTTCGCCGAGCGGGATGAAGTCCACGGAGCGATTAAACTCTCCAAAGGCGCGCCTCAAAAATTAAAGACAGCCGTTTCTTCTCCTCTGTTGTTTCACGCGGCGGTGGCGTCACTGATATACTGCGTAAATGCGCAAATTATTTTTTTTCCCCGCCTCTCGCAACTTCGCCCAGAGCCGGCATATTTTGGTACGTGAAGTAATAGCCGAAAGCGAGCATGGCGAACTCGGGGTCATTAGGCAAGGACGCGCATGCGCCCTCAAACTGCCGAAGGCGTGCAGGGAAGGAGAAAACTGCGTCACATCGAAGATTCCGGTGGTCATGGCCCGAATATTGTCTCGTGCGTACCGGCGGCGCACACGTTTCATTTCAGGGGAGGAAGAAACAAAAAAACAACAACAACCTGGCAGCTCTGACCCAGATGCACCGACAGCGGTAAACAAGGCGCCCCGGGTGATGCCGGTAATCATCCCTTGTATACGCGCGCAGCAAGCGAACAACGCGACGTACGAAGGCCTTGGGAGGGTGCGTACACCGCGTCCCGTTTCACTCTTTTTGTTCTGACAAGCCCGTTAAATCGAACTCCACTGCACGGCCTTCTTGCCCCCCTCCGTCTCATCCTGTATCGACGACTTGGAGGCCCCCCCGCCCTCTTCTGAGAACGCTCGGTTGCGCGCGCGCGCGAAACTATAGATATACATACGCGCAAACTTGTTCAATCACGAACACTGTCGAGCGCGAAACGGTGCTTCGAGTGACGCAAACCTACACACGCGTGCGCGGGCCCACTGGACAGCCCGCCCTCGGACACGCAAACGCTTTAGCAGGTGCGGGCGCGCGCACACGCCCAAGCGACTCACACATATATGCAAGCAAAGTCACGGATTGCGTGCTCGCAGTCCACGCCTGTTTACTGTCAATATACTGCTTGGCCAGAGGCAAGGACCCGTCTTCGCAAAACAGCTCTTTATGCACAGTTGTTTGTAAGAGAAAATTCCAACCAGCCATGAAAGAAGCTGGACATGGGCAAGCGATCTCTGCTTTATTCTTACTTTAATGTTTCCACTACCATCGTAAAAGACAACTGGTTCTATTATTATTGCTACTGCTACTACTACTACTACTACTACTACTACTACTACTACTACTACTACTACTACTACTACTACTACTAACTACAAATACACGCGCAGGATCGTCCGCTCAAGATAGTTCAGAAAAACGCGGTACGGTCGCTCGTAATCCAGAAGACGCTTCCACAGACGTGAATCCACTCACTCACGAACGCAGACTTGCTCACTGCGAAACGCTTACGTTCACGCTTAGGCCGGTTGTTGCGACATAGTGGATACAGGCAGGCGCGCGCAGCATTTCACGTGCGGTTGCAGTACGCGGCGCACATCGTTTCAAAGCACGCATTGTGCCTTTGGGCGTCTTCGCCGCAAGACTCCCGCGACTGAGTCGGCGAGAGGCTCGACCATGGCCGCTTCTCGTGCGCCCATTCGGGTGGCATTCACGTCGGGCGAGTTACTACGGGACCACTCCCGTGGAGTTTGCTATACGGTCATGTCACTAAAAGGAACGCTGACACAGCGATTGTTCGGCTCCCAAATAAGCGATGTGTTGTATACATCCGTTTTGTAATCTCCGTGCACGTGGATTCAGGCGTTCTTGCGGAGTGCCATGCAGAGAAGTGCACTTGTACACTCGACCGTGCAGAGAAGCGCACATGCCAATTACAAAAAGCGTAAAAGCGTAACGAAATATTTTTTGCCGAATATGATCAATTTGCAACAAACAAAAAAGGTTATGAATTGTTGTGAAGCCTGATGAACGAAGTAAGACGAATTCATGGACCACTCATTCTCATGCTGCGTGAACCACCGTGCTTGCAGGCCTCGTAGAGACTAGCGTGTCACATTTCCCACTAGGAGTAATTTTTGTAGGAAACCAATTAACCACTCCCAAGTGCCTGAAGCATGGCGAGAGCCTGGAAGAAGGACGACGCGCGCCTTAGGTCCCAACTGATCGTTTCCTCGCTGAGGTTTGCGAAAGGATTAAATCGAGCGCGATAGCAAAGAAACACTGATGGTCTGAACCAAAGCAAGGGGGTGGTTAAAGGGACGGCAACACGGAAAAAAATGTACGCAGATTGTACGCAGCCTCGTGGTAACGGTTCAGACAGGCCGTGCTCATGAAGAGTGATTAAAATAATCGATTCCAAACCACTTTCGTTCTGCGTGCCCACACAACAATTTGAAGCGTTATTCGTACCGAAATCCAACGCTTCGAGCCGTCTTGCGAAAAAAAAAAAAAACAATAGCGTGGCTTTCAATGCAGTGTTTTTCTTTTATGACCTCAAAACTGCTGGCGTGTATGCATGAGCAAAGACACTTGTATGTCCCTGGCCTGTGATCTTTCGCCTGTGATCTCGCTGCAGCACGACAGATTAACAAAGACAATGACGTACGGAGGGTACGGCGTAGCTTATTGCTCGCCTGATCAATGGCAGCGTACGTACATAAATGCGGCCAGGCGTGGCTTACGCGTTGCCTTCAACGCTTGTCGTAAGCGGCTTACCAAATGCAAGCCGGGTAAAACGGGATTCTACGAAGGTGCAGCGCATGAAAAAAAGGTTACATCTTCCATAATTATTGCGTCCGATAGCACCGTATGACTTTATGGGTTGGGCGGGGCGAAGGTGAGAGTTGTGTACACGGTATCCCACGTGGTCATACGAAGAATACTGAATATGGGTAATGTGGGACATGAGTGTTTTCTGCAATGCGATATTCAATGCATCGATATAGCATTTCACTCTTGTACAATTGGAATAATCGGTTGATCGAGGAAAGAAGTAGTGCTGCAAGAGCTTCGTTTCTATAGGTGTACAAGTTGGGAGCGATTAATTCTCGATGACCTTGTGTGTGCGGGTAGGAAATAAGTTCCGAGATTTAAACTAAGTTCATTGCACCAAGTAAAAAAAGAAGCCTTAATATAGCAACTATGCAGGGTAGATGTAGCGGATGCAACTGCAGTCGCTCCAACATACTGGTCACCGATGACGTAGACCAATAATCCTATAAAATAAACTGATGCCCATACGCTGAATTTGCTCCAACTTTACAATGTTTATAGCATGGCAAGGATCCGAAAATATTGGAGCGTACTAGGTTAACAAAGGAATGATGTACGCTTCCAGCTTTACATGAGGTGATCATTTCAGCTGGCTTCGAAGGAAACAAAGTTCATTAAATGCTTTACGTTAGACGCGATCGGTGTAGACATTCCATGAAAGTTTACTGCTAATTATAACACCCGGATAAAGTGCCTATATAGAGCGCATACATAAAGTGCATCGAGCAGCCAGACACGCGGCAATTTTGCGCGTATTCGCAGGCTTCTTTGACGCTCGGAAAAAAACATTTATGTAGCACGTATTGAGCAGCAGAAAGCTGCATTGGAGTTTCTCGTGTTTCTCTACAATTTGACAATTGACACTTTTAATCTAATAATAATATTTGAGAAAATGATCAATTAATTAAGACTATTTATACAATTAGGCGAAACGCAAAAGAATAATCTCAGTGTATCCAAGCAACGGCAAATAACATTACCTTAATTCGGTCCAGCGACGTGGCATTTGCAAATTTTTTTAAGGTTTGGCTCAAGTTACGCGGAACACCTTGTATAGTGCCTGTTTCAAAATACTTGTCAATCGCAGAGACAAAGTCATGAACCAGTGCTATTATTTATGTTGTTGACGATACCTTCCTGCGAAACCCGTGCTGAGAGCAAACAAAGAATTGGTTGTTCTAGAAAAGGCGGATATGGGTTTAGTTATATTATGCTCCAGTAATTTGCGGCATGTGTCATTAACGATATTAATCTGTTGTTTCCGGCACACGACTTATCACCGGATTTAAGTGCCGACGACACTTCAGCAGTCAGCCAGTCAGTTGTAAGCGAGCAATGATGAAAGGAGGCGTTTTCTGTAAAGGTGCTCGGAGACGAGTTCGAAATGCCAGTTAAGCCAACGATCTCTGAAATCATCTGCATCGCGTGATTTCTCTCTGTTGAACTTTCAAACCCGCGACAAAAAATGCCTTCCCGGCTTATTTCGAGATCTGGCATCGCAGAATACGCGCGGAATGAATCAGTAAGCCTCCCCGGTGAGCTCATTGTGTGGAACGTAGCTTCATTTATCTTGTCACTGGGGTTTCGTCGACAATGTGATGTGGAATGGTGAAAGGAGGACATATTTAAAATTAGGTGTGTTACGTGCCAAAATCACGCTCTGATTATTATGCGCGCCCCAACGGGGGAGTCCGGGAATTTCGACCGCCTGGGGTTCTTTAACGTGCACCCAAATCTATGTACACGGGTGTTTTCGCATTTCGCCCCCATCGAAGTGCGGCCGCCGTGGCCGGGATTCGATACCACGACCTCGCGCTTAGCAGGCCAACACAAGGAGGACATATTTAGCAAACCCCAGTGGTCCTATTGCAAATTGCGACTTCATTTTCAAGGCTCAATAGTAACATTAAACACTTGAAAGGCACATCGAAAAACAAAAAGGAAAATCTTCGGCTGGCATATATGCGATCGTACGTGCATTATGACACGAGAGATATGCCCCGATGAATCACTTACTGCAAAAAAAATTTTTGTTCAGGTAACTCACACACTGCTCACGGTTCAAATAGTCCTTTGTAGATCGATATAAATTTAATGCAATAACAGGAGAAGAAAAGTACGCTGAAACGGTATGCATTGGGGAACTAATAAGAAAAGAAAACATAGGTCACTAATAGTATGTCGCAGATCACATTGGTCATCGATACTAGGTCACTGTAATAGGTCATTGAACAAGTCGAAAGTTAAATGAGGTATATCGCGATCCATACGGATTCCTTCACCAGACGTGTTTCTTATTCAGAACAAGAAATTCATAATTAAATTAGAAACGTCAATTAACTTTTTGACTTTGTCACTAGCCAGAAGCCTTTCTGTTTCTTTTTGTACAATATGCTACTTGGCGAGACGAGTTTTCGAGGAACTTCTTGACTGAGACATTGTAGGGTGCAGGACGAATCACTTTTCCTGGTTCTTACCTTATTCGCACGATTCTACCACGCCCCCGATTGTAACGCACAGTTATGTTACCGCCCAAATATAAAACAATAAACAAATAAAATAACTTTGTGCCGATTCTACCGCGCACATCAAGTAACGAAACCTGAGTCGACGCGTACCGTTTTGAACGATTTTACGAAACACGTACAGACACACAAACACGCACAAGGCTTAATTTTATAGTCGCTATCGGAGCCCCACAACACCTCCATTTCGCTGTCTGCCGGCCACAGAAAGTAATCGCCAGTTCCATCTAATGAATTAGAAATGCCGAACTTCTCGAAAGCTCGTGCAACCACCGTCTGCGGGAGTGCGTTCCACGCACCATGGTGTCCCCCTTGCGGTGTCTCCGAGTGTCGCTTTCTTCAGGCGACACGTTCGATGCAAGTGTGGCTAGCTACCTTGCAATGAACTTTTTTTTTTAGTAAGGAATCGGTTTCGTTTTTGATTTCGAGTGGAATGAGTTACGATTGCAACGCGCGTGCAGATTTGAACGCACCTTTTATTGAAGAAAGTTGCGTGTCAGAATCGCGCAAATACGGTAATTACGCCCTACATTGACGAAAACAGTGTCCATATATGGGTACATACGGACGCAGTTCAGAACAAAACTCTTGTGGAGCTATAACATAAAGCTATTCCAAACTGTTCTATTCCAATTCTGCAATCAGCCCTCCGCGACAGCTCGAATGTTTTGGACCACTCCCCCTTCGCCTCTCTGTTATGCCACGTCACGAAAACCGCGCTAGCTCTCTATCTGACATGACGTGTACACACTGATTATGCATGATTAGACCAAACAAAAGAAAAATTAATTATTCTTATTCGACACCCTTCCGCCATTAACCCTCTGCTATTGGCCAAAGATTTCAACCTGCATCCACTTCAGCTGTCTGTCACTAGACGTCAAAAAAACCGCAAAAACTCATTGCGTCAAAGTGACGTGTACGCGTTAAAGATACATTAATATACCAAACAGAAGTGTTTTTTTTTTTCTGCATAGTCTGAGACTGCCTCGTTCCGAAAGGCATAGAAAATGGCTGCCGCCGAACGCTCAGGCACTGGCTACTCGCACATGCCGGAGAGCATGGGTTTATTTGCGTATAACAAAACATTTTGCGTGGCTGCATAATGTTACCGAGCACTTTTGACACGTTTACGACATCGCTCTGCCAACTCTTCTTTGCTGAGCGGCATTTTTCTCTGTCCGTTGCACGCCGCCGCGATTTCAGACAGCCACCCGCAAGCTAAGTAAGGGAAAGTGGACCAATCGCCGAAGCCGGCACCTCCCTCTTCATCCGGTTTTCTATTTTCAGTGCGCTTGCTCGGCCCCATCGAACCCCTCTCCACTTCAGCGTACTCTTCACCTCTTGTCAGCCAATTAGATGGGAAAAACCGCTCAATGTAGGCAATGTTATTCGTTTTGAAAGCAAACAAGGGTGACTTCCTATAAACTAGGGGAGCATTTGATTGAGCTGTTCTGGCAACACTGCGGGTCGCCGCCCGATGCCTGCGTCAGCGCTTACGTAAGTTTGACGTCAGGAGATTAGAATAAAGACACATTGGAATAGTGGGCCCTATAAAGTAAAACTATTCCAATGAGTTCTTAATCCCATCTCCTGACGTCAAATGTGCGTAACCGCCGACATAAGCATCGGGCGGTGACCCGCAGTGTTGCCTTAAGAGCCCAATCAAACGCCCTCTTAACTCATAGGAGGTCACTTTTCTTTGTTTTCAAAACGAATAACATTGCCTACATTGAGCGGTGTTTCCTTTGTAATTGGCTGCCAGGAGGCGAGGAGCATGCCCAAGTGGAGAGGGTTTCGATAGGGCAGAACCAGCGTCCTGAAATTATATAACCGAATGAAGAGGGTGGTGCCGGCGTCTACGATTGATCCGCTTTGCCTTAGTTCGTTTGTCGTGGCTGATCGAAAATCGCGGTGGCGTGCAACGGAAGGTTAAGAATGCCGCCAAAACGGATCCTCAGTAGAAAAGAGTTGACAGAGCGAGGTCGTAAACGTGTCGAAAGTGCTCGAAAACGTTACCCGTCTACTCAGAAAGTTTTATTATACGTAAATAAACCCACGCTCCCCGGCAGATGCGAGTAGCCAGTGCCTGAGCGATCGGCGGCAGCCATCTTTTCTTCCCTTCGAAACGGGGCAGCTTGCTGCTATTCAGGAAAAAAAAAGCAGTTCTGTTCGGCATATTATTGCATCTTTAACGCGTACACGTCACTTTGACGCGGTGAGTTTTCGCGGTTTTCTGACGTCACGTAACAGGCAGGTGAAGTGCGTGCAGCCCGAAAACTTTTGACCACTAGCCAAGGGCTAATGGCGAAAAGGCGTCGAATGAGAAATAACTATATTTCTTTCGTTCGGTCCAATCATGCATAATAAGCGTGTACACGTCATATCAGATGGAGTACTATCGCGGTTTTCGTCACGTCGCGTGACAGACAGGCCAAATGGGGATGGTCCAAAAAAGTTTTTGACCAATCACGGAGGGCTGCTTGCAGAATGGAAATAGAAAAGCTTGGAATAGCTTTACGTTATCGCGCCCAGTTTTACGTTATAGAGCGCTTGTATACGTCACACAGCAGCTGGCAGCCTTCCAGAAGCGACCTCGCTTCTTCTTTTTCTCTCGCTCACTGAATAACGCGCGAGGCCGAGGGTAAATCTCGAGGAGCTGCCAGTGCGCACCTGTCGCACCCGCCGAGGGCGCGCGTACACACTACGTTACGCGACACGAGCCATCGCCATCAGAAACCAAACAGCCTTGCCTGTCACATAACCCAGCGCGCGCCTTCGACGACGAGACCCTTCTTCTTCCTCCCAGGGTGGGAGAGAAGGCGCACACGCGCACGAACGGCGGGGGCGGGCGGAGGGTGTAGAAAAGAGGGTGGGGTGCACGAAATTGACGAGACGCGGCGCGCGCGCTGCTGGCTCGGTGATGCCGCCTATATAGAGTGTCTTCTTCTCTCGGTGACGTTTCAGACAGCAGCGTCCAACGACGTACGGCAACAGCAAAGACACAGGCATGTGGCAGCAACAGGGTATCAACGCCACGGGTGCCGTGAGCCGCTACTCGGCGCTGTCCTGGTTCCAGCCCGACGAGCGGGTCCGGGACTGGCCGCTCATGGGCGGTCCCACCGCCGTGACCAGCGTCCTGACCCTGTACGTGATGGGCTGCGTCTTCGTTGGGCCGCGGCTCATGAGGGACTTCAAGGCGTTCTCCATGCGGCCGACGATGATCGCGTACAACGTCGCCATGGTGCTGCTCAGCATATACTTCGCCTACCTGACGGTCACGCTGGCGTACTTCAGGAGCGGTTACAACCTGGTGTGCCAGGCCAATGACTCCAAGACGAACCCGCTGGGCGACATCATCTCCTACTACGGCTGGTGGTACGTGATGCTCAAGGTGGGCGAGCTCCTGGACACGGTGTTCTTCGTGCTTCGCAAGAAGAACGACCACATCAGCTTCCTGCACGTGCTGCACCACACCCTGGCGCTCATCACCGTGTGGCTGGACGTGAACCTGGGCATCATGGGACAGGTGGCCCTGTTCCCGCTGCTCAACAGCTCGGTGCACGTGGTGATGTACTCCTACTACGCGCTGGCCGCGCTGCCGCCGTCCATCAGGCCCAACCTGTGGTGGAAGCGCTACGTGACCGTGTTCCAGATCGCGCAGTTCTTCGTGCTCATGGTGCACAGCCTGGTGCCGGTCTTCAAGGACTGCGACTTCCCGCGGCCGTTCGCCGTCTTCATGGCTCTGGAGGCGGGGCTCTTCTTCTACCTCTTCAGCGACTTTTACGTGAAGAACTACGGAACCGAGAAGGAACGCGCCTCCTCTGCGAAACTTAAAGGCCACTAATGGTGTCCGGTGTCTCTAACGTTGTTTCCGTACGTACGAGGACACTCGATGCCACAGAGGTGCTGTGCGTGCGAAACTACGAACCGTCAGTTTGTGTGAAGAGTGCTCGCACCATCTCGCGTATACATGTGCCGGCGCGCCCGGTGGACGCATTTTTGAATTGGCTGAAGATTGCACATTTGCCGCTATGGGTGTAATGTAGTATAGTTCACAATTTTGGCGGGGTAACGTACGTAGCTGCTCGCTGGGTTTATGTCGATATTACTGATGAAGAGTAAAATTTTGACTTCACTGATATGCGGTTTATATATTATATGTTGCATATGCAGGAGTGTGTTAGTCTTACTCCTTCACCTCAAAGTCAACGCTACGTGTTCACAAAACGTTGGTATACCCCACACAACGTTTCGTAAAAACGGGTGCCTACCAATGACACGACTCCTTGAGGACCAACCTTCATGATTCGGCTGCTCGGATTTAAAAAATAACAATTTACCCAAGGCAGGTCTTTCACATATTGACAGCTTTCCATTATCTTTTATTTTTTCTGCAGTCTCTAGAAAATAGTGAAGGCGAACAACTTGTATTTAATAGCTGTGGCCTTTGTTTCCTTCCAAAAACAGTGTGAACTACTATGACACGAAATCCTCGTGGAGAGCAGGGAAGAAAAGTGTCAGCCGCATCACATTGCCGCAACGAGTCCGTAGTCATGTGATGGCTTGGCAAGCGAAGGTGCTTAAAACACTCTGGCAATTCGGATATATTTGCTAGTTTTAAAGCAGTGAGGTTCTTCTATTTTTTTCTTTAACCTCATCATTCGTAAGTTGTTTGCTTTTCTTTTCACCCTCGGACAAATCATGTCTCTGCTGTTTACCGAAAAACAAACAGACAAACGTGCGTTTGTGTAGCTCATTTTTACTCTGCTTTAATGGGGAACCTTAAACCCCATTGAAATCGTCTCAGTACATCAGCGTCCTTGTCATGACGTACGCTCGAAATCTGATGTTCCGCCTATGTACATACATACAATCGGGATATCATTGTGTCTTTGGATAAAGATCTTGTTGACTATGTACGCCCACGGTGTGCGTCGTTTATTGTGTCTGGTGTGTTATTTGCTGTTCGGGGTTCCCTATACTACTCGCTTTGCTTTTTGCGATGCTCCGAACTCCATCTCTAAGGACGCTGGCGTTTCCAGGATGTGGTAAAACATTCCGAGTTCTGCGCTCACCTGAGGCCCGTTATCACGCTGATAAGAGGCATTAATAAAGATACGGTACTGATATATTGATAGCTACAATAATACGTACTGTGTCTAGAATGGCTGAGATCGCATACCGCATGTTTTGTAGTATAGAAACAAGCGGACATTTCAAACTGAGCGACCCCGACTAGGAGTGGTGCGCTAACCTGTTGATTCCATTTAGGAGTCGCACGCTGATGGTAATTATACCTCTTCAGAGATAAGTAAGTATTCGCGCCTCTGTACACGTATGAAAAACGTGCGTTCTCATCTACGTAACTAATTATTGTCCTAAGTCCACTGTGCGTTAGAAATTAGGGTGTTGGGTTGAGCAAGCTGCTTTTATGTTAATTGTTTCAAAATGCGAACGCTTATCACATTCCGGCTTAAAGGAAAATATGTGTTTGATATGATGCAATCGTTTCTTGCACAAACCTATCATGCCTAAACGTGCTGAAGTTGAGTAGGGTAGATATCTAAGCTCAGGTACAAGCCAGTGTGCATACGATGCAGTGATCTTGGACCAAATATATAAAAGACTGCGTCGTTCATTAGTCTTTTTTTTTTTCTTTGTACAGTGTAGGAATCTCTTATGTTGACGGTTTGAAGGCAGGTGATGTTGAATATTGACGAAGTTTGAAACCGACTCTTTGACTGCTGTTTAACAATCGTGCGTCCATATCATTGTATTCAAATCAGCGCTGACAACTGCGTGGGATGTATCACTATATGTTACAGAACGCTCGGCATTCGTAATGGCGTTTATGGTAGTTCGTGCATTTCAAACACTAGCCTTAGTTAATAAAAGTTGTTTTTATTATACACCGTGTCTCCTGTTTTAGTCTGATTGCTGCGTTTGAGCTAACTTAGCAATAAGTGCTCCTGTCCTAAAGTCATTCATGCGCTACACAAAACACCGTTACGAACCAAGCCGCCCAACCTTCCACGCTAGTTAATATTGACCATGATCTCTTCAGTTTATTTTTGAGTCTTTCTGCATCCGTAACCTAAAAATTATGCGTATTCGTATTTTTTTTTTTTCACTGAGAGTCCGTATCATCGCTCCTCGCAAATAGATAAGCACCACATGGTTGGATATACATTTTATTGTGCAAATACCTTTTTTTTACTTATTATTTCGTTACTCTTTCATCTATCAAGTAGACCCACCGCGCGATGATATTCCGTCGATTGCAGAGTAAACCGTTGTTTTGTTGCTGTTTTTTCATCAGTCTTAAATTGACGTGTGTAAATTAATGTATTGCAATCGCTACATTATTTCCGCTACGTGTCGTTTTCTTTCTTCCTTTTACGTTCGCTAGAATTTAGTCACAGGTTTATGCTCACATTTGACCGTTTGCTCTAAGTCCTCTTGTAGTGCTCTTATGCTGCGAGCTACGTCTCAGCTATATACTCTTCTTGCACTCTATTGTCTCTTTCCTTACGCAGATGTATACACCTGCTCATCTCTATAATGTTGAAGTACTCGAGGTTATGTGAAATAAATAAATGAAAATTGCGAAACCAACCTGATTCGTCAAAGAAAGAGATATAATATTGTTTGAACCTGTCCGGCCGCGTACGACAGACAGCCAAAGCTCACTGGTGAACAAAGGCGAAGATGCAACGTCGTAGCTGCCAAAGTGAAAGGACAAAGAAACATCGTAAGGGCGCTCGAGTACGGTTCGTAAATACGCCGCTCGTAAATGTTATAGCAAGAGCGCAGCATGTCACTGTTACATCACCCTCATTAGATCACTTCTGTGATTACCACTGGCTATTGTGAAAATGTTCTCTGAACGAAACTCCACGTGTCCACCTCCCACAACCGCACCGTTTCCCGCTCTGACATATGCGTTTCGATTACTATTATTATTATCGCGTTCCTAGTAAAGACAAAGATCGGCCAAATGTTGTAGTTAAGTGCATGTCTCGTTCTATTCGAGAACGCATAAGTAAAGGATTCAAGAAGAAAAAGCTAAGCGCTCAAGATTTTGGATACGATGGCTCAGTGAATGTGTACATTAACGAGCATCTCTGCCCTGAAATGAAAACACTGTTAGGAAAAACTATCGCCATGAAGAAGACAAACAACTGGAAATTTGTCTGGGTTTCAAACGGAAGAATTCTTGCCCGAGAGAGAGAGAGAGAGAGAGAGAAAGAGAGCAAATTATAAATGAAAGGTAGGGAGGTTAACCAGGACTGAGGCCGGTTGGCTACCCTACACTGGGGAAAGAAAAAAGGGGACGGAAAGATTAAAAGAAGAAGGGAAAGTCCACTGGGGATATCATTCGGTCCCGGAATGGCTGAGAAAGCAAGGATTCCCAATATTCGTAATGAAAATGACCTATCACTTATTTGCAGTTTTTTTTTTCATTAACATGGCTACCATAGTTCAGTCTGCTAATGATTTCGTGAACAGGTCCTCCTGTTACACTTTAATTCGTTGTAATGTGCGTAGCTTACTCAAAAATATTGAGAATCTTTGCTCTCTTCTGTCATTGCCTACTTTCCCGTTTGATGTTATTGCTACCTCAGAAACATGGCTGCGTTCAGACGAATTGCACCATATACCCGGATATTCGTTCTTTTCCACTCCTCGAAGTACGGTAAATAAGGGTGGCGGCGTCGCACTATTTGTGAGGTCTTCTATATCTTGCTCAGTCATTAAGGAATACTCTTTCTTACCCATACACGAATTAATTTTATAGGCTTGCTGTGAATTCTCAATGCTTCGTTGCAGCGGTAATGTATCGTGCTCCTACAAATCAGCTTTTGTGCAACATTTCGAAAATTTATTACTTTATTTAACCCATTTAAGTAAACGAATAATATTAAGCGGATAATTTAATATTGACGCTATAAAGGAACATGACAGTGAATAGTCTAATGTTGTTAGATCATATGGATTCCATAACGTCATTAAAACCCCAACACGCATAACTTCATTGACACCCACACTGATCGATCAAATATTGTGCAACTTTAACAAAAATTCAAGCTGATGTAATGTTTATGATTCGGCTGTAACGAATCATTCGGTGTCCACCATCTTTTTCCATGGATCCACTCGTTCTCACAGCCATTCTCATATTTCTCATCGAGTTAACTATCCAGTATTGCGTAAGTGCCTCTGTTCTTAACTATAGATCTGCAGAAAAATTCAAAGCAATTTGACAGTTTCCGCAAAGCGTTTTGGGATGAATTAGCGCAATCGTCAAGCACTTTAGAAAAATATACTATAGCACTCCTATGTGTCCTTGGATGACGAAAGGACTGCTAAAATTAATTAAAGATAAATACTTTCGGCACACTAAAGTAGTCACATAAAGGTAACAAATATGAAGAAAAGTTAGCATGGCTCGAAATATAGTAACTAGCGCTATACGTATTCGTAAAAAAGAGTATTATATAAATGTAATAGTCCGTAATTCTGGTAATTCAAAGGCTAAATGGCGCATTATCAACTCAGTAATTAAGCCATCGGTTAGAGGATATACAATGCCAGACTTGAAAATCTTAGGAATATCTATGGAATCTTTAGTAACGTTGTTTAACTCGTACTTTCTGAATTATTCTTCAAGCAACATCTAATAATGTACATCTTCTTTCGGCTATTACTTACCCGGAAAGGACGGCACGCTCATTTGATTTTGTGAATATTACAGCGGAGGAGATAGTGTCCGTAGTTAACGGCATGCCATTCAAAACATTCTACTGGTCACGATGGAATATCCACAGTAACCTTAAAGCATTGTATTGATATACTCTGCAAGCCATTAGAAAAAATATTAAATCTCTCTTTCTATACTGCTACCTATCTAGACTTATTAAAGATCGCTAAGGTTATTCCTATTTACAAAAATGGGGACCAAAATTTGTTAGAAAACTACAGTCCTATATCTTTCATAAGTTGCTTAAACACCGTCTTTGAAAAACTTATCGCCCAACGAACCACTTCATTTCTTGAAGGTCAATTCTTTTTGTCTTATTGCTAGCATGGATTTTGAGCTAAAAGATTGGCAAATAAAGCAGTATTAGCTTTGTCTGACTGCATAAATTCTCACTTGAGCAACAACAAAATGTCCTAGGCATAATTCTAGATGTGCGAAAAGCGTTTGACACAGTAGATCATGACATACTACTAAATAAGTTAGAATGCTATGGTTTGTGAGGTCTAACTCATCATTTTTTCCGCAGCTATCTCAATAACAGAAAACAACTAGTTGCCATTGCAGATACCAAATCCGACGTTTCTGACATTGTTACAGGGGTCCCACAAGGCTCAGTACTGGGGCCAATAATTTTTCTTTGTTTATAAACGGTCTTCCTGATACCTTCGAAAACTTCTCTGCTGTAATGTATACAGACGACACTGTTTTACTTTGTGCGCTATAGACTCATTGGACAAAACATTCCAAGTGGCTAATAATTAACTTCTAAGTGTTAATCAGTGGTTCGCGTCAAATAAGCTAACTCTGATTACGAAGAAAACTAAATATATTCTCTTTACTTCTTCGTGGAAAGCACCTCGAAGAGAATTTTATTCGCTTTCTCTAAATCATAATATAGCTGAGTGGGTTAGTTCAATTCAATGCTTGGGTTTCACACTAGATGAGCATCTTAATTGGAAGCCTCACATTGCATTGCTGTGTAAAAAGTTAAGCAAAGCCTGTTTTATTCTGTACAAATGCCGTTATTACTTCGACACTGCCTCTCTGAAAGCAATTTACTTTAGCATATTCCATAGCCATCTATCCTACTGTACTGTATCTTGGGGTGACACGTATATTTAATATGTAGAACCTATTGTGCTTCGTCAGAAAAGGGCCTTGCGATTTATGACTTTTTCGGATTACAATGCTAAATCAATGCCGCTGTATCAAAGTTTAAATATACTGCCTTTAACTTTATTACTGAATTTTAAAACTACATTAAGTACTCATAATAGCATAACCACTAACTGCCCTTCGAGTTTATCAAATTTTTTATATTCCAGAAGAAATACACGCAGCGCACTTAAGTGAAATTTTTTCTTGCCAAAAATACATAATGTATATGGAAGAGGTTAAACTGCACTCGAGCACCTCTATGAAACAGCTTACCATCGGAAGTAAAACAAGTCAAATTTTTTTTTCAATATCATTGAAATCCCATTATCACTCACTACTATTATCTGCATAACGTTTTCATCTCGCGGATGTATATATCTTTTTTTTTTACTTGCAGTGTATAGTTACTAAGTACAAATTTTTTTCTGTAGGTTTCTCGTAGCTATTACAAGTACCCTGCCTTTTGCTTATAAATGAATATTTATGTATATATGATTTCTTATACTTTGTCGTATTGCCGTTATGATTGTGAATAATAACTAGCATGGAGCCCAACTAGTCTTGAGCTAGGGATTCAGATATCCTGTGCAATATTTCCTGAGTACGTTCCCTATTTTGAATCAACTTTCTTCCCCGCAGGGGCGTCTGCGTCAGCAGGCGTTTGGTGTGTTGCGACACCACGGACCCGAGCACACGAGGGTCGGACCCTCCAGCATGTAGCCGTGCGCGGCTTAGCCGTGTCTGGGGAAAGGGAGATCCTGGAGGTTGAGCCGATGCCGGGTGTTTGGACCTTTAAGGCCCCCCGGCGGAGGCAACACACCTCTTTGGCCTCTGCTTCACATAGACGGCACCCCCGGACTGACCCACCCGGGGGAAATCGGTAGTTGCCTTTTCCTGTCTCTCTCTCCCTACAACCTTCGTCTTTTCCTTACTTTCCACCTTTCCTGTCTCCTTCTCATTTCTTTATTACTTCCGACCTTCCTGGCAGCAAGGGTTAACCTTGTGTGAGTAACCAACCTTGGTTATGTCATATTGGGTTATAGTAGCAACGTACAGCTGTCGTTTGCAGGCCCTGTTTTTTCAGGCCCTGCAGCGTCCCCTTGTTGGACTCCATGGTGGGTGGCTAGCGTTGGTGCCGAAAACTACACGTCCACACATGGCTACTTCCTTCCCTCCACTACCTGATCGCCCTCAGAAAAGAGGGCGCACCGATGAAGTCTTCCAGTATTTTGGCCGCCAAAAAGAATCCTTCCCGCGTTTCCATGTGATTCATTCTGCAAAACCAGATAAACCAGTACGAACAATCTCACCCTTCCTTGTTTCCAAGTCATTGACTGAAGTCTTTGGTCTTGGTTATAAGGCTTCGAGGATGGCAAGCGGTGATCTCCTCTTGGAGCTCCGCGATCAAAAACAATATGAAAAATTCTCAAAACTAGTGTCATTTGGGGAAACCCAGATAATTATAACCCCGCACCGCACGATGAACACCACCCGTGGTGTTGTCTCTGACGATGACTTGATGGAGCTCACTGAGGCTGAGCTCTTGGAGGGCTTCAGTGACCAGAATGTTATCAATGTTAAACGAATTAAGATGAGGCGAGATGGGAAAGAGATCAAGACGAAACACCTGATAATCACCTTCGGCTCAAGTGTCCTTCCCGAGTCCATCGAGGCCGGTTATATCAAACTTCGTGTTCGGCCATACGTTCTCAATCCTCTCAGATGCTTTAAGAGCCAACGTTTCGGCCACAGTTCACAGAACTGTTGAGGCCGGCTGACTTGTGCCAAGTGCGGTGACAACGAACATTCCTCTGAAACGTGCCAGAACACTCCACATTGTGTTAATTGTGATGGCGAGCATGCCGCATATTCGCGGTCGTGCCCGTCTTAGAAAAGAGAAAAGGAAATCGTAACAGTTAAAGTAAAGGAAAATATAAGTTTCAAGGAGGCACGCAGGCGGGTATCCTACCTGCCAAAGAAAACCTTTGCCGATGTGGCGCGTCAGGGGGCAGCGTCACAACGGCCTCCGGCGGCTGTCTGACCCACAAGCAGTGAGTCGGCAGTTACGCCATCTGCCCCCGCGGCGGTTGCAGCTAGCGCTGCTCCGTCAACCGAGGAGAAGGGACCATCTACCCCGAAGGTGGGCGCAGCCGAAGCTGCCTCAACCTCCCTGGTCCCTTCCAGTTCTGGCAACGGCCGGCGCAGCCAAATCCCCCAGGGAGCCCCATCGACCTCCGGGCTGGTGGGCGCAGGGGTCTTGCCCTCCAAGGCGGGACCTTCCCTGGTGACTTCTCGCTCACAACAGCACGTGTCCGGCGCCTCACAAGAGGCAATGGACACTACACCTATCCCCACGGCGCGCCAAGCGCCTAAGGAGCGGCGAGGCTCCCTCGAACGCTCCAGAAAGGGCAAAACCCCGATTACAGGGCCTCGAAAGAGCTCTGGAATCTAATCTCTGAAACCTCTAATTAACACTTCTGTTTCTGTACACACAGCACCTATTGACTTCCAATATGGATACACAAATAATTCAATGGAACGTCAGAGGTCTTCTTAGAAACTTTGATGATGTGCAGGAACTCATCCAAAAACACAATCCAAAAGTGCTGTGTTTACAAGAAACACACTTAAAATCCAAACACACAAACTTTCTCCGACAGTATATAACTTTTCGCAAAGATCGCGATGATGCTGTCGCATCATCGGGCGGTGTCGCCATTGCTATCCATAAGAGCATTGCGTGTCAACTTTTACAGCTACAAACACCTCTCGAAGCAGTGGCGGTTCGAGCTGTTCTCCTAAACAAACTCACCATCATTAGCTCTCTTTACATACCCCCCCCCCCATTACAAATTAACGAAACATGAATTCCAATCCTTTATAGATATATTACCAGAACCTTATGTTGTTCTTGGCGATCTCAATGCGCACAGCTCCCTGTGGGGCGACTCTCGTATAGATGCGCGAGGTCGTCTTGTTGAACAGTTCCTTTTTTCTTCTGGTGCGTGCCTTCTGAATAAGAAGAAACCCACATATTACTGTCTTGCAAACAATACCTTTTCTTCAATTGATCTGAGCATAGTTTCCCCGTCCATACTACCTGAACTCGAATGGGAAGTTACGAACAATCCTTACGGAAGTGACCACTTCCCCATACTATTAAGAACACTTAAAGAAAACGAATATCCACCACAGGCTCCTAGGTGGAAGATTGAAACAGGAGACTGGGAGAAATTCCGAAACTTAACTAGTATATCATGGGATAACATGTCCTCGTTAGAAATTGATGCTGCTGTGCAGTATTTTACAGCCTTCATAATAGATGCCGCATCTAAATGCATACGTGAACGAAGTGGCTCGGCATGCAAACGGCATGTCCCGTGGTGGAACGATGAATGCAGAATCGCACGTAGGAATCAGACCAAAGCGTGGGGGTTGCTACGCGCTTCGCCCACTGCAGAAAAATCTTGTCAACTTCAAAAAAGTAAAGTCCCAAGGTAGGAGAACCCACCGACAGGCCAGAAGAGAAAGTTGGCACAAGTTTTTATCGAGTATTAACTCGTTTAGAGATGAGGCCAAAGCCTGGAACAGGGTTAATAGGATTAGAGTGCGGCAAACATATTCACTACCTCTAGTAAATACACAGGGCGATACACTGCAAGATCAGGCAGACTCACTTGGGGAGCACCATGAGAGTGTATCAAGTTCAAACCATTATCTCAATCCTTCCTGAAATATAAACAAATAGAAGAATGCAAGCCACTCATCAGAAAATGTCGACAGAATGAACCGTACAACTGTCCTTTTAGTGCTGCCGAGTTGAGAGCTGCCTTGAGCGCATGCAAGAGCTCTGCACCGGGATCTGATAGAATCATGTATGAAATGCTCAAAAACTTACACAATGACACGCAAGTTACACTACTCACACTTTTCAACACCATCTGGGATGCAGGGTACCTTCCAACCGCATGGAAGGAAGCCATTGTGGTCCCTCTTTTGAAACAAGGCAAAGACCCTTCCTCAGTGGCAAGCTACCGCCCGATAGCACTCACAAGTTGCATTTGTAAGGTGTTTGAAAAAATAATAAATCGGCGACTCATTCATTTCCTTGAACATAGCAAAATGCTTGATCTTTATCAGTGCGGCTTCCGAGAAGGGCGCTCCACAACTGACCATCTTGTACGTGTAGAAGCAAATATCCGGGACGCATCTGTACACAAACAGTTTTTGTTATCCATATTCCTCGATATGGAGAAGACGTATGATACAACGTGGCGTTACGGAATCTTAAGAGACTTGTCAGAAATGGGCATCCATGGGAATATGCTAAACCTAATGGAAAGCTATCTGTCCAATCGTACTTTCCGGGTAAAAGTCGGCAATGTACTATCACGTCCTTTTACGCAAAAAATGGGTGTTCCCCAAGGAGGCGTGCTCAGCTGCACGCTCTTCATTGTGAAGATGAACAGGCTTCGCGCTTCATTACTACCGGCCATCTTTTATTCTGTCTACGTGGACGACATACAAATAGCTTTTAAATCCTGTAACCTCGCAGTGTGCGAGAGACAGGTACAGCATGGCCTGAACAAAGTGTCAATGTGGGCAGACAAGAATGGATTTAAGATCAATCCTAACAAAAGCTCTTGTGTTCTTTTTACAAGAAAGAGAGGACTTATCCCAGATCCTTGCATAGAACTGCGTGGACAACAGATACCTGTAAACAAAGAACACAAATTTCTAGGTGTTATACTTGACTACAGACTCACTTTCGTCCCCCACATTAAACATCTTAAAGAAAAATGTCTAAAAACAATGAACGTAATGAAACTTTTATCCCAGTCTACATGGGGTAGTGACAGGAAGTGTTTAATGAATCTCTATATAAGCCTCATTCGATCACGATTAGACTATGGTGCCGTGGTTTATCACTCTGCCGCCCCGAGTGCACTAAAGATGTTAGACCCAGTCCACCATCTAGGTATTCGACTGGCCACTGGCGCTTTCAGAACGAGTCCCATACAAAGTTTATATGTAGAATCAAATGAGTGGTCACTTCATCTGCAGAGAACATGCATCAGCCAAACATATTTTCTGAAAGTCCACTCAAATCCTCAACATCCGTGTTTTAATGCCGTTAATGACAGGACATATGCTACACTCTTTCGCAATCGTCCCTCCGTAAGACAGCTTTTCTCACTGCGTGTGAGGGAGCTTAATGAGGAAATGCATGTTCCACTCCTCGAGCTTCGCCTAATGCATCCAGCCAAGCTGCTACCTCCTTGGGAGTGGCAGCTGATACAATGCGACACATCTTTCACTCAAGTAACAAAGCACGCTCCAGAAATTGAAATCCAAATGCATTTCCGGGAACTCCAGTATAAACACTCTTGCACGGAGTTCTACACAGACGTATCAAAGTCACACGACGGGGTGTCTTATGCAGCCGTCGGTCCATCCTCGGAAACCGATGTGCTGCATCCGGAAACTAGTATCTTTACGGCTGAGGCCTACACATTGTTGACGGCTGTAAAGCATATAAAGAAATCAAAACTCCAGAAATCAGTTATTTATACGGACTCCCTTAGTGTTGTGAAGGCCTTGATGTCATTCTGTAACCACAAGAATCCGGTAATTAATGAACTCTACTCCGCGCTATGTAAAGCATATACATCTAATCAATATGTGATTATATGCTGGGTGCCTGGACATAGGGGCATCGAGGGTAACGTTCTAGCGGACCAGATGGCCACATCGATTTCATTGCATGCAGTTAATCGTACTGCTTCGGTTCCTAGCTGTCACAGACGTGAAGCCTTTCTTAAGAAGGAAACTGCGAAACTACTGGCAACGCTTGTAGGACCTGGAAACAAATAATAAGCTGCATATAATAAAGCCACAATTAGGTTTCTGGCCTCCTGTAACAAAATCTCGCCGGACAGGTGTCCTATTCTGTCGTCTAAGAATAGGAGACACATTTGGCACACATAACGTTTTACTCACGGTAAACGAGCCTCCAACCTGTGGTAGATGCGGGGAGAGGCTGACCGTCCTCCACGTCCTACTGGAGTGTCGGGAAGCCGAATCTCAAAGAAAGAAACATTTTCTCTTAGCATACCAGCAGTACATCCCCTTTCATCCTGTTATGTTACTTGGTCCAGAACCACTCTTTGACACCAACGCAGTCCTAGGTTTTTTGAAAGATGTTGTGTTTCATGTTATTAGCCCCACACGTTCGTAGCGCCTCCTCTCTTCAGAGGATGCCGCTGTGATAATTATTTTGAATGGCACATGCCTCTAGGCCCTTGTGGTTCAAGGGCTCTGGCGAGGCAGTAGTGCTGTAAGCAATTTAACATCTTGCATATTTTAAATAATGCATCATTCTTCTACGATGGATTTTAATGTTCATAGTGTCCGTCATTGCTCATCGCCATAATTTTATAGCACGCAAATTTTACGCACTTTACAGCGACTATTTTTAGGCCCCTTTACAGCCAAGTCACATCCTCACAGAACTCATCATCATCACCGCGAAATCACTAACACTGTCTTGGCGCTCTTTGGCCATATCTGGCCCTTGCGCCACTAAATTACATACATTCATTCAATCAACTTTCTAAACTTTTTTTCTATTATTATTATTATTATTATTATTATTATTATTATTATTATTATTGTTATTAGTAGTAGTAGTAGTAGTAGTAGTAGTAGTAGTAGTAGTAGTAAGAGTAGTAGTATATCCGGAAGCGCTCTAGTGAACGTGGAATGTGTTTGCGCCTGCTCGACTCTAGTGGAATAGAAGTCCAAGCAGTCGCGGAACGTTTTGTTATCCATTTATCATCCTTATGTGGAGCTTCAGGTTTCAACGCTGGTGTCAGTCAGCAGCACACGGCTGTTCCTATATCAAGGAAGGCACTTTGATAAAAATCTCATCAGTGAATGCCTTAAGAGCTTGAAGCCTTACCTATCCTGCGGCCCCGATGGAATCCACTCCGCAATTCTAAATGCTTATGGCATTATATTTGCTGTGGTATTGACATTTATGTTTAAGAACAGTTTGAATACTTCCACTTGCCCTCCCAAGTGGAAAACTGCTTGTGTTCTTGTATTTAAACCTGGCTGTTAAACCGATGTCTCGAACTGTCACGCGATTTTTCCTCTTTGTGTCACGTCTAAGATTCTTTAACTTGCTCTTCACAGCGTATTGTGGTTTACGGTGAATAACTAATTGATTCCTATACAACATGGATTTCTCACCGACCGCTCAACAATCCCAAATCTTGCAAGTTTCATGACACATATCTCCGATCCGGCACTTCAAAGGGGGCAAGTTGTTACCATTTACGGTGACGTCAGCAAAGCTTTTGATGTAGTCAGCCACTCAATGCTTCTGATCAAGCTTACGCACTTTGGTATTGACTCGTCAGTTGTCATTCTCTCGCGCAGCTATCTTCTCGATGGATGATGTTATGTTAACGTCAATGATCAAGCGTCTTCTCTTTACGTGGAAACTGGCGGCGTCTGTCAATGATTTTTTATCGGACCACTCCTTTTCTTGATTTTTATATGACATTCATTCCGCCCTTCGGAATTATTCTTTCCTCATTATGCGCCGCCGACATGAAGTTTTCTAAAGCAAAGTTACACTGTTGATGACTGTCACATCCTGCAGTCTGACCTGCTTTCCTTTTTCTAAATGGGGCAAAAATAGTAACCTCACCTTGAATGCTGCCCAACAAACATCTCAGCTTGGAGAACCTATGCCCGATCTCCTTCATCTCGTGCGTGGGAAAGCTCTTCGAACATATGGTGCACGACCGCATTACCCAGAACCTCGAAGATAACGGCCACCTACCGGGCACCATGTTTGGCTTCAAGCAACACCCCTCAACGCATGACGTACTTTTACAGCTTAAAGAAGGCCCCCTAGATCAACTTAACATAAGAAGCAAGTAATCCACAGTTGCAGTAGACGTCAAGGGAGCCTTTGATAACGTCAGTTACGACGCGATCCTCAACAGCGTCGAATGCACCGGCTGCGGCTCTAGGACCTATGCGTACGTCAGAAACTTTCTGACGGAACACACGGCAACGGTCGGTATCAGCATCATCCGGAGTGAAAGCTGCCTACTTCCAAACAGAAGCAACCCGCAAGGGTCGGTCATCTCATCGCTACACTTTAACGTGGCTGTGATCAAGCTACCAAAATTCATCAAGACTATACTAGATCTGCGTCACGCGGTATATGCCGATGACAGCACTCTCTGGACCAGAGTTACGAACACTGGAAGGCAAGAAAGCGGTTTACAAAAAGCCGTAGACACCATCGAAATTTATCTCCGAAACTGCGGTCTCCACTGCGCCCCCGACAAGTCGGAGCATCTCGTCCTGAAAGCAAGAACGAGAGACCGGCCACTCAGTTACGAAGAGCATGACCTCAGCGTCACCCTCAACGGGGCAACAATCCCGAAAGTCGATACTGTACGAATACTTGGACTCCACATTCACAAGGACAGATCGCGAGCGGCAAGTATATACCAATGCCAAAGCGCACCCTTTCGCAACTCACACATCTCGTCAAGATGATCTCAAGCCAAAGAAGTATGCTGAAGGAGCAAGAAACATTAAGAATAATACAAGCACTGCTCACCAGCCACATCGCATACGGGACGCCGTACCCGGCATTAGAGGACGCATAAATTGAAAAGCTCAACATAACGATAAGAAATGTAATAAAAGTCGTCCTCTGACTCCCCCCGGGGCTCCATTACATGTCTCCTTAAGATGGGCGTCCACAACACGTGGCAACAGCTATAGCCGAAGCGCACAACAACAGCCAACTGGAACGGCTCAAGCTCACGCCTACCGGGATAACAGTACTCCAACACCAGAACTGCAGCGAGACGTGCGTCGCAGGCACGGACAAGAAAGAGCGAATACCACCGGACGTTCGAGAGTGATTTTGCATCGCACGTGTCCCGCGCAACATGCATCCTATATACCATAAGAGTAGAAGACAGGCTAGAGCCGACGCCATCAAACGAAGGTTGAAGCAAGGCCCAGATGCCCGCTACACCGACGTGACTAGGTATCAGCATCGAAACGTGTATGCTCTCAGCGTCGTAGACTCGCGAGGCTGCGAGTTAGCATCGACAGCCGTCAAGGCACGCAACCCGGAAACGGCTGAAGAAGTGGCAATCGCTCTCGCCAACACCACATGCACAGACGAAGCGGTTATAGTCATCGACTCTCAGGCCACCTGTAGAAACTTCTCGAGGGGCCGCACCTCGGCCGTTGTACTCAAAATGCTAAAACGACGAAGCACTCCTCTCCCATGCACCTACGTAACGTGGGTACCCGGACACGAAGGATTTTAGGGAAACGAAGCGGCCTGCGCCACTGCCCGCGAGCACGTCAGCCGGGCTCCCTTCACTCCACACGCTCTCCAACCCGCTGCAGAAAAGGAGGCCGTACCCACCAACTATTCGGCCCTATTACAACACTACAGGCTCGAGTGCTGGGTGTACCCTCCCTCGCACCCAAAACTCGGCAGAGAGGAAACCATGGTCCTCAGACGCCTACAAAGTAACACGTACACTCAAGGAACGATAATGCACCGCCTCTACCCGACGCTCCACAGCTACCTCTGCCCACTTTGCAACGTACCCAACGCCCTGGCACACCTGCTCCTGGAATGCACGTGGCAGGAAGGCAGCGAAATACAACCGAAAACGGATGTGAAACGAGCACAACAGGCAAACGAAGACCACCTATTCGAAACATGGGAGGCCAAGCTCACCCTCGGGGACCTGGATGACCAACAACTCGTCGCCAGGGCCAAGAGGGCAGTCGAAGCCAAAGGGTTCCTGGACTAAGGAGCCTTCCCACCTCAGGGTGACACCAGGCCTCGCTCGGGACACTGTTTCGAAAAATAAATGTCTCTCTCTCTCTCTCTCTCTCTCTACGTATGCGTGCGCCAGCACCCAGACCTTAGAGTTGTTCCTGGGCGCGCTAAATAGATGAATAATTGAATTAATATTTTTATCATTCACTAAGTGTAATATAGAACAGCAGGAAATATATACATTGTTAAAAAAAAAACAACGAAGGATTTCACGGCAAGCACAGTGCGTACAAGGCGCTACTGTAATATGTGCGTCAAGCAGTCAAATGTTCTGCAAATTGATGCAAACAATTACTCATAAAGAGATGTGTAGTGAATTCTGACTTATAAAGTTGATAAATTTACAACCAATTCCACATTACACAGTTCAATATGTGCGAGAAAACCTTGACTCTGAGCGTGCCAGCAGTGATAAAACGGCATAATCAGCAGGTTCGAGAAAGCAATCGAAACACATAACGGCGCCAAATAATGCGAGCAACTTTATTTTTGCGCACGTTATATACGCGTAGTTCATCGATCCAACCTCGCTCTATGTGCGCCTCGCCTAACGGAGGCATATTCAACCTTTGGAAACATTTTGAACATGTAAGACAAATACCTGGTGTGTTTCAGGGGCATCTATGATCAGTTTCCGCTGAGGACAACCGAACTGTTGCAGTGATTTTCTGCTGATCTACGCGTCCCGTATTGGCTTTGACACTTTGTGCATAGCGCAGAAAGACGACGTCGCCCTAGGAAGTGTGTGTGTGTGTGTGAGGGGGGGGGGGGGGGGGGTCGTGTGAAAGCCGCACTAATTGTGTCTAGAAGGAGGCATACAAAATAAATCGATCGTTGTGCTCACAATGTGTAATTTTATTTACGAGTGGTTAATTCCTTTGTGGAAAAAAGAATCTTCTTGTAACTTTCAATAACAACAGATGCCCTTCAAAGAACAGAGAAAAAAGAACACTCGGTCTTTGCTTCGCCCTTAATTATGCGCAGAAGCTTGTTACTTATTTTGTAAAGCATTCCGCCCACAAGAATACCAACAGAAAAAACTAGGATGCATTAGAATGCCCAAGACAAACGCACTGGCAACAAACAATTCAACTTTTACAGCAGAATGGAGCTGGCAATTGGGGCTGCCTAAGGTTTGGAGCCCGGGGGATGGGGTGGGGAGCAGGGGTGGATTTGCTCCTCTGTGGACAAGTTCGGGGGGCGAAAGCAACCCAGCCTAAACTCCTCCCGCCCCTTTGTAATTGATGCTTATGGGCTTTCCTGCCTTTACTCTCCTTGCGTTCTCTCTCACTCTCTCTTGCAATTTGTGCTTGAAAATAACATAAAAAAATCGATGACCAAACCCGCTGTAAGATATATTGTAAAAGACGTAATAATATGTAGAAAGCACTGATACACTGATGAATAACATATTCACAACTCTATTGTTAATCTTAACTCTCCTTTGCTGCAATTTAGACCAGCCGCACGAGGGACAGAATAAATCATATGGCTGTCACACAGCCAACAGTTCTCTTTCACAAGAAAATTCGTTCACATGAGTGGACAATCACCGACGCATAAGCGAATATCGGACGGTACTTCGTAAACAAGGCTAGCAAGAAAATATCAGCAAATAAGGCGTCCAAGGACTGCCTTGAGGGGCACCAGGACAATGGACGTCAAAGTAGAGAGTACGTAGTTGACCTTGAACTCCTCAACGTGGACAGATTAAAGAAAGGGGTGGGAATTGAAGAATATTGCCACGCTATTGACTTTGGTTAGGCGGTTAGCATGATGTTACCACGGTTACCACGGTTACCACGGTTACCACGGTTACCACGGTTACTACCCGTCCCGGCTTTCAAACGCTGGTAACGGCGGCTACCAGCGCCACCTATAGGTTCCACCGTGCAGCTGAACCGCTACGGGCCGTCGTCTATCCTATATACCTTCCAGTAAACAGAACAGGCCGGCAGGCCTCACGGGTCACTTCAAACGTCATCACAAAGAACCGCGCGCTGTTCGTGCATCGGGGAAAGACTGTAAACATCCTCGTACCTTCTTGCGACACCCGGCATCTCCCTGCATTTAAGAGGCACTTCGACGCTTTCAATAACGCAACGGCGACGAGGAAAGGTGATGCTTCTGACGCGCAGCAGCTTCGGAGAACGGGCCATGCCCACGCAATATCTGTTTGCGCCGTGCATGTCGCCGCCTTCGAACCTACGTGAACGTTAGACTTCAACTTGAAGGAGGCTGCAGTACCCTGCAGAAAGAGACGTTGTGAACGATCACGAGGTTTTTGAGCGTTGGACAAGACAGTTGTGTTCATTTCGACAGCTGTGGCACTGGCGAAAGAAAACAATGTAAAGTTACTTGTACTTAACTCTCGCGCCCCGACGATGACGTAGAAAGTGTATTTCTGACACACATTACATGCATTTCCGATGTTTAATCAGCCAATGACCATCCGACTCGATAAAGGTGGACAGCTATTTTTGATATCGTGATTTTCGATCACGTTTACATTATCGGTCATCAAGTCGCTGACCGCTTGTTTCTGCAACAGTTTCAATTTTTTTCTTTTGAATTGCATGTGTCAGGCAGCACAATTCTAGTCAATGCGCCGGTCTCCTCGAAGAGGCGGACATTCATTGCTCGGAAAATTGAAATGCATAATGAACTAATTAGCAAAAAGTAAGCAATTATGTTCTTAACTAATTACTAATTACATCATGGCCCATATTGCAATTTACAACTATAGACAGTTCGCAAGGCGAATCCCCTTCAAACGAATTCTCAGGATGACATGAGTTTCGAGAGATTCACGAAGTTTACGGAGAGATGCATTGGCGCTCCAGTTAGTTACTTTTGTACTTCAATGCATAAAGCTACACTTTGATAAGAAAGAAAGTGGAACAAAAATGAATTTTTACCGTAACTCGTAAAGGGTGTCATCCACACAAGTCTTCTCAAGTGGACGTGCCTTGCGGTCTCACCCGCTAGAATTTGTAAATTGCAATATGTACCGTAAGGTAATTAGTTAAAAAACTTACTTGGGGAACGTTTGTTAATTACTTCATTATGCATCTCAATTTTTAGTGAAAGTAATGCCTGCCTTTTCTAGTAGGCCAGCTCGTGGACTAGAATTGTGCTAGATACCGCAGGCAATCGTTAAAAAAAAGATTTCAAAGTGTTCGCTGAAACACCCTGCATATTTGAGCTATCTGATGGATGTTGCTGGTATTCGCGATCGGTCACCTTCAGGGCTATGCGTCCCCATCTTGCGTGCCGTAACGTTACGACCGATGTCTCGCGGTAGTAATGAGCTTAACTACGGACGACATTCAAAATAGCGCTGGCAGGAGACACGCAGTTCAGAGTCGTAAAGTCACTCTTACTGGAAACTAATGATTAGTATTTAGCAGCTCGTAGGTGATTCAATTTATTGTAGAGGTTTAGAAGCGCAATATAGGCGTCATTATATGTGTAGTTGTTTTCCCACAAAGTAAAACGAACGATAATGTTTACGTGCTAATAAATGGAAATTAAGCACTGCTCTGTCATTCAGGGATCCTTTTTACATCGGAATTCCAACACGCATTCGGTCCTCCAACCACCCACTGAATTTCTTTCAGTTAGCGAAGTCAACCTTCACCGGGCCCTCACGTCGCAATGTCTGTACTTTATTGGTGCTCCACATTGCGGGTGCATAAGATTGAAGAAAAACAAAAAAAGATACATCCGAGATACGGTCAGAGATATAGCGCGAAGTTTCACTCATCGCGCAGGTACGCTTCTCTCGCGCTACCTGACGCTGCCGCTTTTCACGCCCAGCGCCTGTTCTAACTTGCGCGGCGGTTACGCCCGAAGCTGACAGTTTCTCCGAGAGGCGAATCAGCCACGGCAAATTGGAGCACCTGAACTCGGAGCCATTTCGAACCTGTGGACATCGTCGATGCTGCCTCCTTGAAGGAATCGGCAAAACCCTGCTTTCCCCAACCTCCCCGCGCTTACTCTCTCTCTCTCTCTCTCTCTCTCTCTCTTGACATTTCAAGGCGAAAATTCGCGTGTCGCAGACCTCGCCGCGTTGAATAACAAACGGATCGCTCGCGCGTGTTGCACGTTGACTAATAATTACGTTTATCGGCGCTCATATATCTCTGGCCGCCGGCGACGACAAAGCCGCTTGGCGACCCCTTTGCCTTGACTCATTTCGGCTCTCCCGGAAACCATATTGAATTGCGAGGCGCGCCTCTCGAGCGTGAAATGGGGGCTTTCGCTTTCTTTTCTCTCTTTCAGCTTACCTTCGCATCCTGCGGCGCATAAGTCAGTATGCATTACGCGTCTGTCGCGGGGCAGAATTCTGAAGCCAGTATACGTCGACGAGGAGCCGTCGCGCCTCTTTTGGTTTGCGTGGGTGCGCGCCCGGTCCGCGTATCCCTCGTCGTATCCCTCGTCGTGTGTACAAACCAGTGGTATTTAGCACGCACGCCCTGCCGGGATGCAGGAGGACGTGGTGCGCTTTCTTTTCCATTCTTCGGTTCGTCTGTCTTTCTTTTCGTTCTTTTCTTAACCTCCCTCTAAGCGGTTTGTCCAGTCCGAAACGGGCCTGACAGAGCCAATCTCTCAAACGCAGCCACTTTCGTAAATATGCAGTAAACATAAAGGAGCGCGACCTGGAACACGGACGAAAAAAAGAGGCCGGGGGCGAGCGCTCCATGACGATGTGATGGCATCTTGGCGAAACTCGAGTTGGTTGACAGGGAAGCGCGAGCTCTCTACACATTGCTGCTATTGAAAACAATCAAGATGCGTCCATGCGGTGCGGCACATCAGTTTAACTTGCTGCTGCTGTAAATACAGCCCGTCTGCAAGAAATGCAAAAGTAAACGTTTCAAGAAATGTAAAGGCGAGGCTTCGTGTTAACATTAACAAAGAAAGTACAGAGCATGTTCATCAATGAGCGATCTTATGTGAAAAAAAGTGAGTATATGTGTATATTGTTTTCAACAAAAACATTGTTGCCGCACCCATCTCACGATGAGCGTCGACAGTAATGCGTTAGTATTGAACTAATATAGTGACACAGCGTAGTGCCACCGTCGAAATGAGTCAAGTATGGACGTTCATTGCAGCGGAACTCCTCTTTCGCACTTCGCTAAGAGCGATCAGCGCCATCTAGCGCCGCCGCCACAAAGCCTGCGCTTGGCCTCCCAAATGAACGGCGCGCCGGTGCGTGCTAACGCTGAGAAACGCGTCATGCGGCAACCGGGCTCCTTTCCTGCGCTTCTTTCTGCACGCGCAGCGCGACCTAGTAGCCCTGCCGAGAAGTCCGCGCGGTGGTTCCGCGACGAGAAGCGTGGCGGGCCGTTGCCTGCGAACACTGAGAATTGTTCCCTTGCTTGCCGCACAGCCACTGGCACATACTCAGTGACTGAAGTTGGCGGGGCTTTTGTTGTAGAACAGCACCTACCGAGTGCACTCAAGGCACAGCTCGCTAAAGCGTTGGCGTGAAGGACTCTCATAGAAAATCGGCGCATGGCCAGCACATTTGTGGCGCAGCCTGCTAAAGCGTCGAATTGCTGTCCTTGAGGAACCCTTGTGACACGGGCTCGATTACACCAAGCATCGAAGAAATTTAAAATGTTTTTTTTTTTTTTTTTTCGTAACTCGGGGCGCATACAGAGTTACCGAAGTTGGCGTCAAAGACGTTCATTGAAGAGCGGCTCACACCTACTGCCACATACCGGGTGACTCACGTAGCCATCAAAAAGGTTCACAGAATACCAGCACAGAGCGAATGGCACACACCCAGTGCTCCAAGTCGGCGTCACGGTTTCTTCGAACAGCGGTGCCTAACCAGTCCCTCATCTAAGTGACCTATGTCGACCTGAAAGAGGTTCGCGGAAGAGCGGCACGTATGTAGTCGCTGCCATATACTCAGCCACCCAAGTTGGTCCAACGGTCGGTTTCGAACCCTGCTCCCTCAGCATAGCAGCCCGATGCGCTGCCCATTCGACCACACCCTCCTCAGGGACCAATTATGCTAGCTAGGAACATTGGTACAAACATAGCCACCAGAGAAGTGCGTCAAATACCCAAAGAATGCAAACGCATTAAAACAGAGTTAGGATCACGCGGCCAAAAAAGCCTGATAGTACATTTAGTCGGCCAACGCGTCAACTTCGTCTTCATCACCAGGCTGGTAATTGGTGTTTGCTGCTCGTGTTTCTCGCCTCATTGACTGACTGACTGACTAACTATGCGGTGGCGTAGTGGCTTTGGCATTGCGCTGCTGAGCACGAGGTCACGGGATCGAACCCCAGGCGGTCAAAATTAATCCAGGGTACCCTACTATGGCGTGCGTCGTAATCATATCGTGGTTTTGGCACGTAAAACGTCGCTATTTAATTTTTACCCTTCGAATTGGTTTAAAAAAGCTATTTTCTGACAATAACTATTATGTTATTTCCCGAAAGCTATGTCTTAAGCGTCAACTTTGGATCTATCTATCTATCTATCTATCTATCTATCTATCTTGTCTCTCGTTTGCTCTCTTTCATTTTTTTTCTCAAGAACGTTGTGCAGCGTATATTTTATTTCACATTTTTCAAGCAGCATCGTCATGGACTGCCCCCCGTAATCAGTCACCTCACCCCATGAGATCACCCCAATACCTCATGAGCACGCACTAACGCTAATTCCCCAGCTTTGAGTGCGAGCGAGTGCTTGTCACTGTGAGATATTATTGCAGAGGCAACGAAGTTTTTTGCAATATTAGTAGTCGTACTCGCAAAACTTGAATAAGGGTCGGCAACTGTGAGGTGAACAATATAACTTCAAAGCGAGTGACTGCCAACGCTGTGGTGACCTATTTCTAGATTTTTTTCTTTGCATATTGGTAAGGCATTACGGAAATTTGCAGCGTAAGAGAATGAAAACAGATACAATAAAAATGACGACGTGCAAATGCTAGTATCGGATAGCTCGTGTAGATCATTTTCTTTTTGCCGTTGTGTTCCTTGGCTAAGAATTTATGCGAGAGCCGATCATGAATACTCAACCCGATGACATCGCAGGAGCGCTAACATAAGTCGTGTGTTCAGTGGGCGCTTGCCCAGTACCTATGTTTTTAGGCGCAAGATCCCGGTGTAACCATATCGGTCTGCAAAGCAAACGGAATTCGCTCCGACTCAATCAGAAAATATTTCTTTGTTCCTTAGGGACTCGGACTCGGACTCACCATTACTCTACTCAGCCGCACTCACTCGGACTGAGACACACTGAAGTTCTACCCAGCCGGGCTCACTCGTACTCAGACTCACAAGAATTTTGCTCAGTCAGGCTCACTAGAAAGAACTTAAGTCTCCAAACCTCACTCACCAATTTCTCCAAAGGAGAAGAAAACGAGTATTTATAAGTTATTTCTGCAGCCCCTAACATACAACCTTCACACTTCGAACTTTCCACGTACCTAATTCATAGCATTACCCTCGTCCTCTCAAAATAAGAAGTTGCTGCCGCCGTGGTTGCTCAGTGGCTATGGTGTTGGGCTGCAGAGCACGAGGTCGCGGGATCGAATCCCGGCCACGGCGGCCGCATTTCGATGGGGGCGAAATGCGAAAACACCCCTGTGCTTAGATTTAGGTGAATGTTAAAGAACCCCAGGTGGTCGAAATTTCCAGAGTCCCCCACTACGGCGTGCCTCATAATCAGAAAGTCGTTTTGGCACGTAAAACCTCATGATTTAATTTTTTTTAAAGCTGCTGCTACATTCTGGTTTCCGCTAGGTACTGTGAGAACATTATAGTCATTTCACACACGCTTCCTAAAAGAAAGAAAATGACCGTTTCGCAATGTTCATTTACCTCCTATTGGCCCACACACTTCATTATTTGCCCGCACATCACCCCTAACGTACCACCCGTTCCCTCAAAAGCTAGGCACGGTGCACAATTTAGTTCTCCCAAGACACAGGCAAAGCGCGCATTTAACGTTTTTGGGGCGTTTCTGCAGTCGTGCTCATAGTTTCGCCGCAGAACAAAAGCGTGGAAGACGAACAGAAGAACACGGACGCAAATGCACATATTTCTAGCGAGGCGTGCAGTACAACGAAAAATCGGCGTGTACAGACACCCAACCACAACGTCTAGACATGTAAGCACAAATACAAAAGGAAGGTCAGCGGCACAGAGCGATTGCAGCATGAATGCGCAATAAGAACACGCTTGCGGAGTGCCATTGGTGTTTCCACTAATACCTTCATGAGCTAAGGACACCAGCTTGGGGTCAATAATTGCTCACAAATAACCGGTCATGCCACATCGTGTGCCATTGTGTACAACCCATTGTGTGGGAAAATGCTCAAAACGCTCGACAAAACGCTCGACAAAACGCTCAACAAGTCGGTTAGTGGAGTCAGCCTCGAAAGAGTTCGTTCGACCTCGTAATGGCACGCCCTCGCCGCAAGTTGCCACTTTCATCACGCTCGGCCGGAGTAAAATATCAGAAGATAACATACCAGAGGCGGCTGCAATTGTTATGAAAAGCAATATATAGATAAGCAGGAGAGTGTTCGTGCCTCCACCTGTACTGCCGGGAGTTGTACCGTACAACTGAAACATAAATAGAGCGGGCGAATTCCTTCGGAAGGCACGTTTTGATGCGAAAGCATCAAATGGCTCATTGAGCGAAAAAATGTCGACGTCTGTAGCAGCGAAGCGGCCCCTCGATCTCCATTGGTTGCGTCGCACGTCACGTGCGCACCTCGACGGAGCAGAGGTGGGGAAAGGGAACACGTGCTGCCATGCTGGCGCACCAGTTGTAGCGAGAGGGGAGAGGGGATCGCCGCGACGCCACGTAACCCTCGCTCTTGAAAGCCTGTGTAATCCCCGCGTTCCTACCGCGCAAGCTCTTGCCTGCATTTTTTTACTCCGCCTCTGTAATCACTACAAATTAACGCATAAAAACAGAGAATAGATTCGAAAGCAAAAACGTTGGCAGTAGTATTTTTATTGCGACAGCAATTATATGGACACTCCAGGTACATTTCTGCCGTCGGTTTCGCCATGCGATTCCGTATAAAGTCCAAGGGCGATAAAATCGTCGCCGTGCGCCGTGTCCTGTACATTGGGGTGAAAGCGTGCGAGGGTGAGCCAGCGATGGCGAATCAATCTCGTGCACGCAAGTGAGGAAAGCGAGGAGGAAGGGCGCCGTCTTCAGCCGCGCGCAAACATCCATGGGGAGTGTAGGAAGGGGGGAGGGGCGCGTTCTACTTCGGGTGGCCGCGTGCGCCCGCCCAGGCCACTGTATCTTAAACGCCATCTGCGACTGGGGCAGAGTCCGCCGCGCGCTCTGTTTTCACGGCTTAGTTCGCGATGATGCAAGACTAAGCACGAAGGTCAATTCGCTCGCTGCTGCTGCCGCGCCTCCTCACTCCGGCGTTTGGACAGCGAGTTTCAGCGGTCATCGGGTGGGATGTGTTCATGATTGCTTGTGCTCGTGGGGCACCGTGTTTGTTAATTTAATTAGTATGCCTAAGTTTACAAATTTATACGGCTGATAAAATTATTATTATTACTTCGTATAGCTAGCTGTCCACTAATTTATGAATACAATCGCTGCTTCGCCTTTCGTGCCAAACAGCGACATTTTTCTTTTGTTCATGCTTTGCATAATTTCTTTTCACATAAACATATAAATACGTTTTATTTTATCAGGGTCATAAAGGTATGATGATGATCATCATTACCGCATCGCTATTACGGTGGTGGCGATGACATTTGTGGACGGCGTGAATGTAATTGCAATATCCTTATAGGATATAGCTATAGCACTGTAAAATTTCTGTTGCACCGAGAGCGATATGTACAAGAACACAACAATCTCTGTCGTTGCTACATAAAATGTCCTGTTGTTTTGTTCAGCCGGATAATTACTGTGCGTCTGCTTCATGCGCGTCACATCTTTCTGTCATTCCTACATACGTCTTCTGCAAACCGACGAAATCGGAGTCCAGAGGCCTGCCCACAAGGCACACATGTTCACTTTTCCTCCATCTCTTATAAATATAGACTAGGAATAATCTTTGGGGTTCCGTCGCTTCAGCCTCCGAACTGTTACATCCTTCGACGAATATTTCGTACGCGAGTAATTTATCTGATCTCCAAAGCGACTCGAGATCATCAGAAAACGTGTTTACTCGTTCTTCCATGCGTAAAGGACACTTTTTTTCCCTCTTTCAACGTTCATGTATTCGGCTTAATGATTACTGGCTCGAATGTCCCACTGCTGACTTTTTTCCTACGAGGAAAGCTGCACCGTCCTTCTGCAGCTTCCGCATATCGCGAGAGATTTGCCGCGAAAAGCTGACGCCCTATACGTTACTTCCTGCACTTATGCGTTCGGAGTGAGCGCCCGCTGGCTCGGGCAAAGTGGCGCCTCCGGTTTTGTGCATTAGTGATCGGCCGCACAGCCGTAACAGGCAGCAAGACCGTCGTAGCGGCGGATCGCTTGCGTCATTCGGGTGGCACGTGCCTGCGTACCGCGCCTGGGAACCTTACAGCTCCCCTTATACATGAACCCGACAAAGTCGAAGACATGCTGTCGTATAGGAACTGAAATACCCCGGTCGATTTCATGTGAAGGCTGGCTGGTCGCGGACGAGCGAGAACCCTGGCGAGTCGGGTTGGGCTGAGACGTGCTGTTTTGCTGTCCGATTCCGCCGTCATTGGAGTCTTCAGCCAATCAGAGACGGCGTAGATGCTCTGTGTGCCAATGGGGGCTGGCAAGATGGCGCCATTGACAGTATAGCGGAATTTAACCGAAGTCAGAGTATAGTACGCCCCGAGTGCGAGAGCTAGGTTCGCTCGCACGACTCGTTTGCGTCTACTACACGGGTCCGAAGGTGCTGTTGGAGGAGTGGTAGCGCGGCCGCCGAATAAAAAAAAAGTGCAGCCTGCCGCCTCAGGCGGGCTGCAATGAACGTGACAGCCGTAGTTGCATTCTCGGCCGCTTGGCTGGGCTGAACGGCGATAGCTGGCTGGGATGGTATGCGTCAGTCTACGGTGCTTGAAGCGCGTTCCTGATGCCTTTTCTATACCGACACCAGACAACAGTCCCTGGCTGGATGCGCCGCGGTGGATCAAACCATTTTCAATGCACGCGGCAGGTCGCACTTTTTTTTTTTTTTTTTAGTCCAGTGGCCTTGGTGATAGTCGCAGAAGCCCGTCACGCAGGAGAAAGCCGCGTCCTCGGGTCTCCAGTGAACAACGCAGTTCTGCAGGCGTACTGAAAAGCACATCTGAAAGCCGGAGGTGCCAGGACTACGCCGCGGGTGGGCAGGATGCCGTAGCGCTATGCGAGTGGTGTCGGGACGAGGCACTGCGGGCGCAAAGGCCAAGGAAAAGGACCTTATAGAGTACTGCGTAAAACTGTTGGAGTCTTGCTGCACGTAATTCTGCGTACTTCCACTATAGCTGTCAAAGCTGCCTTTGGATCAGGTTGCAGTTCGTTTTTCCATCGATTTCTTTATTATGGGCATGACTTCAACACCCGCCAGTACTGGTGACCTAGTCTTGGTAAGTTTCAAATACCACGAAACATTTTAGTTGTGCCGATACAACTTCCGCAGTTGTGTGTGAATTTACTGCAACTTACTCGTCCTCCTAGACAAACTACGCACATAAATATGCGTATAGGTTTAATGTGTAGACCCCCTGAACTGTTCACGAGGTGCCGTGCTGGCGCGCCATCTTTTTGTTACTCATATGTTACTGTTCAAGTCTTCTTACAGGTAAACAAGAACGCGTTATAATCAACACTCGCGCTGAGATGAGCAGCAATCGTACCCGAAAACAGTTGTATGAAGCCAAGGAAAGTGTAGGGCAGCATGAATGTTTTATGTTGCACTGATGAATTGTGGACGAGTGTTAAATTTTGCGACGCCCACGCACTTAATGAAGGAAAATAAAAATCAAGGTGAAACAAACGGCAACTTGTTTCTGGTGGAATCCAACCCACAACCTCCGCATAATCAGCGAAAGTCGCGTGGCGGAGCCCCTGGAGCGTTAGCCAGCGCCTCACTAATGATGATTTTTTTCGTTGATTACATCAGTGAATTAAAATTCAACACCGACAAGGAATCTAGAGATGAGGGCAACGAATCATCTAATGTGTTTGATTCGAACCAACCTCAAGAACAACATAATTTTCTTCCAAATATCATAACAGATGAAGCGTACACTATCCACAACGTCAGCCCTATTGTTGGATGCATGACAGAATTCCTTTCTAAATTTTTCCAATAAGTATTCCTTCAAGTAAACTACATATTCCTATCTTACTCGGAGTTTTTCTCGGTCTCTTCTTACAACAGAAACGACATTACCTTTTTTTTCTACGTATGCAGACTGAATCATCCGACACGGATGCGTGCCTCCAACGTATGGTGCCTCAACTATTAGTGAAGCTCTGAACACGCTGAGAATATCAGTGTCATTAACTTGATGAAGCATTAGACGTGGCCAAGGTCGTTTTAGTTGGCTTTGTCGCAACCAGAGTTGCTGCGCACGACGAAGCCAGTTTCGTCGCCGCAACGAGCATCACACAACGCGCTCTGCAGCGACAGAAAGCTGCAGCTGTTTTGCCAAACGTTCTTTCGTTAATGGTCCGAGTAATCGAAATCCGTTTAAGCCGGCCACCGTGGTGCACTGCGCAAGGTCATTCGAGCCAAACAATGGCATTGGATGAAGCGAGCAGCGGCGCATAATTAGGTCGTCCGCAGCAAAGTCGCAAGGTCAGAGTGCTTCACGCACAACGTTAACATAAGAATATAAAAAAAAAGGTGCTGAGGCCACCGTGTCGTTGGGTATTAAGGGTAAGGCTGGCGGATTAATACGTCGGCGTCCTTCGACGCAGGCGTACCTCGATACAACGGCACTGCTTCCTTTTCCCTGGTGTCCCATCATTAAAGGAAAAGAAGAACAAATTCTGGCTCTCCCGTAATCGAGAGTAGATGTAAGCATGAAGTGGCAGCCGGCAAAGCAGATTGGTTGGAGATGATACTAGCCACAATATTCAAATGGGTGTAGTGCGTGTTCGCAACGTCACACCACACCACACCACACCACTCCATACTGGGCAGGCATGTTCAGATGTCGCCGCATGTGCGACAAAACTCATAGAATTTCTGTTCGACTAAACTGTTTCATAAGAGTGTATTAGAATTGTTTTCATCAAAGCATTAACGTTAAATAACCCGGCGAAACCAAATGCACGCGTGTTTTGTAAGCAATCACTTTTCGTGACGGTATCTTTCCTTCAAACATGTCATATACATTCTGAAGAAAAAGAACACAAAGTAAAAGTACGTTGAAAACTGAGACGCAAGATACATCAGTGTTTTCCATTCCATCCTATTTAACATGTAATACCAAGCACTTTTTTGCGAACTTCTTTTGCGAACTATATATATATATATATATATATATATATATATATATATATATATATATTTATACGTGTGTGTGTGTTATATGAACCTACCGATAGCGTAAGGCTTCTACACTCCTTGTGTAACAATGGCACATAATTATTGTAGTGTATTGACCAAGAATGGGCATTTACCCAGTGACATACACCCAGCGACCCAAGAATAGGGTAGCTGAAATATCTGAAATCAGATCAATAATATGCACAAGAAAATAAAAAATGAGACTGTTGTTGAATCGCACGCGATATTCTACTAAGAGATTTGTTCGCTTTCGAGATACAAGAGCTCTGATTACATGTACGGGTGTTATTTGGAATTTATTTTTTTTCAGTTCGAAGAGCCAAGGTTTGCTTAGAGACGCATTACGTTGCTCGCCAAAATTATGTGTTATATATTAAGTCAGAGCGTCCGGTGGCGCACACCCAGTTACACAAAAATGGGGTAGCCGAAATATAAAGAAAATTAGAAAGAGCCGTTGGATGTAATGTGTTATAGCATTAAGGAGGTCTGTCGCAGCTAATAAACAGAAACAAACAAACAAAATTACAAAGTAACTCTCAAACCAATGGGGCGAACAAAGACATTCATACAATGCGTTCCGCGAATACGCCGTGTGCTCCAGTTTAAAGCTGTATACGCGCACCGGGAGCCTTGGAAGATGCCGAGGCCTCGGAAGGGACAGAGGACGTGAGAGTGGTGCGCCGATAAAGACCAGAAAGGCTAGAAAGGACAAAAAATAAAGCCCGCGGATGCTTCCTCCGAGAGGAAAAGGTGTCCTCCCTCGGGCAGAACGCGTCCGCGAGGAGGAGGAGGAAGGTAGCTGTCGCAAGAGGAAATTCCGCAGATGTGTACCGCATCTGCATCCGTACAGGGAGGCAAGCCACGTCGAGGAACGTTTATTTCCGACGCGTTCCTGGCGAGGCGTCTTCCGTCGTCTATATGATGTCGATTTCACCGCCCACACAAGAAACGGACCTCTGCTTCTTTCTCCTCTTCTTCTTCTTTTTGCACCCGAAATACATGTACCAGGGGATGTTGCCTTGAGCCCGTGACGATGCGGAAGTGTCCTCAGCAAACGTCTGAAGCCCACGGATGCCGCGGAGGAAAACTTTCGCTTCGCAGTATAGGCGTGAACACTGAGATGAAGTGGCACAGCCAGCGTACGCCGGTTCATTCAATGCGATGCATTAAGACGATTCCAGGTTACACGGCTGTTCACGAAGAAATCACACACACACACACGCACACGCACACACGCACACGCACACGCACGCACACACACACACACACACACACACACACACACACACACACACACACGCACACACATATATATATATATATATATATATATATATATATATATATATATATGTTGTCAGTGACTGTTATTAAGTACGCTTGCATTTTTTTTTTCGAACGGGCCTAAATTGTAATTTCTTGCATGGTAAACCGAACTAGACGGGGCTAGCCACTCCAAAATATGACACCAACCCCCTCCAACCCCCATATTTACTGGGGGAGAGAAAGGAGGATGTACTCATGCGAGCATCTTTTTTGGTAGTCCCTAAATGTGGTTGGTAGTGGCATGAGGAGGACGGTGTCCTTGCTTTGTGTTCGTCTCATGATGATGCCTTTCTTTTTTTCTAATGCATATGACACCTTGCTTAGACTGTGGAACCGTTACTCCGAGTTTGACGTACGACAGGAATAACAGCGAACGGGATGCAAAAAAAAAAGAAAGAAAAAGACAGAGAGAAACAAACATAGCAAGCGAGGTGCACTACCTTCGCCTATGTCCGCGCCTTTGGGACGGGGGTTTCTATTAGCGATAGCTTACTCTTCTTTTTTTTTTATCGTCATAAACGCATTCAAAAATATTATGGTGACTCTGAGATTCTCCGGTTACTCCTTTGCTCCGCCGTGTGATAAAGGGAAAATAAGTGCTCAGCTGTGGAAAAAAGTCATATAACCAAGTGCAAAAATCACTTAAGCATAAGTTCGTGCAAACTATTTACAAACGCTCGCTTTCACAGAACAATAAGTTACGTACGTGTAAACGCGGTATACCATCCGAATGTCGCCGAGCATGGCGAAACAAGTTACTTATATAGGGGGGGGGGGGGGGGGGGGGGGAGGTGCATTCTCCGCGGTCGCCTTGGCCTCCCGGTGTGAGTGCACTCGATCAAAGAGAAAGTTCTTTATTCACGTTTACCTACGTTCTTCTCTTTCTATTATTCTTTGTTTTTTTTTCTCTTTCCCGTCTACGTTCGAAGAGTGCTCGTTGTATACGCTCGCATTACCGTCGCACCTGGCCTCTGGAGTCACATTTTAACGACAGCAATATTACGAGGAAATGTTTAGACTAAGGTAATTTTCTGTGGTTAAAAATGTGCTCATGAATTCGTCTGTGTTCTTCGTGAAAAGCCAGAGCACCGAGTTGGGTATACAGTGTGGTGCATGGGAGAGACAAGGCTCTCTAGAAGTCATTGGAGGCGCGAATTTTTAGATGAATTCTTTGAATTTCCTGTTAGTAAATGTCGAAAATAACGAAATGTTTAACAGCTGAGCGCGTCCTTCAAAATAATTTGAATCTCTCTCTCTCTCTCTCTCTCTTTCGGGCGATCTTGAAAGACGATCAGTGCACGAGATCGATCGTCCTCAGCTTCCTTCAGAGAGCACTAACATAGTCGCATCGCTTTGTAATATATATATATATATATATATATATATATATATAATTGCCAAAGGAAACTTCTGTGAGTCCGGCATGTAATTAGGAAATTGCGTAACTTGGAATGAAGGCGGCCCACTCATGAAAAAAACATAGTTACTTGCCAAAGTTTCGAACGTGGCACGCCCTTGGTCGAAGTAAATTGACGTACAAGTGTTCAGTCGCCTTTATAGGCGTCCGCCACACTGGCGCTATATACAACACATAATGGTGCAAAGATAACAAAATGTAATTAAAGAATCTGAACACTTGTATCTCTGTTTACTCTGAGGAAAGCCATGTCATGAAAGAAACGTTAGCAATTAAATATGTATTCTTTTTGTTTCTTTTCGCAAGTGCCCCCTTCCCCCCCGCCTATCTTTTTTTTGATGATCCACTTACTGGACCCACAGAAGTTTGTGTAAGTTCCCGTTGAAAAACGCAACACTACAGTGAAAGTCTGCACAGCGAGGAGCCGATGGCTTGCACGAAGACCCGAATGCGTGCGTAGCGAGTGAAAATGATCTGCGTATACAGAACCGGGTACAACAAAAGACCGTAAGTGCGCAGGAGGGGGAGGGGGGAGGGGGCCTCTGCGGATAACCATTACGAAAAGTTACATGTTTGATCATTACGTGCAGATATAGTGAGCACTAGATAGCTCTATTCCTGATCCGGCTTACTCATTGCAAAAGCACTAGTGTGCATCTCCTAACTGGCCTGTTCACGCAACACCAACCACTGTGTTGCCATATTGATGATGATGTCGACGACGACGACGACGACGATGATGATGATGATGATGATGATGATGATGATGATGATGGTGGTGGTGGTGGTGGTGGTGGTGGTGGTGGTGGTGGTGGTGGTGGTGGTGGTGGTGGTGGTGGTGGTGGTGGTGGTGGTGGTGGTGGTGATAACTGCGACAAGTACGCAAAAAGAAAGGTTGTAGAAACTACCCCAATGCTTCGCCTTCGTTGTCGTCGTAATGTCGTAGTAGCGCCGTTAACTTGCGGAGTAAATGTCTTAAGCCAGCCAAAGGTGTCTAAGTCTTCTTCTTCTGGTGGGTTGTGCAACGCGAAACGCATAAGGGTGGTCATTTTGCTGCTCATTTTGCTTATTTCTTTACCTGTTGGAAGGCGTTTGTGTTAAATTCCAAGTGTTTCTCTAACATCGCGTAGATTACTGTAATTTCCTGACAGTGATCGAACTTTCCGAGCCTGTCGACATATCTGATTTGCCTTGAGTTTGCCCTTGCGGGTGTAGTGATTTACTCGTAAAGGAACCGCGATAGAAAATAACACGACACGGTAGACCGATAGCTCAAGTCAAGCGTCGGAGGAGCGCTGGATGGAGGATGTTGAGACCAGCACGATAAACGACCGCGACAGCGAAGGTTCGTTTCAATTAATCGCCACTTTATCGCTGTCTGATCACCAAGGTTGGTGGATGTATACTCTTGACCGACGTTCGTTGCGCTCTTAAGAATAGCACGAATCGGCTACATACTGATACGGGTTATGAAGCAATGTCAAGATTGCGGCTACAACCCCTGGCACTACATGGGCGCTTGCATCTCGGGCATTTATAACCGCCCCACGCATACCGACTCCTTAGATGAAAAGTATTATCTATCCCCCACACTTGCTCCGTTCCTTTCTTTCTCATAGACGCCTCGGTGCCTCAGTACCCATAAGGCATTCTTCTGCCGAGTAGAAAGAAACGACGGTTTGATCCCTGGCCTTAGCGGCCACACTGCGATGGGGGCAAAAAAAAAAGAAAAACAAGCTCACAGGAAGGCTGCAAGTTTTTAGCCGTTAGCTGTAATGCGCGGTCTGGCAGTTTACGCTCCCGATCTCAAGCTCGCCGAATCGCCAAGAGGTCTGAGAGTCCTGCTTCCTCGATGAAATTTTAGTGCAAAGGATGTTTCATAGCATTCTGATTCTGACTACTGCGCTTCTCTCCGATGCTCGAGTGCTCCCTGGCTTCCTAGGCACACACTGGTGCAACCGGGAGCGCGAGCCGAGCGAGGCGCCGCCGCCGGCGCTCCCGACGCCGTGATGTGAAACACCATCTGGTTAACGCGACGCGCTGGCCAACGACCGCGCTGCCACCGACTCACGGAGGGAAGAGGCGAGGCTTGACCGGGGCGCGGCAGAAGTTCCACGATACTGGTGGATTTTGTCCACTGACCTCCACTAAAATTGCTGGATGGCGCATCCCCGCTACCCGAGAAGATAGCTTGCGTAGTCGCCGGAAGTTCCGTCATTTGTACCGGAAGCTGGCGTCTGCGACGCTTCTCAATGCGCAGCAGAGAAGTATGCGCAAAAGAAGTATCGTTGGGCTGCAGCTGTTCTTCTGGTCGCATCTATTGCGTCATTTTTTTTTAAAATATCGCTTGCTCGTGGTCGCTAGAGCAAGACAGGAGAGCATGAAGAAACCGCAGATGCAAATGAATTTTGGCCGAATGCACCTTTTTAAGAGGAAAATACGTACACTCCAGCCTGACGTCCACCTCGAGGTGCGTCTTTCTGCCAAAGACGCTTAGGCTTGTCGTCACGGTTTTACGCTGCGCTTATGAGGTTTCTTTTTATTTATTTTTTTTTTACAATATGTGCAGTCATCGCATATTTACAACAACTACATTTGACTATTGCTGCTATATCGCTTGTGAAGCACTGTATGCCGTTTGATTTTTGCCTACGGTAGAAAGGTTTCAGAAATGCCACCCTAGTTGTACCCAAGTGCACATGCCTGTGTAAAGCAAAAAAAAAAAGCTGATAATAATAATCGGAGAGTCATGTTATCAGTTGCACGGAGCTAAAGAGCCCTCGCATTTTCGGGCTGCTTTAGAATTCCTCTAGCGTAGATCAGTGGTGTTGCCACCCGTAACGCGTAGAGTTACTGTATAGGCTCTCTTTAGGGAATGCTACCTTTGGTAGCATATACAGTAACTCCAGTAACGCGCGCAGGTTGACGCCATATGGTGGCGTTACAGGAAAACGAGCCTTCCGTCGGGTCACTGACCACTCCTGCCTCATTGGTGCAACTGCACACGAAACCGCTCGCGCTTCCAACAATGGAATCCCCCTCTTGCACCTCTCTCGCTCACCTATATCGCTGCGGAAAGCGCCAACGATACGAAACTGAGCAACGAGCTAAGAAAAGCCAACGCTTCGAAATTATGCAGATTCAACACGAGTGTTGGAATCTAGATGTAAAGCAACGATTTGGTGAAGCGGTTGTTTAAATCATGCACAAGTAAACAGCGGTGCATGCAACTGTGTTTACTTTTATCCTATGCAAGGTACAATCTCATGAAATGTTCATGTTTATCCACCACAAGACCAAAAATTTATTGTCACGCAATTTTTATGTCGATGACCTGCAGCGCTCACAAGCCATGCCGAAATGAAAACACCAGCGATGAGCGGTGTGAGACGTCTATACGCAGCGATGTTAGGAAGAAGAAGGCGATGTATGAGGCTTGTGGAGAGAAAACAGGGGGAAGGCGGGAGATGGAAATTCAAGACGATGAGCAAAACGAGAACAAGGCCTCGAAAGAGAAAAGTCCACTTGTCAGAACGCTGGCTCCCGCTTTCACCTTGTTCTCGTTCTGCTTGTGGAGGGAATAAGGCTGATGACGGCAGTATGCTCAGAGAAATACGATGCGATCTAGGTGCATTTAAGGCTTCTGTGCTTCTTGTATCGGAGTGGTACATGCTCATTCAGGAGGATTGGCCAAAAGTAGGCCCGCACGTATATAGTTGCACATACCGAATCGACAAGTAAATGAGAGTCAAGTAAATCAAGGAAGCGGCTGAGTATAGTGTCATTAATGAATGGCAGCCATTAAGAAGTCGCAGTGCTTTAGAGAAACCTATAAGACGAAATCATGTGTTCAGCTGCAAGAGAACTCGTCAGCCATTTCGTCGCTGCAACGTGCCACAGTCGGATGTTGCGATGTTATGGACATTACGGATGTTACGACGTGCCGCAAAATACATCGGATGTGTCACCAAAGGTCTAGCTCAGACAGAAGTGAGGGCTCTGTTTGGCCATGCTGCACCATCCAGGGGACACATTAACCGTATGTGCAAAATACTTGATTCAGAACTGTGGAGGCAAATTCTTCTGCTCAATGACTGGCTCCGAATAGTGCCTTTCAAGAAAGGGTCAGCTTGGCTAGCTGAAATAAAGCAGGATGCGTCTAGGCGCGTCGTCCGTCAGACGATCGAGTACTAGTGCCACCCGAGTGGCCGTCAGTGTGTCTTCCTTTTCACGTGTGCTCCCTTTGCTTACGTTTACGTTTTATGTTTACGTTTTGTTGTGCTTATCTTTTACGTTTACACTATATAAGTATAATTTTTTTTTTTTATTGAGCCGAACAGCAGGTGCACGCACTCGATCTACTGTGGCGGTCAGCATACACAGTATTTGCAATCAGAGAGCATCTAAGCTTCGTCTGTGCGTGTGTATATATATACATATATATTATTTTGTTATATATACATCATCATTATTTAAAGCGAAGCTTTAAATAACGATGTAGCGGGCTTTGGGCGCACGTTAAAGAAACCGCACGTGGTCAAACCTAATCCCCAGCTCACCTCCATGGCGTCTCTCATAGCAAGTATGTGGATATGGGTCGTTCGACTCCAACATTCGTTCATCGTTTCCTTTTGAAGATACACGTCGCAAGCTGTATAGTTGCGGTTAACCGTGCGACATACATCATCTTTCGCTGACGCGCACACATGAAAACTAACTCGTGTAGGCTATCACCCAAGTGCTCCACCTCTTCGCATGATCGTCAACTATTTGCGATAATGTTTCATCCTGCTGACTCCTTGGTTTCAACCTAATGCAAAAGAAAAAAGAAAGTCAATTTGTAATTCGATTATTTTTGCTTTTTCTCTGTATATGTCTCTCCTTGCTTCTATGTTTCTTTCCACCTTCTTTCTTTTCCTTCTTTCTTTTCAGAAATAGGTCGAAGTAGAATTACTTCTGCGAGAACATTTACAAGGCCAATAACGCCCCCCTGCCACCGCGGCGGGAGATCGACTCATCGAGGCCTTAGGAACGTGAGCGGGAGAAAAGACGGAAGACTAACGGTTCCGAGGAGTGCTGAGAGGAGAGAGAAGGAAAGACGCCGGCGACGAAAGCTAATTGCGAATGTACGGCGTGGCGTCAGGCGCGGGGAGCGGCATCGCCCCGACACCGCGCGCGACCGCGGGCGCGGTGCCAAGAAAGATAAAAGCGACGAAGGGCGCGCGTGCGATTCCCGTTCGCAACAATATAGCCGACACAGAATGAGCGGTCGGTGAAGAGACACGGAGCAGCATTGACACGGATGACGCAACGTTCGTTACTCGCGGTAGGCAGACATGCTTCGATCACCCCCTTAGTGTGCCTAGCTGCGGTCGGTGGTTGAGAAAAGTGCGCCTTGCGCCCAGTGCGACTTGACGTAAGAGCTCTGTGATTGGTGGGTCGCATGTTCTCCCAGAAAGGGGAGGTGGGAGGGAGGGGACGTTTGACTCTATAGTGTTTTATTTTACAGCAAACCGCAGTTTTCGGGCAAGAAAACGTAAAAAGGAAATCGGCTTATATATGTATACCCTGCAGTAACGCGCACCCGTACTACGCCTACAAACGTTCTGCTTAAAAGCTCTGTTCTCTATATACGAAATGACGCAATGAAACAACGAAAACTAGCTGAATACTATAACTGCCACAAATATGTGCCTTAAAGCACATTATTGATTTAATAAAGCGAAAAGCTTTTTAGAAGCCTATAGGTATTCGCTTACAATGACAACATCGTCAATGTTTACTGCACATTCTTATCTTTTTAGTAGCTTTCACCCGATAATGTGAGCATTCTTGCCGGTTAACCTTTTCCGTGTCTTGCCAGATTTAGTGGTGCCTTATAAATCTACCTTAGCTCTCTGTTATGGCTGTTCACATACGAATATAATTTTTCTGTTGTTTTTCTGACTGTCCGATGTACTGGACAGTAGTGCTATACTGTGGGCCGCATGAAAAGCTTCGCGAAGGTTTCATATCGATGCTGTACCCGCCACCATTTCACTGTCCATTATACGTAGGAATGTCAGGAAATTATGCATTTGCAACAGTTCGTAAACTGACACAGTTACTTCTTCTTTTAAAATTATTTTACAATTTGCGCGCTGAAATCTTGTCACAATTGAAACGTGGATTCTGAAAAATTATATTTTCTTTTGCATCTGTTCACTGCAGGCTTTGTAATATGTATTAAACTAACGAACGCTGTTTCATTAGTTGTATATATGCTGTTTAATTTTGGAAAATTCTCCATAGAACCTTTCTGAAAAAGTTGGAATATCCGATACACGTTTGAACCGCATGACCAAGTACATTTGTAGAAGTTTTTTTTACTCACAAGGCTGCATAGCTTGGGGAATGCTAAGCCGTGATGCTGAAACAATCGCTTTCTAAAAAAGTACATTTCAGTCAGATGATTTTGCACCTGAAATGTATCTATGTCAGTTCGGATGTTGTCGGTCAGATCGGTATCCGCTTTTTATCAGGCGCTCATCCTTACCTCCTCTCTAGCATTGAGTAGGTTGCTTCCCGTCTCATTAAGTATTAGGTAAGCATGAACTATCATTTACATAATGATAGTAGGTGCACACCGCTATATGGCACAGCATGTCAAAATAGAAGTAACGCAATGCATATAGATTTCAATAGCTCAGGATAGACATTTATGGATAGTATTTCTAGATATTAAGGAAGCTTACGACAACGTAGATAGAGAATTGCTTTGGCATATTCTCAAGCACGAGGGCATAGAATGCAATTTATTGGAGCGGTGTGTGCGGCAAAAAAAAAGGAAAGGAAAGGGCAGCCCGGAAACGACTGCGCGCATTGTAAGAAAATGTCAGGATATTCACTCACCGAGACCCGCAGGAAGTGATCACTCTCCAGAAGCGTTGCTATTCAAAGAAGGCGGAAGGATTAACTGGTAAGCAGTCAAGATACTTAAGAGATGATTAGACTATTGGCAGAAAAAAAAGGAAGGAAGAGATTGGTAGAACCGGAGTCCTTGCAAGCATAGGTAATGGTACAATATGGTGAGAGAAGTTTTAAATACGAAAGTTAGGATCGAGATCAGATAGGCAAAAAGCTAGATAGCGATAGGTGCAGCAAAACCTGAATAAATCAAGCAGGCCATAGGTGACAAGTTGTCTTCCAGCGTGTGATGAGGAAATCGCGGAAGGACAGAGGATAGCGCAACTCGAAAGACTCTCCGAAACCAAGGCGGGAAGAGAAATCATGGAAAAGATCGGCATAAACTACCACGGAATGAACGGCCCCAAGACGCAGATTCAGCCAGACGTTCGAGCCGCAATAAACACGGAAAATATCCCGAAGAACATGCACCCCTTGCACAATGTCGAGAGAAGAAAATGCCGCACGAAAACGATTCTCAAAAACCACGGCGCGTGGGAGGGGGTGCTCTTCGTAGACGCCGCATGGTACCCCTGAAACCAGGACGACAATGGTGGTGTAGGAGCTGACAAAGGTCAGCCCTCTTCCTCTTCGCAATGGCGGTCGTATGCACGAAAGGAAAGACCGTGACTGCGGGCTCCGTAAGGACCAGATCGTCGGAGGCAGCGGATGAAACAGCAATCGCATTGGCGGTAATCAACGGTCGGCAACAATACAGAACAATAATCAGCGACTCCAAGACGGCTATTAGGAACTTCACAAAGGGCTGGGTCTCCACCGAGGGGGCCAAAATCCTGAGCCGCAGAGCAGAAGACTTTAAGAACGGCGAAATTACACCCAAATACCTAAAATGAATCCCGGCACATATGGGAGAAATAACCACGAATGCCCCTCCTCAACGAGAAGGCCCACCGAGCCGTGCGAAAACTAACCCACCGCGGCTCCGACAGTGACGGCCCAACCCCCCGCAACACCCGGGGGAGGGGAAGGACTGCGGCGGAGGCGATGGAGAACACGGAGGAGGCGACAACGACGAAGTAGCGATAAAAGACGACAGGGACAGACTCGTCACGTGCCACGACATACTGACACACTACACGAAACAAAGAGAAGCATACCCACAACCCCACAAACAACTCGACAGGTCTCAAGAAACAGATTGGAGAAGGTTGCAAACCAGAACGTTCCGAAACCCAGTACACTTAAACAGAGTAAATTCAACACAATATCCAGACGCGAGCTGCAAGCTCTGCAAGCACGAACACGCAGACATGGCACACATCTTATGGAAATGCAGAGAGATCAGATCAATATATGTAGAGGACAACATAGAACCGGACCTTCTCGAGGAGCGATGGCTAAGCTCTCTGACTAGCTCGGAACTACACGACCAAATATGGGCTATCCATTGGGCCCGGGCAGCGGTGGAAAGGCTATGCCTCACCGCGCATAATGCCCGGGTGGCCTGAGCCCGGGCTGGCAACCTCGCAGGTCCTTATACCGTTAAAATTTTTTTCCGTGCGTCCGACAAGTTGTCCCCGCCACATTTCAAAAGGGATACCAATAAAACATCGTCGTTATCGAAGCACGAGGGAGCGCAGCTTCAGTACACCGCCCTAATTACGTGAAGATCATTTCTAAGTTCTCGGGATTTTTTAAAAAAAGTAGTCTGTTACAGATAACATAGTTTTAGTCCACGAGCAGGATTATTCAGAAAGGGTTGTATTGGATTATATTGCACATTACTTGCACGAGAAGTCGAAACACATATTAAACTAATCAATAATGTCCACTAAATAACGTCTTAATTATTTACTTTAGGGCACATATTGCAATCTACTAACTGTTGCAGATGAGTTTTCAAGGTGTCACACCTAGAATTAATTTCCAGGATGACACCAGTTTGCACATATGCGCCATCAAACTTGCCGTAAATCTTCGCTAATGTTCCACTTACTTTTCTAACAAAATGCTTTTTTATGTATTGAAGAACACAGGCAACTGGAATGCCCATGTATTTAGTCTTGCACTTTGGGAAATGTTATCTCTAAACTGATGTCATCCTGGAGATTTATTTCAAGTAGACGCGCCTTGCAAACTCACTAGTTGCAATTCGTAAATTGCAATATGTGCCGTGAAGTAATTGAGAAGTTAATTGGTGAATTTTCCCTATTTGGTTGAATGTGTGTTTCGATCTCTCGTGATAGTAATGTCCACCTCTTCGAATAATCCAGCTCAAGGACAAGAATTATGCTATCTACCACACGAGACTTTATGTTTTTTTTTTTTTTTAATTCCGGAAAACTTAAAATTTATCACTCCGTAACATCACTGCGAAGTGGTCTGAACGTATTATGACTGCTACCGGGTAGGAACGGCATTCGGCCGGACGGCCAGGAGCATTATAACGCACAAACAAGTACGGGAACACTGCGCCCGTTTATTCAGTGAGAGCCCTTTTTCCAGACGTTCTGAAGCAGCTCGCTGCACGCGTGGTGACGTCAGTCTCGCGTCACGGCGAACGCGGTTTTTCGGTCTTCGTTGTCGTTTTCACTTTGCAGCACTCTTCCCTCCTTAAGGTGAGTGCCGCTGTACGCATTTTCTTATACGGGTAGATCTACGATGCACCGCTGGTTCAGCCTCTTCTTGAAGAGTGTAACGTGCTGCCGAAAAGTTTTTTCGTATTACATGACTAATCATGACCAAATAATACCCGGTCGGTTGTAATCAAGTAAATAATCACAAATCTCAGCCTATTCAGTGTGCCTCTTCTCCAATAGATGTCCCTCTACACTTGTACTGTGCCAATGAAACTCCCTAAAGCCCAATGAGAGTTATTTTGTGCGCAACGGCGACGAGTGACGGCTTTGAGCGACGGAACGGGGCCGTCGCGCGAACAGATCGCTCGCGCATGTCGCTCGATCGCTCCGTTCTGGAAATCTAAAATTTGTCGCTCGTCGCCCAGAAGCGCTACGAGCCGGAACTGGACGTAGCTTAGTCAAGTTACTTACCGATTGTTGCACGGAACGACCAAACGACTAAATTTTGATACGTGCAAGGATAAGAACCTACTGCAAGACCTTCAGAAATATTTTACGCTGCTCCTTACAGTAAAATGCAACAACTTAAATTAATAAAGCACACGTCACGCCAGTTTCGGCGCGCATTAGCTGCCATCGTACCGGCAAGACCGGGGAGACCTTGCTCAAAGCCGTCGCTCGCATGGGGCACGTCTTGTAGGAGACGAGCGGACGTGACAGCCATCTCCATCGCGTCGTTTGTCACTGTCGCTTGCAAGATCGCTTGCATGAGGTTCATACTTAATGCTTGTTAAACATGCAATCTCAACGCTTACTCTAATTCTTCGCTCCCATAACTGCGTTGGTATTTTCTTGGTAGGCGTTATGTTGCTCTAATAGAACACGCGCTCACATTATCTGCAGCAGTATTGTTATATCAAGCTCCACTGAATCGGCTGCGAATTACGTAAATTAATTGCGTCAACAAGCGCCTTTCATGCAGTCACATGCCGATCGTGTGTGTTTAGATATAAGCGGCGTTATTCCGTAACGGTATACCGCAACTACTGTCACAGCTTTCCTTTGTTGTTTTTTTTTTTCTTTATTGCAGCATTACAAGTTCGAACCTTGAAATGCGTCAAAGACAGACGCTGCGTTAATTGTAAAACGTTGCCATGCCTTGTCATTCACCTGACAGTAAAATCTGCTGCGCACTAATTGTACAAAAAGTATTTTTTTTATTTAGGTGTTATGAATGTATAGAATAACGCAAGGAACCACTCCACCTGAGTGATTTAGTTTACTTATACAGTGGGGACCAGATTTTATAGACAACTAGTATTGAAACTATCTGCGCCTTAATAGTAAGAATTCCAATCTCGAAAAAACGTCTCTCTTCGCGCTTTAAATCGCATAAAGTTCAAAACTTTGGTGACGCCGGTACCTTCAGAATCTCGCCTAAAGAACCGAGCCCTCGTTTGTACAGGCGCTATGCCATCGGCTACGATCGAAATAATCGTATCAAATGCCCGCACAAGAAGAGAAGCCGGTGAAGTGCTGTCGTGTCGCCATCGATAGATACCTATACTCGTGACCCTCCCCCCCCCCTCTCTTATCCAGCACAAATCTCGTTAATCCGCTTAGCTCCGTTCGGTCTTTCTTGGAGGTCTGGTCTGCGTGTCGGCTGCCTGTGTGCCTCTTCAATCCACGATACGCCTCTCGCGTCCTCGATGCGTAATACTGAGCCTGCGTGAGGGCATGCGTGTTGGCGGTCAGTTGTACGCACTCACCGACGCAAAGCGGCGTCTGCCGTGCCACGTGCAGCAGATGACACAACGGCGGCGTCTTTGCCAATGCACACATTACACTGTGCTCCTGATATACCTACGTCGTGTTTGCACGCGGACAAGAACACGGCGCAGTCAGCCACCTGCCGCAAGTTAGGACTCTCGTTAAGGCCGATCCACACGACGGACCAAGTCCGCGGGCCGCTCGGTCACGTGATGCGACGTCACGGCCCGCCGTGGTCCGGTCCGGCGCAGAGCACATCCACACGGCGGACCGCCATAGCAGACGGCAGAGCAGACCAACCAGCTACATTCTCTGCCAGAGTGTTATCATTGTTATCATTCCGGCTCGAGTCCCACACAGCCGGGAACTGCTCAACGAGGGATACAAAATAAAAAACCTCCTCGTCACTCCAAAAGGACACAGTGTTTAAAAAATATATCTGCTGCACGCACGTGTTGGCAGAACGGCGGACATGAAACGACTGCCTTGACTGGCTTTTGCTGAGCTGAAAACGAGATTGGATTTGGCTGAAGACACTCTGTTGCCGGACAATATTCGTTGGCTACGCCAAAATCGCTGCGGTTTGCGTGCGGTCCGCCGCCAAAGCTGAAGCGGGAAAAGCCTCGGCGATTTGTTGGACCGCGAGGGCCGCGGTCTTGCGCGGGCCAACAGCGGTAGGCACGAACTGGTGACGTCCTATCACGTGATGCGCGGACCGCGGTCCAAAAGAGCAATTTGGTCCGTCGTGTGGATCGGCCTTTACTGGACGTCCGGACGCCGTGTGCGGCGGCCACATCAAACCCGTTTGAGCTTGCGCGCTATCGCTTCGCGGCTGGTGTTTACACGGAATCAATCCTGCTTTGTACATAATCCGCACGTCCAGCCACACTTCCATAATTTGAATGGCATTCTTGGCATTGTCGGGCGAGTTTCTTTTTTTCTTTCGCGCCATCTGTTTATCCCACAAAAATATATAGGCCGATTCCGAAGATACTGAAGTTTAAAAAAAGTGTGAGTCGATCCCGTAAGTAGTGCAGTCTCAAAAAAAAAAAAAAAAAAAACATTGAGCTGATCCTGAAAATACCGCAGTCTAGAAATGTGGATCCAACCTCGTTCACGTAGCTGTTCAAAAATTAAAAAAACAAAAAACAAAGGAAAAGCTGGGTGGAATAGAAATCGCGTCACCCGGCCGTGTGAAGCCCGCCACGTTAGCGCGTTCCTTATTGCATGAAATTATAAGTAATATCATGCGACAATTATTTACATTACCTTTACACGCACACGAAAAACAAACGCACGCATGCTACGCAGTCCAATGAAAGTTAAAAAATCGCGAAAACAAGGACAGGCGTCCGCAGATGCGAAATTCACTCGGGAAGGGGATCACATGTTCGAACTACACTACGTGCTTGAGCAGCCTCTTCTCGGAAGACAGACATTGTCAAGTGAGGTGAATCGGCATGCCTCTCGATTATGCGGCTTCTCCATAATGATAGAGTCCAAATAACATAAACAAATCACATGGTGTTTTACTGATTGTCTTTTTGAAAAAAAGGAACCGGATAATGTAAGATGTGAGAGGAAGTACCTTTTTGACAGTTCTTTATGAAGTGTCTCAAAAATAATATGCGCTACTACAAAGAATAATACAGTGTTCTCTTGTCTCGGGCATGGTTGCAAAGTCTAGAATTTGCATTCCAGGATACATACACTCATTTTTCATGAAGCCATGTTTTCATTGGCAAGGTGTAAGTGTGAAGCTTATAGAATACATTACGAATGCCCTTTTTTTTATTCATGGTATTTCTTTCATGGTATTTCATTCGTAGGTGCCACAAAGAAGCATCACCTCGTAAACACACTCCTGATACTCATACTTAGAGACGCGATGGCACAATGACGCCCGTGCCACATATATGAGCTAGTCAAGACAAAACAGGATGTTTACATTCGCAGGGTTGTCCTTCAAAGGGATACATTTCACTAGAAAGGCTGGCAAGGATAAACGCCTCACCAAATAGGGGCACCAGTCCTGTGTAATGTCAAATGCCTGTGGGTAAGGAGGGATTAGTTCACCTTTTTTTCGCACGTACTGGCGCACCAGGCACCTCCGAGACCACGCCGGAATCCGCGGGCGCAATGCTAGATGACGCAAAGTGTGCATAGAGATGCGCGAGTGAGGAGCCCGGCTTTAGTGTACACGGCTCATACGTACTTGTGTGCCACTTGCGCAATCTGGGAGGCCACGCTAACTCGGAGGCCACGCAAAGAACTTAGTGCGGACTTCGTGGCGGCGTCGCTAGGTGGCGCAGCGTGTCCAGATGGAAGTGCGTAAAGGGAGCCCAGCTGCAGCTCACGCCTTGTAGATGACGCGTTTCGGCTATTATCATACTTGGATATTCATCATAGATGAGTTTAGCCCAAATTTTTCCCTGCCTACCATGCTGGGACTATTCGGCTGGACAACAATCCTCAGGCGTGTGACTAGAACTTGCACACATCAGTCGACCCGCGGCCACTAGGTCTCGTAGCTGCCGTGCAGGGGTCATGACCACTCAGTGGGCCACTACAAAACAAATCACTCTGGAATTATGGCGTGATCGGCTAATTGATATAAATCGCAGGCTTCTATTTAGACTGACATAACCATCCATCTATACCGCATGTGTTTTTCAATGTGAAGCAAGAGGACATCGCATAAAGTTAATATCGACTAAGGAGCCATTGACCGAAGGCTATGGAGAGGTAGCAGAAACGGCGAAACAATTTCGCTTTGGGTGTTGTGTCACAAAGGAGCTCAAGGAGCTGTAAAAGAAAATAAGAGTTCGAGGAGGAGGAAGGACCGAGCCAGTTGCGGATACGACGATGGTGGCTAATTGGAGGCTAAGGGCTTCGCGCATTTCAATCCGCAACGTCGCCTGAAGAGGAAGACACAAAGACCGACATCGGAAAGAAAAGAACAGAAAAAAAAGTGATAGAAGAGACCGTCTGAGCAACAACAACAAATTTGATGCACTGCGTTTCGGAAAGTAAGCAAGAGAGCGTGACGTTCCCGTGTTCTATCACTTATGGGCGCTCTGCCTATAGCGTCGGTAGTCGCGCGAGGCTAAGGAATTGAACGCGCACACACACACGCTCAACATTGCTCCTGCTACGGTGGCGGCTCTCTGATTGGTCCTGTTGGGAAATGATGCACCATGTCGCCTTGCTGGACTCCTGCAAAAAAAAAAAAAGAAAACAAGCAGTAGGTGCACGTCCACTTCATCGCGTGCTGCGAAGCAAATTAGTTGAGAAGAGAGGCGAATAAGCAAGCGGGCACAGTCCTCACGATGATGACCGCCCCGTAATACGCGCGTAGCATCGTCCCTATATACGGAGGCTGCTGCATGCTTGGGTTTCACTTTCTTTGTCCCCTCCCCATTTGCGTATAGAGGAGGTAGAGGCAGCGACTGACCCAAGGTGCCTTCTTCGGGCTCCCGCATTTAATACACACTAGCTCTTGCGTTCTATAATATCATCGGTATGTTACACGCACTATACATTCGCGGTGGGGGCAAGCCAGGCTGATCATTATAGAGCAGCTTGACAGCCCAGAAAGAGCCCCCGCGGGCAAAAAAGACCAGATGAAAGAAGGGTGGCAAAGAGCTTTCTCCACTCCACGATGTCGTCGCGCCGGGGTGTTCAAGTCGTGGCGCTCGTGCGCGAAACTTATCATCGCCATCTCCTCCCGGTATCCGCCCCACTTCGCTAGGGCAGTTTTTCTTTTGGTCTACTCACATTTAATGGCCATCGACACAGAACAAGGCTTCAGCCGGCACCTATATGTGTATATACAACGGAGCCTAGCGCCGCGTTTTCTATTTCATGTATGCCTTCTTGTACGCCTGGACTTTCCCTTTTCTCTCTCTCTCTCTCTCTCTTCACGATGTTCTCTCGCCTGCAGTCTACATCAAGCGTCATAAGAGCGTAAAGGTAGAAACAACATACTCTGGGATTCGCAATTATAGCGTAAGCCGATGATGACACGGGCTGGTAACGAGTCGAGGAGCTGCGGCTTCCACAGGCCCCCACGGTGACAGGCCTCGCCGGCCCTCGAAGCGTCGGTTGCGGTGCCATGACGTGCGACGGGACTGGCGCGACACAACCACAGCCTCCATAGCACCACGGTTGCAGTTCTCGAGTGTGTGTCGTTAATTGCAAGGCGATGCATCTGCCCTAATTAATGACGCTGCACTTATCATGCGCGACCCTTGCCCCAAGGAATGCTCGTTGTACAGGCAGTCTAAGCAAGCAGCTTGGGATAGAGGCAAAGGGTGGTGGCGGGGAACTTTATCTCCCTGGACACTTTAGCGCGAGCCCGCGAAAATTCCCGTAGCAGCTCTATCTCACACCAAAGAAGAGAGTAGTCACTGAAGTCGTGACAAGCATGAGGATTTGATGCATTTTCTTCGTACGCGGCATCGACATATACGTACCTCCGATATTGGTGATAAAAGTACAGCAAAGGAAGGTGAAAAAAAAAAAAAGAAGTAGGCGTCACTCGGAAGATGTGGGAGCTACAACAGAGCCCTCGTGCCCTCCACTCCCCCTCTGCTTTTTCTTTCTTTCTATGACTAATTTCTGTTCTGGCACATAATAAAATGCGGTGCCTCGTAGTACTCAAGCCATACCGACGTGCGAAATATATTTTTTTAAAGAGCCAGAAATTAGTCTAACCAATATAATTACCATTACCAGTAACTAACGTTAATCGGGAAAGCATTCCAAATCCTGGTTGCAATTGCATATATACTCGGACAAGATCGCTGCAGAATGGAGAGAATAAGCTCCACATTCACTCGAGCTGTGCATTGAGAGAGAGAGAGAGAGAGAGAAAGACGCAAGACAGTAAAGGCTTGTTTAACAGATGTTTGTGTCGTCAGCTACCCTAAACATGAGCGGGGATGGCGGGGGAGGGGGTTATATTGGAGTGAGAGAGCGAGAGGGGGGGAGAGAGAGGATGGGATCTCAAACCCGTCGCTTGCGCCAGAGGCACAGTGTGTTTGATGCAAATAACTTAAGTCTTTTGCCTTCAGATATTGAAGAAGCGCTCGTGTGCCTTGCTGGGTTTAAGAGCGTTGAGGTCAGGAGCTTAGCTTCGGTAAACAGCTGATTGTCCCGCCTGCAAAAGGCACACGGGAGACTATGGCGTTGGTCTTCTGAATGTGAACCACCGAAGAAGGCGTTATATACGGAGCAGACGATCTCTTGCACATCGTTTCATCTGCGGTCCAGATTATCGCTACACTTATCCGAGGCGACACGCGATTAAGCAGATATTACGCGGTTCCCACGGCGTGTTTTCTTGGGAAAGCGAGAATTCAAACTTACGGTCCTCGCACACTTCTGAGATGTGGATGCCCTTGTAAACATGTTACATGGCGTCTCAGTGTTGTATAAAAAAAGAAATAAAATAAAAAAAACGATTGGACATTTCTTTCTTGGCAATTCTGCCATATTCAATGCTAATTGAACATGCCTATAATTATTTTGTTGGTATGTAAAGTGTCTCATGGCATTTCGGAGCTCTATGAAAAAGAACAAAAAACATACCCACGTTGATAATTTTTTTTTTTTTTTATTGCGGTGTATCATGCAGTATTCATTGAAATTGCCATGGCTATAAACGTTCCGTTGATTGGACACGCAGCTACTTCATTACCTACATTATTTGAGTACAGTTCTTAACCCAAAATGAAAGGTTGTTTCACCCTGCGCTAAAGTGGCACCCATGCTAAGCAGCTAGCTGCCTTCCTTGGCCACAGACATCGAATCGACGACAACTCGTGCTTAGCAAGAGAAGGTCATAGCTCAATGAGGCCATGGTTGAGAGGTCGCCGCGCAAAGCAAAAACAAAAGAATATTTAAATAAAGTTATGAAAAAAATTAGGAAGTAAGGAAAATTAACTCTATATACCATCGACAATACCAACGCGGAGGAAGCAGGTGGTAGGATCAGATGCACTAATCTTTGGTAAATGAAGTTTTCAACGAGGAACCGAAATATATTTAAAAGTGTTATTTGTGATTAGGTGCTATATAGAATAATTTTGTCATGATATTTCTTGCGGTTATGAAATCTTCGTGCGTGTGATTTTATCGTCCAAAATCTTTTGCCATGTCTTTTCGCCGAGTGATTCAGAGTCGAGGAAGAGCGGCTTTTTATTAACTGAGCTCTTCGTTCTCCGCCTCTCTATTACGTTGCCAACAAAGACAGGATGCCAGAGTTTTGGGACACCAATATCCGGAAAAAGCTCAAGTGGCGCAAGTCGAGTGGCTCTGGGGTTCCGCTGCTCAGCCGAGGGTCGAGGGTTCGATCACAGCCGCGGCAGTCGCACTCCGATAACGGCCGCAATGCAAAAGCGCTCTTGTACTTAGTTCTAGATGCGCGTGAAAGAACCCCAGGTGGTCAAAATTAGCCCGTTAGTGCCCCAGCTACGGCATGTCTCATAATAAGATCGTGTCGTTCGGGCACGCAATTGAAGGCCTAGAATTTCATTTCTTTTTTGTTCCAAGAGAAACGGTGTGGCAGGAGCAGGCGACTGCGTGTACAGACAGCTCGAACCATGTCGCGACGCGCGCTCACGAGTTGCAAGTCATGCTCGCTGCCGGAGCCCAACGCGAATGCGAAGGCGGCCACGGAGCCACTGACCGCGAAGGTTCCGTCGGCGGGTTATAATATCGATAAAACTACGGCGACAGCGCTAACGCCATTCCGTGTCCAAGAACACAGTGGAAGCATGTGGAAGCTTCTAGAACATTCCGAGTTCGGCAACCGTACGCAGGATGCAACTTTTTTTCTTCTTTTTATTCCTTTGTTTTTACCATCCCCACTCGCGCCGATCGCGGTGATAACACCGGCGCGGCGGCTAGCGAGCCAGTGACGTAGTTCGGCATTAACCCAATGAGAGAAGAAAAGAAATGGCCCGGTCGTATCAACGCATGCGCGGAAGAGCTTGGCATCGCGGTCGTCGTCGGCATGTAGCGAGCATCCGGGGGCTCGGGCCGCCATTTTGAATTTTCTGTCCACTTCGACGTGCCTCGTCTCGGCTGCCTTCTGCGCTGCACCATACCTCGAGGTCCTGCTGGTCTTAACTACGCGCTAACAGTGGCAGCGCTTTTCGAAGTTGCACGCTGCGCACGTTCCCGCCTTCGGCCGACTCTGGAAGCACTGGCTTCATGCCCCGGGCCTGCAAAACGTGAGGCACGCCTCGAGAGACTTGTAGCCCGACCCGCCTGCCGTCTCGGCAATTCCTGGCACGGCTTTCGAGCTCCCGGAGTGTAAGTGACCGCCAGCCGGCATAACTACGTTACTATACGCGAACGACACTCCGGTCGAGCCGGCGCAGCGTATATAAGTCGCAAGTCGTTCCTGCCGAGTACTCGTTCTTTTGTTTGTGCGCGTTTCCACCTCCCGACGGCGCCGGGACTATTGAACTGTGGATGAACTCTGAGCGTGGCCACTAACCTCAGGACCTGCGCGGCAACCCCTCCTCACGGCGAGCGTCGTCTCTACGAGCTTCGCATCGAGCGTCCTAAACGCTCAAAAGGCCTGTGTGTGCACTTTGTGCATTTTTTCTAGATGGTCTAGCTGGCGAGGGTGGCGCATGCCTTGAGAAGTTAACTGTTTGTTCAGTTGCACTAGCTAGCGCTCACTAGGGTTGTATAGCTGCACTATAAAATTGCGTAAAGTTAGTGTTGCTTAGCTGTAAGCCCGAGGTTTCGTGGGCATGGCTTGCGGCCACACGGGTCTTCTCCGTGCCGGAATCGAAGAGGACGGGCCACGTGTTGCGGGGTGGCGGCGTATAGCTTCAGGTTTTAGCTGATACACAGGGTTAGCTTACACTGCGCAGGCTACAGCTGATAGACGTCCTCTTACGACTGCGTCAGGGACATGGACCCATCCGAATGGCCTTGCGACCCGACCCCACTATTTCGTGACGGAGACAGCCCGCGCGCGTCAGTGCGCGTGCTATCGAGCGAAATGTGGAATGACGGAAGCAAACGGCATTCGGACATTACCTCGCCAGCTATTAGGCACTAACCCGCTCTACGCAGCACCTCGACGCCGGACGTCGCCTGCTGTTTTCGTCGGAGCTGGGCCGGGCAGCAGCTACAGTAAGCTGCCCGTTTCATTGCCGTTGTTGCTGTTTGTTTTTCAGTGTGTGCTTATTGTCCTCGCTATATTCCAGAGCATCACTCGTACCGCGCGCGGCCTACCGTGTTCACTCGTCGGTGTGGCCTTGTGGCCCTGCACCGGGTAAGTAGCACGTACAGATGAATAGTAGTACATCTGTGTTGTCGAGTGCTTAAAAAAAAGAATCTTGTTGTCGTTTCAGGATCCCGAGGTCCGCTTTCGAGATTGCGGACCACGAGTATGAAGGATATCCAGTGTGCTGCTCCACGTTTGCCATCCTCCCAACGTCCCCCACCGGAGATGGCCTTGAGCACCTCTTACCGTGGCTGCCCGCGTTGGCTCTTTTGCATTTCCACGTCCATGGCGTCCTTCTGCTACGGGGGACTTCGTTTGCTACTACTGGTAAATATCGCTTAAACACGATTAGCACTATCGCTGTGTCCTATTATTCATTTTTATTATTGGTGTTCATTTTTATTATTGGTGTTCATTTTTATTATTGGTGTTCATTTTTATTATTGGTGTTCATTTTTATTATTGGTGTTCATTTTTATTATTGGTGTTCATTTTTATTATTGGTGTTAATTTTTATTATTGGTGTTCACCTTTATTATTACCCGCCGTGGTTGCTCAGTGGCTATGGTGTTCGGCTGCTGAGCACGAGGTCGCGGGATCGAATCCCGGCCACGGCGGCCGCATTTCGATGGGGGCCAAATGCGAAAACACTCGTGTACTTAGATTTAGGTGCACGTTAAAGAACCCCAGGTGGTCGAAATTTCCGGAGTCCTCCACTACGGCGTGCCTCATAATCAGAAAGTGGTTTTGGCACGTAACACCCCATAATTTAATAACTTAATTTTTAGTATTGGTGTTTATTTTTAGTATTGGTGTTCATTTTTAGTATTGGTGTTCATTTTTATTCATTGTTATTAATACTGTTCTTACTGTTATTCCCAATACTGCCGCTCTTGAATCGGAGCACAGCAGGTGGGACTACTGCAGGCACAAACGCCCTTAGTAGGAGCGCCAACGTGTGGCCACTTTGCCAGGTGCTCGGTGATACTGAACGCCATAGGGCATAAAAAAATTACGCGGCTCCCACGCGTTGTTGGAATTGGTATAAGCGAAGATTTCTTTACTGTTTGCGTTGATTGACGGCAATTGGCGGTGAACTTTTTTTTTTTTCACGTCGTACGTTCTTACTCTAGCGCAGAGTTCCTGTGATATGTTGCCTTGCGCAAACGACTTGTTTGTCTACGTAGTGCACAGGACGGATAGCGATGCGGGATTTCCGTGCGCACCATTGTTCATAGCCGGGGAGAAAAGTCGGCACTATCATTGCCTCGCAAGGCGAGTGGCAGAAGTGGTAAACTTTAAATAAATTAGGCGACTTTACGTGCCAAACCAATATGTGTGGCACTTTCCCATAGCCAGGTATCGGGCCAAGAAGCGGGAGATTCCATACTGCGCACACCGTAACTAGCTCTCGGATGATCGCGACGTGTTGATGATGCATGTTAGAACGATCGAGACGGGTGACTGCTTCGAACATGAATGGTTTATTGAAGTAGCTCGCGGCAAGGAGCCTTTCTCGTATTAGTCTTCGGGTACCTTGGTGAAGATATTGTACAGGCTCCCGCCTTCCAACTTGCACTGAGATGGGCTCTGGCGGCATGTTTGAGGCACCCTTCAAAGATGTTCGCAGATGTTCCGAGACATTATTTGATGCCTTCCTGAATTACACAAGCCCTTATTTCGTCGCGTCCAGGGTGACTTCTTTCAATTTGGCACATTTTTCCAAGATGTTCTTCGACCCGGTCTCCACACCGCATCGCCTTTGGACAATGGTTTCGCTTGACTAGCACCTATTTACTTGAGATATTCGCGATGCCATCTCATCCACCAAGCTTTCACGAGTTCGCATCTGCTTCGCCATGCTTCAACGTCACCGTTGTATAGCCTTGTATGTCCACTTTGAAGCTGTTGGCGTCCGCCTATGTTTGCAGATATCAGTGGCATGGGCTCATTAGGCTCGCCATGCACGTATGTTAACGGTCAATTGTAAAGCGCTCCTTCAACTTCTACTACAATTGTGCGTAACTTCTCCACTGTAGTTGTACTTCTTGAGATTATTTTTCGCATCGTTGTCTTCAGGCTTCGTATGAGGCGCTCGAAAAATTTTCTCCCCCCCCCCCCCACCTCCACGGGGCGCACTCGGCTATTGTTTTCCATCGGTGTGTACTGCAGTAATCCTTCACCCGTCCGTGCCCAACAGCTTCAAGCATTTCCTTCTTGGCCTTCGTAAAGGTACTCGCGTTGTACGAGCAGATTGCGGCACGTATAGCCCGTCTTGCGGTGAGTTGCCGAAAAGCTTGTAAAAAAAAAAAAAAAAAAAACTGAATATTGACATGTCGTGGGTCATCGCAAAGTGCACTCCTCTCGTTACTGCGCAGGTGAAAATTACTACGTTATGTTTTACAATGTCTTATTTGTTTTCCGCATAAAGTGTTCCAGTGAAGTCTGTTCCTGTGATTTGCAATGGCCTTGATTCGTTGACTGTGACCGCCGGGAGGGGAGGCAGAATTTCTGTGGCCGGTCTTGGGTTACGCCTCTTGCAAACTATGCATTTATGTAAAACTTTTTACAGCTTGGCGACCTTGCAATATTCAGTACTTAGCCTGCAGTTGCGCTAGCGTTGCTTGAAATCCGCCGTGCAATATTTGATGAATGTGACGTATTGGCGGTTCCACGAAATACCCGTCCTTTGCAAATACGATGACGTGCCAACTTTGATTCATGGCTGTGCAAACGTCCTTTTTGTCTTGCCAGTCCTTTGTTGTAACAATAGACTTGTCCATTTATTTTCAACGATTTAGCGCTTGACTCAGCATTGCCACTTGGTTGTCCGAGTACTTTTGTCGTGTCCAATATGTCTCTGCAATTATATTTCTTCCTGTAAACGGTCTTTGTGATCTTGCGTTGTATATGAACCTGAATTCCCATGCTGTTACTCTTGGATGCCGCCCGTGTGACTAATTTGATTTACAAGATTAGTCGATTCTCTTGTTCCCGTGCAGGTGTGACAATGCGCTTCGTGTTGATCGTCCATCTGTACATTCTTTTGAATTAAGCTTGCTCTTTCCGGCTACACGGGTGTAACTCAATCGGGTCCATGCCACCATATTTTTTTAGTCGGTCATGCGCTTATACCACGTGGGTGTAGATCGGCCAGAGTGTCACCTTGAATGAACGGCTCGCTCGTTTGTGTTCTTACTTCGACTCTGTTAACTGATTTATCCCCTTTACTTGTTCCTCTGGAACAATGATGTACAATCGAGTCGGTCAAGCAGGCGGCTTCTTGAATTCTTGCGGTGAAGTGACTTTTGATGTAGACGCCTAGTCTTGATGCTATCACCGCTGCCATTAGCTCAAGTCTTGCTAAACTTGGCTCTTTGATTGGAGCTACGTCGCTTTTCGCTGTCGGTAGGCTTGACTTTGTTGCATCGGTTTGCACGACTGCCAAGTGTACTGCCGCTTGGTATGCTGTTGGAGTCGCGTAGACATACAGCTTGTATGCTTGTTCTAATTAATCCTTGCTTGCGTAGTATTGAACTAGAACTAGCAGCTCCTTCGTTTCAGACATCAGGTCCCTCCACTTGTCGCATTCTTTAAGGAGTGGCTCATCTCACGCGTCGTCCATTCTCTAATTTTTGAAAGCCTATCTCCGCGCGTATCGTAAAAGGTGACGGCAAACCAAGAGCATCAAATCCTTCCTGCTGCTTGTGCAGCATTGTCCTTTTGGTTAAGTACGCTGTTGCTGGTAAGGATGCATACTTGTCCACAGGACAGGATAGCACGTCTTTTGAGTACTTCCATGAAATGGCAAGAAGCATTGTGTATCCTTACGATCGAATCCCTATGTGATCGTCGTCCCTTTCGTTTTCATTTCTTTCATTTACGCTCTCCTCATTGTATGTCCATTTTTCTCAAATTCATCGCCGCCTCTTTAATCAGTTGTTTTGCCTTTTCGTACAACTTTCCCGCACCTTAAAAAGTTGCTTACCCTAGGAATACATCATCCACGTAAATCTTTCTGTACTGTTTCTCGCATCTCCAAATCGCTCGGCCACTTGTTTCAAATGGTTTGTTTGGTTGAAATGGTTTCTTTTGCTCTGTGATTGAATTTCGGCTTCCTTAGTATTGACACTTTGTCTGGGGATCCCCGTTGATTCAATGCTCCAAAACCTTTGTAGATCTTCATAAATTGTTTCCGCAGCTTCAACCTTCAGAACCGTATATGATTGATCTTATGCTTGATTAAATTGTTTTAGGGCCCTTTCAGGGGAACCTTGTCGTATTCAACCCCGAATTGTCTCTACTGCCATCAATCTGCTTTCGATATTTTACGTTCTACCAGCGAGGAACTCCCAATAATTGAGCCCTTCAGCAGTCCTATGGCTTCTGTTGCAGTGGTCTCGGTTCTGTCATCCGCCACTTGTAGCTTTGGTTGAATTTCTCTAGTTGAAATTCTGAGTTGTAGCAGGTAGAAAACATACATTACATCGGCTTGTAGATCTTCTATTACCACGGCTGATTTGTCTCCTCCCGTTGCTACAGTTAATTGGACAATGTTAATTTGAATTTTTCGTCTCCTTCGAATGAACCAGTCGTCAGCCTTTCCTGTCATATCTTCGCTCCTATTTCTTTTACTAATCCAGCTGCAATAAATGTCCGCTGGCTTTCGCTGTCTAATAGCAATCGGCGCTCTCTGCCACCCTTATTCTCCCCCTATCGAAGGTAGAGCCGTCTCCAAAAGCGCAAAATTGTTCTGCATTTTCAATTGCGTGTATAGTAGCCGCCGTCGCTTCCGCTTGCTGTGTTGTGACCTGCTCTACCTTGCCACACCTTTATGTCTACTGATATAGCATGTTGTTCTTTGCACTGCTTACATTTCCCTCTTTCTCTACAAATAAGTGCAGTGTTCTGACCGGGTGCATCTGAAACACTATTCTCAGTGAGAATGGCATTTTTTTCGTTATTGGAATGTTCCGGCGACAGTCCTCAGTTGCGTGGTTGTTCTGCTTGCACAACAGGCTTCTGTTTGAGCTATAAAAGCTGCGATTCCGAAGCTGTCTGCTATTATTCCTTGGCTTTGCAACTATCTAGTTCATACTGTGCGCCTTTCTGAAAAGAGATTTGCAATCGCTAAAATGACTTACGCCTGTCCAGCTTTTCCTCGCATTGTTTTCCTGTTGCTTTGCACGCTAGCTTTCATAGCTGAGCTGTTTTTCATTGCTTCTTTTCACTTGAACTGCACCAATAACTCCGGTGGAATTGCTCTCTTCAACGCTGTCAACATCGACGCGAAACTGGCACTCGAATCGCTGAAGGTGCAGACCGACAATCTGTTCAACTGCGCTCCGTCCACTATCTTGCCTGGTTAATCAGTTTATTGCACCGACCTCACTGTCTCTAGTCTCAAAAGCGCGCTCATGCGCGTCTCCACTGATCGTTCACGATTTCCGGACGTTCGTATTTTTATCGCTCCACCACAATTTTCATATGCAGATAAAGCACTGAAGCCCTTATACAGCATACCCTGCCTTTACGGTTAGAGATGCCAATAAAATTTGTCCCTTGCTCATGTTGGATCCGTGGTGAACGGCTCACTCGTACTGAGCCCAGAAGCGATTCCACTCCAGAGCTCTTCCTGTCATTTCCAGATTAGGTAGTTTATGTATTTTCCTTGCGTCTTGTTCTACACTTAGTGATGCCGCCGGCGTTGTTCTATTGTTCAAATCTAACTGTATGGCCTCTCGAATTCTGAACTCTATTGTAGGCAAGATCGTTGTTAGTATTTTCTGCTACAAGTTCCTCCATTTGTTGGCGCTGTTGAGGCGTTCGCTTATTCTCTTGCGTTGTGTGCAACTTTGGTCTGCTAATTGCGTTGGTAAGCTTCGTGATCTGGGGGCGAAGCGCTTTCCATTTCTTCGTTACTATATACTTCGCTCATTTCTAGTCGAGTAACAATGGTGCCTTGCTTGTCAGTGGCCTGTCCCGATGTTTATATGTGGTTTTCTCTTCGGTCTCGTTGCCGGATACGCTGCTCCACCGCGGTTTCCTTTTCTGCTTCTTTGCTGGTTGACCTTCCTTATGGGCGTGGAGGTAGTACGCTGGTTCACGGCATTATTGTTAAAAACTATAGACCGGTGACTGCTTCGAATATGAACGGTTTATTAAAGTATCACGTGATTGTGACCAGGAGCTGTTCTCTTGCTCATCGTGTTCGAGTGCTTCGATATTTTGCAATAGATTTCCATACTGTGGCGTATAGCCTCAGCGGGGGATCGGCCAGGAAGGGGGTGGTGCAATGGAACATGCATAGAACGGGTCATTGCCTAGAAAGCAGCCGGTACAATTAAAATAAGACACGAACAAATACAAGCATGCTTAAGATGTCGCATTGTGTAGCGCGGTTAATTAGGCAAGAGAACGTGCACGCGCCTGTTTTCTTTCCGTCAAACACGCCAGTATGAACAGTTTCAAGGAGGCTTCGTTTCACAGAAATTCCAACATGTTCGATGACTCCGAATTTGTCCGCAATGGCACTTTGTTCTAACGGTCACACCACACACGTATGGCAGATTGCTGTTGCATAGCTTGTCGAACGCGAGCGACACTTTCTCGTGTCTCTTACGAAACCTTTAGTCCCGTACCAAGCCTTTCTTTGTTTTCGCGCTTTTCGTGCCGTCTTCCTCGATAAACCATATCCGTATTATTCAATTTGTAACCTCATTGAAGTACCGCTCGTATAGAATTCGGGAGCTTACATATAACACGGCTTGCTTTGCCTTTCGTCTTGCCTTGCATTAAGGATGCGTTCAATAGTGACCGCTTCCTGACCGAGCATGTCCCGACTGTGTAATGCCGAAGAGAGCTCGTGTGTCACTCCTGCCTCCTTGCTGCTGAGATTAAGGAAGGTTCGGCGCTGCAAGTCGCGCTTGCGTCTGTCGAGAATGACTCGGCTGCTCTGCGCACGATTCCACGTGAAGTGGCTTCCCGCTGTCAATAAACCCCGTAGCAACGGTATCTTCTACTTGCGTACTCGTTCGCCATAGACGCCATATGCCATAAACGATGTAACTTGGCAACGTACATTTTCGAGATGGTCTCTTATTTTGTTTCAGTCATTCCATTCATAACCTAGATTTCGCAAGCGTTCAATCTTTTTGCAACATCGTTAACGAGTTTCTATTATTCAACCAGTCTCTTTTTCTTGTCTTTAATAGCGACAGCAGTTTTCTCAAGTTCCTTAGCGATCTGCTTAAGGTCTAGTCCTTGGTTGGTTTCAATGTACCCTCGCATAAGAAGCAAGCTGAAGTACACAACCGTGTCGATCACCAAGAATGGTCGTGGTTCGCGCTAACACGTACCACGTTTACCCACCTGCACAATGTGGGTGAGGAGGTTAATTTGAGACCCGAGTGCAGGTAGCGCTGCCACGCCCGGTCACGACGGCGTTGACGGTGCGGCGTTATCAAGTTCGGAGGTATGGTTTCGCTGTGTCTGTGTGCGGAGCGGTCCGCACGTGTAGCCGTTCCGCGTCGTACCACTTAATCCGACGAAAGGTGTGGCAGGAAGCAGCATGTGGCGATGGGCTCCTGCGCACCCAGTCGCATCGAACCACACCGCTTGTTCCACGCGCGCCGGCAGATCCGGCGCGAACATTAGCTGCAGAACGTAGAAGTGGTCAATTAAGAGGTGAGTGCTGGTAGCACTGCCATGCCCATGCCTTACTGAACAAGCAACTAAACCAGCGATCAAGATGCATACACACTGCGATAAGTGCACAGGACGATGTTGGTTGAGTCGCTTAATAGTAAAACGAGCATCGTCATCTAGTCTTCTTTGCTGTGTATGCGACTGGTTAACTGGTTCAATTCCTCCTTCAGTATGTACCAACTTCGCCCAGCCCTTGGCCTTACTGCATCCGTGCCTTATTGTTCCAGAATCTTGACCTCTGCTTTCGATTGCAGCCCACGTGTAAGGTGGATATCCAGCGCGCTGCTCCCCAACGTCCCCCTCAGGAGATGGCTTAGAGCACCGCTCGTACCGTGACCGACCGTTCCTTTGCCGGTGCGGTCTTCCTGGCAGACGAGATTGCTCATCGCCCTTCTTTGCTACGGGCAAGTACCACGCACAGGCAACTCGTACTACGGCTGTATCCTCGAGTGGTCGAACAATAAGCCTTATTGCCTCGGTTCGTTTTAGATTCACCTTCCCTTTCGTTACATAAATTCGTTTCATCGCTTGGACAAGTATACGACAAAGGAAATAGAATACGAGGAAAACCAGGGAATACAAGTGCTTGTCGATACCTGACTAGGTCCCTGTCCTCAATATTTTGCACTCGAGCAACAGCGGTAACCTATCATTGTCACTAAAATAAAAAAGCAAATGTAAATGTTTATGCACTTTATCAAAATTCACTTATCTGGACTACCAGTTCATAAGCAAGCATGAAATGTTTACTATATGGTAATTATAATTCAACACATCCCATGAATAAACAAAGCTTAGCGTTCCATCAGCAATTACTTCCTTGTTTATTTATTCAATTACCATTACCAATACATCTAAGTGGCATTTGGTCTCGCCCTTCCTAAAGCACCTATTCTACCAGATGGCTTCATGTTTAAATTGCCAACGTCGTCATTCCAAGGTAGTCATGAAAAGCATCCAATAATATTATGCTGTTGGTCCGCTCTATATGATCAATGCCCATAGAGACCTAAAGGGTTTACTCTCGTGATTGGAAACTTACAAAGAATACTGACTTCGCTTTGCTTTATGTGCTTCAATTGAAACTCGTTCGCATCTAGCAACTTTGGCAACTCCCTTAACCACCTGTTTGATTGTATTAGTTAAGTCAGCGCTACACGAAACAACTCATGTAATCCATGTACAAAACTTGTTTTTATATTGGTGGAATGGTAGCGATATTATTTACCTATAAAGCAAAAATAAAAGCGGCCCTAAAATACCTTTGTGTTACACCTTTAGTCATTGACATTAGCTGAGAGATTGACGCACCCGTGAAACACAATTTTACAGTTTTGTAGATAGATTCTAATTAAGTCCCCACCCACTTATATAAGAACATCCTGAAGAGTAGCCGCCGTGGTTGCTCAGTGGCTATGGTGTGGGACTGCTGAGCACGAGGTCACGGGATCGAATCTTGGCCACGGTGGCCGCATTTCGATGGGAGCGAAATGCGAAAGCACCCGTGTACTTACATTAGGTGCACGATAAAGCACCCCAGGTGCATGGTCGAAACCTTCGGAGTCCTCCACTACGGCGCGCTTCATAATCAAAGTAGTTTTGGCACGTAAAACCCCACAATTGAATTTTAATTTAACATCCTGAAGAGTACTTAGTATTCGACTTCATCAAAGGCCCATCTTAGGTACAGAAATATTCATACTTCATTCAACTACCGTTCCATATTTTAATATTGCTTCCTTTGTTTGCAACATCGGTAGCTCAATTAACTTGTCCTGTTCAAAGCTCCACTCGTGTCGCGAAATCGCTTTCATGCTTTTTCGAGAAAGCGAGAAATTTTTTGTGCAAAACGCTTTGGTATGTTCTAGTGGAAATGCTCAGTACGGATACTGCCTTTTCAGGATCCCGACGTCTGCGTTCGATTGAGGCCCATGAGTCGGGTTATCCAGTGTGCTGCTCCCCGTTTGCCATCCTCCCAACGTCCCCCTCGGGAGATGGCCTAGAGCAACGCTCGTACTCTGGCCGACCATGCTTGTTAAATTACATTCCCTCACCCATGGCGTCCTGCTGGCAGTCGGAAACTTGCTCCTCGCCCACCACTATACTGGTGAGTATCGCGTACTGACGTCTCGTACTTCGGCTCTATCCTCGAGTGGTCGACAATAAGCCCGCTGATGTTTTTTTTGCAGATAACCGTTTTCGATGGCGGTGGTCGAGGAGGACGTCCGAGGCAGTTTTGCCAAAAGGTGGGAAATTTTACATATTGTGGACACTATGTCCGAGATCACGGGGGAAATATTGTTCTGGCAATGAAAACATGTTATATTTTTTAACGTCAGAAGTGCATTTTTCGATTTAATGTGCTGCAATGTACGGATATGGGCAACAGTAGTTAATTATATTAGCAGACAGCTGAAGTCAATGCGACATGCCTGAATTATTAGACGGGCCCTATTTTGCGAGATTTCTAAATGTCGTCTTACGTGTGGCCAGCTTCGGTTACGCTTTGTGCAGCTGACTGCAAGTTGCAGTGACATATTACAAAAGGCTCACGTCAGCGACCTCGGCCACATTTTTGGCGTCTACAGTGCGAGTAAGACTAAATTTTGAAAAGTTTCAGCAAAGCTGGTTAGATCTTTTGTTAAGCGCTGAATTGCTGCACTACGGGGTGATGACCACCAGCTTCATACGTTTTGGGCCATGTGTTCAGACAAAACGTGGCCATGTATAACAAACAGAACATCGTGCAATTTTTTATTTTCTAAGCAAAGTATGCCGATGAGGAGCCCGAAGTGTAGCTTCTTATTTACAGATAGCTTTCTTTATTCCTATTATTTATTGCTTGAACGCGTGAATAACTGACACTAGCACTCGATGTCTGAGGTTTGAAAGGCATTTTATCAAGGCACTGTACCTGGTTTCGAAACTTTTTTTTTTCAGCTACCGGCCACTTAGGCACACATATCTTGGCCTCCATCGTGCTTGTTTAGCGTTTCCTTGTCGAATGGGTTTTAGCTAAGTCAGCTGCAGGGAATTTGGCCTCAGATTCTCAGCAAGCGACTTCCTCACAGCGTATATATGCTTTTCTGAAGTACACGTGACAATTTAGCAGCACTGGTTTCTGCTCAAAATTCCAAGTATTTTCTTGCCTACGTTTCAGATCAGATGCTTTTGAGCAATGATCCTTCCCCGGCTGTGCTCGTTTGCACATCGGCTTTGCACTGGACATCCAAGTCTGAGCGTGGCCAATAACCGAAGGACCTGCGCGGCAACCCCTCGTCACGGCGAGCGTCGTCTCTGCGAGCTTCGCATCGAGCGTCCTAAACGCTCATCAGGTGCACTGGGTGTGTTTTTTTCTAGATGGTCTAGCTGGCGAGGGTGGCGCACGCCTTAGAGAAGTTAACTCTTTGTTCAGTTGCACTAGCTAGCGCTCACTAGGATGCATAGCTACATTACAAAATTGCTTAGCTGTAAGCCCGAGGTTTCGTGGGCATGGCTTGTGGCCACACGGGTCTTCTCCGTGCCGGAATCGAAGAGGACGGGCCATGTGTTGCGGGGTGGCGGTGTATAGCTTCAGGTTTAGCTGGCACACAGGCTTAGCTCACACTGCGCAGGCTACAGCTGATAGCCGTCCTCTTACGACTGCGTCAGGGACATGGACCCATCCGAATGGCCTTGCGACCCGACCCCACTATTTCGTGATGGAGATAGCCCACGCGTGTCAGTGCTATCGAGCGAAATGTGGAATGACGGAAGCAAACGGCATTCGGAAATTACCTCGCCAGCTTTTAGCTATTGCGGCGACCTTACGTCGCCTACGGTCTGGAGCGCAGCTCGGCCGTGCAGCAGTTACGGTAAGTGGTCCATTTCTTTGCTGTTCCAGCAGTTCTTTTCTGGTTGTTTACTTTCCTCCTTGCGTCGCAGATGACCTTGATCGCCACTCGTGCTGTTACCAACCGTCTTAACTATTTCGCATTCCCTCGGCGGTGAAGTGTTGCTGGTGAACTGGACTTTGTTCCTCGCTCGGCACTACTCCTGGTAAGTATCATAAACACTAGAATAGTAGTATGGCTGTGTTCTTGAGTGTTTAACAAGCCCTGTCTGATTTCAGGTTCCTACCGTCTGCTTTCCATTGCGGCTATTCACAAGCATATCTAGCGGGTGCTTCTGGACATCGTCTCCGGCCGCGTTAGGTCTGCATTTTTCTCACCGGTGGCTTTCAGCTGGGATGCCGAGATTCGTTCAACTTCCTGCACTGCTTCTGACAAGTACCACGTATACACTCCAATGGTACTACGGATGTTTTCTCGTGTGGCGTATAAGCCCTGTGACATTTAAGGTTCCGAACGTCTGCTTTCGAATGAAGCCGTGTTTTCCTCTGACGGCTATGGTTCGCGTTCACTCAGTGCTCCTTTCATTAATCTTGTTGCTACACCTTGCCGGTTCAGCAACTACAGAAACTCTGTGGGCTTCCGATTAAATTCGCTGTCGGATGTATTTACTATGCAGACCTTCGAGGTTAGGTTTATGCTTCGGAAAACTTCCTTCGCCAGTTTCTAAAAGGCTGTAGCTCACCGAGCAAGACGACGTTGAATTTCTTCCATTCCTGGTTGTATTTCTTAGTTGAGTTCATTTGCTCACCCGTAATTTATTTCGTCTACTCGGAGTGACACATTTTTCACAATGCTTTTGTAACTCTACATAGTCTTCACTTTAGTCGAAGGTTGCCGTCCTGTTCTTCAATGTTTCCTCCCAGTTTTCTGGTTCCGCCCGTCGGGTCCGCAGACGTTAGAGGAATGGGTTCTCCAGGTCCATCGTGAACTTCTGTTAACGATTGCTTCTTAATGATACCACCTACTTTGTGTACTCGGATATATAGTTCTCCATTATGCAGTACACATCGACCGATTGCTCTCCGCAGTAGCCTTCAAAACTACGAATGAGCCTTTCATAGAAACCGCTCCCACACGGTGTTTTGCGGACGAAATGTTCACTTGGTGATAAGTCATGAATTGTTCAGTTGTTTATCGACGTAATGTTGCTGTGACCGCATTCAATCTCTTATTAGTTCTCCTGAAGGTCTTGCGTTGTTGCTGAGAACATTTATGTTCGACCTGAGAAACGCCAAAAATAGTGTAGAAAACCGATGTGAAGCGTCTCCAACAGTTTCCCAGTGTACACCTCTTGTCACAGCACATGTGAAAGTTGCTACACAAAGTTTGGATGTCCGCTTTCTTGTATTTTTTTCTTTTGTAGTTGCTCCCAGCGCACCGTTGAAACGTAGAGCAGTTATTTCAAACAATGTGGTCTTCGTTACTCTATCCTCAAGTGGAGGTACTTGCTCTTAAAATGATCTGGCATTGTATCTTCGCCACACAGCGCACTGTCGTATTACTTTCACTTATTTTCGCCCTCCGATTACCCTAAATCTCGTTATTATACGCGCGAGTGTACCGCGTACTCCATCATGAAGTTTGTCCATATAGGTGTCGCACTAATAGTCCACATTTCTTCCATTTACATGTGATCGCGTGCTGCTGCTCTTGTGATACGGGCCCTACCGAAGGCGCCCGTGAAGTCTCATTGGGTCTTTGTCTCAAGATATCTGGTATTCACCTATTATCTGCACATTCGCTTGCTTGCTGAATTGCTGCAATTATTTTGCAATATACGCACTTTGTTCTAGCCAAATGAGGCAGGTTTCGGCAATACTTATTTCTTCTGCTTTTAGTGGACCATTGAACTTGTCCTCTAATAATCACGGAAAAAAACATCACGTAGTTGCTCTCCAAGTATTCAAGTAACTGCCGAACCTGTCAACTTCAATTCCTCGTCTTGAGATCCTTTTCGACGTATATCTGACACGAGAATCATCTCCTTTCCTTTCATTATTAACCGGCATTTTGTAACGGCTATTTGGTCTGTAGCAACTGGAATCCCTTCCACGAAATTGTTCACTACATCTTTTCTACAGTGACTCCTGGTTATATCTGCTCGATTTTTCAATACTACTGACGTATCCCCATTGTTCTCCTACTGAGTAATCCTTTTTTTTTTGTACTGTGTTCAACAGTTGCTTCATACATTTTCTTTCTCCAATGCAGCACGATTGTACAAGTGGTACGACACTTTACTGTTGCTCGCAAGTTCTAATTTGCGAGACTGACGACGGTGTTAATTAGAGCTACTGTTCTTTGCCAGGACCAGCACTGTCTGCACACTGATATCAGTACCATGAATGCTGCACTTGAATACACCGTCGGGCTTGCATCCGAGAAGTGTCGGTGCTTACGTTCCGTTTCTTGTCGATGCGCCTTGAGGCATTTAGTCCCTTATCTTCCGCGATATATTTCTCCATAGAGCATTTATCTTCGTCTGGGAGAGGGTTGTCCCAATATTCGGGTTTTTTCCCGTCACTGAATACCGATATTAGCTGTTGCAGTGCAGGGCGTTAGAAATTCCAGCCGACCAAATATTTTCGCCCTGGCTTGAAATACTCATCGCTTCGTCAGAATTTTACTCGAGTCTTCATATCGATGGGAAAGGAGAATACCGTCGGCCGTGTTCCAGTTCATTCCTAGAACACTGGTCTCGCTTTATCACGTAAGAACGGCACCTCGATGAGCATTCAAATTCTCATTTCTTCACTGTTCGATGTCCACTTCCTAAGATTCATTGCAGCTCGGATAACTTCTTTTTTTGCTTCTATGTACACGCTTCTGCCTGGTTTTCTTATGTTCCAAGCATAACTTAATTACGTTTGCTGTCATTGCAAGAATTTCTTAGAAAATAAGTGTTGGTACATCCGCATTCACATTTACTCCTGTCTGCAGATCATCATTCAGAACGTTCCTCATCTTAACCACGAGGCGTCAAATGCTACGCTTAATTTTCTTGCTAGTCGGTCTTCTCGAATTGCTTGACGGTGCGATACGGTAGTTATTCAGATTCTTCCGAACTCGCTCGTTGTGCTTTCCAGGTGTGAAACATCTCGCATTGAACAGTTCTATTTTCATCTCACTGCTGCGTTTGTCTCGTGTCTTCGACATAGTCTTCCAATTGCTACTTCGTTGATTTACACCTTAACTTGCTCTCTCCATCCTTCTGAACAGTCCTTGTAACTACATCGTCCACTTTATGCATCGTTTCTTTCTGAGGAGCTGAGCCAGTATATACCGCCTGCAAAAAGTTCAAAATGAAAGTTGTCAGTTTCTGCGTCGTCAAGAACCATGGCGAGTTTCGCGTTTCGCAGTTCTCTTCTACACCACATGGGTCAGGCACAATCCAGTCGGGTATTTCCTATTTTCCATTGCATCTTCGTTTCGTCTTTTCACTGGGGTTTCCTCCTCGCCTGCACTACTAGTGGTAAGTGTCGTTTACACGGGACTGGTATTACGACTATCCTCCAGTCTTTAACAAATTCGCACTGTGTCGTTACAGCTTATGCACTTCTGTTTTCAGTTGCGGTCCACAAGCGTACCCAGCGCGCTCTTGCCCGACTGTACGGTCTGCGCTCCAAAAGATTACTTCGGGCACGAGCATCGCCTGTTCCAGGATCGACTGCTATTGCTTCTACATTCTCTCGCCGGTGGCGTCCTGCTGGTAGACTGGAATTGTCTCCCCGACCTGCACTACTACTGGTAAATGTCGTTTACACGGGACTGGTATTACGACTGTGTCCTCCGGGGTGTCTAACAAATACGCACTGTGTCGTTACAGCTTCTGCACTCCTGTTTTCAATTGCGGTCAACAAGCGTACCCAGCGCGTTCTTCACGACTCTTCGGCCTACACTCCAAAAGATTACTTCGGGCACGTGCATCACCTGCTCCAGGATCGACTGCTATTGCTTCTACATTCCCTCGCTGGTGGCGTCCTGCTGGTAGACTGGAATTGTCTCCCCGATCTGCACTACTACTGGTAAATGTCGTTTACACGGGACTGGTATTACGACTGTGTCCTCCGGGTTGTCTAACAAATACGCACTGTGTCGTTACAGCTTCTGCACTCCTGTTTTCAATTGCGGTCAATAAGCGTGCCCAGCGCGTTCTTCACGACTCTTCGGCCTACACTCCAAAAGATTACTTCGGGCACGTGCATCACCTGCTCCAGGATCGACTGCTATTGCTTCTACATTCCCTCGCCGGTGGCGTCCTGCTGGTAGACTGGAATTGTCTCCCCGATCTGCACTACTACTGGTAAATGTCGTTTACACGGGACTGGTATTACGACTGTGTCCTCCGGGGTGTCTAACAAATACGCACTGTGTCGTTACAGCTTCTGCACTCCTGTTTTCAATTGCGGTCAACAAGCGTACCCAGCGCGTTCTTCACGACTCTTCGGCCTACACTCCAAAAGATTACTTCGGGCACGTGCATCACCTGCTCCAGGATCGACTGCTATTGCTTCTACATTCCCTCGCCGGTGGCGTCCTGCTGGTAGACTGGAATTGTCTCCCCGATCTGCACTACTACTGGTAAATGTCGTTTACACGGGACTGGTATTACGACTGTGTCCTCCGGGGTGTCTAACAAATACGCACTGTGTCGTTACAGCTTCTGCACTCCTGTTTTCAATTGCGGTCAACAAGCGTACCCAGCGCGTTCTTCACGACTCTTCGGCCTACACTCCAAAAGATTACTTCGGGCACGTGCATCACCTGCTCCAGGATCGACTGCTATTGCTTCTACATTCCCTCGCCGGTGGCGTCCTGCTGGTAGACTGGAATTGTCTCCCCGATCTGCACTACTACTGGTAAATGTCGTTTACACGGGACTGGTATTACGACTGTGTCCTCCGGGGTGTCTAACAAATACGCACTGTGTCGTTACAGCTTCTGCACTCCTGTTTTCAATTGCGGTCAATAAGCGTGCCCAGCGCGTTCTTCACGACTCTTCGGCCTACACTCCAAAAGATTACTTCGGGCACGTGCATCACCTGCTCCAGGATCGACTGCTATTGCTTCTACATTCCCTCGCCGGTGGCGTCCTGCTGGTAGACTGGAATTGTCTCCCCGATCTGCACTACTACTGGTAAATGTCGTTTACACGGGACTGGTATTACGACTGTGTCCTCCGGGGTGTCTAACAAATACGCACTGTGTCGTTACAGCTTCTGCACTCCTGTTTTCAATTGCGGTCAACAAGCGTACCCAGCGCGTTCTTCACGACTCTTCGGCCTACACTCCAAAAGATTACTTCGGGCACGTGCATCACCTGCTCCAGGATCGACTGCTATTGCTTCTACATTCCCTCGCCGGTGGCGTCCTGCTGGTAGACTGGAATTGTCTCCCCGATCTGCACTACTACTGGTAAATGTCGTTTACACGGGACTGGTATTACGACTGTGTCCTCCGGGGTGTCTAACAAATACGCACTGTGTCGTTACAGCTTCTGCACTCCTGTTTTCAATTGCGGTCAATAAGCGTGCCCAGCGTGCTCTTCACGACTCTTCGGTATACGCTCGAAAAGATTATTTCGGGCACGAGCTCCACCCGTTCCATGAGCGACTGCTATTGCTTCTACATTCCCTCGCCGGTGGCGTCCTGCTGGTAGACTGGAATTGTCTCCCCGACCTGCACAACTACTGGTAAACGTCGTTTACACGGGACTGGTATTACGACTGTGTCCTCCGGGGTGTCTAACAAATACGCACTGTGTCGTTACAGCTTCTGCACTCCTGTTTTCAATTGCTGTCAACAAGCGTGCCCAGTGCGCTCTTCACGACTCTTCGGTATACGCTCCAAAAGATTATTTCGGGCACGAGCTTCACCCGTTCCATGAGCGACTGCTATTGCTTCTGCGTTCTCTCGCCGATGGCGTCCTGCTGGCAGACTGGACTGAGCCTGGCGCCCTTGCACTTAATTCTGGTAAATATCGCGTACACACGACTGTACTACGCATGTGTTTTCGAATGACCAACAGGTCTTGTGTCATTTCAGGTTCCCAGTGTTTGCTGTAGCTTGTGGCGCAAGAGAAACGTTCCAGCACTCTCATTTACAAGAACATTCCTGGCCTTGCCTCACGAGCAACTCTCATCAGCCCGGTTGTGCTGCCGCGTGCTCTATACAAGAAGCTTCCTCGCACTAGTGAACGCGTCGCACGCCTGTCTTGGCGGTGTCCTGCACTGTCAACGGCGTGTTCATGCTCTGAAGGACTGCGTGTGGTCACCGTACCGAGACCGTCCATCGGATGGGCTCCTACAGTTCGCTGTTGCCTTATTCCGCAGGCATATTTAAGTTTTGTGTAGCAAACTTTTCTGTTTTGGAAGAGTGGTACGTTGCTCAGCGAATGGATAGCGCTTCTAGGAATGGGGTAATACGAAGCCGAACAGTAAAGGTCTGGTTAAATTGACACCACTCGGTACTTAATAATGACTGTCGATGTTTTCATGAGCCGATCTGTAAATTTTTGGTGGCGAGAGTAATGGACATTCATTCATTGTACTCTTTCGTAGTAGTAGTGTGTGTGTGTGTGTGTGTGTGTGTGTGTGTGTGTGTGTGTGTGTGTGTGTGTGTGTGTGTGTGTGTGTGTGTGTGTGTGTGTGTGTGTGTGTGTGTGTGTGTGTGTGTGTGTGTGTGTGTGTGTGTGTGTGTGTGTGTGTGTGTGTGTGTGTGTGTGTGTGTGTGTGTGTGTGTGTGTGTGTGTGTGTGTGTGTGTGTGTGTGCGTGTGTGCGCGCGTGCGCGCGCGCTCGCGCGCGCTCCTTTTTTTCGATCGAGACCGTATGACATGAGCTCCGCTGCTACCTGGCGCACTCCGAATTTTTTGTTTTGGTAGTATTTCCAACGTCACATTTGCTTCACTTTTCCCGGTTCATTCCTGTTGAAAGGTTCCTGGTTTGATGGTTTACTGTCGTCTACGGACATGCGCTTTTGGATTGGTCGAACCGTTGGTTTCTTTGGCTTTGGTCCATGGGTTGATCTCTGTGCTCGTTTCAGCATTCAGCGGATTTGTTCAGGCGCCTTTCTCGTGCCAGAAATGGTCTTCACACATTCTCGGTTCTTCCACGTCGCTCATCAATGACACGAAAAGATTAACATGCCACTACAAAAGGGTGCAATGTCAATGAATGGGAAAGGGGAGGGTGGTTATTCTCGCCAACAAATATTTCCTGATTTGCTCATGATGATAATGACGTCCATCTTTAAGACTGTTTGGTGGTAAAGGTCACCGGGCTCGCTGTTTCTAGTTTTTTGGTGTCCTTGACTCATCAAATACTTTTATGGATCTACATGGTCCAACTTATGTATTACCTGTCTTTGTTCATCGGACAGTGCTACCCGCTGTCGTCCCTTGTTCACCGCTTACACCGCGTCGTAGTTTCATATTTGTGTCCACAACTATCGCGTACTTTGGAAGATCGGTAAGAAAACTGAAACGCCATGGCGCCCTTCACGCGGGTGTGACGTTGCCAGCTGACTGTAGTTCAGATTACGCACACGTGTGTAATTTCATGATTAAAGTGCACCGCGTGAGCCATTGTCAAACAGCTGCTTCGAAGGGGCTACATCTACTCCCCTTATGCCAAGTCGTGTGTAAACGTCTAGAGAAGTGACAAGCAAGCTCAAAAAAATCTTGATTAGAAATGTCCGCTTTACTCGTATTTTTTTGTGTTAAAGCGAATTAAGTTTACCAGTTACCCCCGTACTTTTTTTTTCTGTACGATGTGAGTCTTTCCATTGCTTTTCGCATGCATCTGAATGCGTTTACGTTGAATAGGGATCGAATTTGCACATGCTACCACTGTTGTCTTAATCTCGATATAAGGACGCACACTTGATTTATTACGAATTACTTCCATTGTTCTCAAGCTGTAATAAGCTTACCTCTGCGTTGCTGGATAACCAAATATAAAATGAACACTGTTCTTGGTAAATGGTTAGGTATGCCGCATTGCTCTGCCTTTTTTTTTTTTCGCTGCTTTCATACGCTGTGATGAAAGTCGAGCAACCACGCATTCGCGGTTGTGCTCAGTCGAATGCATTTTTCTTAACCTCTAACATACACACAGCGCAATGGAGCCTTACTGTAGAAAGTGTCTTTTTATTTTTCATCTTCAGTTACACGACAGTCCTGCAATTGCGCCACACAATACTCGCAATCAATTTACGGTACGACCAGTGTGGTGATTTGGACTGCTTGATATGCATCCGCCGTGGTTGCTTAGTGGCTATGGTGTTGGGCTGCTAAGCACGAGGTTGCGCCATCGAATCCCGGCCACGGCGGGCGCATTTCTATCTGGGCTAAATGCGAAAACACCCGTTTACTTAATTTGGGTGCACGTTAAAACGCCCCAGGTATTCCACATAACTGGAGTCTCCCACTGCGGCGTGCATCATCAGATCGTGGTTCTCCCACGTAAAAACCTCATAATTTTTATTAATGTGTCATTGGAGGCTTTCTTTGTCTAACGCAACTGGTACGTGGACGCAGAAAAAAAAAGAGAGAGAGAGAGAGAGAGAGAGAGAGAGAAAGGCAGGGAGATTAACCAGAGGGGAAGATCTGGTTTGCTACCCTACGCTGGGGAAAGAGGGGAGGGGGAGGTAAAGTGATAACAAAGTAGAGATAAAGAGCAGACATACAATCACAGTTGGTCACTGTCGCCGCACACTGTCACCGCACAGCACAGCAGCACTTGCAGCACTATGAACATCTGTTCATGCTACAGCCGCTTGTCCAATTCTGTAGCCCTTAAATACTGCAACAGTGCTCTCGTCGCCTTCTGCTGCGATGGCTTGTGGTGGCGGCATTTTAATATAACTTCCTCTGTTAGAGGTCTTCGGTCAAAGCGCCCTATCGCGTTTGCGAGCGATCGTCTCTGTAAATTATAGCGAGAACAGTCACAGAGAAGGTGCTGAAGAGTCTCCTCGTTACCACAGTTATCACACGAGGCGTCGTCGGCCCATCCGATTTGGAAAGCAAAGGACTTGGTGAACGCCACCCCTAGCCATTTTCGACAAAGCAGGGTAGCTTCGCGACGGCAGAGTCCAGCTGGAATGCAAAGGCGTAGAGAAGAGTCTAGGTTGTGCAGCCGGTTGTTTTGGATACTTCCTGCATTCCACAAGGAGAACGTGATACCTCGGCTGAGCATTCGAAGTTTTCTTGCGGCATCTGTCCTTCATAATGGTATCGGCTCCTCTTCGTCGCCTTGAAGAGCCGACCGAGCAGCGTTATCGGCGTGTTCGTTTCCTGTGACGCCGCACTGACTTGGAAGCCACTGAAATGTCACGTGGTGTCCTTTCTCAGTCAAGGTATGGATTAGTTCTCTAATCTCGTATACCAGTTGTTCGTGTGGTCCACGCCGCAGGGCTGATAGCAAAGACTGCAGTGCTGCCTTCGAGTCACTGAATATTGACAATCTTCGAGGTTGTTCTTGGCTGACGAGACGAAGTGCAGCCCGAAGAGCTGCAAGTTCCGCAGCCATCGGTGTCGTTGGGTGACAGGTCTTGAAACTGATGGTGGTGGCTTTCGCAGGGAAAACCACGGCTCCAGAGGAACACTGGAGAGTTGGCGATCCATCAGTATAAATATGTACGTGGTCGGCGTACCTCTCGTGCAAAAGGAGCAGAGTTAGTTGTTTAAGAACAGGTGGCGACTGCTCAGATTTTTTTCCTGATTCCTGGTATGGTGAGGTGCACTGCAGGTCGACTCAAACACCGTGGAGGAATCGATGGCTTAGTTGCGGGGGTGAAGCCTGGTGTAAGGCAGCTGTAATAATCTGAAATCGTGGTACAAAATGATGCCTGTGGCCTTTCTGACGGTAGTGTTCCCAGATGGTGGGAACAGGCACGGGCAACGTGCCTAATGTGCACTCTCAACACTTCCACCACAATGTGTGTTTGTATGGGTTGGTCCCGAGCGATTGCAATAGTCGCTACTTTCGATGTGCATTTTGGCAAACCAAGACAAACCCTGAGAGCCCGAGCTTGAATAGCCTGTAGAGCACGAAGATTTCTGGCAAGTTTTGGTCAGTACGGGCAAACTGTATCTCAAGAAGCCCATAAAAAGAGCCCTGTACAATTCCAACATTGCATGCACTGACATTCCCGAAGACTTTCCGCCCAGAAACTTGAAAAGCTGTAAAATTTCTGTCAGACGCTGTTTCAAGTAGGTAACGTGTGGGCTCCATGAGATCTCTATCAATGATTATTCCAAGAAATCTGAGTCTTCTCGTAAGAAATTATCTGGCCATTTATTGAGATGCCGTAGGGTGCCATTGGTTTGCGAGTGAGTGCCGTCAGTGCACATTTGTCTGACGAAATTTCAAGATCTTGGTTGCGGAGGTATATAGCTGTCAGAGTAGCAGCTTTTTGAAGTCTTGAACGTATCTGAGGGCGTGTCACACCTGAAGGTCCTAAGGTCTTCGACGGATTTTGTACGCCGGTAACGCCGCTCCGCACGACGACGGAGAGCACGAAGTCGCTGCAACTCTATCAAGTTCCGTGTGCTTCGACGAAACCGTGACCGTGCGCGTGGCGTCTCGTATTGCAGATTTGATTGTTTCCTCTAATCCAAAGGACAAACCCTCCCGACAAGCATCTTCCATGCTGGAAGTAACATTAGTGCAGTCAATCGAATGGTGTTCCGCGGGAAGGACCTGGACATCCCTTTGACGACAAGGTACGTCGGAATGTGATCACTTCCATGTGTCTCGATATCCGAAAACCATTTAACACATCTTGTGAAAGAGCTGGAGACGAAAGATAGGTCAAGACAGCTGCCATAATTCACGCCTCGTATAAACGTTGGGCTGCCGTCATTCAGGAGTGAAAGGCCGTGGTTGCAGGCGAAGCTTGGTAGTCTTTGCCCTTTTGCATTTGTCCTTGTGCTTCCCCATGCCATATGGTGCGCATTAATATCTCCGATAATGACATATGGAGCAGGGCACGCCGACAAGATGTTCGTTAATCTTTTGGGATCAAAATTACTTCAAGGCGATATATAAACGCTTACAAGTGTAAACGTGAGTTTGCCCCTTTTTAATTGTTAGGCAAACATATTGATTGCTATCATGAGGCGGAATCGGCTGCACATAGGTCAGTTCTCGACGAATAAAAACGATGACTTTGCTGCATGCCTCAGTTTTTGCGGATATAACAGCTTCGTATCCCGGTAATCTGATTGGTTTTGACACGTTAGGCTCACATATGACAATGATTGGGAACAAATTAGTACATATATACTGACGAGTCTGAAAGACGTGACCTTAGTCCTCTTGCGTTCCACTGCATGATTGACGCTGCCTTGACTTCTCGAAAGGATGGGCGATGGTTGGCCATGGCCTACTGGAGACTCAAGCACTGGGCTTAAGGCGTCCGGTACCTTCAGTGCACTTCGAGCAGACGTTGTTCCAAGGTTCGACAGGATCACTCGAATAGAATCTATGAGGGGACGCAGCATTGAAATGACTTGTCGATCTGCTTTGGGCGTGTCATCAGCGGCAGGAGTAAACTCCCGAGCGGCCTTGACAATCTGTGGTTCTGTGGGAAGTTGCTGGCTCGGAAGCGCAGGCCATTCTTCCTGAGAAAGATTTTCAGCTGACTATCTTGTGCTGTTCAGCCCCTTTTTGGCCTGATTGAAGAATGTCGGTGCTACACTGGAAGGACCTCTCCTTTCGTATGTCTGCCTTTTTTTGAGGTTCTGTTACGCCGACGCCGGATCGTTTCAGCAGCCTCCCTGCGAGTCGAATTGTCTCGAACCATTTGCTTGAGAACAGCGACCTCTTTCTTGATGCGAGGGCAGTCCCTAGACGAGGCAGCATGGCAACCATTAGTTGCCGCACTTTAGGACAGTAGCCCGGCACGTGTCCTCCGCGTGAGGTTCAGCACACCGGGGACACAGTAACGAGTTTGGACAGACCCCCTTGACATGTCCAAGCCTAAAGCACTGATGACATTGAAGAGGCTTTTGTACCAAGGGTCGAACAGGGTGTCGGAAGTGACCGACTTTGACGTGAGATGGCAGGCAGTCTCCTTTGAAAATCACTTTGACGCAGCGCGAAGTTCCAAGGCGGCTCACACGCGTGATGACAACACCCTCCCTCGCTGATTTGACGAGGATGGGCAAGTCCGCGTTGGGAATGGCGACATCGATGTCATAAATTACACCTGCTGTGGATGCATCATCAATCGGGATATAGAAACGCACTTTGATGCGCCCTAGCTCCGAGATTTGCTTCAATTTTTTGAGCGCACTCCCGTTCGAAACATCGATTGCGAGGACATTCTTTCGTGTATTTGTCCGAATGTCCTTAATTTCATTCGGCATGACCCCTTCCAAGGAAACGGATAGTTCTTGCCTGTTTAGTAGTCGGAGGTTGCTTGAGGGTTCCTCGGATACGAACACGATGGCGTGAGGCCAGCGTTCAGGCCTTGACTTCCGAGTCTCCGTGCTCGCTTGCGTTGATGTATTCGCGTTGACAGTCATCCTTTTAGCCCTCTTTCAGCGGACAGTGAGGAAGCTAGCATCGTCCGACGAGTTATCATCCGACACGGAGTACAGCTCAGTGTCCTCGGTGTCACTGAGCACGCTTCCTCTCTTCCTCGTGAAGGACGGCCTTGATGACCTCTGGCCAGGAGGGCCTCTGGAAGGCTCCATGGCCACAATACCAGGAGCCGAGGCACCAGGAAATTCCGAATATTTCGCCAGAAATCAGAGAACACGGATAGAAGCGTTCTACCAAGAAGGCACTTCGTCGTCGTCTCCAGAAAAAAAAAAAAATAAACTCACACAGCACTCAATAGTTCGCAGTACGACAGCGATGCACGAAATAACTTCACATAGAGGTCATGATAGTGGAGGATGTGACGTGGTATATATAGATCGTCGTCTAAAAATGTTTTAGTCCCTTCTGTGCGTTTCGCATCCAACTGGGGAAGTTCGAATACTTGCGCGCTTTCTCGTTTACTTAAAACAAACGCCGGAACCATTTTTTTTTCGTCTCCTAGCTAAGGTGCTCTACTACGCTTACCCGTTTCAGATAAGTTTCACAGCTTGAAGCTATCTGAGCTTTAATGTGTGCCTTTACTTATGCTGTTATTTTCGGTTTATCGATCTAAGAAAACTGTTGTCAGTTTTACATTTTTATACGTCGAAGTATCGTAAAGCTGAGAAATTATCTGTACTATGTAAATTTCGGTATGTATTTGATATGTATTCATGTACAAATGCATAAATGTATGTTAATGCACTGTATATAGGCTGCTGTTTGCAGCATCTGGGATTAAGTCCAGTCACGTAGCATTGTATCGCTTTTAATTCCGTTTAGTTAACAGTCGTGTTTTGCGCTGGTTGTACTGAGTATGCATTGCATTAAACTGCACCTTGCCCAAATCATGTCAAAATAAAACTTCATATTCTTGTTGCCCGTCTCACTAACTCCATGTAGTGAAGACTATGCCGTGCCAGCCAACTGTAATGGCACATCCGCTGTCTGCAACTGGTCAAGCGACACCGACTGAATGGGAGCATCACTCGGAGCCATTCAGAGTATAACAGGAAGACTGGCTTTCTATGAACTCTCTCCGTTCTCCACCTTTCCGTTGCGTTGCTAGCAAAGACAGTATGCTGGCGTTTTACGACACTAACATCCGGAATTAAAAAAAAAAAAGCTAATGTGGCACAAGTGATACAGAGATCGAAACGTTTTTTTCTACGTATGTCTTTAATGGGCGGCAAACACCGCGTCACTCTAGCAGTCCGAAGCAGCTAGAACCCGTCTCAGTAACCGACTGGCTCTGGTCTTCCGCTGCTCAAGTCAAGGGTTCGATAACTGCCGCGGCGGTAGCATGTCGATAACGGCCGAAATGAAAAAAAAAAAAACGCTCGTGTACTTAGTTTCAGATGCGCCCGAAGGAACGCCAGGTGGTCAAAATTAACCCGGAGTCCCCTGCTACAGCGCGTCTGATAATCAGTGTTGTTCAGGCACGCAACTGAACGCCTAGAATTTCAATTTTTTTTCCGGGGGGGGGGGGGGGGGGGGGGGGGACGGTGCTGCAGGAGCAGGCGACGACGTGTGCAGGCAACTCAAACATGTTGCGACGGGCGCTCACGATTTGCAAGTCATGCGCGCTGCCGGAGCCCAACGCGAATACGAAGGCGGCCACGGAACCGCGATGGTTCCGTCGGTGGGCTGCGATTTAAAACTGCGGCGACAGGACTAACACCATTGCTGTCCAAAAACAGTGGAAGCATGTGCAAGCTTGTAGAACTTTGCCGAGTTTGATAACTGTATGCAGGCTGCTTTTTTTTTTTTTTCCTTTTTCGATGAACACTAGCGCCAATTGCGGTGATAACAGCGGTGCCACGGCTAGCGAGCCAGTGACGTAGTTCCACATTAGACTAATGCGAGAAGAAAAATGCCCGGGCGTATCAACGCATACGCCGAGGCGCTTAGCATCGTGGCCGTCGGTGGCATTTATGGGCGTGTAGTGAGCATCAGGCCTCAATTTTGCATATTCTGTCCACTTCGGCGTGAAACCCGCCGCGGTTGCTCAGTGGCTGTGGTGTTGGGCTGCTGAGCACGAGGTCGCGGGATCGAATCCCGGCCACGGCGGCCGCATTTCGATGGGGGCGAAATGCGAAAACACCCGTGTAATTTCCGGAGTCCCCCACTACGGCGTGCCTCATAATCAAAGTGGTTTTGGCACGTAAAACACCATAATTTAATGTGCTGTGCACGGAGGCAGTATTGATCCGGACGTCACTATTACCGAAGGTAATTTTTTGCGGCTTCTGTGCTCCCTTGAGTGAACGCGTAGAGACAAGGAATTCAGAGGTAAAGCCATTCTCCTTCCATGAATGCAACTAGAAATTCAGGACGGTAGTCGTGGGAATTACGAATAAATACGAATGTGCCGCCGAATTACGAATAGACTGAGAGACAACAAACTTTATTTGGCCCTGAGAAGCTACTGTCAGGACCCCCAAACGGGAGGCCGTTGTAACCGCTGGCCGCGCCCACGGAGAGGACAGAACGCCGTGACGCTCCGCCCTTTCCTAAATTCAGTTTTCGTTTTTCTTCTTTTTCTTTTTTTTGCGGCAAGCCCGTGGTCCGTGTACTTTAGCTGACGGGTGTACATGGAACACCTACACACGATGATTCCGGTTAACGTCAAAAGGCTTCTTCAAGATCGCTGTGCAGTCAATTTTTTTTTCTTTTTATGTGTTAACCCTCAATGAAACTAATGGATTGAACTACCCTTCATGCTGCTTCTTATGGACCGTCTCGAGCTTTTTTTCGCAGTACTCCTTAGCTACAAGAAGACAGAGTGTTTCCTTCTACGGATACCTTTTGCTAACTTTATAAGTGGGCAGGCTGTTATTGAACTGAGGAGGTAAAGGTACAAGCAAGGACACTCTGGCAAGCTGTCTGTCTTGTGTATACCTTTCGTTCGCTCCGTCAGCGGTGCCTGCAGGAAGCTTGACTAGAAAAGTCTGTTTCGTGGTTAGCTTCACGTCCATTCGCTGACGTCGCTTCGAACAGCTGCTTTTTGTTTATGTTCAGTAAATACTCGACGCGTAAAAAAAGTGGAAAGTGCGAGGAACGGGGCGCGTCGTAGTCAAAAGAAGCAGCGAAGCGTGAAAGGTATACGACATAGTCTTACAGTGGTTACTATAGTTATTCACACTTCCTTTTCTTTTTTGGCTACCGTGAACGTTTACGCATTACTGTTCCGTTGCACAACGTTTCCAGCGAAGCTGGCACTTTGAAACCCGCCCAGCAATAGCGCTTGGTGCAGAGGAGCCGTGTGACCATGTCGGCGTTTTGTAACTTACGCGCGTGGAGTCAGGCACGCTTTTGGGTCAGCAGTTTCTTTACGTTGTCGCCTGGCTTTCAGAAGGCGACACCGCATAGGCGGTGTTGGTTTAGTTACAGCAGAGTGCCTTGGGTTGAAGTTACGGAGAAGATGGCCTTCCTCCTAACTGTTCGCTGTGCACACTTGATTATTCGCAATACGGCCTCATAAGCAGCCTTTGTAAACCGGGGACGCCGGTTGCTTCTGGGAATGCGTTGACGGCACTGCGTTCTTTGTGATGACGGTGCCTTTGCTAGGACTGTTCAGGAACGCTGTATAGCATACACATTGGGGAGCTCGCCTGACACGACAGGAGACGTAAGTGAAGACAGGAGAAAGGCGCAGCGCGGTTGGAAGACAAGGGCAGATGACATCAGTCAAAGTCAATTGACTTATTCAGGAGAAAAAAAAACTAGAAAGAGTACATTGAGGAGAGAGAGAGAGAGATCAGTTTTATTTACAAACGGCTGTTTGTCCAAGCCGTCAGCGCTGGTAACGCGTTGTGAGGTGGCTCTGTGGTATTAGGGAATTTCTTGAATATGCTGAATGGCGCAGCTTGAGGAGTTGGTTGCCAGAGCGTGGAGCGGGGGTGTTCTGGTGGAGTTGTCCACTTCACCAACAAATGGGGTAGAGTTATCAAAGTCTTCTACGCACTTTTGAAGTAAACGAGTCATAAATTTAAATCTCGTGGTTTCATTCGGTGGTCTGATGAAGGGCAAAAAGAGGGAAAGAAACACCAACGTGCTACCGCTGAGAACCGAGCTCACCGTGCACTCTGCGTCTCCCGCGCAAGGGTTACAGCTTGTCCATTTCAAGCCACGCGCGCGACCTCTAGTGCTAGCTTTCTTAAACTGCAGTCACCATGTTTCACTTTTGGCAGCAGAACATTTCGAGAGAGAGAGAGAGAGAAAAGACAGGAGCCATGTTTACATGAACTCGCTAAAGTTGGGCTGAGTCGGCTTGTCGGGTCGAATAAACGTTCGACTGGCTCGTAGCGGTTTGGGTCCAGCAAGCGTCGCGGGGAGTTCGCTCAACCTGCCTGCTAGGAATCGGTTGATTTGCCCAATCCGCTTGGCAAAATGCGCGTAAACGCAATCGGGTCGGGCTGAGTCAGCTCGACTTTTGAGTAAACCCGCTCGCGTAGAGTTCACGTAAACAAGAATACTAGATAAACGCTTGGTTGGCTACCGTCCGCTGGGGGAGGAGAACAGGAAGAAAGCTTAGAGAAAGAGTGGGGGGGGGGGGGGGGGGAGCGGAGGAAAGACAAGGTGAATGTGTGACGGCGCGAAAACAGCACCCTCACCGTCATATGCGCTCGCACAAGACATCCGTTTTGGGAAAACGTAAGTGTCTGCCCTCTGGGCTGATGAGATTTTCCAGCGCTTATTGGAATGGCTGACAGCGCTGCATATAATGTCCTCAGCTGCGAAGAGAACGTTGACCCCCTATTGTGCCACTGTTCTCGATTAGATGGACAAAGGGAATCAATGCCCAATGCGTTGATATGGTGAAACGATCGTCCTCTGTCCGTACAGGCGCTACTGGAACACCGTGCCCGGAACATTCCCTGAAACATTAATAATTCCTATGAGGACGCCCTCCTAAGAAAGAAATTGAATTGGACCATTGAAGAAACCGCAGCACCTGTCGAAGTGAACGCGACCGTCAAAGCTGGACCGAACTCTTCAGCCGAGCGTGAAAGCCAATCAGGGGTGCCCAAAAATGTTTTCGAAGCAGTAAACTTTGTTTAACGAAAAAAGCTGCTTTTCTTTTTCTTCGAATGACTTTTTAGAGCCTGCTCTAGGCGCCGTTTGCTGGCTCAACCGGTACACAAGCATAGCTCTATCAGATACATTTTGAAGTTATGCAGAAGCTATTAGTAGCCAGTATTCAGCCACACGTTGCCCTCGCAACAACGTCCCTCGCGCTCCGCCGCTCAAAAAAAAAAAAAAAAAAAAAAAAACGTTGAATTATGGTAGGTCTAAAGGGCGAAAAGTTCTCTCGACGAGCAGCTTCTTCGCTCAGCGACCCTGTACACAGCGGCGAGTCCGCGCTCCAGTCGAGTCGAAGGCCGCCGAATGTCACGGCGTCATATATTGACGACGCGCATCGGTCACGTGCGAGGTCCAACCCCGCTGCCGCGTGGAAACGTGCATCGCGAAAGCCACGGCCATCCTTCGACGACGCGGACGGGTGATCCATCGCCGTCGTGCACAACGAACGTCTCTCTCCTTCCTCTGTGTGAAGGGAAGTCCCCGCGACCCTGAGAAACACATCTCCAACACCTAGCCCTCGCCCCCCTTGCGCGCTGTCCCCGCTCCGTCATTGCATCGGGCGTCGTATCTTTATTTTTTTCAAACGATGTCGTCATCAACACGTGGGTATGGGAGTGCACCACGGTCACAGCTAAGCAGACTCGGCGCCAATAAGAAAGCCGCAGAAAGAGAAGTTGTGTAAGCCTGTGTGCCGAGTGCTGGAATTCGGGGACCGAGCGATGGCTGCGCCTGTCGACGTCGGTAGACTCCTAAAAAAAATGAAGAAAGCCACTACGATTGCGCGGGTCCCGTGGAAGACAGCTAGGCGACAGAACGGCGCGGATGGGCACTTTCAACAAAAGCTTGTTTACGACAGGAAGCCCAAAGTGATAGTCAATTCCTGAGTAGTAGTTGCCTTGGGTCGCTTTTAAGAGACAGAGTGATAAGACGTGGATGGGGAGAATATTTTGAGAGAGTATATTAATAAGAGAAAAAAAAACAGCATAAAGGTCGTGTCGAGGCACGTAGGTTTTGAATAGCATCGTGTCTAGATTGGCAGGAAGAAGCAAAAGGAAAATGACGTAATGTTTAACGTTAAGTACAGCGTCAAATACGTCAAGTGTACGACAGACTTGGAAGAATCCCAACATCATATTAATTTATAGGTAGGGAAACGTTAAGGATTTGAAGAATTATAGGACGATTAGCTTACCCTGTGGTATTGTACAAAATATTTACCAATATATATTTTTAATAGAATCGGGGCAACGTTCTGACTTCGGTCAACCCAGAGAATAGGATGGATTTAGGAAGGGGTATTCAACAGAGGATCACAACGTATCACGTCAATCAAGTAATTGAGAAATCTGCTGAGCATTACCAGACTCGCTATATGGCTTTCGTATATTACCAAAAGGTGTTCGGTTAAATAGAAATACCAGTAGTCATGGAAGCATTTCGTAGTTAATGAGTACCGAGAGCATATGTAAATGCATTAGCAACTAAGTATAAATATTCCGCAGCTAGATCAATCCTTCACAAAAGTGTAGTAAAATATTTCTTCAATGCTATTCACTTCATACTCAGAAGAAATACTCAAGCTGATAAACTGAGAAGCATAGGGGACGCCGATCGAAAAGGAACCACACAGCAAGCTAAAGTTGGCCGATAACATTTCCCTGTTTGAGGACTTGAGGACGTTAGCCAGCAAGGTGTAATGGTAGGGCTGAAGATTAATGCGCAAAAGACATGGCCAATGGCCTGACAAAAGAACGAGAATTCGTGATTGGCAGTCGGTCTTTTGAATATGCACAATAGTCGGTTTACCTAGGCCAATTAGTCACAGGAGACCAGGCTCATGAGATTGAATCTACAGAATATGTAAACTTGTCGATCCCACGCGCTGTGGGTATCCATTTAAACGAAGCTTTCTTTGGTGCTTGTGTGGAGTGCTGTTCATGCTTGGCGAATTTGTGCGAATAGAGACCATACGACCCAGTTGGACCCATTTTCACTGGGAACCGCCTCGCTCGACACAAACTTGTTGCGCTAGATCATGCATATGCTACTCATCACAATGAATGACGACAACGGCGTGACAAAATGGCAGGACGACACTGGTATTATCACGACAAAATAATGAGGATAGGACGACCGCGGCGGCATGACGTCGACTGCATGATGACGATGCAATGTCGACAGAGGCATGACCACGACGAAACAACCACGATGGCCAGACGATCATGGGATGACGACGCTGGAATAATGACGAAAAAATGACGATAGAACGACTGCGACAGCAAGACGGTGACTGCATGGTTACGATGCAATGACGACGGAACAACTACGACGGCCCGACGACCATGGGATGACGACGCTGGGGTGATGAAAAAAATGACGATAGAACGACCACGACGGCATCAAGCAGACTGCATGATCACGATTCAATGAAAACAAAGGCGTGACGACGACGGAACAACGACCACAGCCTCACGACCATGGCGTGATGACGCCGGAGTGATGACGAAAAAATGACGACGATAGAACGCCTATGACGACACGAAGACTGTGCGGGCTCGGCGCAACGGCGACGATGGAATGAATTTGGTTTGTTCTGGTAAATAAAATTTGGGATTTAATTATATTGTAAACAAAGGCGCGAAGAACCTGGCATAACGACATTGGGATCACTACGACAAAATAACGACGATAGAGAGACCACTACAGCATGACGTAGACTGCACGACGATAATGCAATGACGACCATGAGGTGACAGCGCTGGAGTGATAACGATCGCACGGCGGCGATGGCGTGACGGCAACGTGATGCCGATGCTGGAATGATACCGATTGTATGACGACGACGACGACATGACAATGTCAATGTGACGAAGAGAATGGTGGAGGTGGAATGACAACGTCATGACGATGATGAGTGGAATCCGTGCGGCCAAATGATGACGATGGAACGACTACAACAGTGTGACGACACGACGAAGGCACAATAACTATAATAGCGTTGCGACGACAGGATCGAAAGTTGAACGACTTGGTCCGGCAACATAATTTTGTTGCAGCGAGAAAGGACGAAGACGTATAGATGAGATACACAGCACGAGCGCTGTTCTTGCAGTAGACGGAGAGGCTAAGGCAAGCTAGGTATACCAGACAAGTGGTGTCCAGATATTGTGAGAAGCTTTAGCTGCGAGATTTAGCTGCGCGAGATTTAGCTGCAATCGCCGGCTCACCCTCGCACGCTTTTACTCGCACATGCAGCATATGGCGCGCGGCGACGATTTTATCGCCTTTGGACTTTATACGGAACCTCACGGCGACGGTGATGGCAGAAATGCGCCTGGAGTGTCCATATAATTGATTAAAATTTGTCGATTTTGCCTGAAGGCGAAGCGATAGCAAGATTTAGAGTTGCGATTGAGCTCCTGACGCCATGGTCTAACAATGCGCGGAGGCGACACGGCGTGACGCAGCACGCGAGCCCACTTTCTGCTTCGCAGCATCGAACGGCGCCCTGGCAGAAAGCGTGTCTCAACGCTAGCACGATGAGGAACGCCCGTAGCCGAGCTTACGGTGTGGCACATCGTTAGTACACCAGATGAGACCGATGAAAAACCGTCACAATCTTGTCCGCGCAGCGAGAAATGATTAGATTTTAGCTTCATGCCTTCTGCCCGTTCCGATCGGACCAGTGTATGTACGCAGCTGCTCAACGGGAACGCTAATGCGTGTGCACACAACGCTAATTCCAGCAGCGGAAGCCATGCAGAACGCTCTCGTGGCCAATGTTATACTGCATAGTAACGTTCTAACACGGTATCGCGCGTCTTGGTGGAGCTTGATGGTGCGTCCACTTGGCTTCGCCGTTTAAGAGCGAAGTGCGCCCGTTCCTGGATTGAGCGTGAATGCACGTGTGTCACTGCTCGCGCGTTCGTCGTCCTCTTCCACATCTGGCTCTGATGCCGCTCATCGTGCCATAGTTCCCCTCCCTCTGCGAAGGTACTGACGGCACTGACCCACTGCCAGTCGGTGCGGTGATTCCGGTCGCAAATTATATGCCTCAATATATCGCGAAATGAAAACGCGCATAGAGCTGCGCTCAAATTTCACATTAGGGAGTATCGTCATCGTCGAACATATTTTAGCATGTGCTTTCAGCTCGCGTTGTCGGCGACCTTCAAGAGACCTTGAGCCAAAATCCTGAGCCGTTATCTGGGCACTCAAGACGAGAATGGAACGAGAACATCGGGGGAATTGTTGCGAGAGTGCTTACAAAAGTTTTATTTCAACAAGAGACGATACGAACACTGAGTCACAGTCACGGTGCAATTCCACCAGGACGATAACATATACAAAAAACGAAGCATTGTACACACGGCACGTCTTCACAGTAGTGTGAACAAAACGAGGTCATGCGGGCAACCAGTCAAAACTTAAGAAAATGCGGCCTTTGGCCCCAACACTTTGTACAGGACCGCATTACATACCCTATTTACTGCCCAAACAAGCTTTAAAAAAAATAACTCCTCCGAGTTCTCCCTAATGTTTGTTCACAATATCATTCAAGCTGTAACTTCTAGTACGCTGAAGCTTTGTCATTTCCAAAAGCGACGTTCAAAAGGCAGATACAGGCAGAGCTCGGTACGGCGCTGAAGCACGGTAGCCCGTGCTCTTTTTAACGCCAATGGTCCGCGAGTTCCGCGGAGCGTCCGACGCGCCTACAGCGCCCGCCAGCGTCCAAGCCAGCAGCGTTAGGCGCGCCGCAGATGGCTGTTTGGCCGAGACGAGACTTGCAATGAAGTTCTGTCTGTGACAGGAAACTACTGGGCCCATAGGGACCGGTACACAGTATGGCGTGGCGCGATGTAGTGTGGTCTGCATGGTGTGGCGTGATGTGGTGTATAGTGGAGGGTGCCGCTGAGAACATGCAGTACACCCATTTTAAGACTGTGGCTAGTATCGTCTCCAATCAATCTGCTTTGCCGGTAGCCATTTCATGCCTACATCCACTCGGTTACGGGAGAGCCAGTATTTTTTACATCCAAATGCACTGCGCGTCTTTGGACAACTAACTTTCCACTCGCGTGCGGCGTCGATACGCCGCACGCGCTACGGTGGCGTACGGCCGCAGCACTACGGCCGCAGCACTACGGTGGCGGCGTCGTCTCCGTACGCAGCGCCTATGGCGCGAACGTGCGTAGAGTGTCCGCATAATTGTCATCGCAATGAAATGATAAATACTAGTTACCTAACTATTGAAATACAGTGGTGTGGTTTGGGCAGCGAACAGGTGTAGTCGATATTGTACACTTCGATATTCAGGAGTTGGGCACGCAATGTAGTCTTTCAGGCGGAATGGGTGCAAAGGGAAGGGAATTAAGCGCAGTCGAGAACATAGGAGAACTATAGGTAATTGCAGTGGTCATAATATAGGCTGATGCTGATCATGGTGATGCCAGAAGAGGTAAGAAAACACAGGCAGGAAAAACGTGTAAGGATTGTGCATTGCCGATATACTATAGCTGCGTTGCATGCGTGACAGTCTCAAAGACCGGTACGCAAAAAAAAATGACAATAAAGAACACGGCAAATAAAACTGGATATTCAACTCGGAACCAGCCACTTTATACGCAAGGAATATACCACGCAACTAAACGACGCTGCGTTGGTTTAAGTGGCAAATGTAAGCAATGAGAAAGCTCGTCAAGCAAGGAAGCCTACAGAGACCAGAGTAGAAGCGATGTTGCAACCAGTGTCCTCTCAGTCGCGCACACTGCAAGGCTCTGCCTGTGGTGTGCGTGGTATCACTGCCAAAACGCGCAGTGGTTCACAGATGAATCGATGAACTTCTCACGGAACAGCGAACTCGCATGCAGTTTTTTCCGCATCTCTTCTATTTACAATCATTAAGTTTTTAAGTTCGAGTGCGCATAGATAAGCCGCATAGCAGGAAGTGACAATGTTTCATACGTGATGAAGTTAAAATGAATCGTATCGCGATAGGTGGCGATGTGTGACTGAAATGCAGAAAAATACAAAAGCAACATATAACTGACTCATTACAGCTACATACATGCGCATTGTGGTGCCATCACATCGATACGTGGTGTAAGCAGCCTGATACACGAGAAAGCAAAATTACTGTAAGGCCGTTCTGGTTTCAGTCAAAGAAGTCGCATTTGCTTCCGGGATTCATCTTAGATCCCACCGTACAATTGAACGCGCTCGCGAACGCGGCGGAGTTGCGCACGGCCTTGTTGCAGTCCGCCGCGAACGGATTCGGGAATTCTTCTGTGGCGCACGTGACGTAGCAAAGAGTCATGAAGAAAACCACCATTTCCGGCAGGTCTTTCCGGATCAATCGCGGAACACTTTGTTCTTTCAAGGCGACGAGGAGCGAGGAATGCGCTATCTCCAAAGCTGGCACTTCCGGGAATATGCTCGCGCTGCCTTGGCTCCTCAAGCAGCCGTCTTTGAATCGGAACTCGCTCGTCGAGGCCTTGGAGAAGATCGAGTCGACATGATTACCGCTCGGGTGCCAGCGAAGACCCACGTTGTCCAAGGCCTTGACCATCTCCTTGGCCAACAGAAAACCGAGGCCACCGTAAAACATGGCATCGGTTCCCTTCGGATAGTAGAGAGGCCGATCTACGATTCCGATCGGCAGGGCCATACTATTCAGGATGTAGTCGTAGCTCACGTGCGCGGGGACGTAATTCATCGGCAGGCTATCCGATTCGGTCATTTCTTTAGCTTTCGTGGGCTGGTACATGGAAACGTGGGCGGCTAACCAGTATTCCCTGAACGTCTCGCTTCCAAGCGGATACTCTTTGTAGTACTTCTCGAGCCTATCGTTGTCCATGTAATGCGGAGGGGGCCATACTCGCACTCGCAGCGACGACAGCTTGCGCACTGCGAGCGCCTTGCTTTCTTCGTCCAGCCACTTGGAGGCGTTCACCATGCGAACGGCCGTCGAGACTAGACTGCCGTACGCGCCATCGATGAACTTCTCGTCGGAACCAGTCAGCCGGGAGACTGTGGTCAGGCACAGCACCAGCAGCTTGAACACCGCCTCGACGTGCAGGCCGCAGAAGACTGGACGGTACGGAGAAGCACGCGACTTGCCACCGAATGTGAACCAAAGGAGGCCGCTGTCGAAGACGGGCGCGTACGTCTGGACAAATAGCCACGCCAGATGCCTCCGGAGTTGACGGTTGTCGTACTTTCCCAGCAGCCTGTCGATGGTTTCTAGCAGTTTCGTGTCGCTTACGAGGACACGGTGGTGAGGAGCGAGGCTGGGATTGAAGGACAGGTGCTTCTGCAACGCGCCCTTCCAATCGACGCTGGGGATGTTCGTGGTGAAGTTGCCAATGTCGCTCAGTGGGAAGGAGGCCGGGTCCTTAATCCTGGAGACAATGCAACTGTAGAGTTGCTCCAGGACGTCCCCTTCCACTGCCTTTGTCTCCTCGATAAAGAATGTCTCCGCATGACCCTTATCGTCCTCGCTGACCGTGATATAGAATCCCTGCAAGTACTTGCCGTAGTCACCGCCCATTATCACCCTTCGATGGCGGCTCCGCGCTGCAGCTATGTATTCGCCTGGCTTGATCAGGAGGCGGCCTCTGGTCGAGTCTCGTCCCGAAAGCACGCTGACCGAGATCCAGAACGGCATCTGCCACTTGAGCGACAACTCCATCAGCACGTCAAAGAAGGATGGCGCTTGGTAATCCTCGGGTTCCTCCGGCCAACTGAGTCCTATGTATTTCATGAAGTGGTGCAAGCGATTGATGTTGGCGTCGCCGTCCTCGAAGTAGCGTTCGCAGAGTTCGTGCATTCGGCGTGCCTTCTCACCCGCGGGGAGCAGCGTGCTGCCGTAGCGAAGCACCGCACTCAGGCCCTCGAGGTGAGCGAAGATGACTTCGTCCATCACGGACGTGACGCGCTCCCGGTACTGTCGCCGCGGGGACCAGGCCGAGCAGACGAAGGCGCGAAAGTCGTCGCACGGGTCCAGGCTCCGGTTCAGTGAGGCCGTCAGGATGTCCGCGTGCACGATGCAGTCTTCCGTCGAGCAGAGCGGGACGGGCTTCTCCGCCGGGTCGCTTGCGACGAACGAGTATATGAGCATCGCGACCGTGAGCAGAAGGGCTGCGAACGCGGCGGCGCCGATGGTGACGACTGCGCAGTAATTTCCCTTTTCTTTGTTGACGATTTGGAAAGGCCGCTTTGGAGGAGACAACAGCTGAAAACAAAGAAAGACAAGTTGCAGAAATCAGCTGGTTGCCACGAAACGCACGAAGTGCAACGCGCGCGTTCCGTGGAACATCGCTATAACCAACTCGGATGTAACAAATTGTCACTTATAATGAATTATATTTAATAAGCTTCTTTATCAGCGTGTGACGAATATGAACTCATAAGAAAAATTGGATCTAACAAATTGTTCTTTGAATGTGGAACGTGTGACCACGTTATCTGGATCTTCGACTAAGTTCGACCAAACGTTTAAGTAAAAGGAAAAGAAACCCCTACCATGGTGTGAGCCCATAATATAAGGGCAAAGCGATAGGTCCTCAGTCTTATCGAACCGTAGTGTATACTCACTAATTTTTGTAGTAAACATGTGTTAGACATTACGGTCGCCGTGCGATGATCGATAGACCTCATGCGTGAACGTTGTGACAGCTCTTAGAAGAAAGACGCAAATTAACAGGCATACACAGAGAAGGACAGAGAAGACAAGCGCCTTGTGGCATGACTCTACAGCTACGCAACAAGATGGACATCTGGAGAGAAGTTCGCAAAGGTTTTCGTTCGTACATGCTGTTTACCGTTACGCTAATAATACGGTCTAACATTGCGAATGGCTGGCATCTGATCTTACGAACAGTTCTATAGTGTGAAAATTTGCTTGTGATTACGAACCCCTTACGGTTATCAGCGAGGTTTCGAGTGAATAAGCACTATAACATTGCTATGCCCGCCCCTCGCTCTTCATTTACCTAAATCATCAAAACACTCTATCCTATATTTTCAAGCCATGCAACAATCTTGTTAACAGGTAACGCTGCTAAATTCGGAGGCTGTTGTTTGTATCCGCTTTCATGCGTGACCTACCTGCAGTCACGCGCGAACGTGAGCGAGATTACGAGGTTTGACCACTGACCATCCGGTGACCACTTAACAGCATGCTTAGTCAATACCTCCTAGAACCAATCTGCAGGCGGGCGATCGCCGGTCATCGGTGACTTCTTAAATGAAGCAACACTAGAATACAGAACTATGGCCCTACGATCGTTCAAATATTATAAGGTTCTGCAGATAACGTTAGCCAAGCTGTTCAACAAGAAAAAAAGATCGAAAAAAACGCGGTGCAAGATGCGATCTTAAGACCCTACGGTGTTTGATCGTCTGAGGTCTGACGACCGAACACCGTGGGTTTTATAACTGTCTCTTTCACCGTGTTTTGTAAATCGTTGCACACGTTGGCTAACGTTAGCAGGGACACGTGGTACATAATGGGAAGTACGGGTAGCACACGGATTTGTGTAATTCTAATGCTTGAAGTGAGTAACTGTAGTCGAACAAGCAGTGTCACTGGAGCCATTTACTTCGCCACGGACACTCGTCTGACGAGTCCCCTTGTCGAAACGTTGGCGACAACGACAATATTCCTTATTTGGTCAGCCCCATGAACCAAAACGGTTCATTAGTTTAGGATCCGGCAATGTTATCTGGTGCCTCCATTTGATTACAAGTTATTCGGTGCCTCCGTTCACCACCCGCCCATAGGCGCAAAGCTGCTTGCTGTACGAGTTTGCGAAAGACAAGGAAATGACTCACGATGTTCGTGAAGTCGAACACGGCTTTGCGGTTGCGTTTGGTCAGTACTGACGGCTTCTGGGAGCCACGGAAAGACCGCGAAAGCCGACTGCTATCTTCGCAAGGGCCACTGCGCGTGGTTTCTGGTGCCGACGAAATGGCCGGGGACGCGCACGGGGGCTGCGAGTGGGACCGATTGTTATCCACGCTGAATTCGGCAGAGTCTCCACTCAAGCCGGTCGACGACTTCGAAGCGTTCCAATCTCGGAGTCCGGCCGGCGAAGCTCGCTGTGGCTCCGGAGTTGCGGACCTTATGGCGCTGCTGCTGACGCTGTCGCTATTCGCCGAAGGCTCGGCCGTCCGCTTTGTCTCCACCTGAGCACCGGTGTCAGTGGTCGAGCTCGTGCGTGGCTCTTGGATTTTCTCCGCCGCGCCCACTTGCGGTCTCGGAGTGCCCGCGATGGCGGCGAACTTAACCAAGCGAGGAGCCAGGGACGCCTCGGAGTCCATGGCCTGACTGGCGGCTTCAGATGCCGGTGTCACGCTGGAAGATACATGCGACGTCGTTGCCCTCCCGAGGTTGTCCTCCACTGGAGCGTCCACCTTTGTGACACCCTTGGCCTCCGCCTTGTACGCCCTTCTCGAGGCCTGGCCAGACGAGGAAACTGTCAAGGAGGGCTTTCTCGAAGACTGATGCCGTCGAGAGTGCGTCTTGGAGCCGGAGTCGTCTCGTCCGCGGGAGTCTTCGCTTGCACGCCGCTTGGCATCGTGCTTCGGAGCAGCCACGGACGAAAGGCTGACGCCGCTTTCAGCTCGACTCCGCCGCCTATCTCGACGGCTACCAGGCGCGGTCGAATCTCTGCAGCTTGTGGTCTCGGACGAGACAGCCATCGGACCAAGAGTCACCTCGTCGGCTTCGGCCGTAGACGTTGACGAGGGCGTTGTACCCTCGGCCTCCTCCTTCGACGAGCAAGGCCGCTGCCTTTTGCTGCAGCCGGCACCGGACTTCTCGCTGAGAGGCGTCTTGGACATAATGCTGGCCGCAGAGAAGAAAAAGCGCGTGATGAACGTACGGGGCAGCGTACGGAAACGTCCGTTCCTAAGCAAGCACCATTCTTCTTCTGGTCGGAATGCACGCTCGGCCGCGAGCTGCGCGTGCGATCGGTGCTACTTTTACTTCTTCGTATTCGATCCTTGACAGCTGCCGAACCGGTGCCGTCAGTATTTTTTTGTAGGTGGTGGTGATAAACTTTATTGAAAGGGGGAAGGGTAAAGAGGGACGTGGCTGAGGGTTAGGGCTCAAGTAAGGCCCTGGGCCTGCTTGGCCTTTTCCGCCCAGTCCACCAGTTCAAGTTGTCGGTCGACGTCCCCGGAACTGAGCCAAGCTGTCCAGTCAGTCTCGCTGCTGACGGGGGGATGAGAGAACGGGAGCGAGGTGCATTCCCACATTATGTGTGTTAGTGTTCCTGTTTCTGAACAGAGCCTACATTTGTCGCTTTCCCTGCCCCCTGTGATTTTGTTAATGTATTTTGGGTGTGGGTATGTATTTGTCTGAAGTCGTCGAAACGCGACCGCTTGCGTTTTGTCGAGTTGCTTGGCCGGTGGTGGCAGCGCGCGACGCCTCAAGCGATACCGATGAGCTATTTCATAATAAGTCTCGCAAGGTTCCTCGTGTCTCTCCTCCTCATTCACGCCGTCCGCATCCGCGGACGAGGCTCGGCGCGCGAGATCTCGAGCCAAACTGTGAGCCGACGCGTTGCCGGGCACAGCCGCGTGAGCGGGGGTCCACACGAGGGTTTTCAAGCCGCTTAGGGGGCGTCGTGTGAGGACATGGTACGCCTGTTTGCAAATTCTACCACGGACGAAATTGCCGATGGCCTGCTTGCTGTCGCTGATGACGGTATTCGCTTCCGCATGCATGGCCATGGCAATCGCGGTTTCCTCCGCTTCCACCACTCGGCCAGCCGTGATTGTTGTATGTTCTATCAGTCCTCCGTTGTGATCCGCTACCACCGCGGTCATGAGGTCGCCCCGAGGGTGTCTGGCTGCGTCTGTGTAGAGCACTCCATCTTGCGAGCCGTAGCGTCGCCAAATGGCTTCACTACGGGCCTGCCGACGGCCCTGATGGAACTCGGGGTCCATGTTGAGGGGTAGAGGTGGGGCATAAATATGCCCCCTGACCTTTCGCGGAATCGTAATGTACTCTATCCCCTCGGGGATAGCCGCGATACTAAGCTTCCGGAGGACTGTGCGGCCAGCCGGGGTTAGCGAGAGACGACGGACTTGGGCTGTGTGGTGAGCGTCTAAGAGCTCCTCGATCGTGTTATGCATGCCTAAGGCCTCTAGCCTTGCGGTGGCTGCGTGGTCCGGAAGGCCCAAGGCTGCCTTTGTGCTTCGTCGGATCATGGTGTTTAATTTGGCTAAGTCCGTGGCTGCGAGTTTGACATATGGTGTCGAGTACATGGTTCTGCTGGTTATGTATGCCTGCACAAGCCGAAGCAGATCGCCCTCGCCCATGCCGTGGTGCCGATTAGCCACCCGGCGAATGAGCTGTAGTGTGTAGTTGGTCGCCCTCTGGAGTTTCTTTAACATGAGCCCGCAGCGCAGCGTGTTCTGAAAGTCTAGCCCCAATATTTTGATACTGGGGCGCTCCGGGGTGTTAAGTTCTCCGACCTTAAGTTCAAGGAAGCACCTTCTCCGTGGTAATCCCCTGGGACATCTACTTCTGCCGGGCTTGATAAGGAGGTATTCGGATTTTTCCGGTGAGCACGTCAGGCCCCTCGACTCCGCATAAGCTTGTACGACGTCGATGCCGCGTTGCATGATCTCTTGAAGAGTTTGTGGATCATCCGCCGCTGCCCATAACGTCACGTCGTCAGCGTAGAGGCTGTGGTGAAGCCCAGGGATAGAGCACAGCAGTTCCGGGAGCCCGCGCATCGCCACGTTAAAGAGAAAAGGGGAGATCACTGATCCCTGCGGCGTGCCTCGGCTCCCCAGCTCTATAAATTCAGTTTCATGTTCGCCGACTTTGTTCCGGCACTTCCGGTCGGTGAGAAAGTTTCGGACGTATTGGTATGCTCGGTTTCCGACACCCAGCTGGGTCAGGCCCTCGAGCACCGCTGCGTGGGCGACATTGTCGAAGGCCTTCTTCAGGTCGAGGCCCAGGAGGCACAGGAATCGGCGAGCGTCCGCCGGACTTTCGGGTTGCATCACCTGCCTTTTTAACTGAAGGAGCACATCTTGGGAGGACAGATGTGGCCTGAAACCAAACATAGAGTGGGGGAACTCGTCCCCATCTTCTACGTGTTCATTGAGACGGTCTAGGACCACGTGCTTCATCAGTTTGCCGACGCATGATGTGAGTGAAATCGGCCTGAGGTTGTCCGCATTGAGTGGTTTGCCTGGTTTTGGTATAAAGACGATCGTTGACGTCTTCCACTCTTCCGGGATGGCGCCCGTCTTCCAGCATTCGTTAATGAACTCGGTGAGCTGCTCCATTGCGGCCTCGTCCAGGTTGCGTAGGATCTTGTTGGTAACGCGGTCCGAACCCGGCGCCGAGTTCGTCCGCAGCTTGTAGGCGGCTGCCGACACCTCAGCGAACGTAATGTCTTCGTCTATGTGGGGGTTTTTTTGTAAGCGAACGCGTTTACATGGAAACGTGTCATCTTTAACGCGATATAGCTAAGAGCCCCTTGTCGCAGAAAATCCGGCGCCGGCTTCGGCGTCAGCGGAGTTGTCCGTGAGCAAAACTTTCCGTATATATTTAGGTATATGTTTATGCCACGCATTGCTATATGACATACGGTATATGAGGGTTATATTGCCACAGCATTCTACATTCTTGACAAACTATTCCTTGGAATATTGAGATAGACAGCCCACAAACGACAGCCCACAAACAAATGTCATGAAACAAAACACCTACAGCTCATACCTTTTATGTTAAATCTCCACAGACTTAAATAGTAAAAGTGCAAAACAATAGCAGAGACCTGAAAATGATGTTTTCTTTCCTTTTGTTTTTTGGCACGGATATGCACTACCTCCGGGATCCGTCCACGCAAGAGGCCGCGTTTCTACCAGAAAGCTCGCCTTCGTGCATAACGTTCGGCGCCAGCCTCTCCCGGTAAACATTGCGGTTACATAAGCTGTAGTGGCCGGGAAGCGTGAGGAGCAGTGAAGGATCTTTGAATTCTATCGCATTCCTCTCTCAAAAGCGAAGCTTAAGCGACCTCAAAATTTTCCCCATTGCGTTGTGTTTTGAGATGGCAACGGGTCATGGATCTTTGAATATTATCGCGTTAAAGGCGAAGCCTAAGCGTCCTGCAAGTTTTTGGATAAAACCGGAGTATCCTCTCTTTGAGATGGTGGTTCTGTCTTGCGGCGGCCGGCGCGTTTCATATAAGGGTCGTTCAATCAAGTCAAGCGCAGAGTTCGTTTCGTGAGGAATAAAAGGGCTGTCCTGCGGAATCAAAACATTGTGTTTTTCGATATGATCGTCTTTTAGGAAATCCACCACCCCCAATATTTAATCAGTGCTCGGATGCCACAAACGTAGCAAGACGTTTCAGGTAATTTTACGGCACAGTTGGACTGCCTGCTTCACTTTCTCATCAGTGAAAGAATGATCCGACGAACTCGTTCGCACACCTATGACGCCTTCTTCCACCGACGTTAGGACAGTAACATGGCTGTGGCAGTAACAAAATAGTTTCCTAGAAAAATTGTTAGAATGAAAAGAGAGAGATCATTTAATTGAAAGAAGGCAGAGAGGTCGGCCTGAGCTAAGGTGCTCTAGCCTGCTACTCTGCACAGGGGGAGGGGGAAGGGGGACATAAAGATGTGATGAGGGATGATGATGACATAGCAAGAGGGATGCGCAAAGATGAAAGCAAGTTCAGCACTCTGATGATAAACATTCACAAATGTCATCCATGAAGCCACAATCAGGTTTCGCCTCAAGTCTGTAGTCACCGATTTGAACTTAAAAATAGAGGCGTTAGGACGAAGCTGGTGTGGGCCTCCCCTGCGTGAACAGCACAAGCGCCAAACGAAATCTTTATAGCATATAAAGAGCTGCGATAAGCGGCTCTAGCACGGCGAGCACTTGTAGGGCACGTTTAGCGGCCGGAGTCTCGAGACCACCGAGAATCACGCGCATTGATTCTACTAGGTGCTTCAGCATTTTTTGTACACTCTCCTTCTGATTGTATTCATCTCCTTGCTTGCCCGTAGTGTCACCGGTTTCATTGGCCCTATAATTCTTGGCTTCATGGCGCAGAGGATCGCTAGTGCCCGCTGGCATGTTAGAATGAACTCTGTCACTGGTGCCTATGGGAGCTTGCAAGCGTGCATGGTGGTTCAGTCAGCGTGGGCATGACGGTTAAAACTTGAATGCGCCGGCACTTTTTCTGGCTTCCAGAGGCTTTGTCACTTTGCAGATTGATCATATGGAACAAAATTTGACTTTATATATATATATATATATATATATATATATATATTGCCACATCCTATATGGTCGCCGCGGGTATGTGCCAGGCGATGAGAACGACGCTGAAGTGGCGCGCGAGTGGAAAAACAGAGACGACAACGACGTCGCGTTGACTGCTCTCATAACAGTGTTTTTACACGTCCTCTACGCCGGCTTTCCCGTCTCCTACTAGGCTGCGACACTGGTGGAGGTGCGGGGTATGGCTCCGCGAAGGGGTGCCGAGCATGAGACAATCCTACCCCGCACCTCCACGACGACGCCTCGATGGCGTTCCCCATCTCCGGCTCGTTACACCCCACCGACCCGTCGCGATTTTTCTGACGCCTCTAGGGGCAGGTCCCCTAGCCCGCGCCGGGGAAACTAGACGCAGCGACCTCCGGGGGTGAGGTTGCAAACCGGCTAGCTACCCAAGAACCCCCATCTCCGACGATCGACGACTCTACAACTCCGACGACTCCAACCACACCTCCTGTAACCGACGCCGTCAGCGCCGATCTTGTCGTTTGCATTGACGGCCACCAAGTGGCCGCTCTCGTCGATACTGGTTCGCATTTTTCGATAATCAGTCAAAAGCTGGCCGACAGGCTGCGAAAAGTGAAGACGCCATGGACCGGGCCCAGCATCAGAGCTGCCGGTGGCCAGTTGATGACGCCGATAGGAAAATGCACAGCCAGAATAGCAATCGCCGGAGCCACCTTCGTCGCCACCCTCGTCATTCTCTTTGAGTGTTGTAAAGAACTTATATTGGGGATGGATTTTTTGAGAGAGTATGGTGCAGTGATTAATGTCCGTGACCTCGTCGTCACATTTTCTACGAGTTCAGACGACGTCGACCCCGCAGAACACCAGCGACCCCGCTTACGTATCGCCGACGACGACGTCACGCTTCCGCCGCGAAGCTGTTCCCTCGTGCCTGTAATCTGTGACAACTTGAACACTGGGACTGGCGTCGCTGAACACATCGACGCACTGGTACTTAGTCAAGGCGTTTCCATCGCCAGGGCCGTAATTAACGTACACGACGGACGTGCTGAACTCCTGCTGACGAATTTTACCTGGGAACGTCGACACATTGTTAAAGGCACGGCTGTTGCTTACTTCGACGAATTTACGTCAATACAGGACTGCCTCTCAGTGGAGCACGCGACGTTCACTGTGGCTGTGCCTGCCCCTATGGTCGATATCAGTACTACCTTATCGCCCGTCGAACGCAGCAGCCTTCTTGAGCTCATCGATGAGTTTAAGAGCTGCTTCTCATCCACGTCACGAGTTAGCCAGACGCCGCTCACTAAGCACCGTATTGTCACCGAAGCCGACGCCAGACCAATTCGGCAGAATCCTTATCGTGTAGCACCGAAAGAGCGCGAGGCAATCCAGACACAAGTGAAGACGATGCTTGACGACGGCGTCATTCGGCCATCTAAGAGTCCTTGGGCATCGCCTGTCGTATTGGTGAAAAAGAAGGATGGTAGCCTGCGCTTCTGCGTCGACTACCGAAAACTCAACCTGATCACAAAGAAAGACGTTTATCCGCTACCGCGTATCGACGATTCACTGGACAGGCTACGAAACGCACGTTACTTTTCGTCGATGGATTTGAAAAGCGGCTACTGGCAAATAGAAGTTGATGAGAGAGACCGTGAGAAGACCGCTTTTGTTACGCCCGACGGACTTTATGAATTTCAGGTACTCCCCTTCGGTTTGTGCTCTGCGCCGGCAACGTTTCAACGACTAATGGACACTGTACTCTCAGGCCTCAAATGGCAAACCTGTCTAGTCTACCTCGACGACGTGATTGTTTTCTCCGTAACGTTCGAGGAACACTTACGGAGACTAAAGACGGTCTTTGAAGCAATACGCTCAGCTGGTCTAACTTTAAAACCTGAAAAGTGCCATTTTGGCTTTGAAGAACTTCAATTTCTCGGTCACGTTGTTAGTCGTGAAGGTGTCCGACCTGACCCTGATAAAATATCTGCCGTTGCTAATTTCCCGACGCCATCAGATAAAAAGGCCGTGCGACGTTTTCTGGGCCTTTGCGCCTACTACCGACGGTTTATTGCGGAATTTTCGCGCGTCGCATGGCCATTGACCCATCTTACCAGAGAAGATGTACCCTTTATGTGGGGTGAAGACCAGCAACGGGCTTTTGATGACCTACGGCAACGGCTGCAGGCGCCTCCCGTGCTCGCACACTTTGATGAAGACGCTCCTACGATTCTTCATACCGACGCTAGTAATGTCGGCCTTGGCGCAGTGCTTGTACAGCGGCAGGACGGCACCGAAAGAGTGATTGCTTACGCCAGCAGGACGCTATCAAGGACGGAGGCTAACTACTCCACTACAGAAAAAGAATGTCTCGCTCTGGTGTGGGCCGTCCTGAAATTTCGGCCATATTTGTATGGTCGGAGTTTCACCGTTGTCAGTGATCATCATGCACTTTGCTGGCTGACTAATTTAAAAGATCCAGCTGGTCGGCTTGCGCGCTGGAGTCTTCGGCTCCAAGAGTTCGACTTCACGGTTGTGTACAAATCGGGGAAACGACACACCGACGCCGACTGCCTCTCTCGGTCTCCTGTTGAGGCTGCAGTCAGCGACGATGATGACGCGGGTTTTCTAGGCGTGCTAGATACTGTCGACGTTTCACGCCACCAACGCGAGGACGCAGAACTGGTTCCTCTTTTCAATTGCTTAGAGGGAAAAACAAGCAGCGTGCCGAGGTTATTCGCGAGAGGGCTGCCTTCGTTTTGCTTACGCCACGACGTTCTCTATAAAAAGAACTTTTCACCTAATGGCAGCAGCTACCTACTCGTCATTCCCGCATCTCTTCGCGACGAAGTCCTACATGCCTGTCACAACGAGCCGACCGCTGGTCACTTGGGATACACCCGCACATTGGCAAGAATTAGGCTAAAGTATTATTGGCCAAGACTTGCGTCGATCGTGAAACGTTACACACAGACATGCCTAGATTGCCAGCGCCGCAAAGCCCTACCCGGCAAGCCAGCTGGACTACTGCATCCTGTTCAGATACCGCAAGCGCCATTCGAACAAATTGGCATGGACCTTTTAGGTCCGTTTCCACTGTCTATTGCCGGAAATAGATGGATAATCGTCGTCACGGATTATCTTACGCGATACGCCGAAACAGGTGCTATTCCAACGTGGAACAGCAGCCGAAGCGGCGCGATTCTTCGTGGAAGCCGTCGTCCTAAGGCATGGCGCTCCCGCAGTGGTCATAACAGACAGAGGATCTGCGTTCACGGCTGCGCTTCTGGATACCGTGTTGCGACTAAGTGGTACCACTCACCGAAAGACCACGGCTTATCATCCCCAAACCAATGGGCTGACAGAACGTATGAATAAGACACTGGCAGACATGATGAGTATGTACATCGACGTCGACCACAAGAACTGGGACGAGATTTTACCATACGTTACATTTGCGTATAACACGGCTCGCCAAGAGACAACACGCGTGACGCCTTTCAACCTCGTTTACGGACGCGAAGTGACAACAATGTTGGACGCAATGCTGCCACACGAGTGCGGTGACGACGAGACTGGTGCCGAGGAGTTTACGCAACGCGCAGAGGAAGCCAGGCAGCTTGCGCGTTTGCGAATCCAACAACGACAGGAATACGATGCCCGACACTACAATCTTCGGCACAGACCCGTCACATACAACGTCGGTGACCAGGTGTGGGTCTGGACTCCGATTCGTCGGCGGGGGCTGTCTGAGAAGCTCCTGCGAAGATACTTCGGCCCATACACAGTTCTGCGCCGCATCAGCGATGTGAATTATGAAGTTGTCCCCGACAGCCATAACTGCTCCAAACGCCGGCGGCATCTGCCCGAGGTTGTGCACGTGCTTCGTATGAAGCCCTACATTTCCTCGTGACCTCAACTTTGCACCGTCTGTGCACAGCCTTCGGCGGTTGGTGCATCGGGACGATGCCTTTTTTTCCAAAGGGGGGGCAAATGCCACATCCTATATGGTCGCCGCGGGTATATGCCAGGCGATGAGAACGACGCTGAAGTGGCGCGCGAGTGGAAAAACAGAGACGACAACGACGTCGCGTTGACTGCTCTCATAACAGTGTTTTTACACGTCCTCTACGCCGGCTTTCCCGTCTCCTACTAGGCTGCGACAATATATATATATATTCTGCAATTCGCAATGTATATGTATATGCGTGGAGAATTGTTCCCTTCTGCGTTTGGATAAAAACGAGTGTTTTGAAATTTATGCTAATAAAGGCAAATTAAACGTAATAAATAAAACCACAAGAATATCTAAAGCTGCAATCTTGAAATTAGACAAATCTATCCACTAACTATCAATTTGGTGGTAATCGAACGATAGCACGTGGTACCGGAGTTATACCTCTGGTAATTTTAGTATGAAACTCTGTGGCAGAAGCTGCCTCCGTGCTCTTTTCCTGCGCAAATCGTACGATCGGAAGAATTGGCGAAGGCATCGCCTTCAGGAAACAGTAGCCTTTACTCAAAAAAAAAAAGAGAGAGAGAGATATAAAGAGAAACTACCTTTCGAGTTTCCGACGTCATTTTTTCGCGTTAAATGATGTTCTAAAGTTGCTGAACCGTTAAAAAGTACCAGCAAACTATAATTGTTTCTGCGAGCTGTAGTTTCGTTTTCGGCGCCCAGGAGGTGGATGCTTCATGACGTCACGATGCTCGCTAACTCCATTCCTGCGATCATCGCCACGAGTGCTACCAGAAAATATGCGCGCGGCGCTCGTATATATTATTATTATTATTTTGTGTGTGGGGCACCATCACACCTAGCCTTCATGCAAAACGACGTCATCCAATTTTTAAATGCGTAGTGGAGTCACGATAGTGTCGACGATACAATGTCAGCCATTTCCACACAAATTTAGTGCCAAATTAAAAGATCTTAAAGGTGTTTCCCAACATTCATGCTTCAGAAGTGTGATCATTTTAAGAGTGAGGAACCTGTGGAAGAGCTTCTATACAAATTCAAAAATAGGTCTCTGTTATTTTGAGTGCGCTAGTCGCGTCTGTATGAATCCAATTAACGGTACAAGAGTGGTTTCTTTTTCTCGTTTTTGGCTATTTTTTTATGACGGGCCCTGAAGGTGCCTTTAGTGTACGCGTTTAACATAAACAGCGAAGTTCTCGTTTAGCTCTTGTCACTGGTTTTCCTACGATCAGTGCGCAGATTGCGCGTGCATATGCCAATTTGTATGTACGAGCGGCAGGCATCTGTGGACGCCCCACCCATTTGTACGCAGAAGCCCCCCTCTCCGACGAAAAAGAACTTATGAAAGTTCTCATATATATATATATCTATATATATATATATATATATATATATATATATGATTGTTATATGATATATATATGATATTTGTTGCATACACAGATGGTTAACAGGTAACACAAACACACACATACACACATTATATATATATATATATATATATATATATATATAAAAGTTAGGATAAGTATCGAATATCCAAATTGAAAGGTGTGTGTGTGTGTGCGATCGCGCGTGCGTGTGTGCGAGCGTCTTCTTTTTTTTTCGATAATTGCCTCTTAAGCATATGATTGGTGTAAAAGCGGGCTTTCACAGGTGTTCCTTACAGGTAACAACTAAGTGTCGCCATCTAACGGCTCCTTGATAAGCCTCGCAGAGCTCTCTCTGCTCTGCGCCGCGAGATGCCGTTACGTCGCAATCAGTTTGTATTCCTGGCGCGCGAGCGCCGAACTGCAGGCATAAATCAAGTTGGCTTCAATCCAATCCAATTTGTATTCCTGCTTAGCATTCCATATATGGTCCCTGTCACAATGGCCCCTGTTATCCATGATCATCTCATATAAATAATGGTACTGAAGCTCATCTTGGCATCATCAGCGTCTAAAGAAGACAGACAGTAGGTGTATACACGTACGGCACTTCCAATACGAAGATAATTTGTTAGCGCAGTTGTATTTCATTCAAGAATTTGACAATCAAAATCTTTGGAATACTTTATTGTGGCAAAAGTGCAGGAGAAGAACGGCTGTTAGTGCTTATATCAGGTAAAAAAAAAAACTACAATGCCTGCAATGCGTGTGTTTAACCTACCTCGACCAGAAATACTGAACCAATACCGAGGCACCGGTTTCTCTGCAGTGAACAGGCAGCCGTTGCAGGACAACGTTGTGCTGCATGCCACGGGCTTCAGTGCGGACGCAATTGACGTCACAAACACAAAATATTTCCCATCTGAAATCAAGCGGATGAGGTCGCCACTGTGCAATGCGTGCAAAGAGCTAGAATGCATAGCCCACTTAATTAATATGCGCTTGCAGGCTATTTACACTACAAAGAATGACCTTAAAGTCCGCACTGAACATCCACTGATGACCGTCAATGCCTTGAGCTAAGACGCCTCCAGGCTCCTTGGCCGATGGACTGGCGCTTCCGGTGCGTCTCGCGCAACCAAGGCACTTTTGAGTTTCCTTTATAGACACTGGTCTCAAAGAGACACTTCAGCTGAGTGTTGTGTTTTGTGTATGTTGTGTATCTGCGACGTAAACTCTGCATATCGTGTCATTTTTCATCACACCCATCTGGAGTAGCATGCTAGGCATGTCGCCAGACCCACCTCTCGAGGATTCATTAAATATTCTCTCTCTCTTTTATATATATATATATATATATATATATATATATATATATATATATATATATATATATATATATATATATTATACGTCACTTTAGGTAAATATTCTTCACTTGAAGTTTGCTATGTATGTTACCATTGAAGAGTTGTTGCTTTTCCTCAAAGAAAATATTCGCTGCGAATCAATATTCGCAGCCCAGTTCTTTCTAATGTTCGTATTCATTTCAACTCGAAAGTTTCGCTGTTTCATCATCATCGTCATCGTCAGCCAATGTTTATGCCCACTACAGGATGGAGGCCTCTCCCTGCTATCTCCAATTACCCGTCTTGCGCTGGCTGATTCCAACTTGCACCTGCAAATTTCCTAATTCCATCACCCGACCTAGTCTTCTGCCGTGCTCGACTGCGCTTCCTTTCCCTTGGCATCCATTCTGTAATTTAATGGTCCACCGGTGATCTATCCTACGCATTACATGGCCTGCCCAGCTTCATCTTTTTTTTTTATTAATGTCAACTATAATATCGGATATCCCCGTTTGCTCTCTGATCCAGACCGCTCTCTTCATGTCTTTAACATTACACCTAACATTATTCGTTCCATAGCTCTTTGCGCGGTCTTTAACTTGTTCTCGAGCTTACTTGTTACCTTCAAGTTTCTGCACCATAAGTTAGCACCGGTAGAATGCAATTATTGCACAGTTCTTTTTCAACGGCAATGGTAAGCTGCCAGTCGGGACTTTGTAATGCCTGCGTATACACTCCACCTCATTTTTGTTCTTCTGTAAGTTTCCTTCTCATGATCAGGGTCCTCTGTGAGCAATTGACCTAGATCTATAATCCATACTCCTTTTACCTCAGCTGCGCACCAACTGTGGCAAACAATCAGTTCATTTTTCAGCTTTTTCATTTAGGAATTCATACCACTTTGCGTCAAGACATCACGTTCAACATCCATATTTAAAAAAACATCTGAAGAATCTTCTTCTAACAGAAAATATTTAACATTAACCTTTTTTTCTTTTTTAACCCCTATTACTCCAAATATTCCGCTGTTCCGGAACCTTTCTTTTTTATTGATGGTCATGTATTCTTTATGTATATTTTGTACTGTTGCGCGTTTGGGTGAAATTTATTGTATTATTTTTTTTTGCCTGTCCGTTACTGTCAATTTCGTTTAGTTAACTTAGTTTTACTACATTTGCTCCTTGCGATTGTATAACTTCCTGCGTTGGATTTATGGTAACTCCGAAATGCACAAGTATATCTTGTTTTGTATGCTCCATTACGTACTTTCTTCACGTTTCCTTGTATATGATTTTAATGTGTGCTCCTCGTTGCTTTAGAAAAAGCATATTTATAGATAACAGGAGGTCCCGATACAGTCATCGACTATGGGACCTCCTTCTGTATATTATTGTTGTTTATAACCTTTAATATATCGTGACTAAATCTATTTCAATTTAATTCAATTCAGTAAACGTACTCCTGTACCGACCTTACAGGCTGACTGGCGATCTAGAATTCTTGTTGCCTTGCCAGGCTATTGAACATTATCTTTATCTTCTGCGCATTAATCTTCAACCCCACTCTTACACTTTCTCGGTTAAGGTTTTCAATCATTTGTTCTAATTTGTCCCCACTATCACTGAGTTTCGCTATTTAAACACCCCTAATTTTTGTTCAAGGAAGGATACGCGGATAGGATCTTTTTTCAGCCATAATGCGATACAGCATATTAGTTACAGAAATTAAATAAAAAATTAAGGCCCAAGTCGAAGCGAAAGAAAACGAAAAAAAGGAATCAACATTCAAATGCTCTGCATCTACATCTAAGTATAACGTAGGGATTGTTTTCGCTTCATTCTGTTCCTTCTCCGTTACTGGGTGTAGCGTTGCTCGGACCAATGACGATACGCGAAAAGGAGTAGCACGGGAATCTAATCATCGCATTATCCCGAAGCTGATTATTCACGAGGGAGCACTCGTAACAAATGACCTCTCTGCGGCGGTCTATATAAAAACGTATCCTTTATAGGACCAAGTCACTGAAGTACAATAACTGCCCCCCACCCCTCAACGAAGCAAATCAAATAACCCAGTCAAGAGGAGGGCATCGCACGATGCGTCACAATGTGAGAAGAATCCTTGTGCAGTAGAGGGGCAGATGTGCCACAGCAACCCGCCACGGTAGCTCAGTGGCTATGACGTCATGCTGCTGATCTCGACGTCACGGGTTCGACCCAGGCCGCCGCGGCCGCATTTCGGTGGGGGCGAAGTGCAAAAATGCTCGTTTACTTAGATTTGGGTGCACGTTAAGGAAGCCCAGGTGGTCGAAATGAATCCGGACTCCCCCACTACGGCATATTTTTGAACCCCTCAATCTAATATTAAAACCTAAATGAAAGTAAAGGAAACCCTCACCACCAAGGTATAGCAGGTTTAAGTCAATCGGAAGTAAATTAATAGGGGCATAAAATCTAAAGTGCAATTTGAGAAAGAAGCCAATTATAAAAAATAAACCGAGGTAAGCCTACATGAAAATAATACACAACAAGAGCAGGGATCAGGTATTAGTGCATATGGAAAAGTCTGCATTGGTCCGACATGTGTTGCCTGAATATTCTGCCCAGTGCTTTATCATGACATAGACAGCAAAAGAAAGATAGGAAGATGGAGATAAAAAAAAGGAAGGAAAGAAGAGAAAGGGAGAAAAAAAGCAGGACGGCAGATGAGGTCAGTAACAAAGAGGTCTCAGGCAGGTCAATCAGTGTGCCGTGCAGCAGGAGCAGATGCCTGGATCAGCATGACTGCAACCTCCGATAATAGACTTCAAAACTGTACCTAAGCAGTTTAGGAGAGAGCGGCAGCAAACATGAGACACCCACTACTGAAAAAAAGACGCATATTGCAGGGGAAAGATGCACTGGTGCCGAGAGATACTGACAAGATAAGTACAGAATAAAAAAAAAAAACTGGCAGGGCTGAGTAGGGAGAGCAGACATTCCGTCCATATATAGCGTCCCCGCAGACAAGCTCCACCTTAGTGGGCATAACAAAGACACTATAGAGCGAACAGCGAGGCGTAAGGTGGGATTATTAGGAAAGGGAGAAAAATTAAAGAGAAAAAGAAAGAACAAAGGAAGAAGAAAATATTGATGCGAGATGTCTTAAATATTGATGCCTGAAGGAATGATCTAATTAGGAGGTTTCAGGGAAAGTGAATGAAAACGTGAGGCGATAGAGGCGAATGAGTAGTGCTCTTTTCCGTTGGTCATTAAGAATGGAGTTATAAAGAGCAGGCGTCACAGAAGGCTGGTGATTGTCCTTAAGGAAACCAGCAAGAGCAGTGAGAGGACATTCATTGAAATAGTGCTGCAAGTCCGAGCAAGGTGTGCCACGCGCACAATTACTGTGTGACAAAAGATGAAAGTGGAAATAGTAAAAAGGAAAGCGGTCATGAGCTGTGATGAGGTTAACGATGGGTTTTTTTCGGCGGGAAGACGCAGGAGGTTTGCTATTAACGTTCTTAATCCATAGAAGGAGTGCAGTGTCACTGCTTTCTCGCGTCCAAGTCGCATTCCACTGGAAGAAGGAAGTGGCGCGCATCTTTGTCTTTGCGGATGAAGGGGTGGCAAGAAGATACCTGGATAAACCATGTGAAGGGCGGAATTAGCAAAGGGGTCTGTCAGCTCATTGCCATCGACTCCCCGATGCGCTGGAAAATGAAAGAGAGACACTCGACACCAAGTAGATATGGAGAGGAGGAGTTGCTTGATATCCCGCACATAGACATTGGTGGTTGTTAAAGTATTCAATGCAGTAAGTAACGAAAGACAATCGGAGTACATGTGCAAAGAGGCAGTATGGGGCTGAGTGCGGAGGTAGGATAGTGCTTCTAATAACGCGATAATTTCGTTGGCATAAGAGCAAGTGGCACCGATAAGTTTATACCTGCCGACCTTTGTGATGTGGCCATGTGGGTTGAAAAGTATAACTGCGGCGCCAACAGAATGTGAAGTATAGGAGCCATCGGTGTATAGATGGTATGCCGGGAGAGCTGTTACAGAGGGTACCTCATGGAGTTGAAGGGAATGATAAATGAAGTGGTGTTTAAGGCTGGGATGACAGTTCCAAGGGTTCAGAGGGTACTGAACAAGCAAATGATGGTAAGTGGCAGGGCCATAAACGGTAAGGGCTTTAAGCGCGAATAAGGAAAAGTGGGCACTTAAACGGTCGAGTTCTGTGGGGAGTGGTAGGGCATTGGCCAAAACCTGGAGAGATGTTGTACGTGTCGTACGAAATGCTATGGTGACAGTAAGAAGAAGAGTACGTTCGCGACGTGCACTCTGTCACGTCTTAAGCAGGAACGCCGACAGTATATGAATCTGTTTCAGCTGTCCAAATTTTCATGTTGAAGATCGGCAAAGTAAAGTTATAATATATATCATCATCATCATCAGCCTGGTTACGCCCACTGCAGGGCAAAGGCCTCTCCCATACTTCTCCAACAACCCCGGTCATGTACTAATTGCGGCCATGCCGTCCCTGCAAACTTCTTAATCTCATCCGCCCACCTAACTTTCTGCCGCCCCCTGCTACGCTTCCCTTCCCTTGGGATCCAGTCCGTAACCCTTAATGACCATCGGTTATCTTCCCTCCTCATTACATGTCCTGCCCATGCCCATTTCTTTTTCTTGATTTCAACTAAGATGTCATTAACTCGCGTTTGTTCCCTCACCCAATCTGCTCTTTTCTTATCCCTTAACGTTACACCTATCATTCTTCTTTCCATAGCTCGTTGCGTCGTCCTCAATTTGAGTAGAACCCTTTTCGTAAGCCTCCAGGTTTCTGCCCCGTAGGTGAGCACTGGTAAGACACAGCTATTATACACTTTTCTCTTGAGGGATAATGGCAACCTGCTGTTCATGATCTGAGAATGCCTGCCAAACGCACCCCAGCCCATTCTTATTCTTCTGATTATTTCCGTCTCATGATCCGGATCCGCCGTCACTACCTGCCCTAAGTAGATGTATTCCCTTACGACTTCCAGTGCCTCGCTGCCTATTGTAAATTGCTGTTCTCTTCCGAGACTGTTAAACATTACTTTAGTTTTCTGCAGATTAATTTTTAGACCCACTCTTCTGCTTTGCCTCTCCAGGTCAGTGAGCATGCATTGCAATTGGTCCCCTGAGTTACTAAGCAAGGCAATATCATCAGCGAATCGCAAGTTACTAAGGTATTCTCCATTAATTTTTATCCCCAATTCTTCCCAATCCAGGTCTCTGAATACCTCCTGTAAACACGCTGTGAATAGCATTGGAGAGATCGTATCTCCCTGCCTGACGCCTTTCTTTATTGGGATTTTGTTGCTTTCTTTATGGAGGACTACGGTGGCTGTGGAGCCGCTATAGATATTTTTCAGTATTTTTACATACGGCTCGTCTACACCCTGATTCCTTAATGCCTCCATGACTGCTGAAGTTTCGACAGAATCAAACGCTTTCTCATAATCAATGAAAGCTATATATAAGGGTTGGTTATATTCCGCACATTTCTCTATCACCTGATTGATAGTGTGAATATGATCTATTGTTGAGTAGCCTTTACGGAATCCTGCCTGGTCCTTTGCTTGACAGAAGTCTAAGGTGTTCCTGATTCTATTTGCGATTACCTTAGTAAATATTTTGTAGGCAACGGACAGTAAGCTGATCGGTCTATAATTTTTCAAGTCTTTGGCGTCCCCTTTCTTATGGATTAGGATTATGTTAGCGTTCTTCCAAGATTCCGGTACGCTCGACGTCATGAGGCATTGCGTATACAGGGTGGCCAGTTTCTCTAGAACAATCTGCCCACCATCCTTCAACAAATCTGCTGTTACCTGATCCTCCCCAGCTGCCTTCCCCCTTTGCATTTCTCCCAAGGCTTTCTTTACTTCTTCCGGCGTTACCTTTGGGACTTCGAATTCCTCTAGACTATTTTCTCTTCCATTATCGTCGTGGGTGCCACTGGTACTGTATAAATCTCTATAGAACTCCTCAGCCACTTGAACTATCTCATCCATATTAGTAATGATATTGCCGGCTTTGTCTCTTAACGCATACATCTGATTCTTGCCAATTCCTAGTTTCTTCTTCACTGTTTTTAGGCTTCCGCCGTTCCTGAGAGCATGTTCAATTCTATCCATATTATACTTCCTTATATTGCTTTCCTGCGAAATAAACAACATTATGATAGAGCGCGCACTATATATATTATACATAAGGAAGTATAATATATATAGTGCGCGCTCTATCATAATGTTGTTTATTTCGCAGGAAAGCAATATATGACGACGCAATCTTTTTAAATCCCTCAGAAGAACAGAGTCAATTCAATCACTTTCGATGTAGGTCGAAGTGCCTACGAGCTCTGTTTGTTTGAAAACGGTCATGAATGATCTTCTCAAAAAACTGCTCTGGACTAATCTTCTTTTGACGGAATGGAATTGGAAATAGGGTGTCGGGTTGGCGTGGTACAGGGGTAACGCAGGAGTATAGCTCCTCAGCTATTGCACTAATGGTAATGGGGCCCTCTTCTCCGCTCGAAATCTAAGGAGGACGCCCACACGGGAATCACAAAGCTTTTGGTTCGTAAGTGCTTTCTGCCATTGGGGCCGGCTACCTTCGCTAATTGTGTGTCCAGCATCAGGATTGGCTGCAATGTTCTTTTACGAACAATTATAGCGTAAGAGCTTTTTGTGAATACGGCCGCCAGGATCTTGGATTCAACGTAGTCGAACCGTGCAGCTGAAGCATGCGTGCGTGCGTGCGTGCGTGCGTGCGTGTGTGTTTGTGTGTGTGTGTGTGTGTGTGTGTGTGTGTGTGTGTGTGTGTGTGTGTGTTTGTGTGTGTTTGTGTGTTTGTGTGGGTGTGTGTGTGTGGCGGCAAGAACCTTTGTCAAGCTGCTACATAGCACCATCTTGTTCTTGTCCTCGCATATGTTGGATGCTCTCGATGGGAAGAAAAATCTTGAAATTGCATTTTCTCTCTTCCTCTTGACCGCTCCTTCTCGTTTAGGCGTCTCGATTTCATACCCGCATTTTTGTACTTGATACACTTAACGGAAACTAGATAAGTATCCGAGGAACGCAAGCGAAGCCGGCGCTGGTCTTCATCTCCATTCTTACTGTATTTTGCCTAGTTTCTGCGCTGTGAATTCAGCCCGGCCCCACACCTTGCTACCGTATTTGCGGCCCCTAACTCTTGGCGGTGGTGTTAGTACCGCCCCCCCTCCCCCCAAAAAAAACACTGAATTCCCCAATCTCGAGACTTGTCACTGTAAGAAATGTTTTACCTTTATCACTGCGAATGGTCGTTCTCCTCTTTAGCGTATATTGTCACGTGGTGGTGACGTTAAGAACACAGTAGCGATACTGTGAAAGGTAAAAACTAACTTTTATTGGGCGAACCTGTGCCCACAAGAACAGGCTACACTTATAGCACAACGATAGCGGCGAACAAGGTCGGCGATCGTCGGAAATCTGATCAGCGGGTCAAGCGCGTCGGCTTTTATACAGCAGTCATCGAATGTTCCAGACTAATCCTTCGGACCCGCGTGCCTTCCACAAAGTTCTACACCATTCGCGTCACGCGATGAAATCAGATAACACAAGGTTCTGCGACAACAGACAGCCGGATGGAAGCATCGATAACTTTCCAGAAAATTCAGATACATGCAGGCGCATCCAGCGCTGTGCGATTACATTTGTTAGGCGGCGAAACGTGGTCGCCCGATAAAGATAAGTACACGCGTCAATACCCCCCTCTTAAAAAGCATCGTCCCGATGCTACAAATGTAAGAGAGCAAAACACAAAAGGGCACTTATTAAACATAAGTAACAAAACAACGAAAAGAAAGTAAGTCCGAAGGTCAGTTACGCGAAGTCCCGAAGTTCATTATCGCTGGTAGTACGGCTTGAGTCGCACGACGTGGACTATTTCAGGTCGTGAGCGGCGCCGCTGTGATAGCGAAATGCCGTCTGGCACGACCTCATAGTCCAGTGCCCCAATACGTCGGATGACCTTGTAGGGTCCGAAATAGCGTCGGAGTAGCTTCTCACTGAGTCCTCGTCGGCGTATAGGGGTCCAAACCCAAACACGGTCACCGGGCTGGTACTCGACGAAGCGTCGTCGGAGGTTGTAATGTCGGCTGTCGGTACGCTGCTGGTTCTTTATCCGTAGGCGGGCGAGTTGTCGAGCTTCTTCGGCGCGCTGGAGATAGCTAGCGACGTCAACATTCTCTTCGTCAGTAACGTGCGGCAGCATGGCGTCGAGCGTCGTCGTCGGGTTCCTGCCGTAAACCAGCTTAAACAGCGTGATCTGTGTTGTTTCTTGCACCGCCGTGTTGTAAGCGAAGGTTACATACGGCAGGACCGCGTCCCACGTCTTGTGCTCGACGTCGACGTACATTGCTAGCATGTCGGCGAGGGTTTTGTTCAGGCGCTCCGTGAGACCATTCGTCTGCGGATGGTAGGCAGTTGTCCTCCTGTGGCTTGTCTGGCTGTACTGCAGAATGGCTTGGGTGAGCTCTGCTGTAAAAGCCGTTCCTCTGTCGGTGATGAGGACATCTGGGGCACCATGTCGCAGCAGGATGTTCTCGACGAAAAATTTCGCCACTTCGGCTGCGCTGCCTTTCGGTAGAGCTTTGGTTTCAGCAAAGCGGGTGAGATAGTCCGTCGCCACGACGATCCACTTATTCCCGGATGTTGACATCGGAAACGGCCCCAACAAATCCATCCCAATCTGCTGGAATGGTCGACGAGGAGGTTCGATCGGCTGTAGTAATCCTGCTGGCCTTGTCGGTGGTGTCTTGCGTCGTTGACAGTCTCGGCATGTCTTGACGTAACGGGCGACGTCGGTGGTCAGACGCGGCCAGTAATACCTTTCCTGTATTCTCGATAGCGTCCGGGAGAATCCGAGGTGCCCAGCGGTTGGATCGTCGTGTAGGGCGTGCAGTATTCCTGGACGCAGCGCTGATGGCACAACAAGAAGGTACCTGGCGCGGACTGGTGAGAAGTTCTTCTTCACGAGCAGGTTCTTTTGTAGTGTGAACGAAGACAACCCGCGCTTAAATGCCCTAGGGACAACGTCGGTGTTCCCTTGCAAATATTCGACGAGGCTTTTTAGCTCCGGGTCTGCTCGTTGCTGTTTAGTGAAGTCTTCCGCGCTTATTATCCCAAGGAAGGCGTCGTTGTCCTCGTCGTCTTGCGGTGGGAGATCGATTGGGGCGCGTGATAAGCAGTCGGCGTCGGAGTGTTTTCTTCCGGACTTGTATACTACCGTGACGTCATATTCTTGTAGTCTGAGGCTCCACCGCGCCAGCCGTCCGGAAGGGTCCTTTAAGTTAGCTATAGCCAACACAACGCGTGGTGGTCGCTGACGACTTTGAATGGCCTGCCATAGAGGTAAGGGCGGAATTTAGCTGTAGCCCAAATGATGGCGAGGCATTCCTTTTCAGTCGTTGAATAATTGCTTTCCGCTTTTGACAGCGACCGGCTAGCATAAGCTATCACCTGTTCGACTCCGTTTTTCCTCTGGACTAGGACGGCACCGAGGCCTAGGCTACTGGCGTCAGTGTGGATTTCGGTATCGGCGTCCTCGTCGAAGTGTGCAAGTACCGGCGGCGACTGCATGCGTCGTTTGAGTTCTTGAAATGCCTTGGCCTGCGGCGTTTCCCACTTGAACGCGACATCACATTTGGTTAGATGTGTTAGCGGCTCCGCGATGCGTGAAAAGTCCTTGACAAAGCGCCTATAGTAGGCACACATGCCAAGGAATCTGCGCACTGCCTTCTTGTCGGTTGGCTGCGGGAACTTTGCGATGGCAGCTGTCTTCTGTGGGTCGGGGCGTACTCCTGATTTGCTGATGACGTGGCCTAGGAACAAAAGCTCATCGTAAGCGAAGCGGCACTTTTCCGGCTTCAGAGTGAGCCCTGATGAATTGATGGCTTCTAATACTGTCGCAAGCCGCCTAAGGTGATCGTCGAAATTTGCGGCGAAGACAACGACGTCATCCAAGTAAACAAGACACGTCTGCCACTTTAATCCTGCTAAAACCGTGTCCATCACTCGCTGGAACGTTGCAGGCGCCGAGCACAGTCCAAATGGCATAACCTTGAACTCATAGAGGCCGTCTGGCGTGATGAAGGCGGTCTTTTCGCGATCCCTTTCGTCGACTTCTATTTGCCAGTAGCCAGACTTGAGGTCCATCGATGAGAAGTATTTAGCATTGCAGAGCCGATCCAATGCGTCGTCTATCCGTGGGAGGGGGTATACGTCTTTCTTCGTGATTTTGTTCAGTCGACGATAATCGACGCAGAAACGTAGGGTTCCGTCCTTTTTCTTCACTAAAACAACTGGAGACGCCCACGGGCTTTTCGATGGCTGGATGATGTCGTCGCGCAGCATTTCCTCGACTTGTTGTCTTATAGCTTCGCGTTCTCGCGTCGAAACTCGGTAAGGGCTCTGGCGGAGTGGTCGAGCGCACTCTTCGGTTATTATGCGATGCTTTGCGACTGGTGTTTGTCGAATCCTCGATGACGTCGAAAAGCAGTCTTTGTATCGTCGAAGCAGACTTCTGAGCTGTTGCTGCTTAATCACGGGGAGACTTGGATTTATGTCGAAGTCTGGCTCGGGAACTACGGTCGTCGGGGTAGATACGACAGAATCCGAGAGGACAAACGCATCGCTGGTTTCCTGTATTTCCTCGATGAATGCGATCGTCGTGCCCTTGTTGATGTGCTTGAACTCCTGGCTGAAGTTTGTCAGCAGCACTTTCGTGTTTCCTCCGTGCAGTCGAGCGATCCCTCTTGCGACGCAAATTTCACGGTCGAGTAGTAGACGTTGGTCGCCTTCGATGACGCCTTCTACGTCAGCGGGTGTTTCGGTGCCGACCGAAATAACGATGCTGCAGCGAGGCGGGATGCTCACTTGATCTTCGAGCACACTCAAGGCGTGGTGACTACGAGGGCTCTCCGACGGTATCGCTTGATCTTCCGACAGCGTTACTGACTGCGACTTCAGGTCGATGATTGCGCCGTGTTGGTTCAGGAAGTCCATGCCGAGAATGACGTCTCGTGAACACTGTTGCAGGATAACGAAGGTGGCAGGGTAAGTCCGGTCATGAATGGTAATTCTTGCCGTGCAGATTCCAGTCGGCGTAATGAGGTGTCCTCCAGCGGTCCGAATTTGGGGGCCCTCCCATGCAGTCTTAACCCAACGTTACTAGATTATTTTCAGTTGTCAAACTCCGCCGCGACACCTGGCCCCTTTCTGTCGCGCCCGCGGGGCGGCGCGCGCGACACTGTCGGCCTAGGGTGCCTCGATGCGCGCGCCCCGCGCGCATCGAGGCACCCTATGTCGGCCCGAAGGCGGGCGGTGCGAGCAACGTTTGTGCGGGCGGACAGAGACGCTGATGCGTGCAGCAACATGGCACGTTTTGCTCGTGTTTCTTATTTGTGTGTCAGGAAAATGCTGCTTGTCTTGTGAGCAAACATGCCTGCAATGAAACAATGAAACGGCAATGAAACCAGAAAAACCACGAGAAACAAAGTGATAGCGAGGGTGCAGCGCCCTTCCTAACTATCACTTTGTCAGTTTTTACTCCTGTTTATTTGTTTGTGTTAATAAAACCTTGCAAGCATTCTACGACGAAATAGTGTACCAGACCACCGCCTTTCAACTTCGTGCGCATTTCCTGAGGGCTATAAACTTGTTAAACTAATCATTTCAGGTCATCAAAGATTTTTTGGAACTGCTAAACTTGACAGAACAGAACGCAATTCAAAAGAACCTGAAGCTTATTGCATCATAAGAAACGACAGAGTCGCTGCGAGTAACTCTGATGTCGAGTTTAAACACTGTCGATAATCTGCTGCGTCAAGGTTCGCTCTATGTTTCGACAGCCAAGTTAAATCAAGATCCATTGGAGGTACACTGTTCACATTTGTTGCGACTGCATTCACATTACACTGTTTGCTAGGAAATTCACCCACTCATGTTTTTTCAGTGACACTTTGGACTAGTGCGTTCCTTCGGTGGAGGTGAGTCCCATCCAACTATAAACAACTTCACGCAGATATTCCGCCTTCTAAGCCTGTATACACCTGTTAAAAGCTTGTATACACCTGGCGCTACGTGGGAGTGTGGAAGGTGTGCCAGGCTCTGTGCCCGTCGGCGTCAACGACACAATCAACCAGACCAGAGAAGCCTGCAAGTCAAAACATAGTCTTCGCAATGCCATTGAGGCGACGTTGATAAGTTGCGTGGAGCCAAGCAGCTCACCAGAACGTGCTCACAATGAGCACATTTATGCTCGAGGAAACAGAGGACATTATCTGTGTGGATATGTCATTCATAAAGTCAGAAAGGGCACACCATGTGATCTATGCATAGCGGACATAAGCTCTGAAATCCCAGCAGTTGGCTGCGACAGTTACTTAATTGAGTACAGAAGTCTCAAGCAAGGTTCCTTAAAGTACCCGACGCCGAAGATGCTGGGCTTTATGATGACAGCTAACAGAAGTGTGTCAGCTTCCCTGGATGAGGCAGGCCTTTACGGAGAGATCTTTTGGAAGGTTTTAGATGATCTAGAGGGGTGCTACCTCCCTCTTCTTGGTTGTGCAGAGCATATGTACGCGTTCACGTGCGAAGTACTGAATTTCTTCATTGTTATGCGGATACATTTTTACTCCAGGGATACAAGCTGTCAACTAGAAAGCAGTAGCTGTAGCAACCAAGAAAGCGCATCTTTTGTGAATATCGATGCAGCATGCTTAGATTCATTAATCCGGCGTTGTACCGGTCCTATTCTTTTTTTCATGCGTACATAAAACAACATGCCACAAGCGAAAGGCTTCGCTCTCCTCTTCATTCACCTATTAGCTGCTTTTTATAGAGTGCACAATGTAAAAAGCCTATTCTTTGAATATTTAGCGCCACGAAAAGCAGCAATAGAAAAAAAAAACTGGCATTGAGTAGGCGGCGCGCTGCTGCCTTGGGAAGCTTCCATAGCCAACCGGGCCAACCGTGGCGGCAGCGCCACTTCGCGAGAGGAGACGGCAGAGGGTCACGTTCGCGCGCCGCTCCCAGGCGGAGTTTTACAACTGAAAAGTATCTAGTAGCGGTGGTCTTAACCTTCCTCAACTGGGCGGCGATGTGTCCACTCATTACGGAGTAATCGGCCCCTGTGTCGACTAAGGCAGTGACTGAGTGGCCGTCGAGAAGCACGTCGAGGTCGGTGGTTCTTCGTCTGGCGTTGCAGTTGGGTCTTGGCGTCGGATCACGGCTGCGTCGTGTTGAATTGAAGCTGGAACGTCGTGTCGTCAAGCCATCTTTCGTCGGTGTAGTCTTGGCTTCCTGACTTCGTCGGGACGGCGGCGTGTCGTCATTAGGTCGTCGAGATGGTTTCTTTGTCGTCTTCGTCGGCGGCGGAGGATCTTCGTCAGTTCGACGAACAGCAACCGCACCTCCATCGGTTGCTGCTTTTAGTTTTCCGGATATGGGCTCGCAGAGCGGCCCCGGGCTGGGCCGGTGTATGGTCGGCGCTGCGGCGACAGGTAGCGGCCTGGTGACGGCGAACGGGACGGTCGTCGAGGGCTCCACTGAGTAGCGGCGAGGTAGTCGGCGATGTCACGAGGGCGTTCACCTTCCCTCGGGCGCTGTGCGTTCACGGCGAAGCCTCGCAATCCCAGGTCGCGGTATGGGCATCGGCGGTATACATGGCCGGCTTCGCCGCAGTGGTAGCAGAGCGGGCGGTGGTCAGGAGCGCGCCAAATGTCCGTCTTCCTCGCGTAGGTGCGCTGGGCGACGGGTGGTCGTGCTGGCGGCGGCGGCGGCGGACGACGGAATTGCGGCGTGACAGGGCCCTGGCGCGGTCGCGGAGCGGGACCTTGACGGCGTGCGACGGCGGCGTAGGTCATCGCTTGCGGCTCAGGCTGCGGCGATTCAGGGGCTACTCCAAGTTGTTGTTGGAGTTCCTGACGCACGGCGTCGGCAATCGTAGCCACTTGAGGCTGTGATGATGGGAACAGCTTTTGTAGCTCCTCCCTCACGACAGCTCGGATAGTCTCGCGTAGGTCGTCGGTGGCCAGTGACTGAACTCCGGCGTAGTTTGTCGAGTTCGTGCGGCGGTCGAATTGCCGGTTTCGCATCTCGAGTGTCTTCTCGATGCTGGTGGCCTCGCGAAGAAACTCGTCGACAGTCTTCGGTGGGCTTCGTACCATCCCGGCAAAAAGTTCCTCCTTTACACCACGCATGAGTAGGCGGACTTTCTTTTCCTCGGACATTTCCGGGTCGGCGTGGCGGAATAGGCGGCTCATTTCTTCTGTAAAAATCGCGGTGGTCTCATTTGGTAGTTGCACCCGGGTTTCTAATAGCGCTTGGGCTCGTTCTCGGCGTACAACGCTTGCGAATGTCTGCAAGAAGCCGCTTCGGAATAGCTCCCAGGTCGTCAAGGTGGCTTCTCGGTTCTCGAACCACGTCCTGGCAGCGTCTTCCAATGCGAAGAAGACATGTCGCAGTTTGTCGTCGCTGTTCCACTTGTTAAAAGCAGCGACCCTCTCGTATGTCTCAAGCCAGCTTTCTGGGTCCTCGAACGTTGAACCGCGGAACGTCGGAGGCTCCCTGGGCTGCTGCAGCACGATGGGAGATGCTGGGGCTGCCATTGGGGTGGACTTGGTGGTGATCTTCCTGGTTTCAGGCAAAAGTCCGTGCTCCGGGGGCAGTTGTTGAAGACGGCGGCTTGCTCGATGGTCCGGGACTACGTTGGTGCTGTCTTTGCGGTCCGGGCTTGGATCACGGTTTGTCGGGGGCGTCCGGTACATGAAAGAAAAGCACCTCCACCAGATGTCACGTGGTGGTGACGTTAAGAACACAGTAGCGATACTGTGAAAGGTAAAAACTAACTTTTATTGGGCGAACCTGTGCCCACAAGAACAGGCTACACTTATAGCACAACGATAGCGGCGAACAAGGTCGGCGATCGTCGGAAATCTGATCAGCGGGTCAAGCGCGTCGGCTTTTATACAGCAGTCATCGAATGTTCCAGACTAATCCTTCGGACCCGCGTGCCTTCCACAAAGTTCTACACCATTCGCGTCACGCGATGAAATCAGATAACACAAGGTTCCGCGACAACAGACAGCCGGATGGAAGCATCGATAACTTTCCAGAAAATTCGGATACATGCAGGCGCATCCAGCGCTGAGCGATTACATTTGTTAGGCGGCGAAACGTGGTCGCCCGATAAAGATAAGTACACGCGTCAATATATAATTTTCTATCGCCTTTTCATTTAACCTCAATTATATTGGTTTGGGTGTCTTACCATAAAGGCTTATGTATAACTTACCGATAACCTGGCAAGAACATCGCGGCACGGGCCCGGTGCGCCCACCCCCTTCCGGCTACGCAAGCTACATTGGAATCTCGTTGATACAATTTTGGCGTGAAGTGGAAAATAAAACGTATCATCCGAAAATCGGATTATCCATCGCAAGCTCCAAAAGTACGAAAATTGGCGTACTCGGTGACAAACTCAATAACGAAAGGTTCGTGTGGCACCAAGTGATATTTTTCCGCATATCACGTTATGCGGAGCAGCATCACTCGACGCCACACGAACCACGGACAACGCACTTTTATTGAGCAACGTTAAAATAACTCGTCAGTTGGCGCTGCACTTTCTTCTTGTCAATGCCCGTAAAAAAAGTTCTTCTGGAAGTTGAGAAGAGATGTCGCCGTTTCCTCACTCAATTAAGCAGACGACGCACCGCCAGTCGCTGCGGCCGCAATGCCTCAGCAGCGTTTTTACCACCTGCGGTGCGCCGCGTGCGTTTTTCCTCCAGTGTGGCTGGGGCTTGGAAGCGGTCGTTGGAATGCTATTTAAGCTAGCACAGTGGAATATCAAAGCTGTTAGCGTTAGAAATATCAATGAAAGTCCACTTCCGCATTCGTATTATCCACTTTCTGGTGAAAACGTGATCACTATAACCGTATGAACATACATTGCTCCTATAGGCCGTCGGCCGGAAATTTTTTTTGGAAGCGTGTTATGCAGAATCGTATCAACGAGATTCCATTGCATTCTTGCTTATTCTATTGCCATTTCTCGCCTTTAAGGAAATACGTATATTAGGCGCCGTTTGACCGAATGAATGAAGAAAAAAAATTCAATTCCCGACATTCGCAGCGAACCTCCTCTCTCTTGAACACTGTCATATAAGCACGCTCTGCATTTGCGCAATCTATATTTGTTTTACGGCGGTTTCTTTCTTAAATTCTCAATTTATTGTTATCTTCAATTTTTTTCAGTGTTTCCCGCGAATGTTCCATTTGCTTTGTAGCTAGACCTAAACGTCTTTGCCTCAATTCCATTCTATCCTTGGCCAATCACACACAGTGGTTATGCGCCAATTTTAGAAGAAACCAAATCTAGCCCATATTACAAGATAATGTCTGCGTTTCCAGGATGTGCATGGGTTTTGCGCAAAAAAAAAACTTCTGCGCACAGTGTATTGCGCACGAAGACGAGAATCGAGAAGGAGAAATAACCGATGTGATGCCTAACACAGGAACACGCAATTATTGTGCAAAGCGTGCGTACGAGCCCAACATTGCTTCGTATAAACGTGCACGTGCGACGTGCGACTTTCGATGTTGAATTTACACATAATTTTTCTTCCCAGACACATTGTTTTCTTTGCTAAGAGGTTTATTAGCAACGGACGCCACCGTCACGTAGTCGGCACGGAGGAAAACACATGCTCTGCATACTCAAGCCACCACCGACGGCCCGAATGCGTGGATCCATTAAAGATTACCGTCCACCATCTCCCGGCGACTCTGGCTTCTGCATTGTCCTTTCTTTCCTCATTTATACTTTTTTGTCGTCTAGGAGGACGGGTTTTCCGTAAAACACCACTAGGAGAAAACGCCTATGGCACGTGCAGTAAGTACATTGGTACTTTGCCGTTCTTCCAAGAATGCATGGTTAATATCAGACTTGCGAAAAAGGGAATTTCCATCTGCAAATACACGGCTAGTGAGTCCTCCATTAACAAGGCACCCTTACAGGACCAGCAATAAACGTTGCGACAGCGTGGAATGACAAAGGCTATAAAATTACCATGGAGGCTTACGGTACAGAATATAGAGTATAGTATTTAATGAGACATGTTCGTATTTAATAGAAATATTCGAATCCGCTTGAGTGCGAGTCTGAGCAGTCAAGCAATTATGCCCCCACCAGCAACCAGTGTTTCCATTGTAGCAATTTTATCGCTAGATTTAGCGACTGTCTTGTCTTTCTAGCAACACATTTTTCTGCTTAGTGACCGGCGACCTTCTTTAGCGACACCGTGATGGAACACCTGGCGACATTTTAGCGACGTCGAAGTTAGTGAAATTTCTTTCTAGGATGCACTTTATTATTCAAAACCTAAAAGTATGAGACCTAAATCTCGTCCGGTGAGTGGGCGCTGCGATCATGGTGAAGTAGCGAGATTGTCTTCACAGCAATGGTGTCCACATTGGGCTTATGCTTCACAGCACGGTGGTCTTAAAAGGTTTCACATTGTAGTAACAAAATACATGCGCCTTATTTATTTATTTATTTATTTATTCTTTGCAATAGCGATTTCAGTGCGTTTTAATGCTGCAGATTCTGCCCTTTCACTATATGCGTTCGATTGCCCAAAGTTGGTAACCGTAGGAGTAAATTAATTTACCAGTGATAATTCCATCAAACTGTACGGTAAGATTTAGAACTCAACAAGCGCATAACGAGACAGATCGATTGTAGAAACAGTAGTTGGTAGCTTCGTGCGAACCTAAATAGGCTCACCGCTTCAACCCATTGCTTCGAGAAGGGCGTTTCCCGGGAAAATGTGGATCGACTGCATGGTGCACGTCGCCTGGTCCAAATTTTTTTCGTCCGCCTCAATCTGGCGAACGTTCCGGTGCACGGAATTTGGCGGTCGCGCGCCGGACCCAGCAGCCGGAGCATGCCTGTCTTCTGGCTGTACCCCGGTCCAGTTCGCAACGGAAGTAGCCAGGACCTTTTTGCCAACGTACAATCAGGCCACGCCACAATTCGACGGTCCACATAATGTTCCTCCGCAAGTTGTCTTAACTCCCAGCCAATCAGCCATCGAATGCATGCATACGCCGTTCACAATGGCGGAGCTTCGGGCAGCCATTCACCAGGCAAAAGTACGCAAGGCGCCAGGCCCAGATCTCTTATGAAGTGTTCAAGAACATCGATGGCCCTGCGCTGCAGCGGCTGCTTGACTTGCTTAATGTAATTTGGACAAGCGGAGACCTGCCTGAAGCATGACATACAAGCTGTCTGATATTTGGCATGTCGCCCTAACGTCTACGTTGTGCAAGCTTCATGAACGCATGTTGGCATCGAGTATTTCATGATGGTTGGAAAAGCTCGCCTGGTATCATGCGGCCCATATTGCCTTTCGACCGAACTTGGACACGGAAGATGGCTTAGACCATTTGTCGTCCATGGTGCTTGTGGGAGGAAGAACAAGCAGCATTCGAACCCTCCTCACCATGGATGTTCATAAAGCCTACGACAACGTTAGCCACTCGACGAACATTTGCATTATACAATGGCTCCAACTTCCGCAGCTCTCCTGTGGCTTTGTGATGTCCGTTTTGGAACACACCGCCTTCTGCATCCTGTAGAGAGATCTCGCCGCACGAAGTCCACATTGTGTAAGCTTGACAAAACTAGCTGAAAAATTGGAAATGTTTAATTCGTCTGCAATAGCACGCTTTTCATGATTACGAGGATGCGAAATGGTATGGAAAGTTAACTTTCAATAGACATAATTAGTTATGTCATTACACATGCTATGCTCTAACCTAGTTGAGCTACCGAGGCGCCGTTTTCCCATCCACTTTCTGGGGTATTTATGTTTTGCTAATAGAACTAACCCTGGGAGTGTTAGCCGGCGCCACGTTTTCACTTCCCAGAAAGTGGATGGGAAAACGGCGCCGCGGTAGCTCAATCGGTAAGAGTATCGCACGCGTAATGCGAAGACGTGGGATCATTCCCCACCTGCGGCAAGTTATTGTCTCATCCACTTTCCTTTCCATTAATTTATCATTTCTTTAATCCAATTAGTAAGTACAAATAATGTCCCCTATCTTGTCCTTGGTGTCCCTGCAAACTTCGTATTCTCATCCACCCACCTAACTTTCTGCCGCCCCCTATATATATATATATATATATATATATATATATATATATATATATATATATATATAGAGAGAGAGAGAGAGAGAAAGAGAGAGAGGGAGGGAGGGAGGGAGGGAGGGAGGGAGGGAGGGAGGGAGGGAGGGAGGGAGGGAGAGAGGAAAGGAATGGCCCACTCGTGTCGGCAGACCTCTGTGCCGAGATCTCGAAGAGAGAGAGAAAAAGAGATTTATTTGCAGAAAGGCAGAGAGGTTGGCCTGAGCTCTAACTTGCGCTGGTCTGCTACTCTACAATGGGGAAAAGAGACGGGAATCTCGAAGGCAGTGGCTGAAGTCACTGCATAATTCATATAGGTGGTCTCCTCGAGGAGAACGAGCAACCACACTAAGGGTTAACGCTATATCATAAATATAAAAGCCGCGACATGGACCCGAAGCACGTTTCTAAAATGCATTCGTTAATATCGGAACATGGCCTACGCCAGCTGTTGAAGCGTGCGTGAAACTAAAGACACGACAACATTATTATTATTGTTTGTTTTGAACACATATACACATATACACAGTTAACAGGAAAGGGAAAGCGACGAGCAGGCTGGCAACTGCCACCGGAAGGTGCACAACGCCTGCCTACTCTTCTGAAGGGAGGTGACAGCAACACAGAAATGGAAGATAGAAAGGAGGGGAGGAAAGAGGAAAGGAAGAGCAACAGGACAAACCTAAAGATTAAAGTAGAACACGGTACACTACGCACGTTGTTCTGCCCAGTTTCGACTCTGCAGCCGGAATTAAAGTGACACCGCGTCGAACAGCCTCCACAATTATCAATCACATCCATCGCTAGTTCGCTATGCGGCTAATTGCGCGCTCCGCGATGAGACGCCAAGTACAGCTGCATGCAATCACGGTTTCACCGGTAGTCGGTTCACAATATACACTGCAAGGTGTTTGAACCCGCCACCTCCAAGTCTTCACGACAGCAGGTCTGTGCTATATCACGCACGACCAACTGTTTCAGTTTCGCACCACCCGCATATAACCTAACCTTGTTTGTGGGACGTTATTTCTGTGAAAGGAATGTTGCTGAACCCGAGCGAAATTTAATACCCGCGAAGGGAACTTCGCTACCACCGCGATCTATTTTTCCCTAGAGTTTAAAGGTTGTCAGGCCTGATTGAGTAAGATAATTTGAACTTTACCGTTGGAAGTTCAAGGATACGCTTAGCAGGAGCAAATACTAAGAAAAAATTCAAAGTATTCACGCATTATAATATAGGTACTACTCGTGAACCATCCGCCATAGAGTATCTTTTCGCCGCTTCTCGTTAATTGAATGGTTGAGGCATTGCATCTCAAATCGGCGAGGTGGGCTTTGACGAAAGCCGCTGTATAGGCGGCTTCAGGTCCATTTTGACTACCCGGGGTTCTTCAAGTTGCACCGTGATGTAAGCGTACGGGCATTCTTGCCTTCCGCGACTATATGGAAATTGCGACCGGCGCGGCCGGTATTCAAAACTGTGACCTCGTCTTGCGCAGCAGGCAGCAGCCACAGTCACTGAGTAAGCGTGTGTGTGAAGTCATCGCCCCGCGTAGATTGGGCTACATAGTTCAGCCGCCGCTTACGCCGTACACGTACTTGGTTGTTCGAGAAACGACCGACTACGAGCACTGATCGTTGTCATGAGCGAGTTTATGTCCACTGCAGAACGGTGGCCTTTCACGGGAATGAACAATTCACCCCGTCTGTGCCATTCTTCAATGAAACTCTTAGACGCCAACTTTGGTCCCTGTGCATATGCCAGTTGTCATGCTCGGACTTCACAGTTGCGCCGCCAGAAGGCGCAGCGTGTCCAGGGGGAAGCACGAGAAAGGAGTCCGGCAGCAGTATACGCCTCTCACATGAAGAGTTTAGGCTATCGGCATGCTAGACTAAGAGTCATCGTTCATGAGCTCTTCCCGAATATTTAATTTCAGAGGTGCTTGACGCTGTTAAGAATGGCCATACGGGGTGGCAACGTGCCAGCTTTCAGCCCGCTGCACGTGTTCCAAGCCCACGAGACGGGGCGCCCTTCGGAGAACTGCCAAGGGCCGGCAGCCACGTGGCGCGCGATCAACTCAGGAAATTGGTACTTGGCCGAGCCATCCGGGACAAAGCAGAGTTCTACGAAGCCCTCTGACGTCGGCACTGAAAGCTGGGCGGTACCGAGAACTGTCCGGCCTTTTCACCTGTGTGTGTGTGCAACACGAACATTTCCGTCCACTGGGACTCCGTCCACGGGGACCTCGAAGAGTGACGTCGAATGATGACGTCGAACTATGACGTCAAGCGGAGAGCTTATAAGCAGCGTTTGCCGGCTGCTAGAGTGTGCTCGTGTCGTGCTCGTTGTCGGGAGCTGAGTGCTCTGTCATACTAGAAATGTACTAGTGAGCTGTGTGCTCGTAAGCTGTTTGCTGTATGTTAGTCTTGCGGGCTCCATATGGGAGTCGCGCTAGACTGCCAATGTACCTCGTGTTATAAAATGTAAATACTGCCATTAAATCCTGCTCGCCCAGTCCTGTCGTCCCAAGGTCCTCGCTACGACTACGACCGCTCCAATCCTAATAACGCACTTTCCAGGGTCTCTCTGTCTGTCTGTGTTTCTAGCCGTTTTCCCGCCAACTTGGGTTGCTGGTTAGTCCGTGTTCGAATGGGTAGCGCATCGGGTTGCTGTGCTGAGGAAGCAGGGTTTGAAACCAACCATCGGACCAACTTAGGGCACTGAGCATGTGACACTGTCGACGTACGTGCCGCCCTTCAACGAACCTCTTTCACACCGACTTGATACATGCGGAACTGGGTAGACGCCGCTATTCGAAGACACTCCTCGACGCCGACTTTGAGCACTGAAGCCTGTGCCACTCGGTTTCTGTTGGTCTTCAATGAATTTATTTGATGCCAATTTGGGTCAATGAGTATGTGCCAGCAGGTGCGTGCCGCTCTTCAATGAACGTCTTGAACGTCTTGTAACTTGATAATGAACGTCTTCAATGAACGTCTTGTAACTTGATATATGGCACTAGGAATATGCCGCTCAACAATGACGAAAAAGAACCCTTAAATTACCTCCGATATTGAGTGGAATCGCACGGGTTCCTCAAGGACAGCAACCAACGTATTAGCACTCTGCGCCACAAATGCACTCAGTATGTGCCGCTTTTAGATGAACGCCTTTCACGCCAACGCTTTAGCAAGCTGCGCCATGAATGCAATGGGTGCGTGCCGCTCTTTAATGAACGTCTCGTCAAATTGGGGTCGCTGAGTATGTGCCACTGAGGATGCGGCAAGCGAGGGGACTATTCTCAGCGTTCGCATGCACCGGCGCGCCACGCTTCTCGTCTCGGAGGCTACGCACGGACTTCTCGGCAGTGCCGCTAGATGGCGCAGTGTGTCCACAAAGAAGCGCGGCAGAGAAGCTCCGTTGCCGCGTGACGGGTTGCTCAGAGTTAGCACGCACCGGCGCGCCGTGCATTTCGGAGGCTACGCACAGGTTTCGCGGCGGAGGCGCTAGATGGCGCCGAGTGTTCTTAAGGAATCGTAAAACAGGAATCCCGCTGCAGCGTACGCCGCATACATAACTCGTTTCGACGGTGGCAATACGTTGTGTCGCCATATTGAGTTAGTGCTAGACACATCGTCATCGACAGTCATGGTCAGAAAGGTTCCTCTGAGATTTTTTTCTCTTAATTCGCACTGCAGTGTTCCAGTCTCTTAACGTCACACCTATAATTCATTGCATCACTCGTTGCGTCACCCTTAATTTAGCGATAGGGTCATCCTTGAGAAAAGCGATGGCATGGTGCTAGGTCTGAATTTTGACATTCCTAAATACAGTGCTTAGCTAGAGGAGAACATAAAGACGGAGAAAATAATCGCCAGGTATCAACTAGAGCGTGGTTTATTCACCAGGATAAGATATATACACGCAAAAGGCAGGAAGTATGAACTTTTCTTAAGGGCACTGGGAAACGTTCACTAAAGAAATAAGAAAGTAAAAAAAAAAACGTGCCTCTCACAGAAGTGTACGTCAATGTTCTCGACGCCATATTTTGGGCGACCGTAGCTCTCCTCAGGCGGTCTGCGCAGCTCGAGTACGTGCTCCCGCATGCTCCCGCGGCAACTCAACGGCGCGCAGTGGCCTGTCATTATAACCGTGCCTCTCGTGACAACGTGACGTCAATGAGAATTTTGGACCGGTGCCTTAAAGACCTGTTTCTCGAGGATGTATTCTTCCCGGACGACTTTCTAGCGCTCGCAGACGTTGGCCGTTCCGACAACGTGTCGTGAAGTTCGACCCACCGATCATGCCCACAGCGGTATTTGCCTTCTTTCTGTTTCTTGCTTTTTTTTTACCGTTTGATTTTCCTACTTCTGGTTCTCGCTTCTGTTTAGCGCCACTGCAACATCCAATTTCGATCGACGTTTTAGTGGCTTGTCAGCGCTGACATGCATGCCTCCCTCCCATGGGCTTGAGCAGGATTTTTCCACCTCGGTTAGAGGGGAGGAAGGGGGCATGATTTTCCGTTTTCGATGGGTGTGCATATGTATTGTAAGAGATATCAGTGTACGTTCTCCGTTCTTAACTTTAAAAGGTTTTCTTGCACTAGGCGAAATGTTTTAGACTTGATTGACCGTGAATACCACATTAGAGAGCTGAACCCCTTCAACGAAGGTGAACGGCTTGCTTCAGAACAAGGACGAACAAATTTGGCCAAAGGAAGCATGTTTCTGTTTGTGGTTCTTGCTTATTATAAGCGACATGAATTTTATATTTAGTGCTTGATGAACCTGCGGATGACATATTGAATGGCACCAAACTGTGAAGTCCGGTTTCACATTCGTATCGCTACCTCACTTGCACCACTTAACTTTCCTTTCTTCACTTCTCGGTGTTGACGGCCTGTTTTAGCTCAAAAAAAAGTAAAAAAAGAACAAGCTGAGCATAATGCATACAGTGGTTTTATATTATGTAGTTTGAGTTTCTTCCTCCCTTAAGGAGGCAAGTGTAGTGTACGACAAATTTATTCATGTTGTTCGGACGTTTTCGATCAATACATCGTGATCTTGTGCACATGTTGTTCTATGCGTCCTATTCTGCTGATCTTTCCTATAGTGATGTTCTTAGCGAGAGCGAGTGTGAGCATGGTTAAAAGTTGCTATGATGAGAACTTCGCATCATTTTGGTGAGGGCTAATCACTTTACCTTCAATGTAATCCAGAAGTGAGCGACTAAACAAGGACAAAGAAGCAGATACTCAGCACGGGACAAGCTCTTCTTTTTGACATCCACCGATTCATTATTCAACGGAGATATAAAATTTAAATGATTGGGTATTACATGCCAAAACCACGATCCGATCATGAGGCACGCCGTAGTGGGGGACTCCGGAAATTTTGACAACCTGGGGTTCTTTAACGTCCACCTAAATACACGGGTGTTTTCGCATTTTGCCCCCATCGAAATGTGGCCGCTGAGGCCGGGATTCGATCCCGCGACCCCGTGCTCAGCAGCCCAGCACCATAGCCACTAAGCAACCACGGTGGGTGGAAAAGATTTTTTGAAGGAGCCTTCCAAAAGCTTGGCTTGAATTTGATTCTTCCTGTAGTTCTTTCCTTTGGGGCTACCGCACTGGGCTACAGCTACAGGAAAGTTTGTGAAGCCCTCTGCATCTTTCTGCGTGAGACAAAAAAACTGCATTCCAGAATTCTTAATACTTATTATGCTCACATAATTCAATTTTTTGTAATACTTAGATAATTGGTTATTCATATCTCTAACAGTAGACACTTCAAATCCCATTTGCAAGATACTTATTTCATTTCAGCTTAATTTTTTTTAAATTGATAACAGTTTCTTCACCGACCGATACGTGGCCGATCCCCCACAGTTGGCTGCGCCATTTAACTGGGGAACAAAAACAACAACAAGATCTTCTTCGTACTTCTCAATTCATGGTCCCCCACTCATTGGCCCATGAAAGTGGACGGGAGGACGGCCGCTGCCGATTGGTATTCCACAGATTTATATTCCACATATTCCACAGCAATGTACGTAGTATAAGAAAAAAACATCAACTTGCTACTTGCCTATCTTTCTGAGCACTAAAAACAATATGATGTGATTGCAATATCCGGAACTTGGCTCAAGAAAGGCGAAGATGTCATACCCGATTATCTAACAATTTCATACCCGCGCCATTCACTTTCACGCGGTTGCGGTGTACCCCTCTCTGTTCAGAGCAGCCGTGCCTACTCAGCATTGCCAAATGTATCTTGCAGCACGCCTGATAACGAAGCATTATTTATCAGAATGGACAACTCCGTTATCGCGGGTGTAGTGTATCGGCCCCCTAACTGAGCTGTAGCTTTATTTCATCAAAAACTTGAAGCAGTATTTTTTCACCCTAGCGTCAGAACACAAAGACCCAGTTATAATTAGCGGTGACATTAACATAGACACCCGTAATTCACACCATAATGACTACACGTACCTGTTAGAGTCCTTTAACTTTCAGAATTTGATAACTATCCCCACTAGAATGCCATGCACATCTGCAACGGTCATTGATCATGTTCTAACGAATTTAACCTCGGATGTTATTGCGGGGTTATGTAACGAGCCGATTTCAGATCACCTCCCCACCTTTGTCACGGTCAAGAACATCAATAAACCTAGACCAAAACACGCCCCAGTGAGTACGAGAATTGACTACGCTTTACTGAAAACCAACATCCAGTCAATCGACACTAGTACCACATACCACGATGACGTTGACACTGAACTCTCCAATCTAATTGACCCTCTGCCATGCGCTAAGGCTAACAGCTGTACCAAGAAATTTGTTCGCTCATATAGGGTGCCCATTGCACCTTGGATGACGAGGCACATTTTAACAATACTGCAGCAGAAGGATTTTCGGTACCATAAATGGAAACAGCATAACGATAATAGCTATTACCTGGGTCCGTACAAAAAAAATGCGCAATAAATCGGTAGCCCTTATGTATACACAGAAAAGGAATACGGTGCACGTCTAATCACACAGAGCTCCGGTAACTCTAAAAAACTGGGGGAAATTGTGAACAGTGTTCTTGGCAAACCGCGCAAACAGACGTTTACTGAAACCGTCGATGAAAACATTGTAAACAGCTTTAATTCATATTTTACTACCGTTGGAATTTCTTCAGGTGCCAATATAACTAACAAAGATATAAATTCTTTCTTACCAAGCCCACTCCCAGATACTTTCTTTTTGAAGGGGGAAGACGACGAAGTGTCTTCTTGGCAGAACACTTGTTTCTGTGGTCTGTGAATTTTTGGTGAAATCTTCGCTATTCGAGGTGCCTCGCCTCCCCGTCTTGCGGCCATGGACGCGGAGCATGCCAGAAGCCCGCCTGGCCAGAAGTCATCACGGCCGTCAACCGCAAGGAAGTGAGTTGGCTCCCCCAGTGACACCGAAGACACCGAGCTGTACTCTATGTCGGAAGACGACTCATCCGACGACGGCTTCATACCCGTCCGGAGTAAGAGGGCGAGGAGAAAAATCGCCAACACAGCGCCGTCAACTCCTGCGAGCACAACGACTGTGAAGTCAAGGCCTGCGCGCTGGCCACACGTCATCATCTTTATGCCGGAAGAACCGTCAAGCAACCTACGATTGCTGAACAGGCAAGCCCTATCCATTTTTCTGGAATGTGCGGTGCCCGATCAAATTAAAGACATAAGAATCAATCCACGCAAGAATATACTCGCCATAGACGTGTACAACGCGAGTGCGCTTAGAAAACTTCAAGAAATCACAGAGCTAGACGGAATCAAAATGCGCCCCTTTATCCCGATCGACGACACATCCATAGCCGGTGTGATTTACGACATTGACATTGCCATTCCCAATGATGACTTACCTAGCCTCATCAAGCCGGCATACGAAGGCACGATCATTGCGCAAGTGCGCCGTCTTGGGAATACGCGCTGCGTAAAAGTAATATTCAAGGGGGATTGTATCCCATCCCACGTTAAAGTCGGACATTTCCGACATCCGGTTCGACCATTCATCCAGAAGCCGCTTCAATGCCATCAGTGTTTCAGGCTAGGACACGTCAAAGGCGTGTGTCCCAACTCGCTACTGTGTCCCCGTTGCGCTGAACCTCATGCAGAACAGACCTGCGGTGCCACGGTCCTGAAATGCGTCAACTGTAGCGGCCCTCACGCGGCCTCGTCGAAGGACTGTCCCCGCATCAAGAGGGAGCGCGCGGTTCTCAAGCAAATGGCGAGAGACAATTCGGCCCACAGGGAGGCAGCCGAAGTAGTCCGGCGTCGGCGTCGACGTAGGTGCCATCGTACGTCTTCGAAGAAGGCGCATGCGCGAAGTGACAGTACCCACTCCACTGCGGTGCCAGTTAGTGACGCCGCGAAAAGGCCCACCACTTCCACGAAGGAAGCAGAAAAGACTCTATCTTTAGAGGAGTGGCCTACGCTACCGAGCCGCTCCCTTGCGAAGGAACCTCAGAAGGTCGGGGCCACACCTGATCCTTCTCCGGCCATGGATGATTCACCTAAAACAGACCGCCAAGTCATCTCGATGCTACGTTCTCTCATGGAGGCCATTCGAGCAATTTTAGTCGACATCGGGACACCCTGTGCTCAAAACGCACTTAAAGTGCTGGACGCCTTAAGCCCAGTGCTTGCATCCCTCAACTAGAAAGATGGCTACCCATACCCCATCCTTCCGGAAAGAAGTCAAGGCAGCGTCCGTCATCCAGTGGAACGCCAGAGGGCTAAAATCCCGAATTTCAGATTTTCGTCAGTTTGTGTACACCAATCTGTTTCCACTCATCGTCATTTGTGAGCCCAACTTGTCGAAATCAATAAGACTGTCAGGATACAAATTTATCATGTCATCAACAAATGGTGCATGCAGCAAAATCATCATTTTTGTTCGTCGTGAACTCACCTATGTTTTGCAACCAATTGCGCCCCACGACGACAATCAATATATATGCATCACCGTTAAAAAGAACAAACTCTTGTTTACTCTCATAGGCGTGTATATATCGCCTTCCAGCAATTTCGATACCAAAAGATTTGCGGATATCTTGAGTGCTTGTCCCTCCCCATGGGTCATCATAGGAGATTTCAATGACCACCATCCAGCATGGGGAAGTACAAGGACAAATGCAAGAGGACGAAGATTAGCAAGCATCGCCCACAACTATGGCCTTACTCTCCTGAACGATGGTAGCCCCACCTTTCTTCGAGGCGTGGCATACGGCAGCTGCCTCGACCTTGCTGTCGTCTCCAACTCTCTCGCCAGATGTGTGAAGTGGTTTCCAGACATTGAGACACATGGGAGTGACCACATTCCCACCTATCTGAACATCAAAGGCTTGTCGTCTAGATCAGGCTTACGGAGTACCATTCGGACGATCCAATGGGCCAACTTCAAATCTGAGATGGAAGATGCCTGCCGCGAGGGCCTACCATCTGGGTTAGAGCAAACGATTAAAATTACGATGCAAAACGCCACTCGCATGATGACGATGTCTTCCACGCGAAATGACTTCGACATAGAATTAGAGCGACTTCGAGCGCTTCGTCGCCGGGCGGAACGTCGATATCGGCGTACAAGATCAATCCATGACCTTAGGGCAGCCAGGAGGATGCAAAAGAAGATTCAGCGTCGTATGGATAGATTAGCGTCGGAACGTTGGGCAACGTTTTGCCAGAAACTCGACCCCCGCAAGCCACTGTCTCACATTTGGAAAACGGTGCAAGGTCTGCGTTGCCTTCCGGAACGGCGTTTCCCATTCAAGGCGCTAGCGCTTTTCCAAGGGCGGCAAGACATCGATGTCGCAGAAGACTTTTGTGCACGGATCGCAGACCAAGCGACTCGTCCAAATCCTCCAGCCCGAGCTGACGTCCCCCATTCCCGTGATTGCCGCATGGACCTTCCTTTTACAATGGAGGAGCTCGAAGCGGCTCTAGCTCTCTGCAGGCGCTCATCATCTCCGGGTCCGGATGGTATATCATACCGGGCCTTGTGCTATCTCGGAGAGTCCGCACGGATAGAGTTGTTGAGCCTTTACAACTCCTCATGGCAGGAGGGAATTGTTCCTGACGAATGGAAAGTAAGCCGCCTGGTGCCACTCTTAAAGCAGGGCAAATCCCCATTAGAACTCACCTCTTACCGCCCAATAGCGCTGGCCAGCTGTGTAGGAAAGATAATGGAACGGATGATCCTTGGCCGCCTGGAATGGTACCTTGAATACTACAAGATTTATCCGATTTCCATGGCTGGTTTCCGACGTGACCGCTCTTCCATCGACAATGTAGTTGATCTCGTTTCATATGTCCAGCACGAAAGGTCCCATAAGCGTATATCTGCAGCTTTATTCTTAGATGTGAAAGGGGCATACGATAACGTATTACATGAGGCCATTCTCGACGCCCTTGCGACGGTTGGCCTAGGTGGTCGAGTTTTTTTGTGGATTGCAAGTTACCTATCTGCAAGATCATTCTTTGTGTTAACTGACGATGGCCCAACTACGCGACGCTATACCAGCAGGGGCGTTCCTCAAGGCGGTGCTCTCAGCCCGACGCTATTCAACCTCGCTCTTGTTGGACTTGCTGAATACTTGCCAACTACCATCAAAATTTCAATATACGCTGACGACATCTGTGTCTGGACTTCGGCAGTCACACGTCCTCAGATACGTGCGCGACTTCAAAGAGCGGCCACTTTGACAGCGAACTACTTGTGTAAACAGGGTCTCAGCATATCACCAGAAAAATGCGCACTAGTAGCATTTACTCGCAAACCGATGACGCCTTATATCATCTCAATCAATGGGCGGACCATTTCCTATGTCCGAACCCACAGATTCCTTGGCGTAATTATTGACCGAGACCTCTGTTGGAGCCCGCACGTGGCCTACATGAAACGGCGCCTGACAGCAACTTCCCAGGTGTTTAAATACTTGACAGGAAAGACGTGGGGGATGTCAGTAGACGCAATGCTTAAACTCTACAGAGCTCTCTTTCTCGGTTTTCTAAGATATAGTCTACCTGTACTGACCAACACCTGCAAGACAAATATTCGTGTTCTGCAAGCAGCACAAGCTCAAGCACTCAGAGTCTGCCTTGGTTTGCCCAGATGCACGTCAACAGAGGCAACTCTTGCGATTGCTCGGGACCACCCAATGCGAACTCACATTACGGTGGAAGCCCTGAGAACGCACATCAGACATATTGCACGTGCCACCTATCACCACCTTGCAGCACTACCTTCAGACAGGCACCAATCATCATTCTCTAAAACTATTATCAAATACAACGACAAACTTCCATCGGGCTTCACCGCTGCATCTAAACCATCGATACCCCCTTGGTGTCTTATCAGCCCCACAGTCCATCTCAGTGTACCAGGAATCGGGAAAAAGTGTGAACTGTCGTCGCCTGTGCTGAAACAACTGTCTCTGCTTCTGCACGAGAGGTACGCGGACAGTGAACACATTTATACTGATGGTTCCACAAACATGCAGTGTTCGTCCGGTGCTGTGGTTGTCCCAGCAAAAGCTATTACCATCAGCTTTAGGACTGACCACCCAACATCATCGACATCTGCTGAACTAGCTGCTCTTCGCGCTGCACTTCGTTTCGTCAATCGGGAGCCAGCTCGACAATGGTCAATCTTCAGCGACTCAAGGGCAGCCCTACAATCTGTACTATCAGCTCTGCGTCGCGGGCCATTCGAACAGCTCGTATTCGATATTAGATGCCTACTCCATACATCACAGGAGAAAGGACACCACGTGACATTTCAGTGGCTGCCAAGTCACTGCGGCGTCACTGGAAACGAAGATGCCGATAATGCCGCTCGGGCAGCTCTTGAAGACGCACAGGAAGAGGCCATACCGCTTTCACGATCCGACGCAGCTAGCAGACTTCGAGAGCTTGCACAGGAGATCACGCTATCTCTATGGTGCACACCAAACAGCCAGACCAACCAGAGCAACCGTCAATACCACCTGCCCTCATTGATGCATCTCTATATGCCAACTGGACTCCGCCGAAGAGAGGCGACCCTGCTTTATCGCTTATGGCTAGGGGTGGCTTTCACGAAATCTTACTCCTTCCGCATTGGAATGGCCGACAACGCTCTCTGTAATGCCTGTCTTTGCGAGGAGACGCTGGAACATATTCTGTGCGACTGTCCTGAATATAATGTTCAACGACAGTCCCTGGCATCTCTTCTAGCGCACCTTGACAGTAGACCATTGTCCCTCGACACGATTTTCACATGCCGCCGACAGAAGACATCGCAGGTGAAGGCGACAAAGGGACTACTTCGGTTTTTGAAAGAGACTGGATTGGACAAGCGGCTGTGAGAGTGATGTCACGTACCATGCCAGATTGATGGACTCCAACGGACGATGTGTGTGTGCTGTGCTATGTGCTCTCTCTCCCTCTCCCCCTTCCCCATCTTTAATCTCCCCCATCCCTCTCCCATGTGTAGGGCAGCAAACCGGTTAAGCTAAACTGGTTAACCTCCCTACCTTTCCTTCTCCACTTTTTCCTTCCTTCCTTCCTTCTTTTTGAACGACATTGAACCAAACGAAATGCATTCTACACTGGCAACTATGCCTAGCAATAAGGCCGCAGGTTTGAATCACATAACTGTACGTATGTTAAAAGAAAACATAAATGTTCTGGGTCCTATATTATGCCACGTTCTCAATCACTGTTTGCAAAGCGACAGGTACCCAACATCGCTAAAGATAGCTCGAGTTGTTTCAATATACAAGGACGGAGATCGCTCAAACCCTTCCATTTATCAACCTATATCGGTGCTGAGTGTCATTAATATCCTCTTTGAGAAAATTCTTGCGAATCATATTAATAAATTTATAGAAAAGTATCATATAGTTTGCCCACAGCAACACGGTTTCCGGCCGCATCATTCAGCTGCATCAGCGGTGCAATCTTTAGCCCAGGTCATAAACTCTGCTTTAAATGATAACAAACTTGTGGCTGTAGTCTTTCTATATTTGAAAAAAGGCTTTCGATACGGTAGACCATTCAACCCTTTTGTACAAGCTTAAGCACTACGGTTTCAGAGAACATATTTTCAAGTTGCTTACTAGTTACTTTAATGAACGTCGTCAGATAGCAGTAATGAATAATATCTCATTGTCACCACAACGTATGCATGCAGCTGTGCCCCAGGGGTCGGTTTTGGGACTCTTGCTTTTTTCTTTATATGTTTCCGACCTTCCACGTGCCCTACACTTTAGAGATATGCCGATGTATGCAGATGACATCGCTATAATAATTACAGGTGATAACATGAAGGAAATAGAGTCAAGTCAACTTAGATTTGACAAGAAACTCCTAGTGGTTCTCAGCGAACAAACTTTCTGTCAATGTTTTGAAAACGAAATATACTATATTTCACTCCCGTAGTAAACATGTAGACCTTAACCCTGTGCGCATTAGCATTGACGATTCCGTACTAGAATATACACCTTCTTTTAAGTATCTTGGCGTAGTTTCTGATAGGCACCTGCACTGACAAAATCATTTATTAGCGGTGGGCGCGAAGATGGCTTCAGGGTGCCATAAACTGATGCAGGCTCGTTACTTCTTTGACAAAAATACATTACACATATTATATTTCTCCTTTATTCATAGCCACATCTCGTACTCTCGCGAGTCATGGGGATGGACTTACAATAGTTACCTCGAACCAATCCGAAAAATACAGAAACGGTCATTAAGAATCTTAAGTCGTTCTAAGCGGTATCACCCTAACAAGCCACTATTCGACGACCTACAGATACTAACTTTCGATTCACTGCGCCTGCAAAAAAACAGCAACTGTTGTAAACAGCATCGTGACATATAACCACCCCTTCCATATATCCCTCTTTTAAACATCCTGTCGAACTACAAGAAATGTAACATTTGGTAATTTTAACACCCCGCCCACACACAACGTATATGGAGAAAGACTGCTCTCTTTTATCGGGGCAAAAATATGAAACACCCTTCCACACCACATAAAATATGCTCGAACGTTTACTCCTGCAGCGAGACAGTTCTTCATGCACATGCATTCTTTATCTTTAATATATTCTACCTGTTGTGTGCATACGATTTTACCATACAATTTGAACATGCAAGATGTTCTCTTGAATTGATGCAATTGCTCCTTGTTATGCATTCTTTTTCTTTTACATTTGTACTCATGTGAATTTCCCTTTCGCCGCTGTTTTATGTTGGTATATTATACATAATGAAGTGTCTGCATTATGGTGCTTTATCTTTTGGACCCATGACTATCCTGTGGTTACGGGTTCAAACAGTGTTGGACACATTCTTATTGTGTTTTCAAGGATAAATAAATACATTGAATTTGAATATTAGCTTTGAAGAACCAAGTTGCGCATTCAAAGAAAACCACTGGAAAAAGGCGACGCGGAGACAGAAAGAGCGCGGCGTCTATCAAGCATACCAAAGACCCAACTAAAAGGGTGGTCTCGTTCTTCAAGCAAAACAAGTTGCGCTTGCTTCAGGCAGACAAGAATGGAAAATTTGTTCTTACGAGATAAAGTCCACGGAAGAAAAGCTAGTAAATTCGGTTACCTCGTCTTGGCCATGCATATTAATACGTTTGGTGAAGGCTATGGGAAATTTAGATAAACTGCAGTTTAATTTATTCTGTTGGGGGAACAGTTATACGCTACTTCGCGGGCCATACGTAAGTGGGGCACGTAGGCGCGGACTGTACGTTGTGGAAATTTAGGCCCATTGTCTTCGATTATTTATCCAAATACAAGGCTTACACTCAATAAAGACTGACTCTGTTGCTCTGAAATCTTTGTTTCTGAAAATTATTCACCGTCGCTTTTATCCCTTTCTATATGCCCCCATGCAAGTGAAATGCGCGCGTCCCGCTCTTTCTACCGTGCCTAGCTAACACGAGTGAAGCCCTCCTTCTCCAGCTTATTAAAGATCACATCCAATGTCCGCCTTGTTTAACGTCTTGTTTCATGCCTTGCTCCATGTCAAAGCAGTTTCTTTTTTGTTACCGTTCCTTAAGGCATCGTAACGATTCCCTTATTCGTTTTACAGTCCAGATGCGGGTCTCTCCGACTTCTTTATGTAGTTCACGGTAAAAAAAAGGGCATTGCTTTGACATCCATGGAACAAGGCGTAGTTGAGAAGCGGAGGCGGCTTTTTAAGAAGCTGCCAGTGGATGGCACCGCTTATGTTATCTAGGCTTGGTAGAAACGGTGTGGTAGAAACGGCGTGCATTTCACTTACGGGGGTGCATATAGAAACGGATAAAAATGGTGGTGGTGGTGGTAAATAAAGCATGACCTAGGACTCATCCCATTGCCGACTAGAAGAAAGATATCTTGGTTAATTTTCTTCCATCAGCTTTTTCATCACTCAAATATCTTCTCTCAGGCACACATGTTACCAGCCAAAAGGAAATTCCCACGAATTGATCAGGAATTTAAGGTCTAACGACCATTTGCACGTACTAAACTATTGCTGTTTTCATGTCTGCAATTAGCCATTTCGGAATGTAATCATCTCCCCAAGTAATACAGCCGGAATAACTGACCATATTATATTCAAACAAGCACTTAATGAAACATTCGGAAATTAGAAACATTAACATTTCTTCCTGCATTTCTTCAGATGTCAGAGGATGTAATATTATTGTTTGTATAATGTAAGAATTATTGGCGTATGATGTCGAATGAGAAGTGATGTAAAGGTTGCATAGCATGTACGACATCATATAAGGATATGCGACTTACGTGCACGTTGCCTTATACCTTTGTATATCAATTATTATCCCCCCCCCCCCCCCGCTATGTAATACCCAAGCTCCGATTTTGGGTAAATAAATGAAAAAAAAACATTTATTGAAAATCCGCAAATTCGTGGTCTAGGCCTAGGCCGCTCCCGAGGAGGTCCGGAGATTCTGTCTTCTCGCCGCCTCACGGGCTTGCTGGATGGCCTATAGTTGATCTTGGAGACGGATAAAAATGCTGATGAATAATTTTCAAAAATACAAAATTCGGCCTTAGTCTGTATAGAACAACCTTCGTACATAGGTGCTAAGCGGTACACCATGTGTTCGCTAAGGAACGGTTATAGATAATCCTGAAATCTCTTTTTAAAAACATCTCGTGTTCATTCAGGAGTTTCTGTGCTGAATAGACCCTCGAAGTGTGCCATTATGGTGTCAATACTAAGCGTGGTCATCATTTACTTTAATGTATGCCGTAATGAATTTCTCAAAAACGATGGCGGTTATTTTTCTTTTTTTTTTTCTTTTTTGTCTTGTTATGCATTGCCAATAGAATCGACATAATATGACAATGGTAGTAGCGCTTACGAACAAAATGGCGTCCACTCTATTGCTGGTAACGACGATGCAATTGCGTTAGTAATGGTTACCACGTTTTGGATCTGGTAGATTAGTCTAATTAGTAACGGTTACGACGTTTTATTAATTGCATGCAACTACCAAGTTATTTAATATTGTAACAAACAGTTACTAAGTTACTAATCGTTACCTGTAGTTGCTAACTTATAATTAGTACCTAAAACGACCTTTGTTTCTTCTAAGCCTGTAGTTTGCCTACCCTGTTTCCTGGAAAATCTATACATAGAATACGGGCGCGCTAACAGAATCATCTCTTGAGATGCGCGCGACATACTCGTTTATCCGGCTGTTTCGAGCCCAAATCAACCATTCGCATCTGGAACAGCGAGTGTTCTTCTTGTTTTGTTTTTGTTTTGTTTTTGTCCTTTTTTTGCTACATCGAACACGCTGCAGCCCGAAGGACAGATGAATGTCCACATAAACAGCACTCGCACCAAGTAAATTCTGAAATTGAAAACACTGGGTTTATCCCCAATCAAAAGATTATTCAATGTACCTGACGTTTCGAAGCCGTACCGGCTTTTTCTTAAAGGCGAGGTCTCGTAGAGCCAGCAGTGCTGTTTATTAAACTTTTCTTTTCGGTCTTCTCCAACCGCGTTGTGACGCCGCTAAGCCTCTTCGACGTACGGGGCGTTCCCAATGACTGGTTGACATTCTTTCTTGTCTGTTTTGTGTGCGACGGACTTCAAAAAGAGGCGTCTCGCGGGGATTTTTTGTCTCCACTTCCAAGATGACCGCTGCGCTGGGGTCAATTTGGTGGTCGTGGGTTTCAGATCGCTTGGCAACTGCGCCGCGCAACGTATTGAAGTTTGCGGAGGTCGTTGGCCTGTCGACAGACGCTCGCTGGGAAATGGCTCGTCTCGTCGATGTAGCAGTACTCGCCGTCAGAGCAGGGGGATCTTGTAAACAACCCCCTGTGCCTCGTTAATGGGCGGCCCTGCTCCGTGGCACGGTCACTTAATTCGAAAAAGTTCCAGGAAACACCGGTTGATGAGATTACCTATACAGGATGCTCCATACACATATCGCTATGTGCAGCTTCTCCGGCATTCTACGACAGTGGACGAGAAGCGGATCTCAAACAGACCTCGAGCCCGTATTCACAGACAAAAAAGGACGGACTTAACGCTAGAACTGTTTGTAAGAGAAAATTCCTAACCAATTTTCATGCTGGACATATCGTTAACAAAGGCGGGGGACCAACGGAAAAGAGCATTTACGAACGGAATGCTTTGTGAATTTGGCCGCTCGTTCCTCAGCAGCCACTAATAAAGCGTTGGCAAGTGCAAGTGCACACCCTTCCAGTAACACCGGTGCATCAAATAGTTATGCACGCCACCTATAGTGGCTAAAGGCTGTTGCCACAAGATGGAGTACGGAGTACGCATGCGTGTGGAAGTGTTGGATCTATGGGGTCGAATTCACAAAAGATTTTTCGTTCGTAAGCGCTCTTTGCCATTGGCCCGCCGCCTTCGTTAATGGTACGTCCCGATTCACAATTGGCTGGAATTTGTTCTTACGAACATTCCTAGCTTAAAAGGTTTATTTGCGAATACGGTCTCCGGTGTCGCATGTAATACGTCCGGCGTCCCGTTCCGGTCAATTAAAGGTTCCGTCTCATCTGTACGGCTGTTCGTCGTGGACCTCATACGGCCACGGGATCGTGTACGTGTTCCACACTCGGCACATACTGCGTACTGGGCGGTGCAAGTTCGCCTTTTGTCTCTGTGTGTTCTATTGCGTCCAGGACTATATGCAGACTTCGATGACTCCCTTTAGCTGACTCTGCTTTAGGTTTTCCGAAACTGTGGCATTTCATTTCTTTTTTGTTTTTCTTACTTTACAATACACTTTGTTTAATTTCTTTTACGGGAAAAGGAGTAGCCGTCCACATTAGAGAGCTTATAATTCACTTTTTTTTATTTTCACTTCAATAAAAACAAAAATGGCCTTAAAGAGCCTGTGGCTGAGTTCACAACGCTTTCCGTGCGTAAGTGCTCTTTTCAATGGCTTGCCGCCTTCTCTAATGATGCGTCTAGCATTAAGATTGCTTGGGATTTGCTCTTACGCAGAATTATGCACCCACAGCTAGGTGTCAGGGAATCGTATATGAATGGCGCCGTCTGCAGACAAATACGTACCCGCACCTACGTTTAAAACATGCGCCATCCACCTTCCCGCATACGTGCACGGGCACTTGCCCGTGGTGCGGAGGCCAGCCAAGTGTCGCCCGCATTACGTGGGAATGCGAGGTCAGGCCACCCAAAACTAATGCGCCTCGCATTCCGGCGCAAGAACTCCAGAACTGAACATTCAGAATTGACTAGGGACCCCACCCACCTGCTTCCTCTGTCCTTTCCTTTTACAATAAACGTTTTTTCAATTCAATTCAAATGGCTAAGAGCGTTTGACGTTCTGACGACATCTTTAATCGCTGACAGGCACTGATGCACTGACTTTGCGCATCCAGCTTGCGACAAACTGTCCCTTCTGACGTGCCGAACACTTTAACTCAGTAAATAAGTAAATAAATAAATAAATAAATAAATAAATAAATAAAATCAGAAGTCAGTCAGTCAAACAAACAATCAATCAATTCATTACCCAAAAAGTCAGCTAGTGAAACAACTCCAAATCTTATTGGCACGGAATCGGATGCATTAGCACAAGAGTGTACAGTTAAACCGATATCCGAGAGTTCACCACTCGATACAGTACAGAACTGCGCGTGCGTATGTCGGACACAGAAAGCAGGATTAATGTATAAAGATAAGTACATATTAATTATTTGGCAAGACAAAGTAAAATAGCAGAACTTGGAATGTGCGACAAGTAACAGTATTATAAAGGAGATTTATTGGGGCTCGTAGCGACCGCCGGTTATAGGATGCACCGAGCACAGTCCCCGAGCTCGAGCCTCTGCTGCGCGCTTGATGCTGCGATGCTGCTGACTCTGCGCTCACGTTCGTTGTCTTCCTTACAGTATTTTTTTGTTTTTCTGGGTGATCTGTGGCGCCTTTTTGATATTTGAAGTAGCACAAGGATGACTAAAGACACGACAAAAGAAATGCACGAAACAGGCGCTTATCCTGTGCAAAGCGGCTGTCCCGTGTCTGTCTCAAATATGACCGTTAACCAACTGTCCGACTCGCCCAACTGTCCACTTTTCTGCCTCTTCCAGCGCGAGCCGTTTTCTTTTCGTTTTCGTTTTTTTAACACGCATGCGCTTGGTTTTCATCAAATCCCGAGTATCATTCACCTGTGATCGCCTTAATTGTTTTCTTGCAAGAGAGATTGCATGATTTCAAATTCTTCGTGCACATCAGCCCCGGGAGAGTAAGCTGAAAAAAAAAATTCCGATCATTCTCATGTTCTACTTTCTTTATAATGGTGCTATCGCCATCTGTATGAAAGAGAACACGCGAGTGCGTGACAAATAGCCTGGTCACCTACACGCATGTTTCGCGGAGCCGCGGCGACATGCGAAAACAGCAGCTGATGAAGGCGCTGTTCCTCCTGCTTGCACTCCCGTACCGAACGTTTTCTTTCTTGTATCTTAGTTATTCTTGTGGCACGTGAAAAAATATATTCGATTCGAATCTGATATGAACGCACTGTATATAGGGCATTCCAGTTAACGTTAGCCAAGCTGTTCAACAACAACAAAAAAAAAAGATTAAAGAACATGGTGCAAGATACAATCGTAATACCTATAGGGTGTTCGGTTTTTCACAGCTCTGTCGACCGAAAACCGTAGTTTTTATCAATGTATCTTGCACCATCTTTTTCAAATCGTCTTTTACGTTGAACAGCTTGATTAAAGTTAGCGCTGGGACACACGGTATACGTCGCAGCTTCGGAAGCAGTCAGAGTTATTTAACGAGGAGGGGGGGGGGGGGGGGGCGTCGCTCTTGTGTCGAGACTCCCACCTCTGAATGCAACATTCGCGTACTGAGCTGCGTCAAATTGGAATATGAATATTTCGTCACACAAACGCCTTAGGAGTATCAAACAGAACGGAATTGTCTTCGAATACGCTTGTCTTCAAGTTTCTGCTATAAGCATATACCAAATTCGCAAAACTTCTTTATGAATGAATTCGCATTTTTTTAATTATGCATTAGTTGACTTTATTTAATGAGAACCATGCTCGCGCCATTAGCGTAGCTGGAACAACCGTTTTTAAACCTTTGAATTACCTGTGTACATCAATGCGTATATCGATGAGCGCATATTCGCGAAATCTAAGAGGAAACACACACACACACAAAAACAGTGTTCCGGCCTCCCTCTACCCCTTCCCATTCAGAATGTGTTTTACATCCGCCACAAGCCGGTACTGTCCTACTAGCGTCACGAAGGGCGCCTCAGAAATGCTTGCCTGATTAACATTTCGGTCTCCTTAGGCGCCACGTGGAAAAGGCCCATCAAGCGCCCTCCAGATGCAGTTGCAAGGCAACTAGAACGTGACGCTTCAAGGCCGAAACGATGGAGCGACAGCTCGCGCACGTCTCTCTGTGAACGTGTGTTCATGTCTTCTCGTTTTGCGCACAAGGCGGGATTCACATCGAACACACACACATACACGGCACTCATGCAAAAAAATACGGAGAACTCCAAGAGACTATACATTTTCTCTCCCACAAGAACCGCCAGTGGCGTGTGCTTTGTATGCCCAAGCGCTGCTGTTGCAGGACCCTCAGATAATGCCGGGAAAATGCAAAACAAAAAGCCAGACCATGCGCAGTACCTGTAGGCATGCCGGATGTGGACAAGCCTGGAATACATTTAGCCTATAAGCTTCGCCTCGTGGCTCTCCGAAGGAAGGCAATTCCGTGCGAGAACACGACAAGCGAGAACGAAGCTTACAATAGCAGCTGAGTACCTACGTACACTAATTCATCACGCTAGAGCGTTAAGAACGGATCAACCTCACGACTATGGGCGATGGATGCATTTCGCGAGTCACTGTCGCAATATCTGCATGAAGCCTACTAGCAAGCTGCCTTATAATTTCTATTCCTCATTATTCCCCGTGGCAACCCCATGCGAATAAGCAAAAAGCAAAAAAGAAAAAGAAAACACGCAGGCTCAACTCCAGTGATATCTACGTAAAGCGAAGCATCCTTGGTGTGATTGGCTCATCGACCATGTTTGTGTGCGTGTGAGGCGTCGTTTTCGAGGCACAAATATTAGCATTAAGGATCGAGCAGCATGTTATACAAAGAAATTATTTTACTTGTAGTGAATTAGAGACATGCTGGATATTATATAGATACATTTAAATGCAGTAAGTCCCAGAGATATTGTTCGTTTAGCTTTTCAGTGGTAAGCCACAGTGTCATGTCGTACTGTTCGTGTTTCTGATGCGTCGGTTTCTCGTAGTGCAACTGGAAATTGAAACGCGTGAAGCGTCTTAACGTGGTGGCTTTCGGGCGAGAAATTGTGTTCTGTGCCGCTTGCCGAAGCAGGCGTTCGTGGCGTTCGGCGTTAGAGGTCAGATAAGCACGAAGACTCTCTGCAACTTGAGAAGAAAGTTCCGCTTTCGAAACTATAATACATAGAGTTTGGGGCCTCCAAAAGTTTTTATCCGCCCTTTTTCCGCGACTCAATCCTTCGAGATCTTTCACTTGGTTTATGGTGTTTCACCTGTGGTTTTAGTGCACGCCTATAGTATATGAATTTAATTGCGTGATTTAACGTCTCTTAACTGTAACAGTGAATTACGGTATAAAGTCTTGCGGAGTTTATTTTGTAACGAAATGGGAAAGGGTCTTTCGGAGTTTCCTTATTTCTATTTTTTTCTTTTTTTCCCGCAAGTATTTGAGTTTATCGGAGCTTGCTTCTATGGCGCCATGAAATTAGGCGTTTTTCGGCCAAAACAACTTGATCGCAAAACAAACAAACAAGTAAATAAATAAATTAATAATAGGGCAGTATACCCCATGAACGTATTTATTTATATTCATCATTTACGGTACCAGTATAGGTTTTATGGCCTTTACAATTTACTGTGACATAAACGGTATCATTTTCAAGTTTTATGGAATTTTTAAACATCGCATGTGGCATATACCATAATTCCTGTCATTGAGCCGGATTATTCGAACAGGCAGAGATTATTAGCATGAGAAATCGAAACATATATAAAGCTAATTAACAAAAGTTCACTAATTAACTTCTTGGTAAATATGTTATGGTACATGTTGCAATTTACGAATTGTAGCCGGTAAGCTTGAAGACGTATCCACTTGAAATGATTTTCCAGGGTAGCACCAGCTTCGAAATATTATTTTCCAAAGTGTAGTATGAAATATGTGGGCGTTCCAGTTACTTTAGTGCTTCATTACATAAAAGAGTATTTTGTTAAAAAAGTAAGTGGAACAACTGTGCATATTTACGGCGAGTTTGATGGCGCAGATCTCCAAACTGGCGTCATTCTGGAAATTAAGTCTAAGTGGATACGCCTTGCAATCTCCCCGGCTACAATTCATAAATTGCAATATCTTCCGTAAGGTAAATAATGATGTAGATAATAAGCAACAGTGGTACAAACTGCAACAAAAATTGGATTAATCAAGGACAGAAGTCAGATAATCAGCAAATAGTAGAGCTGAATACATCAAGATTATGACGCAAGGTATTTTGTTGTGTTGCAAGACGTGTTATAACGATAGAGGTGCAAGAGGAATTCACGTAGAAAATGATAGGATTACGCGAGTTAGGACGAGGCACGGAGAACGTTACAGCTGACAGTAACCGCGGATAGAAGTGTATGTGAATTAGTTTATACAAGAATATAAGTAATCATGGTATTTCCGCCTGATTTCTAGGGATCTAATACTAAACATGCTCAGTACACGTTTACAGGCATAAAATACACGACGTCTAAGAAATCGTATGTACAGGATACGAACGAAACGTTGCTGAACACATTCAATTTTTTCAACATTGGTCAAATTAATACAGTTCCATACAACAGAACTAAACTCTAACTTCGGTCGGACAAAGGAAGAATACACGAGAATAACACAGTTGACATTTGTAAACCTTTTAGACATTCTTGATATGAGGCCTAACCTCCTGTAGGATGCATTAACGATGCTTGAAAAAATTCTCTTCGAAAGTTAGCTGGGAGTCAACCAATATTTCTAAATCGCGCGTACTACTCGCTCTCTTCAAAGGATCGTTGTCAACTGAGCATTCGTACAGTAAAGGGTGCATTTTGCTATTAAAGGAAACAACGAGTGTCTTAGTTAGATTAATGCGCAAAACGAAAACGTTGGAAGCGCACCACTCCGCAACGGAATTCACATCTTTCTGTAATAATTCACAATCCTGCTCCTATTCTATTTGACGGTAAAGTTTAATATCGTCAGCGTATAAAAGGAGGCGCGAATAACGCACACATTCTGTAAGGTTATTAACAAAGATATTGAAAAATAATGGTCTTAAGATAGACCCTTGCGGGACACCGGAAGTTGATTCATAAGGCAAAGAGTACTTAGCACCAACGCGAACATAATTTAACCGAGTTGACAGGTAGTCTTTCTTCAGCGTGCACAAGCTAGTACTAACGCTGTAATTCAAGAGTTTATGGATAAGAAGATCACGAGAAACAACATCAAATGCTTTTGACAAGTCGAAGTATACGGTATCTTAACTGTCTTCGGTTAGCAACATTGGGTCCTGCAGCATTAAAAAAAGAAACAAGGTTTGTCTCCATAGACCTACCATGAACAAAGCCGTGTTGGTACATACTAATTTTTTGCTTAAAGAAAAACGAAATATGTATAAACATAGCTTTTTCAAACACTTTTGCAAACGGACACAAGAGGCACACGGGGCTATAATTTTTTATGTCACTCATGCTGCCACATATATGAACTTTAGATAGCCTTTAGATATCCTTGGTGAAAAGCATCACATCCTTCTTACCGTGAGACAGTTTCATTCTTCTTTCCTTTAAGAATTTGTCCACAATGTTTAGGCCTTCCTGCAAAGTTGATTGAACAAGGCTGGTACTTGAACCAGAGGCTCAAATACAAACATCATCCGCATATATCGAGTATAGTGTAGTGTAGATGAAAATCGTCACGGCAAATCCGCCATCGCACAATTAAATAGAAACGGACTTAATGCCTTGTGAGACTCCTTGAATAGGATTATGAGAGGAACCTTTTTCCTTCGCTTGTTTGGCAAATATTGATCTGCCATTCAAGAAGTTGGATATCCGCCGTAGCGCCCTTCCAGAGACTCCCAGTTTTAGCAGGCCACACAACATATGAGCATTTTTTTATTGGTATTATTATTCTTTACCATAGGAAAGCGGCCGCCGTCGAGATAAAGAGAGAGAGAGAAAGGGGTTGATTTTTTAATGAAGGAAAAGCTGAACATTCTCACCTGCTACTAAACATGGGGGAAAGCGTAAAAGAAAGTGAAAGGAGAGAGAGAGAGAGCAATCGATAGCGATGAAACCGATAGCAATGTTTACACGCATATTGAGTGATGACCTTTTCTTGATAGTTTCAAATAAGGAACTTCGCGAGAGTTTGCTTTTGGGCTATATGGTACATGGCGTTATGAACGTAAACCACGCAAAAATAAAAGCAAAATAAAAGAAGAAGCGGTACAAGAAAGAGAGACGTCTCCCTTTTTTGCTAGTGCATCACTTTCTTCGAAGTAACCGCCAGTTGATAGTGTCTTGGTCGTCTGCATTAATCATTGCTGTTTCCAGTCGTCGGGACCAGGTTTAAAACGGTAGACATGCATTTATGCAGTGAGCCTTCTCTCGCCAGCTTTCACAAGCAGCTGCTCGCGGCACTGCGCACGTGACCTCGGCGTATATCTTGTTTACCGCTGGTCCGGCCGCGACACCTTAACCTCTTCGAGCCCCGGGGGAAGTTTGCGGGTAATTATAGCACTAGCCAGGGATCAAGGTTGCGCTAGCCACGATTGATTGACTCCAAAGCGTTCCAGAAAGGCAGCATAACGTGAGGCGAATCTTTTTAATTATGTCCGGTTCGTCATAATGGCATGAGCACGAAGTGCGCGTCAGGTACGCTACGAGCACGGCGATAAGTATGTTTACGGCGGCGGAGTAGCCTACACCTATAGCAAACAGCAATCTCATGAACTGCCTCTGAGTGCCAGTTCCGTGTTGTGTCTCTGAGTGCCAATTTAATGCTAATATTTCCATTTATTAAGTTGATGTGCTAGTTGGACTGTCGCATATATATGGTAAGGGTTGCGTGAGGTACACTTTCCATGTGAAGATCTGGTGATCGTACCAAATAACTAAACTGTGCTTGTGGTGATGGTGCCCAAGGTCACACTACTTTCATTCTTGTCCCTTTTGTTAGTGTGTGTAGTGTTTCTTGTTAGCCTTGCATTCTCTTTATTTATTTCTTTTCGGAGCAGTGTATTATAGATTTAGGGATCTCCGGCCCTAGAGAAGTCTACTTTCCCAATTTCCGGAATTTCCTGGAAAAAAAAAAGCATGCCCATGGCTGTGGTGATATCCTCCACCAAGAGTCTTCAAGAACTGGTCCGCAGATATAATAAAAGAAAGTGAGGGAAACGATAACACGGCAAGGCTGGTGTGCGAACTGACGACCTCCGTACGTGGCAGTTGGCGCTCAAGCAAGTTGTCTGCTGCGGTGGTCGCCCTTTAATGTACCTTTGAGAATATTTTCGTCGTGATCATCCCTTTAAACCAAAACGTCAAACTTCTCGTACATCCCGACACGCCCAGTCTTTCATACCACGCGCTGCAGCTTAATGTAATAACCTGTTTTATCACACTGCAGCTGAACATCACGCTAATGATTTTCAAAAACTTGTTCGCATGTATCTCAAGGCCTGACTGCTATTAGTGTGTGCATGGTCTCTCTCTCTCTATTTCTCTCTCTCTCTCTCTCTCTCTCTCTTATTCTTTCAGTTCTGACACGAGCCCCATAGACCCTTATTTCGTGGGCGTCGCCATATTGCGTAAGAGCAGTGGCGCCATCTACGGGCAGTCGGCATGCTGGCTTGGGCGAGAACTCCGTGTTGTACGCCAGGCATACGCTCGGAGGCAGCTTCCAGGCGATCGTCTTCGTGCTCGCACGGTCTGTTCAGTATTATGTGGCATCTCCTAGGTGGGAAAGGGTTCTGTGAGACGCACTGAAGTGATTTAAATAGGCATGGCCGGAGTCTATGCCGGCGTTGATGCGGACGGAGTGTCCGGCACGATTTGTGCGCGCGTGTTTTAGCCTAAAATCAGCCTCGGAGATCAGTTGTGCACTTCTGAAAATTCGTTTCACGAATGTGACCTTACCGCAGCATTCTCACTGCAATTCTAAGCTCTATTTTAGCAGCAATGAGTAGCTGCGAAATAAGTTGTGCTGTTTAGTTTGACAAGAAGCGAACTAAGGATATTTTGTTTTTTCACCTATAGTCCCTATATTGTACATATCTATAGGTTCCCCTTCTCTCTACTTTCCCTGTCATTTTACTCCCCTTCATCCTTTACTGCTGACCGCGCTTCAGGTATGAGCAGGCTGCGCTAGATTGATTGCTTCGGTCAGTAGCAACTTCCTTCGACCCGTTTCCTCTATTTATCTAATCATTTAAATAACCAATCACTACTACTACGGTTACTTTTACAAGCGTTGAAAGTATTATCTGTGCATATATTGAGCGTCTATCTCGTTTGTTGGACGAGGTTTCCGCCCACGAATGAAATAGTTTTGGTTAGGAATAACAGCGTATCGTACAGTGCGAATCACACTTGTCGAGGGGTATAGCGGCCGGTTGCGGACTGCGCGAGCGTCCGAAGCAGTGGCAGACGCTGGGTTATATAGATTTTCTTGTTCTATATAGCGCATGATCCAAGAATGCGACATGGCTATGGGAGGTCTCAGTGCGGCGTTAGCCGGTGTCTTTTTGTTGTTGCTCTTCCAGAAAAAGAGGATGAAGACCGTGTTTTTCGTTTCGGTCTTGTTATTCCCGTCCTCTGCAGCGCACTCGCCCGTTTTACAGAAATTGTATTCTCATAAGTAGCCATCCCCTTTTTATATTTCTGCTTTATATGGCAAAAAGGCAACACTGAAGCATAAATAGTTTATTTATCACGATTTACCAAGCACAGTGATCGCTGTGTTGAGCCACGCAATCGACCTCATACAGAAGGCTAACGCAGTCACAGCGTAGCGGCTTCAGGTCTAGTTGACTTGACATGCGTGAGAAGCTGACGCTAATATTTTACGACGATTGGCGCTTAGCAGTGTCGTGGTACATTAGGTTGGCTGACACACGAGCACACTGATGTTTTAGTTCTTACATACGCCAAGCGTTGAGATAGAAGATTTTCCAATCGACGTCGGCAATTCACAGACACCGCTGCTGTTCGTGAAGTAAAAAAATAACGAGATAGCCAAAATAGTTCGCAACACATACACACACCGCGGATGATGATGTGCGTCGCATGTTTGCAGAGCCGCGAGAAAGTTCCGCATATTTTAGTTACCGCGACACCAAAAGGCTACTCAGTGGTTCTTCGGCGACCTGGCTCGCACAAGCCAGGGCGGAGGAAAGGCGTAGAGCGCAGGACGCTGCGGTTCTAGACCCACCGCGGAAAGTTAGAAAAGCATCCACATAAGCACAGCAGAGAAGTGGCACCGTCAGGCGGCTCGACTGGTAACTGTAGAAGCGTCATTCAAAGCACACGGAATCATTCTCCACTTCCGGCGGTGTTTTCTCTCCTTCCTTCTTAAATAAGGATATGTTGCTCCATAAATATTTTCACAAACAGCTAAATTTGTTAACTTTCGCTTTTCCTTCCTGTTTGGCTTTTGCCTCGGCTCTCTCCCTTAGTAGATCGCTTAATTTGTCAACTCCTTGCGACTCTTGTTTCCAGTCGCCAATTTTTCACGAAAAGTTCTGTACATTTAGGGGAAAACGAGACGGAAGTAACGGGTGACATTCATATTGTTTATGGGTTTAGCGTTACTGCAGGGTTTCATGATGGGCGCTGTTTGCATGATTTGACTTTCCACCTTATCTAACCCATAACCCAGGTATATGGTTCTGAGGACCTGCCAGCGTCGCGGCGAGTCGTCACTCGAGAAAACAATGAAACAAAAAGAAAAGTTCAACGCAAGTGGCGTTTTCTCCGGCCGTAACTAGTTCCACGGGCATATAGACCAGCTCACTACAAACTGAATCCATTTCCTGGTTAATGGATCAGTATAAACAAAGAAGGTTGAACTAACGAAACAACAGCGATGCACGTGATCTTTCCAAGAGATGGTGACAACTGAACGCAACCTCGAGTTAATCGTGTGGGCAGCAAATCGATGAGAAAATTGGCCTTCACGCCCCAGGAGATGCCGACAACAACCGCCAGTCAAAAGGAAAGAATAAGGCAGCAAAATCCTAACCGCCTACTAGCTGTCAAGTCTCAAGATTGATTGATTTGGCGGCGCTTTAGAAATGTCTGTGAAAAGGGGTGGCGTGGGCGGAGAGGGGGGGAGGGGTACGCCACTTAACCTTTTGGGGGGCCTTCAGCCCTCCCCCCCCCCCCCCCCCCTGGGCACGTGCCTGAGATGTCCTCTGCTTACATGACATTTCGCAGTGTATTCAGTTCTTGCAGGGGCAGTGTTTTTCTTTTTCTGTTTTTAGTTTCGCATCTTGCATGATATGCATGATATACAGCATGCTGTCTCCGTGCTGTGGACATGCTGTCCACCTTCACAACCACTTCGGATGTGCGAATTAATGTACGGATTTGTTACGCAATAAAACAAGAAACGCCACAAAAATATTTTCACCGTAACAAACATGCGCCTTGAAGCTCACCATTTCTTTAATAAACCGAAGTTATCTTGAAGCGTTCGGCTATTCGCTTACGCGCTGACGTTGACAATCATTGTCGACAGTTCCTGCCCAAATTTTTCTTCACAGTCCATTGCTTGTATAACTGCGGTTAAGCTTAAAGGGTCGCTGAAGAGTAATACTGTGTTTAGTTTCATTGGTAGATTATACCTCCAGAAAACCGCTAAAAGTCCATCGTACCGAGAGCGAAGGCTTGGTAAGTCAGAAAAGACTTCAAAACGAAATGCGGCGGCGACGGCCATCTCGAAGTTGCCAAACTGGCCTCGCACATGACGTCATGGAATTTTTTTGCAGCCGCTTTGCTGGAGTCTAGTAATTTGTCGATAAAGAAAGGGTTCCGTTGCATTCTGAAAGAACCTCGGACTTAACCTAGAAAATTTCGAAAACGTTCTCTGCACGGAGACGTTCCAATACGAGGAAATACTTGAACATACATGACGTCACACTAATCTAAGGTCCGAGTTCTATAGCTAGTTGGTATACGGCAAAATATTCGAAGAGAACAGCGCACAAGACGGAACAAGGGAGCGGCACACGCAGTGAGCTCTGAAACGCTGGCGTAACGGAGTTGTGGTTCAGGCGCGATATAAAATGGAAGTTCGGTCTCCGTTTTCTTCGCGAGTAATCGTCGCTTCTTTGCCAATTAAAGGCAAATAACATTCTGAAGGAAAAAAAAGAGGTGTTTCACCGGTCTAGATTGATCGATCTGGTGTTCGGATAGACAGTGAACGAGCGCAGTTTAATCGCCGTTAGCGTGCAGCAAGAAGGTCGGCCGGTGCAGCCCGCGGACCCGATCCGACCGGCGCCCGTGAGTGACACGTTCGTCCGCTTGTTTCTCCGAAGGTCGCAGAGGTCGCCAGACACACCGCCGGCCTCGCGTTTTCGCTTTCTAAGCACGCGGCATCGGCCAGTCTTCCCGCCGGGTGCGGCACGACCGCTTCGCGCCCGAGGTGGCGGTGCCCTTATCTGGAAACTCGGCGCTTGAGGCACGTGTGCCCGTGACAGCTGCGGCCACGATCGAGATCTGCAACGTTATCGCTCATTTAGTCGCTGTTTAACGCACTCATATACAGCGATATCTTCGCACGGCACACCTTAGCGGAGCTTTCCGTATTTGGTTCGGGTAAGCGTAATGCGAACGGTCACGTAACCTATATTTCAATCAAAACTGTCTATACAACAAGAACGGCTGGAGTCTGGCCCGGTCACGCAGCATCTTCTATGGCATCGCATTGGCTTACAAGACAAAAGAGTCCAACACGTGGACCTTCACTCCCCGTAAGACTGGTTCCCACTCAGGGACGATGCACGTGAGAGAGAAATAGGCGCTGCTCTCCTCGTGTACGTGGTAGTTTGCGCGTTCGTCTGGGGCATGGCCGCCGGATGTGAAGTGTGCGTGTGTATTTTTCTTCACCTTTGTGTCCCTGTGAAACCGAGGACGCTGTGTCATCATCCTATGTATTAGAGGGAATCAATGGGTCAAATCTTGTCATTTGCCATATGGCGGTCACAAGAATCAAACGCGAGCACTAGTCGCGCGTTGCATCGTCAGTGTCTTTGCCACTCGACTATGCTGAGTGTCCCACGTAATTTGTGCCAATTTTTTTTTTTAAGTATGCGCACATGGACAGAACCAAGTTATTGTCGTTTGCCGTTGCTTGGAGCAAGTCTGAGTATTCTTTTTTATTTAGCCTAAACACATAATTTGTTATTAATTAATCAACTTTTCAAATATTATATTCACAGGCAGAGATAAACGAGTTGTGGAGCTCGGGGCAGGTCCCGCCGGAATGGCGCACCGCCAAGGTGGTGCTCATCCCCAAACCGGGCAAACCTCCGCACATAAATAACCTGCGAATATCTCTCTAACGTCGTGCATTTGCAAAGTGGCAGAACATGCAGTACACAAGCGAATCGTCGAACACGTAGAAAACCACGAACTATTTAGGCATAATCTAATAGGTTTTAGAAAGGGACTCTCCACACAGGACGCAATGCTCCTCCTGAAAAGATCTATATTCGATAACGAGACGCGGGACGTACGAGGTATCATTGCACTCGACCTCGCTAAGGCGTTTGACAAGGTGGCTCACGAACACATCTTGAACGAAATTTCCCCTCTCAACCTAGGGCGGAAATTCTTTAATTTCACTCTCTCGTTCCTATCGGAAAGGAAAGCGTTCCTTCGACTGGGCACGATCTCGGGCGGTCCGTACGAACTGGGCAACTGCGGAACCCCTCAGGGCTCGGTCCTATCCCCGCTACCATTTAATATCGCGATGCATAAACTCTCTGAAAGGCTGGCCGCACTCCCAAAAATAGGCCACGCAATCTATGCAGACGATATCACAATCTGGTCCCCGGGGGGATCTTTGGCCGATCTAGAGCAAGCTCTCCAGGCGGCCATAGATGTAACGGAAGAATTTCTTACATGCACGGGTCTCAAGCTGTCACCGACGAAATTCGAACTCCTCCTCTCCAGACAGTCGAGGCAGGGCGTTAGGAACCTCGAGCCTCTGGAAACGCTGCCAGTCGAAATTACAACACGAGAAGGGCACCCCATTCCGAGGGTGAACTCCAACAAAATTTTAGGACTTTTAATCAACGCCAAAGGCTGTAATGCAGACGCTCTAAATAAGCAGGGCGCGCAGGCGAAAAATATACTAAGACTCATAACTAGAATCGCAAGCAAAAGGGGGGTACTCAAGGAGGACAACCTACTCAGGGTCTTCCAAGCTTTCTTCATAAGTCACATTACTTACACGGCACCGTACCTCAAATGGAGCAAAATTGAAAAGAAAAAACTCGACACGCTCATCAGGTCCGGCGTCAAAAGAATACTCGGTAGTCCACAATCCGCTAGCATATTAAAACTACTTGAACTCGGAATTCACAATACCACAGACGAATTAATTGAAGCACAGTTTACTGCACAGATCTCCAGGCTTTCGTCAACAAAGCCGGGAATCAAGATTCTTGATGAAGCTGGTCAACTCCCTATACAGGCACCGCTCAAACGACACCCCATGTCTAAATTAGCCCGTGAAGGTATAAAGGTTGAGCCCGTGCCGAGGAACATCCACCCAATATATAACGAAGGTCGCAGAAGAGCGCGGGCTATAGCCATCCTTCGACGAATATATCCTTACGGGGCAGATGCATTCTTCGTTGACGCCGCCAAATATGGCAGCGAAGACAGGTTTGCAATCACGGTCGTTGACGCGCGTGGGACACTTATCAGCGCCGCATCAATTTACGCTAAACACGCGAACGAGGCGGAGAAAACCGCGATAGCCTTGGCTATTCAAGACGCAAAAGGCCCGGCGTCCATTTTCTCCGACTCGCGCACGGCGGTCAGGGCTTTCTCGTCCGCTCTAGTTTGTAAACATGCAGCCGACATCGTTAACAGATGTTTTCGTATTAATACGCGAGAAGAAACTGCAGGTCATATCATAGCATGGTTCCCGGCCCACATGGACGATGCAACTAACCGAGCGGGTTGCAACCCTAACGAGCGGGCCAACTGCCTGGCGCGTGAATTCACGAACCGCGCCCGAGCTAGCGGTCCGGCTCTCCCGCAGGATTGCCCCCTTCAAAGATAAACTTACAACCGTTCACGAAATTACGTCACATTACAGACACAGCAGGAGAAAATTCCCTCCCCCAAGCCCGAAACTGAACAGGGCTCAGGCTGTTACTTTCAGGCTTTTACAGACGAGATCGTACCTCACCCCGAGAGCGCTTAGTTGGATAGACCCGAACTTTCCGCAATCGTGCTCCAAATGCGGTCACGCGTACTGCTCCTTCGACCACATGCTCTGGCAGTGCCCGTACAACGCGGGCTCCGACTTTCATAACAAGTCCAAGTGGGACGCCTTGCTGAAGAGCTCGGATTTCCCAAATCAACTACAGGCCGTCCAGAGGGCCCGCGACGTCGCAGAGAGTCACCATCTCCCTGTCCCGTCGTGGGCGGAGCCACCAACTTGATCGGGGAGCCTTCGGTTCCCCCCAATCAAGTTACTCAGGACACTCTAATAAAGTTCTTGTCACTGTCACTGTCACAGCAATAGTTTCAGTGAGAAAATTGCATATCACCCAAAAAAGTACCTATCCAGTTTTCTCTTGCTCAATACGTTCGACATAAAGGTTTTTTGTTCCGTACCTGAAAGAAAGCCCGCGAAACACGAAAAAGTGCTGTGCCACTGTCGTCGCACGGATACGCCTTTTGAACCCACTGGTGGCCATTCGGGAATTGCAGTATGTGCCATAAAGTAATTAATTACAGAGGTAATTAATTGACTCTTGTTCATTATCAGGTCATGTATATATTTTGATTTATCGTGGAAGAAACGTCCGCCTACTTGAGTAATCTAACTCTATGAATGGAATTAGGTGTGCTACGCGTACCTGCCATAGAAAATTTTTAAAAATTTATATAGACTAAAGAATCCGGCAGAACCAATCTCGCGATGAATGTCGACGTTAATACGATCGGCATTGAAGAAATGCATCGACACACCGTATTGCAACCGGCGAAATGCATCCTGTATCAGGCGTGTATGCAGCCGGGCTGCTTTCTCGCGCTTTCCTCTCGATCTAGAGCCGCCGCCGCAGCGCACCCGCGTGGCGTGCCTGTGAAGATATATATTCATACAAGATTGCCTGAATGTAAGTAACGCGGGGTCGACTCCACCTAGCACCGGATAAATTTAAATAATTTTTTTGTCGTTGAAGCGCGGCACATGTACCCAGTCGCACATACCCAGTGACCCAAATTGGTGTCAATGAGGTTCATTGAAGAGCAGCACATACCCAGCTACACATAGTTGGCGACCCAAGCCAGCGTAAAAAGACGTTCATCGAAGAGCGGCACACTCCCAATGACACGTATAGCCGGTGATCCAAGTTGGCGTGAAATAGGTTTATTGATGAGCGGCGCGTACCTTGTGGCTCGTACCTTGTGGAATCCACATGAATCCACGCGTGGATTCATGTGGATTCTGCAATGTTCGGCTGCTTAGCGCTTGTCCTGTTCTTGGTGTGTCTATATCTACAGTCCCGTCTTGGAATTGCGCTTACCAGTATTCAGTTACAGCACAATGCCGTCCGCACATAAACTAGCTTACGGGCTGGAAATGTGAATACCTGGCTGCGTTCCGACGCTGCGGAAATTAATCAGCTTTTTCTCAGATACCGCGGTCCGAAGAAACGTTTGTGGTTGGTTGTACGTTTTCGATTCTTGTTCAAGCCACTGTTACAATTGCAGGTGCACCTGGAAACAAAACAGCGTATTGAAGCAGTTTTGGAAATGATCGCCTTTGAATTTTTTACGATAGTACGCTGGTATTGAGCGTGAGTATTCTGCTAGACGGCGCGCACTGCATAGTACGCACATTCTGCGCCCGGTAAATTATCTGTTAGGTGACTTGTAAAGCGGCGGTACCCCTTCCTGGCTTCAGGAAGGAGTATTGGTTTGGTGGTGGTGGATGGCGGCGATAACGTATGTTCGATGAACATGTGCATTATAGTAATCACTCATAAATTGAACACATAAAAAATATCAATTATATCTGACTGCGATGAGAAAGCCTCTGGATAATATTTTCTTGCGCGTGGATGCCTGCCTAAGGCTTCATGTTCAGAGCCAAGTTTTTGCGGCATAATCGAAGCAATATTGTAGTTATCACGCATTTATTACCACATATGTGTCCTGATCTTTTAACAGCGAACTCTATATAGTTCGTGATCATGCGTGTGGTAATTGCCGATGCTGCTGGAATAAGCTGTCGGAAGTGAATGAAAGTGCATAAAGGTTGACAGTCACTTAAGTATTCTTACGTGATTTAAATGCGAAAGCCTAACAACTTCCCAATGTTATCCACTTACATCAAACCTCTACCATAATCCACCTTGCTCTTATTTGTACCACCCTTAATACATCGTAATCCACCTTATTTTAATTTTGGGAGGGTGCCAGGTTGGTTTTCTTGGGTGTGGGCCACGGTGTCCTTCCGACGCTGTTCACTGTGAGGTTTCGCAGAGCGAACCGCAGCAGGTCCAGAGCCAGGAACGTGACGTCATCACTTGGTCACGTGGGCTTTGATACCATCGGATGATAACAACGGAGGGCACATTTTTCGCTTCATGGGGCATAGAGGGGTTTCGCCTTAAAACACATAAAGGTTTTTATGACGTGTCTCTTGGCCAAACGCATACGCTGAGCGTGATCTTTTGCAAGCGACTCAATCTTAGAAGGCCGATGCTAACAATGCAGCGTTGACTGTAATAGCGATAGATGTTCACCTAAGACAAATTACTGAGACATGAAGGAAATTTAAAAAAAAATATGCGTCCAAGCTTTAAGGCTTTACCAGTTCAACAGAGTTCGCGTGCTCAGAAGTCTTGATACCGACGGTGCACCTCTCCACTGTCAGCGTGTGTTTGTTATTGAATTCAGCGCACACTGAATGTCTGGAACTCTGCCCAAGGCTTGCCCTGATAAAGAAAAGAAAGAAAAACTGCAGCCCAGCTGGCTTCGGATTTCATAATATTTTCATCATGTCGTATGTTCGTCTAAAGCTGCGTTCTTTGCTTGCTTCCTTATTGTACGTGTGTGACGGGTCTGTGCTTTACTATTCTTCGTAGCTAAATGCGAAAATTTTCCGACTACGCCGTGTTTCCCCATAAGCAAAAATCCGAGCACCACAATATGGGTTTTTTTTTTTCGTGATGCAGCGCGCGCCTCGCAACAGTTGCCACATAGTCTGACGCGTAAGTTTTCCTCACCACGACGTATCATGCGCGAGTCCGATGACGTCCGTTACGTCAAAGCAAAGTCAAGTCATTCTCGTCATGCGCACAATCCTACCTACGTTTAGAACTTGCCGGCCGGTTCCAATTTTTAAGCGATTTCTTTACTATTCGAAGCTGCAATGTGTATATATACATACATGCGCGCGCGCGCGTGCGTGCGTACGTGTGTGTGTGTGTGCGTGCGTGTGTGCGTACGTGTGTGCGTGCGTGTGTGCGTGCGTGCGTGCGCGCGCGCGATTCATGCTGAGCAGCAGAACGTGCCATAGGCCACGGCGGCAGGCTCCTTTCACGCCTTTTTCTTAGTTTAGAGACGTGTTATTACTACTGTTATCTGTGTCCTTGTCAATTTCCTGACGAGAATTGTCATTACCGTATATGGTTTCGCTTTTAGAAAACAGCAGGTGTGGTTTAATGGTCCTATAGCCCATAGCCCGTCATTTCGAGATGAAGCAGTTAAATTAGCATGGGAAATACCTTCCTTTCTTACTTAAAATTAAATGTTAATTCACGAGACTAGCAATACCGCTAAGGGCCCAGGTGCGTACACAATATTATTTGTATTAAGTTCTGAAATAAAATGAAATTACATGAAACAGTTAGCAAATCCCCAAACTGATTTATTTTTTTCTTCCACAGGGTTTGTTATGTTCTTCCACAGGGTTTGTTATTGTTATTTTTCTTCCACAGGGCTGAGCACTCTGCTGTGCGCATTTTCTAGGGTCTACGTAAGTGCCTATCCGTAAGGTCTGCCTGCTTATATATTTATAGTAAATAATACATATAAAGTATCAAACATACGCGAGCCCAGCGGATACCAATTTACTAGCTCATAACACGTTCGCGAACGCAGTGTCCGCACACCTAACACTTGTAAGGGCCGTCCCCTTAAGGGGCCATCGCTGCATACCTCCTATACGTATTCTCATTAAGAGACCCAACAAATGTTTTTACCACTACCAACTAACACTTCTTCTCGCGCTGCGCACCTCACTTAAACTAACCCGTCCAAAAAAAAAATTTCAATTGAATGTTCTGATGACTCAAGGTCTGTAATGAGAAGCGCTGCGACAGAAGTGTTATACCCCAGTCACATGGGCATTTTCAAAGTCCTTTGAGCCGAAGATCCTTTACTTCAAGGGAGCATGCGCACTGTCACACAGGCACCGCAAAGGAGCCCTGCTGGAAGGGAGCTTTGAGTCAAAGGAGTGCGCGTTCGTCCTTTGAAACCTCAAGGGAATACTCTCGAGCCTAGAGGCCGTCCGACAGCAGAAAAAAAGATCTCTAAAAATATGGAAGTTCAATTTTTACCTCTTCAGAACAAGCTTATAAGTACTGGATACTATAACTAAAGTACTAAACACTTTCGGGACACCCGCAATCTCCATCATGAACGCGCCGGTACAGCAGCGCCGGCGCGGCCTGTCGTCAGTAGCAACATCGACACAACACGGGTGCCATGTGCGATTTGGTTCTTTGGTTAGCGGCTGCTAGCAGAGGCGTAGCCAGGGGGGGGGGGGGGGGAGGCTTATGAGGCTTCAGCCCCCCCCCACCTTCCACCGCCGAAATTTTTTCGTGCTGTCATGCGCCGCCGACCAAAACAACCCCCGGCGCCGGAAAACATGCTCGATTTTGTCTAGAATGTTTTCACGCTCGAAAAGACACTTTAGAGCGAACATTGCGAAATCGGACTGGATTTCGAGGCAACACCCATGCACCGGAACTCAGATATAGTAACGCCAAGGAGCTCCATCCGTGCACAAAGTTTCAAAGGCGTTTGGATGGCGAGCGGGCTCGTCGCTGCATCTCGGGGAGGCCGCGGAATCTAGGGAGCGCTTGGATTTCAATTCTGAAACTCTATGGTATAAAGTTCTGAAACTTTTGATGCGAAAGGCGCATTGACATTTCGAAAGTCGTGCTTTAGATTTTCAATTCCGGCACTATGTGGGCTTAACGTTGTTACAAACATTTAACGCTCAAGGTGCATTTACATTTCTAAAGTCGTACATCGGACCATACAAAGAGACAAGCCAAATCAGTACACTGTCAGACAAGTTGACAAAGCACGCAGCGAGGTCCGATGAGACGAAGCGTTGTGGTGGTTCATTTGTGGGGTCATGTCACAGAAACGAATGTCAATTTTTCTTTTTTTTTCACCTGCGCCAAAGCATCCATGTCAAGACACTAAAGCCAGCAAAGGTAACTACGTTCTTATTTATTGTTCTACTTGGACTTCTATTCGCGAGGACACATTGTGCCTCTTCCTTTTCTTTTTTGTTCTCGGTACCCGCGGGCTGCCGAACCAGCCAGATGTCATGCGTTTTTCTCGTGCTGCATCGACCACCGCGCGACGTACTTCGATGCGCATTCGTTTTTCTCTGGCCGAGTGGATTCTCGCCTGGCAGAATTTTGGACGCTTTCTGGCTAGCAGACGATAAAAAGAAACAATGCATGGTTGTGCAAGCTGACGATGGAGGCCCAGTCTTGTGTGCGCAAGGGAGAAAAGCGGGGAGGAAGCGCGCCACAATTCGTTGCGCGCGATACATCGGGAGAGTGGAGGGAAGGGAGGCTGCGATCTGTGAATCTGTGGTTGCGCAACATGTTTATTTGCCTTGTTTGACGTATCATATATAGCGAATTTTTCTTAGATACGCAGACTTATTGGAGACTTATACGTATATTTAAATATATTGCTGCAAGTTTTTCTGTATATGTGCAGTGAACTTTGTTTCCAGTGACACTTTTTTGCCCTTTATCAAGCTGTATCTTTTCATTTGTACATTCTATTGTATCTTCGCATTTCCAATCTACGAAGGCGAGTCAAATTAAAGTGAGCCAACAAACCATGCGCAATAATGGTTCTGTTCATTATCTGCGAGGCGTGCACGTGGCACAGAGGCACCTCTTATATAAAGAAGTGGCACGCAGGTGTGATGATCAAGGTTATTTAATGCTCTCATACACTGGGGTGAACATGGTTGTGTGAAATAATTGACACTCCAAAAGTTGAACAGCGTAGTGTCGTGAGGTTTTTGACAGATTAAGATGTTTCCCAAAAAGAAATAAGTCGCCATATAGCTGCCGTGTACGGTGAACATTGCATTTCATTGGCCACTGTGAAGTGTTAAGCAAACGACTCAAAGAATGACGTTAAAGTTACAAAGACGATCCACGACCAGGCCAAAGGCACCGTGCAATCACCCCCGACACAATTCCAATGGCTGGTTAGACAAGAACGGAGGATAAGCATCGATGAATTGGCAGGGCGTGTGAACATCATTCATGGTTCGGGTCACATCATAATTCATGAGCATCTCGGTTATTGGCTCTTTTGTGCGCAATGGATGCCCAAGATTTTGAACCGCCGCCAGAAGACGGAGAGTTTCGGCGCTGCCTTGACTCATCTCATCCAGTATCACAATGAGGGTGACGAGTACAAATCATGGTGCCACTTCTACGAGCCTGAAACAAGACCGCAAAGCTTACATTGGCATTGGCTTGAATTCACCGCCCCCAAGAAAAGCAGAGGCCGTCAGTTCTGCCGGAATGGTGTTGGCTTTTTGTTCGACCGTCAGGTGCCATTATTGATCTAATTTGCTAAATTTGCTAAATTTAGAGAGACTATCAATCGTTTCCGATAGTGTGAAACGTCGGATCGGCTGCGTGTCGCAATCAAGAACAAACGACGTCAAAAATTCAGGAATGGGGTCATCTTGCTGCACGACCATGCCCGTCCCCACGTCGCTGATGTGGTTAATACAAAACTGGCAAAGTTCAAGCGGGAAACGCTGCAACATCCGCCATACAGCCCAGACCTGTCGCCTTGCGACTACCACATTTTGGAGCATTTGAAGAAACACCTCAAGGAAACCAGATTCGTGTCTGACGATGACGTGAAAGAGTCAGTTACAGACTTTTTGAAGCAGCAACTTAAGGAGTTTTATGAGACGAGAATCACGCGACTCGTTAGTAAGTGGGACAAATGTAAAAATGCTTATGGAGACTACTTTTAAATAAAGAACCCCGTTTGTCATATATTCGCATTGGCTCACTTTCATTTGACTCGCCCTTGTATATTTTGCAGAACTCCTGCTTTTTATATGTGCTTTCTATTGCGACTATAATTTCGGGACAATTACTCACAATACACGACCAGTGACAGCTGCTCCTGGGCGATACATATTAACAAGGGCAGCGTCATTGAGATTTTTCTCTGGTCGTTGCATATGTACAAAAATGTAGAAAAGGTTCTTCAATGACAGAGAGAGAGAGAGGCAGATGAGAGAAAGGCAGGGAGACTAACAAAGTTTTAATAAAATATTTGCCCTCAACTTGTTCATTTCATGGCTTTTACATTTTTCATATCAGCGGCATGCAGTTCTTTGCTGGTTCCAATCTGATATAGTTATAAAGTTCGTGTGACGTTCCCTTTCCTTGTTAAATATACAGAAAACATGGAAGCATTGATATCAGTTATATTGGGCACAATTTTTGGGACATACGAGTCTATTCTCTTATTTAAAGATATATATTTTACTTGTCTTGGCAGTGCGTAGCGTTCAAGAATTTGTTTGCAGCATCTTTGGCAATGGCAACGCAGTTATTAATAATGTTTAATGTATTTTATACCTCGAAAAATTCGATAAGGAGGAGGCCGAGCTACAAAGTGACCCCCCCCCCCCCCCCCGAACGAAATTTCTGGCTACGCCACTGGCTGCTAGGTATCCCATTCTCCTCGGCTTTTTTATGCGCGTATTCTTCCCTCGTCACTTTTGTTTTGTAGTTCTTTATTTTACCACGTTTACGCGTACATACCGCTGAATAGCCACAAAGAATGAAACAAAGCAGCTGAAGCAGGGGCAACAACGAATAATCGACACCAACATGCGGTGTACGAAGTGGTGCACGTTGTTACGTTTCGCCTACAACGCGCGGTAATGCCGGCGCGGATGCAACGGACGCCGGGGCTTCATTCAAAGCGGCGGACATTTTGGCCCGTGCGACGCCGCCGCAACGCTTCCCCGCCAAGCGTGTCCAGGCGTGTTTCAGTGCCACGTGTCTTCGTGTGTGCGTGTGTGTGTGTGTGCCCTCGCTTGTCAAAGCGCGGCAGCCGGGGAGCGGAGTTCCCCGAATGAGGAGCCTGGAGGTCTCTCGGCTCAACCGTTCGCGCCGTCGTGTGGGCGGGTTGGCGATGCGTCACTACACTCGGTTCAGCAGGTCTCTCGGCTCGACCGTGCGCGCCGTCGTGGGCTCATGCTCCGCCGTCCCGTGACCTTCATCCCGTGACCTTCCCTTTTGGACCGCGACGCCGAGAGTATAAGAGCAGCTGCCCCCGGACGCCAGGAGAGAGGCTCCGATTTGTACTGTTGAGTTACGTGCTCTCCCGTCTCTCCACTTCGGTCGACCTGACCGGCCGCTCTTTTGCTATGTTAGAATAAACAAGTTGTTCTGTTACCAGTCTTCTCTTGCTTTGCCGGGACCTTCGAATGCTTCCAGTGCCCCAGGCCGCCAGGCCAACGCTACCCTTGGGGCTTGCGACCCATTGGCAATAACGGGCGTCAGCACCGAGACCCCATCAACTCGTGCCAGCGGTGCGATTCCAACATCTGGTTGCCAGCGGTGAGATCGCGACAACGGAGGCCAGCAGCGAAGAGATGCGGTTGACTGTATGCTGAGCAGCACAACGACCATCCGGGAGCAGCGCAACGAGCCCTGTGTGATGACTGGTTGCCTGCAGCGGAACGACTGCGCTGAAGTCTTGGCTGCAAGGTTTGGTGAGTGCGGGACTTTCTTCTTCTGAGTTTTGCCAGGCTTTTGTTAGTGTTAGAAACAGAGCTGGTAATTGTGGTTGTCGTTGCTACCGGGTTAGTTTGCGGCAAGACAATAGTAGGCAGTAGAGAAAGCAGCATTCAGAGCAGCCATGGATTTGAAGTCGTTGCGCAAACCGAAATTGCTGGAGCTTGCAAGAGAGTTGGGTCTGGATGTCTCAGACAAACTCAGAAAACCAGAACTGCTAAGGGCTATTCTTGAGTTAGAAGCTGAGGATGACGAGCTGTCGGAATGCCTTGAGACCATTGAGGAGAGGGAGACGGCAAAAAGACAGGAGCGTGAACTTAAAGAACAGAAAGAGAAAGATGAGCGCGAACGTAAAGAACAGATAGAACGAGAGCAACAAGAGAAAGAAAGAGAGCGCGACCGTCAACACGCTTTGGAAATGAAGCGTCTCGAGTTAGAGATGGAACGCGCTCGTAATGGAAGTCAGGCACACGGTGCAGGAGAACGAGTATTGTTCAAAATGACTGACCTGATGCGGCCGTTTAAGCTTGGAGAGGACATTGGTTTGTTCCTGGTTAACTTTGAGCGAACGTGCGAGAAGCAGGGGTTCTCTCGGGAAACGTGGCCACAGCGCTTGCTCACTTTGCTACCCGGCGAGGCGGCCGACGTAGTCGCTCGCTTGGAGAGAGAGGAGGCAGAGGATTTCGACAAAGTGAAATCGAGTCTGCTAAAAAAGTACCGGCTGTCAGCGGAGGCGTTCCGTCGGAAGTTTCGGGAAAATGAGAAAGGCAAAAGTGAGTCATATACAGAGTTTGCCTACAGGCTTATGTCAAACATGCAGGAGTGGCTCAAAGAAGAGAAAGCGTTTGGTGACCACGAGAAGGTTCTGCAGTGTTTCGGGCTAGAACAGTTTTATAGTCGGTTACCTGAGAACGTGCGGTACTGGGTCTTGGATAGGCCAGACGTTAGTACGGTGGCTAGCGCCGCTGAGTTAGCCGAGGAGTTTGTGACGCGTCGGGCTCGCGGAGCTAAGGACGGTCAAAAGGGTGAATTTGGCTCCAAGTTTGAGAGGCCGAAGTTCACACCCATGAGAGCAAAGGGGGACACACGTAGTTCGGATGCGAGTGAAAGCAGTCCGACCGAACGTAAGGAGACGGCGGCAACCGAAGCCGAACGCAGAAAGCGGTTCGAGACGAGGCAAGCGCGCGTTTGTTATACGTGCCAGAAGCCGGGTCACTTTTCGGCGCAGTGTCCAGAAACAAAAACACAAGTCGTGTTTTTGTCTATATGCAGCACTGACGAGAACATGAAGCTTCTCGAGCCTTACATGCGAGACCTCCTCGTGAACGGGAAAGAGTGCCGAGTGCTTCGCGATTCCGCAGCTACAATGGATGTAGTTCACCCCTCTTACGTAGAACCCGATATGTTCACGGGCGAGTGCGCATGGATCAAGCAAGCAGTGGAAGCTCATAGCGTGTGTCTGCCCGTAGCAAAAGTGCTTATTGAAGGACCTTTCGGAACGCTTGAGACGGAGGCCGCAGTGTCATCTATGCTGCCCCCCCAGTACCCGTACCTATTTTCGAACAGGTCCGATCACCTCCTGCGCGAGAAGGGGCTTTTGTTTGGTGAGGCTAGCGTTCAGGCCTTAACCAGATCAAAGGTTCGGGAGCTCGCTGCAAAGGCGGTAGTTGCGGGGCCGACGTTGTCGAACGATGAGAAAGGGTCAGAGGCGCAGCAAGCTGGTATTCAGGGCACGCCCGAACGGGATAAAATTGAGCCTGTAGCGTTAAAGGCACCAGATACTGGAGAGGAAATTTTCGATGCGGGAAAGTTAGAAGAGCTTCCGGTCGAGCTTCCGGGACTAGGCTCAGTGACGAACAGGAAAGACACCGATCAAGTCATTAGTGACTTAATAAGTAAAGCATCGCTGTCGCCTGAGCAGAAAACAGAACTACACCAGCTCTTACAAGAGTTTCAAGGTCTGTTCTCTGAGAGGCCTGGTAGGACTTCTGTCCTTACTCATGACATAGAACTTACCTCCCCTGAGCCAGTACGATCCAAGGCGTACCGGGTGTCACCCCGCCAGAGCGATATTATGGAGGCTGAGGTAAAGAAAATGCTACAGCTCGGTGTTATTGAAGCGGGTGAGAGTGATTATACCTCCCCTTTGATTTTAGTTGAGGTACCGGGCAAGGAACCTCGTCCTTGCGTCGACTACCGCAGGCTTAATTCCATCACTAAGGATCAAATTTATCCGATCCCTAACATCGAGGAGCGCCTTGAGAGAGTGAGTAGCGCTCAGTTTATTTCCACCCTAGATCTTGTCAGGGGTTATTGGCAGGTTCCACTTACAGAAGAGGCTAGTAGGTATGCGGCGTTCATTTCACCAATGGGGACATTCCGTCCTAAAGTTTTGAGTTTTGGTTTGAAGAACGCGCCATACTGCTTTTCAAGCCTCATGGATAAAGTGTTGCGGGGACAGCAAGAATTCGCTTTACCGTATCTAGACGACGTAGCGATATTCTCCGCATCCTGGCCGGAACATATGGCGCACTTGCGGGCAGTGCTAACCCGCCTGCGCGATGCGGGCTTGACAGTCAAGGCTCCCAAGTGCCAGTTAGCACAGGCCGAGGTTGTCTACCTCGGACACGTGATTGGTCGGGGTCGTCGCCGCCCCTCTGAAATAAAGGTGGCCGCTGTGCGAGACTTCCCGCAACCGCGCACGAAGACCGATATTCGGTCGTTCTTAGGTGTCGCCGGCTACTATCAGAGGTACATCCCCAGGTACTCTGATATCGCGGCTCCCTTGACGGATGCTCTAAGAAAGACAGAGCCGCAAACAGTCGTCTGGGATGAGACGAAGGAAAGAGCTTTTAGCGCCCTAAAAAGCGCCCTAACAAGCCAGCCTGTGCTACGATCGCCCGACTACACAAAAGGGTTCGTTGTTCAGTGTGATGCTAGTGAGCGAGGCATGGGCGTTGTACTGTGCCAACGGGAAAATTGAGAAGTAGAACACCCCGTCCTGTATGCTAGTCGTAAGCTGACCAGTCGTGAGCAGGCGTATAGCGCCACCGAGAAAGAGTGTGCATGTATCGTGTGGGCCGTTCAGAAATTGTCATGTTACCTAGCCGGCTCGAGGTTTATCATTGAAACGGATCACTGCCCTCTCCAATGGCTGCAGACCATCTCTCCCAAAAATGGCCGCCTCCTGCGCTGGAGCCTCGCTTTGCAACAATATTCCTTTGAGGTGCGTTACAAAAAGGGGAGTCTCAACGGTAACGCCGATGGCTTAAGTCGAAGCCCCTAACGTGGGAATCAGCCTCAAAATTGCTTGTTACTGATGTTTTTCTTCCTGAGGCAGGATTTTTAACCTATTGCTTTTGTGTAGTGTTTCAAAGTGATGATGTGCTTTTTAGTGCAATTTTTCCGATTTGTGGACGCGTTCTGAGTGCTGCTAAACTACTGTAAGGAACTAGGCAGCAGTATAAAAGGGGAAAGAGCCTGGCAGGGCTTAGTGAGGGTTGTGCCGTGCTTGCTGACTGAGCGGTTGACTTTTGGCGTAGTTCTAACGCTTGCCGGAAACGAGAACAAAAATGTCAACTCCCCCGAAGTCACTTTGCAGTGTCCTGTGTGCACCTGAACGTGAGAACGAGGCCTTCTCTGTGCGCTGCGCTCAAGAAACGCAAAAGGACGCCCGACTACGGTTATGAGCATCATCGAGCGACATCCCTCCGGACAGCGGATGCAGTCCCCTGACCATCGGGATCTCCTTCCCCCGGCGGGGCGGTCTGTTACGTTTCGCCTACAACGCGCGGTAATGCCGGCGCGGATGCAACGGACGCCGGGGCTTCATTCAAAGCGGCGGACATTTTGGCCCGTGCGACGCCGCCGCAACGCTTCCCCGCCAAGCGTGTCCAGGCGTGTTTCAGTGCCACGTGTCTTCGTGTGTGCGTGTGTGTGTGTGTGCCCTCGCTTGTCAAAGCGCGGCAGCCGGGGAGCGGAGTTCCCCGAATGAGGAGCCTGGAGGTCTCTCGGCTCAACCGTTCGCGCCGTCGTGTGGGCGGGTTGGCGATGCGTCACTACACTCGGTTCAGCAGGTCTCTCGGCTCGACCGTGCGCGCCGTCGTGGGCTCATGCTCCGCCGTCCCGTGACCTTCATCCCGTGACCTTCATCCCGTGACCTTCCCTTTTGGACCGCGACGCCGAGAGTATAAGAGCAGCTGCCCCCGGACGCCAGGAGAGAGGCTCCGATTTGTACTGTTGAGTTACGTGCTCTCCCGTCTCTCCACTTCGGTCGACCTGACCGGCCGCTCTTTTGCTATGTTAGAATAAACAAGTTGTTCTGTTACCAGTCTTCTCTTGCTTTGCCGGGACCTTCGAATGCTTCCAGTGCCCCAGGCCGCCAGGCCAACGCTACCCTTGGGGCTTGCGACCCATTGGCAATAACGGGCGTCAGCACCGAGACCCCATCAACTCGTGCCAGCGGTGCGATTCCAACAACGTGGTGGCGATCATTACAATAAATACATCTGTATTTGGTAAAGTAACGTCTTTACTACGCGTACATTTTGTTTTGATGTTTCTATGTATTAGGATAAATAAATATTGCTGAAAAAATTACGACAAATTTATTATGAGATGCATTTGGGCCATATTCTTTAATTACTTTCGAGGCGATGGCAGCGCTAAGGATACGTTGCGGTTTCTGTTAAAAGCTTCAACGGAGACCATCTGGAGACCGTGTAGCACCGAAACATATCCTTCGAACTAATGTGCCTTTAAAAGCTCAATGCTCCTTAACTTCAAAGGAGCTTTGGCATGCTCGTGTGCCTGGGGTATTATTTCATCATGCAGTGAAAGAGAATCAATCCTGTCACGTGACATATAATATATACTTACAAAAGTGCTCCCCGTTATTAGAAGTATTTCAAGACGTCTAGATGCAACGCGTACGTAGGACGCGGCTCATCATTCGACTGAGAACACGCGCTTGATGTTTATTCATACTCCTAGAACAGGAGTTCGAAGGTCAAACTTTGCTAGTCGACTTTGCGCTAACCAGTATTTCCTCTCGAAGAATCGACCTAACCTCACAGTATTTTATCAAATTTCACGCAGCAGCCAAGAGAGCTGTGGCTCTAGAATACATAATATCGATCCGGGCTCCGCTCCGAGATGCGGGAAGAGGCGTTTAAAAGGCGTTTACAACAATCCTGAAGGCTTCTCCGCGCCTTCGGATATATAAGCCCTGTGACGACGCTCTCGATAAATTATGTCCGTCGCTGACCCCGTGACCTTCCGGCATGTATGTCTTCGACTACATATACAGTTCAATCACGTACACCTTTCACTGCGTGACGCGGAAATTCACACTGCATGACAATGAATTCTGGAAAATACACCGCCAGCATCCTGCAGCGCAGACGCGTCGCACGCACCAACGAGTCCGTTATATCTCGTAACGGGGCAAAATCGCGGCCAACGCCGGGGCCGGCAATCGTGCAGGCGCGACGGCCCACATCCTTCTCGTAATTAATCGCTCCCCTTTCGATTTCTATACGCGGTCCCATGCAAGCAGCACACTCGGTGAGGTTCGCGCCGGCTGACCTTCGTACCACACGGCGAAAGCGTTCACACTTGCTCACGGCTACGGAATGGATGGACGTTCCGTTGCGTACATACCGTATGTATACGCTGAAGTCCCCCAAGGCACAGGATCATTCCTGCTCTATTGAGCCGGCGGGGTCAGTAGAGGCAATAAAACAGCGCTAACAAGATTCACGGCGCTGCCCCATCCGTGGTGCCGCGTGACGCGAGTTCTTTTCTTCTTTTTTTCTTATATGTTATTTATCTTATTTTTTTTTTATGAGGTTGTACCGAGCAAGACAAAACGTACACCCGTGTAAGGCGACATACTATGCGCGTATGCCGGCGTTACACAATTCGTCCAGCGAAATCGGCGCAGCAATGTGAATGTTAGGGCGGACGTCAAATGTAGTCAGATATACCGCAATCACAACGGTATAGCGAGGGTGTACTTGATTTACCGTTTTTCACAATGTCGGCTATCGTGATCCGCTAGCAGAGAAAGATAAAAAAGGAACGCCAATCATACGTCGGTTTACTGTGCAAACAGCTTCACGAATTTATCTGTATCTGGGAACCCCATGCTCACTATAGTTCTCAAAATGATGCACCGTTCTCTAGTGTGGAACGCACGCTGTGGAGCTACAGGACGGGCTGTTCCGCAATGCCAGTTGGCTTTCGGACCACGCGGATACCGACGGAGTCAAAGAAAGGTTAGAAAGGGGAGCGAAAGGAATGGAAGAATCGAGATACCGCGCAGGAGCTTTCGCTGGATTTTTATGAGTCTATTCGTTTTCAAAGTCAGCTCGCCGAATGACGCAAGAAAAAAAATGCAGTGGCCCAACTTCGACCCTCGTTTCGTAATGGCCCCCATTGGGGACGGCGAAATGCAGATCGCCCCACGGTGTCTGTGCGTGTGTGTGATAGTTCACTCTGAGCTGCCCCCAAGGGTATAACGTGGAGGAGGGAGCTGTAACATGCTGCTGCTGTTTCCGACGAAGAAAGACTGCTGTCGTTGCTTTTCTTTCGCGCCGACTCACACGAGGCGAGATTAGCAGTCTCGACGCGTCTCCGTCCGTCCAGCTAAAAAGGAAGGGTGTTCTTGAAACAAGACGGGTATATAGTGAATAATAACGCAGAACAGACGCACTTAACATTCTTCTTTTTAGGTGGCACCTGAACTGTTTCAGGTTCTTTCTCTCTCTCTTTCTTTTCTTTTTTTTTCATTCACAACTGAAACGTGGAACAACCTACAGATGCTTCGCTGCGGAAGTTATCATCTCGTCAGTTTGCAGAGAAATCACCCGACTTGTTATTTGTTGATGTTTTTTTATGCATTTTCTTCCTCTTCAATGTGTGTGTACAAACTTCAACAGCTACCGCTGCCAAGCTCGCGTGTCAGGTATGTCTTTCTCTCACCGCCGGTGTAATTTCAGCTCGCCTTCGGGAAAAAGAAAAGAAAACTTCAAAAAAATATATACAGCTTTAAGGGGTGTTATAACACCTTCCAAAGACTGTAAGATCAGCACTCTTACGGATTGAAAGAAAAGAAAGGAAATGCTCGGTATACGTGCGACGAATACAGCCCAGGCTATAGAAAAGCTGCCGGCTGCGCTTGCGGTCAAGCCGAGTGTCCTGCGCTCCGCCTCTGGGGCTGGGGAAAAGAAATTAAAAAGAAAATAAGAAAGAAAAGATAAAGCGCATCGTCTGCCGCTCGGATGCCTATCGCAAGCGGGACGGACCGCGGCGGCGGCGGCGGCGCTCCCACCGCTGCCGGCGACTGTGGCAGGCACGCATCACCCAAGGACGCCCAGTCCGCGAGTCCTTTAAGCTTCCTGCAGCGCCCTGGTGCTTCCTAGAAAGGCGCGACACGGCGACTCCGATCCAGGTCTCCTATATATACTCTCCGGCGGAGAGGTTAATCGGTTGCGCGCAGGATTATATACTCTCTTCGGAGGAGTCGCTCGGACGGTGGACCGTACACGCGGAAGAGGCTCTTCACAATGGTCAGTGGGAGACCGCAAGCTTTTTCGGCAGCCACCGTGCACTGAGGAACGGATAGTACATAGCAGTGCGAGAAGCGCTGGAGGCGCACGGCAACGGTGCTCGGACACGCGGAAAGAAACGCAACGACGACATGTGCGCGCGGGGCGCTGATGGGGGGAGGGGGGGTCCGGCTCGTTAGGGCACGAAATTGCTCGTTGTATACGTATGTGGTGATGCACGATGATTCGCGCGACCCGACCTGATTCTCCGATTGTCATGCGCCGGCCCGCGATCGTCTGAATCGGTTCTTTCGCTTCGCTCCTTCGCGCTAAGCACCGATATGAGTAGGGCACACGCCGTGTATCTGCGAAATTCAATTTCAGCTTACGCGACTTGCATTTCTTTTAAAGAAACGCGTTTCTAAGGGCAGGTCAAGCGCCAGATATTGTCACAGTAGTCAGCTTCTCTCCCATATTATCTGCATACGTTCCACTGTGTTTGTGCGTGTCCAAATGACCTCCCGGTCTTCACTTGCTGTGCTGACATTGCACTCGCCGCTGAGACGGTTGCAGGGCAGCTACGAGGGCCATACATTATTCATTTTAGCCTCGCACTTACCGTATTCATTACAGCATTGTATACGAGCTCAGTCCTTGGTCTGAGGAAGAAATCGAGGCAGATCTATACCACGATATTTGCTCGTTGCCTAAGCAGTTTTCACTACCTTGGTAACAGTTAGGTTCCGGGATCTGGTAAATATACACCACGTGCATTCGTTCCGTGGTAGCTGTTTGGCACATACTCAATGACGCGGTGATCCAGACATGCGAACTGTCAGGAGCGAAGCAGCCGCGAAAAATTGTTCTTGGTTTGCGTGCTAAGCATGAAACTTGACGGTGCGCCGTGCGTGCTGAGTCATCTGTGCTTTTTTTTTTTTAATTCGACTTGTTTGGGCCGAAAAAAAAAAACATTCATGTATTTCTAAAACACAGCAGAGTTTTTGCAGCAGGCTTTTGCTCCCGTCCGTTTTATTGCCAAAGACGCATCTTCGACCTTCTTTCCCGGTTCTACTGCAGTCGACGAATACACGGTTGGCCACGGTGTTCGTGGTGGCTGCCTTGCTATGCGCGCGGACGTCGGGCCAGGGCAATTCGTATTCGGTCAGCAGCTTCCACCACGAGAGCTTCGGACCCGACGGCGTGGTGACGGGCCGCTCTGGCTACAAGGACTCGTCCGGCAAGAGCCGCTTCACGCATTACCAGGTGGGCAAGGACGGCAGGCGTAAGTTCATCCGCGACGACCCCGAGGGTGACATCGAGTCCAGGAGCCTGCTGCCGGACCCGTCCAAGATTGGCGTCGGCTTCCCCGGAGGATTCCCCGGCTTCGGAGACCCGAATTTCGATTTCTTCAAGTAAGTCCGCGCACGAAACCGAGTCATCGCAACTGGTGCGCCTTTATGAAACTGCATATGGCAAATTATATAGGTGTATATAGCCTAAGGGCACGCTAAAAATGAGTATTAAGCTAAGCTATGTTATACCGGTGTCACACGTACACTTCTGATCGTGATTGGAGCCGATGCGGATCAGATTTCTTGATTGCGATCAACAATATGATCGCTGCATGCTACACGATCCAACGATAAGGATCGAGTTATATATCGTCTGATGTTCCTCGGCAGCACTCAGAACTGCATAATGCCTTGACTGCAAATTCAGATTTGCAATGTATGCTTAAATTTGGAAAATATTTCAATTTTACAGCTTACTATTGCAGATAAAAAGGCATTTAAACGTTTTTTGCTGAACTGTCTTAACTTTTTGTATTTAGCGTTTTCAGAATACTGCGCTAGAGGGCGCAGACGTCTGCCTGCGATCGCAATTCACGGATCGCGATTGGATCCCGCAAGATTGCGATCGCAAATATGACCGTGTAGCAACACTCCTTCCGGATCAAGCTCAATCCGTACCGGCACCCACCGCGATCAGAAGTGTGCATGTGACGCCTGTGTTAGTAAAGTCACGCTTAGTGAGCCAGAAAATATGCTATAATGAACAACAGGTAGCGACGTCTCCCTGAAGTTCCCGCAAGAGGTCGCTGTGACGTCACGCATTTGGACATATCGCATGCTTGGGTCTTGGTAACTGTTCCTTAGTAAGGAGTGACTACATATGATTATAAAGGAACCAGAGGCACAAGCTAGCAAGTTTCAAGCACTTGTCCAGCTCCCTATAAAGTGTCCCAAATACAAAAACAGATAGGTTGAAATCTGTGACACCACCATGACGTGTCGGCGCTGACGTTTCGGCGAAAAACTCATAGAAGTTTGGCATTGGTTTTCTTCAACTAATGATCAAGCCTTTTCTTCCGCGAATTGAAAGGAAATTAGGGTCTGAAAGGAATGCTACATGTACCAGTTTAGACTGGTTTGCTATTTGCGTTTAGCGTACCTTTTAAATGTCACAGAGCAAGAAACACGAGAACAAAATACAGAAACATGAAAAGAAATGGAGACGAGTGCTGTATCCGTGTACGTGTGTGCACGCCTCACCTTCCCGTGTTGCTCATTCTTTTTTTCTTTTTAAGCAATCTTGTCTTTTGTTCTTTCTCATTTACGCGCAACCTTTTTAGAGCTTACGAATGCCAACAATCGCAAACGCTTTATAAGGCGTTATGCCCAATTATTAAGTGAGAAGTGCAAGAATCGCAGGACCACGCTGGCGGCGCAGCTACTACCTTTACCGTGTAGCATCCCTCTTGTACGAACCGCTCACATCATGTATGCGGCTCGACTTCCGGCACCATGTGAGAACAATACAAGCGAGCAAACTACGTGAAGCGACGGGAGACAGGATCCTGCTAGCCGGTTTACAGCCGAGTCGCAACGCGGCGATTTCGCGTGAGAGCAATTAATCGCGTACGCATCCGTCTGTACACCGCGCACCATGACGCTTTTTTTTTTTTTTTGATGCAATCTTTGAATGCAGCTTCTTGATTATCCGAACCGTAAACACGACGAGTAAGAGAGAAATGAAATACAGGCGCAGCCATGAAGTCCAGCGCAATTACGGCTGCAATATGCATTCGCAGTTATGTCACCACAGCCATGCCACCACATTTACGTAGCCGCCATGTATACAGTCGACCACCAAAATTTACGGGCCACGGGTATTTTTTTTTTTCGAAGAAAGCTTAATTCCCGCGAATCCTGGGCCCCGATATCAAAGTTTTAGCCTGCAGCAGTTTTTGTTGCGACCTGCACAAGTGGCCTATTAAATCAGAAGCACCGCGCCCTAGTGTAGCAGACATTACCATTTCTCGTGGAAACTGCATCCCGCAAACTCTTGCGTGTGGCTGAACGTTTACCGCGGCGTGCTGCGCAACAAGCCCCGAGAGCCAACACACCTCCGCAACGACCCCTGTGTCAGGCATATTTTGTTTAATGACTGCCGTGTGAGGCCAGCAGAACAATGAATACAAGGACAGCGTAGGGGGAATTCCCGCCATATATACTATGCGATGTCCTTGGCTTTCATTGTCTGCTGCCTTTGTGTGGTAGCTGCTTCACTAAAACAGAGGCCTTCACTTTCTCGTGGTTCCTGGCTCTCCTTCGTTAATATGTTTTCACTTCGACACCAATAGAAGCTGCTGACAGGAAATTTGTTCTCTCTCTCCCCTCTCACCCCCGCGGAAAGAGTTGCGGTGAACTTGCGGGGGCTCGTGAAATGAAGCCGTGGAGCCGCGGTTGTAACGATAGCGCCGCTCGTCGTCCACGCCTGACTACAGACTTTCTTAGTTATGTGCGGCATGTATCTCGATTACTGTGTGCTCTATACCCACTGAACTAACTGAGCAGCAATAATTGCCGAAACATTTTCCTTTTCTTTTCCCCGGTTTCTGCCATTTTTCTTTTTCTTATGTTTCAGTTTGTTTCACTAACTCACATGCACCTCGATCTTGCGCACAACGGGAAACCCATACGTAAAGTAACATTTCCAATAGCAATAAACAGTGGCTGAACAACACATGTCTTTGTAGCCAACGTGTCGGCAAGGGGACTTGTTTTCGCCAGGCCTCGACGAAGAGAATCCTGACGAAGAAGTCGTCGAGACATAGCAACAGCAGCATTGCTTGTTCATCCACTGTCGGTCAGTTCAAGCAGCCAGCTTCCTTTGAACTTCTGTCTTGTTTTTGTCGTTTAATAGCAGCTATAGGCATTTCGATTAACTACAAGAACCGCTTCAGTGAGAAACTGTACGAACATCGTGTCGTCGTCTGGGAGGAGTGCTATAAGTTAGCCTTGCTGCACCTAACTGCATTAGCAGAACATCTACTGTGTCAGGCGCCATGTGTCGGTCACACGGCATGCGTCACTCATAAGGTAGAACCGCAGGTTGCCAAATACACGTGCTACGTATGTCCACGTCGCAGGCGTCGCGGCTGACAAATCGGAACCAGATCCGGCGGCAGTTCGTCAACATTTGAAGCTCGGCCACGCACCGTGAAAAGCAAGGTAAACGTAAAGTGAAGGGGCAAAACCCGTACACGTTTCAAGTCGACGGCGCACGCGAGAACGAGTCGCTCAGCTCCGATTGGCTCGTACCGTGGTGACGTGGAACCTAACATCGACGGCAGCCTCGCCGGGTGTTCGAGATGCGAACCCTTCCATCAAGTGGTGACGACGCAAGGGACGTTTGGGCGTGCGGCTGGAGAGCTCGGCACCTGTACGGCCCAGGTGAAAGTGAAGGCGACACTCTGTCAGACGCGTGCCGAACGTTCACGGACAAACCGGGCGTGACGCAAAACGTAATAAACTGCCGTCGCCTATTTGGTTGTTTATCTCAGCCGAAGCGGTCGGGCTGCGTGCCAAACCTTGCGAGTCTCTCTCTCTCTGTCTTTCTGTATTTCTTTTCTCTCTCTCTCTCTGGGACAAGCTTTGACGGGCAGATGGCGGGATCGAAGTTTGACGGGGCGGTTCAGCCGGGCGCATATTTGCACACCGCTGGCGCGCCTTCGGCTTTCCCGTAGAAGTTGCACCTGTGGCGCCACCGTGATAGGTCTGACGTAATGAAGAAAGTATACGATGAAGCGCTTACCACGTCGCAGTTTCCGCCTGCTTATGCAAATGCGTTGGCCCACCTATACCTGTCAGCGCACATTTTAAATATACAGAGACACTGAACCAGAATGGCAATTTGGGACAAGCTGGTCAAAATTCGTAATGAAAGTAACAACGGAAACGACAAAGTGTCTTGTCAAGAAAGTGTTGTTCTATAATTATTTCATTTCCACTTCGTCCTGCACTTCGTGCTTTGAGAGCTGCTTTTTCAACCGGCATATTGCACATAGAAGAATGAAAAAGAACGGAGGAAGAAGATGTATAGAGGTCCAGCAACTCCATGTGTAAACGATGTTTACGTCATTTAAGTTGCGCTCCAGGCGAAGTATCATAAATGTTGAAGTACTCTATAGAGACTATATACCCTCAGGCGCTCCTTCAAAAAGCAGATATGTCTACAATGGCGAGAAAATGCGACCCCGTATAGACCTATCTCCCGGCAATGAAAGCGCATGCGCGCAGGCTTTGCAGTCACCGTGATGCTTATATAGCGCTCGCCATCTTTCCATTATGTCTAGCTTTGAGGCAACTATGAACAAATCAGACATATTGAAGGTGTAGGCCTGCACATCGAAGGTTTTCCTGGCGATTTATTTTGGCGGCGTTTGTATATATGCGCACTATAGCTTTACAAAGCGATCAGGAGCGTTTATTTATTCGCGTTGTGAGGTGAATGAAAACGATATCACCGAATCAGTTCGTTGATAAAGACACTAATTGCTTCCAATCATATAGTTGCCATTCGGCCAACTACATACTACTGCCGACTGTTTTAGCGTCGTATAGCGAAACATGCATCTCTGTAAAACCAGTCGGACACCGCACAGGTTGAAACAAGTAACCGAGCGATGATCTATATATGACAGCCGTTGCCACATGAACTTATAGTATGTCTCAGCAGAAGAAAGACGAGGAGACACGTAAGAGCGGCTATTTCAGGCACATCTATGTGCGGAATTACGAGGGCTGAACAAACGGAATATGTGCAATTAAAGCAGAACGTTTCTTAATGTAGGTTATAACTCAATCAGGACAAAGTATCGGCGTTCCTATGAATGAATCACGGATGGCGTTTCACCACGTGCAAACAGCTAGGATAATTTTAAGGTGTGTACTAAAAAGCGCCCTCGCGACCGGGAACTCCTTTCAAGATGTTCGAAATTCTTCCTTCGGCAAAGGGTCTCAATACAGCTGAATGGTCGTTCTATCCGATTAGAATGTTGTGCTGCCATGCGTTGCATAATATACAGCCGATCACAAAACAAGTAAAGACCACTCGAGCGTTGTCGGTAAATTGGCCATGCAGACTACCTTTCCTTTTTTTTTTTTTGCGATAGGGATGCGTCATCAGTTTGTCCTGTTCTTGAAAAGAATTACGATTCTACTCTTTGTTTTTAGTTCAATAACGGAACTGATGAAAATTGGACGGACGTGCAACAGAAGGAGAAAAAAGAAGCATTATGAGAAACTTTTAAGGAGCGGTAACCTTGCAGTATAGCTATAAATTTACTTGCAACAGAACTTTCACAACACCGAGCTGATAAAAACGTCAAGTCAGCAAGACCCCTCATGTACGGAACACCGATGAAGGTCAGGAAGAAAACTGGTGAAAACGTTTTCTTTACTTTTTTGTCACTCTGGTGCAAATTTGATCAATGTCACATAAAAAGTAATAATGATAGGCATTGCAACACGTCTACACGGCTCGAAATAACATAAGAACTGTAACCAGGTAAAAAAAAAAACGAGAAAGCTCCCCTCAGCTGCGTATAAGATTCACAGGAATGCGTGCACATAAGCAATTTGGATATCTCTATCTCTCTTTTGTTTTTGCGAGTCGCGCCGAAAGGCATGTGTCTGAGCGCGCGGTCCTCGGTAAATGATTCCTAAAGCGCAGAAAAACAAACGAATGAACAGATTTATATCGCAACCATATCAGTGCGACTGCGAATCAATTTGCGTCGTTGAGCGCGTCGACTCGAACGATCCGTTCCTGATAAAACTTGCTCAAGGCAGCGCAACACAGACGATGCTTGCTCGCGGAAAGCACGCGAGTGAGGAAATAAACAGGTCACTATGTACACTGCGGCGTATCCGTTCTGGTTGCCCGCAGCGCGGAACCGAATGACGGCTAGTACGTGGAACCCCTCAATTATTCACTGAACCTGCGGGTATCGGAAAGCGACAACGTCTAGCTGAAAGCAAAGAAAGAAGCCACGGACGGTCCTGCGGCAATGCCCCGTGTCACCGCCTCTTCGACCAACAAACACCGCGAGGTCATCTCTCCCTGCCTTATTACGTGGCGCTTGAACGAGGAAAAACACACGCAGCCGCGCGGATGACGCGCTTTGTGAGTGCCAACTGCCGCCATAGAGAATGCTGCCGCCTTGCCGACGCGATCACGATACGATCACGCGACGCCGTGAAACCCTTCTCCCGTATTCCGTGATAAACACTTTCCACATACGCGACCTCCGTGCATACGCACTGCCGTCGGGGATTCCCAGCAAGAGGTCGTATTGCATTGCAAGCTGAGTGGGAAATCGCAGATGACGCGCGATATGAGAAGGAGGTCGTGTTGGCGGTGTATACCGAAACTCGATACGGCACCGCTGTTGCATGCATGCATGCCGCGCCCGCACAGCTATAGTCTATGGCGCACATTCGGCTGGCCATTCTGCGGAGTGGTCTGGACGTGCTACGAAAGCCGTTGAAAGCAGCTTTAACGCTGTATTACAGTAAAGAGCAGGTGTAGCAGCGATACGCTCGCGCTAAAGCTTATGCACAGCATATGCATATAGTGCTGTCGGAGTACATTGAAACAACCAGTCGAATGTGCCGCAGCAATCATTCCTTATAGCTAATGAACGAGTGTGTGAGCACGTGCCGACGCGTTCGTTTCGGTGACATGTGAGTTAAAGTGAGCGGCACGATCGTCAGTAAATGTCCATGAGTACGAGCGCCTCGGTAACGGTCCAAGTACAACCGTATATAAGTCGCATGCACCTTCAGGTTCACCAAGATGGCTGGTCCGCTGATTTTCATCATCCGTGCCATAGGCGCGTGGAAGCGCAGGATAGTGCTTTCACCGTGTCCATGCGCTTTCATGATGCCTTGAAAGCAATCAATCACATACGTACCGGAAGGATGAGTGAATGAGTGAATCCATGCGAGTTAATACCGCGAGCAGCGCTTATAGTGAATGGAATGGAATGGAAAACTTTATTTCGTCACAAAGCAGATGATGACGGTCCGTGCTAGATGGACATGGAGTCTGTGCACACGTGAATATACTCACGTGTGCACGTAGAGTGAGTTCGAGTGCCGCACGGTGAAGCAAGGGGAGTTAAAGGTCATTTGTTGATCAGCTCAAGGGTTTCATGTTAGTGCATTTCAGGCACCTATATGCATATCCGGTCATAAACGCGTCCGAGTCATACGGGTGATAGTATACACGGATTGAAGCGCTTAATTGACAATACGTCTCCTCACGTTTTAGAGGATCTACTTCGGCTAATCGGCACTGTCACATAACAAACAGGACGTTAAATAGCGTGACAGTGTTAAAGAGAGACGCCAGGTCAACGCGCTACTGAGACGCGAAACGATCGCCTCTCTGCGTCCTTCACGGCGTGAATAATTTATTGGCATGGATATTCAGACCAAGCAAGGCTTTGTTCACGTCATTATGAATGTCGCGAGCAAGGGCTATCGCTGGCACGATCTGTCATATAGGTTTTGATTTCTTGCACCAGCAAAAGTGGATTCAAAGGCATGCTCTAAAAAGGAAGCGTTCTTTTTTTTAATTAGGGGTATTCGGACAATGAAATTCCCGAATCGAATCCGAATATTCGGTAAACTGAGCTTCGAATAACGAATCGAATGTCGAATTTCTCATTTCTAAATAAAACAAAATAAAAAGTTAGTGCAGAGTCCACTTGGTAACAAATGAGACCTATTGACAATATTTCGCAAGTAATGCCGCTAGCAACAGGACGTCCGTTCAAATGAAGAACTTGTAAAATAGAAATAACTGGTTTATGTTGTCTGCTAGCTGTTACCGCGCGCTCTCTTCCAGTAGGATTATCATCTGAGTCGTCGCCTGCATCGATCTCTCTCTCTCCCTCGAGATTCCATAAGTATTGCTTTCCCTCATTTTCGATCACGAACGAATATTCCACAATTTCGGACAGTGGATGCTCGAATCGAACATGAATCGAATAGCACCGGGAACTATTCTATTCGCATTCGAAATTTCGAATATTGGCAGCGCCATCACTATAGAAATGTTCCGAACAAGGGCGTTATTCTGAACACTGTCTAACTCATGCAATGGCGGCGTTTTGAGCCAATCAGAGAGGCCAAGGCAGTACCTATGGACCAGTCGAGGCTGACAAGATGACGGATTCCCCGATATCGTGGAATAATGTCAATGTCAAGAACATGCAGCGGCACGCGCAGCTCCTCGCACTTCTCGTATTCCTTGAAGAGATATTTGTACAACAATTCGCACAGGAATCTAGTAACGAGCGAGGTGGACAGATGGGGCTCACGCCCCAAAGACGCTCTGGCGGAATGGCTCCCGATTGATTTGGACCACTTGGGGTTAATTGCACCGAAAGCGCGCATTTTTACATTTTGCCTTTAGCGGAACGCGGCAGGAGATCGAACCAGCGACCTCGTGTTCAGCAGCGAAACGCCATGGACAGCCACTGAGCCATGCACCGTGGCGGGTGGAAATTAAGAAGGCGGCTAGGAGAAGGTTAAGTATAGGTGCAGACAGTCGCACGTCAGTTGCTCGGCCATCGACTATACGTTTATGCAAACGACAACGTACTTCACGCCTTCATAAATACAGTGCGACGCCGTCGCGCCAGTAGGGCCCGCGTAATTTGCTATCCAAGCTCGGGAACGGAACCGCTATGAATCCTTATTTGTTCCTACGATGCTTCATTTGTGGTTTTAATGAAATACACTTCCTAAAGTGCAACGTAAAAACAGAAACTTGTTAACGTTAAGAGTGCTATAGATTGTGAACGTCCGTTTTATATTAAAATTGTGAAAACGGCTGTTCGTTCTCAAAAGTTATTCGATGTTCGATTCGATTCACTTCCCAGACTATCCGATTCGTATTCGATTAGGTTTCAAAAACATTGGAGGACGCTTAAGCTTCGCCTTCAAGAGTGGAACGCGATAGCGTTATCGCACCCCGTTCGCACCGCCCACTCAAAACGATCTACGTGAGCCAAACGTCGTGATCGGCACGGACAGCCGGGCCGCGACGCGCCATGAAGGCGGACGCGATCATGGGGCGAGTGGCGCGCCACGTGTCGGGGCAGCGCCGTACATTGCGAGGAGGAGGGGTCTTATGTGTTTGCCGCAAGATGGCTCTGTGTGTGCGCAGAACGCAGAAGAAATGTAGCGGAAACGTACTTCGCTACTCGTGTAACTGGGACTTCTGTAAGTTACATGCTCATAATTGCCGATATACACCGCAGTATCGCTTTCTACGGCACGTTTCTAAGGCAACACCGCATTCACTAGAGGCGCTTTTGTCCCGCCTTGAGCTATCGAACTCGTGGCTGAGTGGCAGCGTCTCCGTCTCACATTCCGGAGACCCTGCTTCGATTCCCACCCAGCCCATCTTGCACGTTGTTTTTTATTTATGAATTGCCTTCCGGGATTTTTCGCTCACAGCCGCCGACGCCGACGACACCGGCTTTTCTGCGACACGAACTCCTCAACGCTGTCGCGTCAAAATTGGCATTCGCGCCCAAGCAATGGCTGCGTGGGGTAAAGATAAATCAAGTCACGACCTCGTACGTTTTTTGTTGTCCTTTTAGCTCCTCTCGTATACGTTTTTCTATGCCTAACCTTTCAAACCATGAACAAACCTCAGCGTGCACATTCATAGAATGAAGTTCTTACGGCGACTCGAAATGCGTAAATAAGAATGTCACTGTTTAAAAAAAATAGAAAACGCAGTGCACCTTTCTTTCACCTCTGAAAGAGAGTCGTGCCAGCTGGAGTTCGCCCACAGACTTTGCTCTTACAATGTAAAATTAAATGACATGAAAATAAAGGTTCGTTGTTTCAAGCTAAAATATTAACTTTGGCAGAGCACTAATACCAGGATCCCTCATTAAATTTGCCAAGACAGATCTTTACGGAGAAAAGAGTTGTTTTCACGCGGAAATAACCGAACCTAATTGGCCGGTGCAATGACAGTGACAATGACAATTACCGTCTAGGTTTTCTGCACAATTCTGAGCTTTGCAGTGAATACAAGCGATTTTCGTGAATTTGAACTTTCTTTAAACTTGTGTTTGTAAGATTACATGCAGCGTCTTGATGTCGCTGTGCACCTAGGATGTATGCCATTTCTTTTTTCACTTGTTTGCCCTCCCAGTAAGAACTCTCATTAAAGTGTTGACAGCACAAATGAATGAATGAATGTGTAGCCGGGCAAGCTCTTAGCTTCTTTAAAAAAGAAATAAGGGAAGACAATAAGGTTGATTGAAAAAAATTTGAGGATACCTAAGCACTTCTTATGAGTTGTGATTGCGAAAGCATTAATTTCCACTTGAACGCCGCTAAGCGGTCCTTCAAGTTATGAACTCCTCGCGAGCAAGCGACCTCACCGAGGCACAGTTAGAACACAGGCGAGAGCTTGTGTGGACAAGGAACGTGCGGAAAACAAAAGCAACCGACAACAGCGCCTGCACACGGCGTCGCGGCGTCGTATCTGATCTATCGAGGGGCGCTGGTGGCATGGCATCGCGGCGATGCCCTCTCCCCTCACGAAAAACCTGGCATGCTAGCGCAGCAGCAGATGTTCCGCTCTGCTCCAATGAGCCACGCACGTGACATGGCCTCGCAGCCAATGGAAATTTAGGCGCCGTGTCGCTGCTACGGACACTGCCAGCTTTTTGCTCAATGGGTCAAAGGGCCTGAGGGGAAACACGATGGACTAGTGAATAAAATTTTGTCCATCTGGTGTCTTTTGGGTCGTTTAATGTTCGTGTTATACTCTGCTGCGTATTTTAACTAAAGTGCAATCGCTGCTACTTGTGCAGGGCTCTGGGCTTCCCGAAGGACACCTTCTTCCCCACTTTCCCCAAGGACCTGCTGCCTCGTGACCTCCTGCCATCCTCTGATAACGGCGGATCTGGAGGCTTCGGTCAGGGAGTGCAAGGTCGCAAGGGCATCGGGAACAGCTTCCCGTAAGAAAGTTATACCGTCACCTTCTATCCTGTGCCCAAGCTTTCAAACCACCCGCTCCCTGTGTTCCTACGTTTGTGACTTGCACTGCACTGCATATCAGGTTGTTAGCTTGACATGACATGAAAGCAAATCGCTAGCAAATTGACAGGAGGTGCAAGAATATCCATTAGCGCACCAGCAAACACTAAGGAATGATGATGTTAAGTGCTTATGATAAGTATGACAGTGTAATGACACACACACACACAATGTAATAACTCGAGAATTTGGCAGGACAGTGCTTCATTTTTGTTCCATGTTTAATAGTCTATTTCCTCAATAGTATTATGAAAATCCAAGCGATGACATGTAGATTCAGTGCAACTACTGCGTAACTGATGACTGTCTGCACGCCTGCCCGTACGTGTCGTCCATCTTCGCATGGTCACGCAGGCTCTCAGCTACCATAAAGGACATGCGAGTTATAATTTGTGATCATAGCAGTAGTGCAAAGTTTAAGCTGTCGTGCCACTAGCAGTGGACCCTATTCAGTATAACTATAGAGGGAGTCAGAAGCGTGCACCAGACATCGAAAAGTCACATGTCAGTCCCACTGTAGTCCTTCCTCTTCAGCTACAATTTACAATTACCATCGCACTTTAGCAAAGCAATGGATTTGTAGGTGAATTCATTCCTCCTAAAAATTAAAGGTACACTAAAGAGAAAAATAGGTTGAGCTATTATTAGCATATTACTCTTCTGAACTGCCAAAACAGGCACCTTGAGAGTATGCTTGGTGAGAAATAAAAAAAAAAACTGTGGCGACGCCGGCTTGAAGTTCCCGCATGAGCTTGCCGTGACGTCACAGCTTTTGACGGCGTCTGTTCGAATCTAGTTAACGTTTTGTCGGTAAAGATTGACTATATTGCATTCTAAAGAAGCCAAAGACTGAACTTAGCAAGTTTGGAGAATTTGTACTGTTCTGCAAGCCCAAATATGAGAAAATTCAGGACGCCACGCTGACGTACTAGTGCAGTAGTTCTGATGCAATTTTTTTTAATGATGTTGAGCCTTCTCTTCAACCATGAAATTAGCAAAAAATAGAGCTTCAAAGGAACACTTCATCAGTCTAAACTCACCTAGAGTTTCTTAGTGTCCTTTTAAGGAAGGAATGCAAACCAAAAGGCCGAAAATGCACTTTCATGACAGAAGCAGTCATGTCTCATCCCTCACGCATTTTAAACGTTCTTGTTTAATTGTTTTTTTTTTTTAACAACAAGCTGCCCCCTTTTCAAATCTATCTTCCTTAGCATCCCTGCATCCTCCTTGAACCATATGTACCATGCATGCATGCCATGTGCGATAATTAAGGCCAGCCCACATCAATATATGCGTTCCAAATCCAATCAGCGTTCTCACCCCTCCTACACGTTTGTGCGGATTTACCCTCACCTATGTCCAAGTGTGTTCACACCTGCATGTGTCTGTTTCCCAACCCTTGGCTTTATATGTATATATGTGTGTGTATATCCTTGCTGTGTCCCACTGACCCACTCACGCATGCAGCTGGTCTGCACGCCCTCGCTACTGAGACCACGGACAACTCCCTCCCGCATGGACACAACCACATGACAACGTGGTGACTCTCGAAAAGTAACTAAGTTGCATGATTTCTTGTAGGTAAAAGTATTCTTTCGCAAGAGCTAGCTAAGGTAAGGAAATGAACCATCTGCTAGTGCAGTTGCGTTGACCAATTATTGGGGTCGATATGGCAAGCTTTGCTAAATGACGTTGTTGTTTTTGTAATTTATTTCTGGAGGCAGCAATGCACACCTCGTTTTGTCAGAGAGGGCTATACGGTGGTTTTTTTTTTTTTACCATACCAATTTTTTTTTATGATATGGTTATGAGCGTAGTGAATGAGACGTGTTTGTAAAGGAGCTGTAAGGCGGAGCGGACATGCTTTGCTGCTAATCATGTGACTTTCAAAAGACTCATGCGTTCCCTTGAACAGTGGGCCGCACAGTAAAAGCCGCAGACAATTGGAATACTGGAACTAGAAGGACTAACACGGAGACGCGCTGAAGCGAATAAAGTCATAATTCTGTGGTGTGCTTTGCAGAACCACGTCGACGACCAACTTCTTCGGTGGAGCTCTACTGCCACCGCTCATCGCCACGCAATACTTTTTTCCGCCTGACCTGCTTCCGCGAGAGCTGCAGACGACACCGTCCCCTGCATCCGGCGAGGCCAAGCCAACTCGCCCCGCTCCAGAGGCTGCTGTGGCACCTGGCTTCGTGGAGACATCGCCGCCTCAGGGCAAGCGGATCCCTCCGCCACCAGTGCCTAGGGAACACGCGAATGAACGTTACAGTCTGCAGTGACAAAGGGCAAAATAAGATGCAGCATGTAGATGCCTCCTTCTCCTCCTTTCAGGAGAGAAGCTGGCTGGGCGTCGCCTCTGTGAATTTCACGAATGTAAGCCAGGAACTTTTAGAATCACCATCTTCGGACAAATAACATGAATGCAACCTAACCCCGTATCGCAAAATGCGTTTTGGACTTCGAACTGCAAGGTGAGGGGCAGCACACCTCGGTTAAAGAAGTCGCATTGGTTCAGTACTACTTGGTGATTCCTGTGATGCGTTCCTTGAGGGACACCGCTTTGCTCCAATGCCTTCCAGGGAGAAGTTCCAGATGTCCAACTACAAAAACAGCTCTGTAATCGCTCAGTAGCATTATCGCAGCGCAGCAACATATGCTGAGGGGTGGCACTTCCGCTATGTGCATTTGGGGAAGAGCTTCAAGTCACGGTGCATTCTTGAACACGGCTGGAAGTGCTTCCTCTAGTGGACGGTGCTACAGCCGAACCGTAGGCAGTAATGCAGTCGTGCAGATGTGCTTGATGTTGTCTGTATGTGTTAAATCTTTTGGTTACAGTACGCAATGACAAGAAATGTTTTCAAGCTAGCTTGCACGTAATATCATCATGGGTGCAGGTACGAGATTCCAAGACTCATTAACTAGATTCACCAGGTTACTGATTCTCCAACCGTGGTCATAATGATTAAGTGCAAGCCACCAATACGTACTACAGCATCTTCTAGCCTCCATTATTATCTAGGCACTGCTTGTGCAGATTAATGAAGACAAGTAACGAAAGCGATTGGATTAAACCTGAACTGCTTGCTAGAAATACAATTACGATGGCAGAACCTTCAATATTTATATAGAAGTTGGTTAAGCTATAAAATAGTTGAGCTGCTTGCTCTTTGAACACTCAAAATACAAGTCAAAAGATGCATACACCACTCCACCAAGGCCCCGAAGCCTATACTTTAGCTCCCTTTCAGAAGTATACTTTGGTTCATTACAGCACCTGTGCTTGAACGCAGCATCAACTAGTTCATACCTAAGTGCTTAATGAGGTATGATATGTTCTATAAGTAATTTTTTTTATTAAGCAACAACCCAACTACTCTGAACCCAAGAGACTTTTTAATCAAGCACGCTCAGGGCGCTCCAGATAGTTCACTACAATACTTGTTTCTACGAGCCAGTTTTGGTTTCTGTACTCAGGACGTGAATGCATCATAATATCATGATATAAATTAGATTGCACCATTCCTGCTATCACTGCAGCTGCCACATGCGACTGCAGCCAGAATAAATGCGGGCAGTACTAAATTTTTTGTATGAACAACGTTGTCATACTTAGCCTTATTGCCACCCAATGTCACCAGAATTTTGCCGTGTGTCATGACATCATGATCATATCGGCGCCAGGTCCAGTATTTCGAGACAAACCTCAGTAAAAATACAATATTATCATTTTTCCAGCTTTAATACTAGCTCAGTCACTTCCTTTTACATGCAAGATGGACATGATAGAGCTTCTGCAACATCAATAATATGTGTTAGTAACCATTTAAAACGTACATTTAAGACGTTTAAGTGCACTATTGCCAAGGTTCAATTTATTATTAGGCACTGTGTGTTGAGGACCTTCTACATGTTTTTTTTTTATATATATATTTGTATGACAGACTATAGTACGAGACTACATATATTCAGCAACTCCCTTGGAGCATCAATGCAGTGACATTCAGCAAGTTTCTTGTCAATACAAATAACCGAAATGTCTCTAATTTGTACTAGCTTCGATGAGAGTTTTCTTTCTTCCACACCAGTATGACATTTGTCGTAACTGTACCAGAAGATCCTTGCCTGCCAAAGAATCGTGCACTTGTCATACCAGTCACTTCTATGTCACAAAGCCTTGTTTTTTACAGTGAATAAAAACTTTGAATTGACGAAAAAAAAATAAACAAGAGTTTCAAACACTATGAATGTGTCCATATATATTGGTCTACTAGTCAAGCCGTTGACTTGTTTGTGTTAACACTGCACACAGAGCCGACGTATCAAGGTTCATTTTGTTTAGCGCTACCTTTTTACACAATATAGTTGCATCACACCGATCAGCAATACATTGCTTGCAGCAATGCCCGAGTGAAAAAGTAATGCTTTCAGGGCAATCTATTCTATAATGATGAATGTGCATTAGCAAACTTCAGTACGGTGAGATTATTTAGCATGCGAAAATAAAAATAATACTGGCAAATAGAGGCCTCAGGACAGCACCTCAGATTATAACAAAGCGAGCGGAGCAGCATCTACAGGGTACCCAAGGGGCAGTAGAGGGATCAAAACTGGAACCAAGGCAGTCATTGGTTGGGACCATTGGTTGGGACTGGCAAGACCCGGTGGTGGTCGCATGCAAAACGTTATACACCCTCTGCACATCGAGGCCTCGCCAAGCCCCCAACTCAAGAATATGTCCAGGTTCCAGCTTTGGCATCCCGGTGCCCCTTTGGGTGTCTTGGAAGTGCCACCAAAATATATTAAATTGCTGCACGTTGCTTATAATTGGCACTTGCGCAATTCCCACTTCCCTTCACCGCAATACACTGTGTATGTTTCACCGCATATTACATCTGCATTGCGGTAAAGCCATCACGGAACACCTAAGACAGACTTGAGCCAATCCCAGTGCAAGAAACTGTACCAGTGCCATCAATCCTAGAAAAGCAAAATGTGTGCCGCGGAGAAGAATGAATATAATATGAAGTCATCTCTTATTGAGGCTGTGCCAATGTTACTTCCCCAAGGAGGCATTTCGTTTTACGGCAGAGCTCTTATACACTAGGTTCTGGTGGTTTGTGTGCGCAGGCAAAAAAAGATTGCGGCCATTCCAGAGCTAAAGAGCTAAAAGCGCTAAAGCATATAGCAAAAGCATATCGCTGGGCATGCCCCAGCTGCGTTTGATCGCGAGAAGTGTCAAAACTTATTCTTATAAAAAAAATAACATAGGAATATACACTGTTTAGTATGGATCATAATTTGACGTCGCGGGCTCTATACGCATACCACGTAACCTTACCTCTCAGTTCCCTTCCATCCGTGCAATGGGTAGGCCGCGTGCGGTGAGGACTGTGAAAGAACAGCGCACCTACGAAGAACACCGTCGTGAACAGAAGCGGGAATTGTGCGCGGTGATGGCGGGCGGCATGTAAAACAGGCGAAGATCGTGCCGCAAACGCCAAGCGTATGCATCTTTGGTTGGATCACCCCTACTGACTTCCCTCCCATCGTAAATGTAGTTGATTTCAACATAGACGTGTCTCGGCCACATGGAAAGTGCGTCATCGGCCGTGTATAAACCTCGCATTCGCCAAGAACCTTTCCAGTGTCGCCACAGAGCCACTAGCCATATATCATAGTGATCATAAAGTGATAGTCACCTTGGTGATCAGATAATAAATCCAAAAAAGGCAAACAAACGAAGGCTAAAAGTCAGAAAGGCACTGAGTATGCAATTTTATAAAACAACAAAAAATGCAGGGTGTCTTCCAAGTTGACATTTCCAAACTCCCCAGGTTTTCCAGGTTTTCCCTGAGTGCCCTTGCGAGATTCCCCGAGTGACACCGAACTTTGTTTCATGTCAAGACGGGTTGACACCATGTCGCCTGATGCTGCCGCTTTCTACTAAGCATGTTAAAAAACAAAAAAAACAACTTAATTTAGTTTGAATACTAAGGAGTGATGTTTATTTGACTCAAAAAGAAAACAGAAGGGCAAAATTAGTAAAATGCACAGCGAAAAATATATCTTCGAAAAAAAAATGGTAAAACCCGTTGCAAATAGAGTCGAACATTCTAAAATACGAATACAAAGGAGGTGCATACAGAAGCGAATATTTTCTAATATGAGCTATTGCTATCAACTGATAGCAAGCTCATTGGTATGAGGCCTGAATTTTGTCACAAGTGAGATTCTCTTGCAGCATTTGGTAAGTCAACCTCAACTGTCCTGACATACTCTCAGCCCGCGCACAACGCCTCAGTGTTGCGTTTCACTGCTTTAGAGATTTTATTTTCGTATGGATGAGGGAAACCTGCAACTCCACGTCAGCCAACGCTTTGTCTTTTGAGCTCAAGCTCCTTCAAAGCAGCGGCAGAACGCTTCTTTTCCCGTTCATTCCTCAATGCGCAAGTCCTTTCCGTTCTCGTCCCCTTTCCGCCGCGCATTCGCCCCACAGACCATTTGAAGAATCCTCTTAGTCAGTTGTACAGTCCGATGTTTCGGGCTCCCTAAAGGCCGCGAAAACGTCTGAAAATCGGGCAGTTCGAAAAAATGAATGCATGACTTTTACTGCCTTTAAGGGCTCAAATCACCGCAAGCACATCCGCAAAAACTCTGAAGGCCTGCCAGTACACTTATTGTGCATATCGGTGCTCGTACTGTGACAGGAGATGGCGGGTGCACGCGTGTATAATTAAGGAATACGTACTACAATGTGGCCCTTGGCAATTGCCCCTTCCTACGCTTGTTATGCTTCACCGCAATGGGAAAGCTGCAATGAAGTATGCCTGTACATGTCGCGCCACTTAGCAGCGGCGGTGAGCACCCGCGAGTAGGCCCTCACCGTCATTTCACCATTGTCCGTGGTGCGCTCAGGCCCGCCTGAAAGCCTGCTTTTCCAATGTTCTAATGGATTCACCGCGGCCTCTTGGCAGCTCCTCCGTGAGACGTGTGAAGAAAAAGAACAAGCGCAGATACTGCTGCGTTAAGGATTGTCACAACCGCGAAGGGGATGTCGGCATCAAATTGTACCGCTTTCCTTCAAAACAGGGGGAAGCAAATAACCCGGCGGCTGAAATAGATCGTCGCGGTCCGTGTCGGTCTTGCGAATTTCTGTTAAACGAACTAGGACGTAAATGCAAAAACAAGAAGAAAATAAGAACCAGCAGTGGCATCCGTAAAAACACAATAAAGCGTCCACTGCATAAAAACGAGTGAACTGATTCCCGCTGTTGTAATTTAGTTTAGGTAGTTGTTTAGCTCGTCTTGCTCCAAAACAAACGCGCAGAGGTTGTTACGTGTCAAATCTAACTTCGTAAGTGATCCGTGCTGGAGCTTTATACACACTGTGCTTCTTCCTACGCCAAGATGCAGGACGTCGCTGCTGGAACCGGGCTCATTCCTGCTGATGTTTTGTCGCGCTTAGGACAACAGAACTAAGGTTGGAGTACGCCTCGGCACACGTCAAGTATTCAAAAATTAGCATTTATCTCGCGCATGCTAGCGCATATTTGTTCAGTCTTTGCGTTGTTGAGTCTCAGCTGATTGCTCTCTATTGGGCTTCAGCGGTAATGCACTCTCCCATTCGAGCCCGAACGACAACACTAGAATATGCTCGAGGGACTTTGTCAACGGAGAAAAAAGCACTTACCCGCCATTTCGCCAAAACCTCTACAATTGTGATGTGCAAGGCACGCTCCAAGTAACGAAGCTACAAATTACACTTGGAAAACGTCCACGGCCGTATTTGCTCACTTAAGTGGTATAAAATAATTATTTGTTAACTTACTTCGAGTTCGATGTCACAAGCATGCTTTCTTTATTGCGACAAACGCTTCGCGACCTGCGGTGGTTGCTTAGTGGCTAGGGTGTTGGGCTGCTAAGCACGAGGTCGCGGGATCAAATCCCGGCCACGACGGCCGTATTTCGGTGAGGGCGAAAACACCCGTGTACTTAGATTTAGGTTCACGTTAAAGAACCCCAGGTGGTCCAAATTATTCCGGAGTGATCGAACTACGGCGCACCTCATAAACAGATCATGGTTCTGGCACCTTAAACCCCATAATTTATTTTAAGCACCTCGCTGTGATCCCCGTGCTGTTTACTTCTTTGACACGATATACATGGTTGTAGTCATAAATCTGACGTCCTTTCTCCAGTGTCGGTGGTCCAAAATGGGCCTCGATTGCTTTAAAACCGCAATTTAGAACTACCGACACGTTTCAAACGAGCGCCGCAAAAGCATTCCTCCGCAGCAATGGCCGTTTCGATACTTCTTTGACACGATATACATGGTTGTAGTCATAAATTTGACGTCCTTTCTTCAGTCTCGGTGGTCCAAAATGGGCCTCGATTGCTTTAAAACCGCAATTTAGAACGACCGATACGTTTCAAACGAGCGCCGCAAAAGCATGCCTCCGCAGCAATGGCCGCTTCGATGTTTCGCGGAACTGACACGGTGGCGCTGACGGCTGAGCCGATCTAAGCCGATCGCGTTGGTCGCGTTGGTGCGTGCGTCTATTTGTCGTACAAAAATCCCTCACGTGACCTGATCCTAGGTGCCTAGGGACAGCATCATTTAGGGATTTTTTAGAAGGCGCGATGCTGGCGCCGAGCGACGCCGTGGCGTGTTCGTCCTCGGCGTGATCGTTCTCTGGACCGCGCGTTGTTCAACATTGCTCATGTGATTGTTACGTGCGTTGCTTGTGTGTTGGTTGTAGGTTCTGTGTTACTTGGCGGAAAGCCGTGAGTAGTGGCGGTGCGGCAGTGCGGCTTTGGCCTCGGTGAGCTCTGGCAGTACAGAATCTGCCTTGTGTGACCCGTGCTTTCTTGAGAACCCGGCGGTGGTGACAATTGAAATAATTAAGTGGCCTAGCGCCTTGGCAGCGAACCGCGATGTGGCGTCGCCGTGTCCGACTTTGCTTAGCGGACATCCAGGGATGTGCTACTCGCTGCAAGTCATATAAATGCAACTGCGTCGACCGCCCACTGTTCAGCGCTGAATGTGTGTTTGGTGTGCTGTGCTTGAAACGAGTGGTGCAGCCGTGCAGAGGGGGTGGCGGAGTAGCAGAGTGGCTTAGGGGCTCCGTTTGCGAATTCACAGACATGTGCTCCCGTCTTGGTCTCATTAGCTGCTGTCGCGGGATTGTGGTGTGCTAGCTCCTTGCCTAGTATGAAGTGATGTGATAGCACAATTTTTATTAAGGGGACAAGATGTTGCCGAGATGGTTGCAGCACAGCGTTTTTTTTTTTCTTCCAGGCACCTTTTCTACTTGAAGCTTCCGTTGCAGTGTTTCGAGCCTCTTTGAACCAGCACGTAGTGTGTATAAAAATTGGACACTGATTGGGAACATCACCTAAGTTCATGCCTATATATAGTAAAAAGATGTAGCACGACCAGACACAATAAAAGAAGGGGGTGGGCTGCAGCAATACTAAGTGTTAAATGGTGCTTTATCCTTTCCCTAAGTTTTCTGTTTTTGTGCTTTTTATGGATCCTCCGCAGTAACCACGCGAGTGCCGAACTTGAGCTTATTGGTTTCAAGTCTCATGGTTGTTACTAACAGAACAGTGTGATAAACAAACAAGGGCTTCGAGGCATCCGTTCACCTTGCTTGCCTCATGGTGCTGCTTCATAAGCACCGTGAGCATCCAGGCCAACTAGGAAAGGAGCTTTGTTGCAATCGCTTCTGAACTGTATTGTCACCAAACCAACAGTGCTCTCAATGACAGCTTTTGGACAGTAGAATGCTTGCACCCAGCAAAATAGTAAGAAGGAAGCATTCAGGATGTGCAAAGTGGGCTTTTGAAGCTGGCAGCATTACTGAGGGGGCTTTGCCCATCTGCCCTCTTTATGGATGCACAAAAATGATTTCCTCTTTAAGAGAGATTGTTTCAGAGGTCGTTACATGCAACAGTGTTGGGTGTTTAGTACCTTGTCTTTGCCCACTGTTAATAATCTGTTCCTTCTCCAGTGCCCCTGTGAAGTGCCTACTTTTTGGACACAATGTGCTCTCCATGCATGCATGCATGTTTAGCTTGTAAAGACGTCTATTACCCCTTGCCTCAAGCTGGTCCGTGCTGATGTCACCCAAGAAGCCATTGGGGAGTATGGCAATGTACACTTACAAAACACTGTTGATACCAGTGAAACCAAATTAATGGAGCTGCTGTTCTTTTTTTGTCCACTCCATCCTTGTTAGTTACAATGAGCAATGTCCGAACAGAAGGCATATGTAGTTGGTCATGCATAGCCTGCGCACTAAGACTTGTTGGCATGTTATGGCCTTAGCACAGTGTTTGGATGTAAAAACCTTCTGACGTGTTGATGACTTCCTTCTCTTTATCATACTTTACCTGATGGAGCCAGCAAGTGGGTCAACCTGATGTTCAACAGGCTTCCCACTAGTTTTCCCAGAGTCTCCTTTACCAGGGTGCTGCTCATAGATATGTTTTCTTGACCTTGCACTGCACTTCAACCATGGCCACACCTGCTAAACCTATAGCATGCAATCAAAAAAGTGCTATAAATCATGTTCCTCCAAACTCGTGACATGTGCTACAAGGCCTTGAGGAACACCCTCATCATACTGTACGAAGCTTCGCATGATAAGTGCGACAATTAACATCTGCTGGTTTTTCAGTGTTATTCCTGTCCAGCTTGCTGAAAGCTATCCTGAGTGTTTCAAAAGCAAACGACCGCTGCTGGACAAGAAGTGCTTAAAACAAGGGTCGCTATAACCACATATGTCACACGAAATGAAGAAGGCCACTGAGTATATAGGTGGTTTACTTCATATCCAACAAGCTTGGTTTTACCTTTGCTAGTGAGTAAACTCAACTTGCCCCGAATACATGGCCTGTGACAAACTATGTGCCAGATGCTGTGTCCCCTGCAAAGCTGAAGATGTGTATGAGATCCTGACACCCTGCAGCGGCTTCTACACTGGGCAACCAGGCTACTATAAAAACGACTGCCTTTACTAATATGCTAATAACATGAAAACGGGCAGAAATATTGATATTAATTGGACCCAACTGCAGGTGCAAGCCACTCTTCCACCAGATGTGCGTTGTTCACAGAAACTGGAGCTCTATAAATGCAGATAAAAACAATGATGTTTGAAAGTAGCAGAGTTGAACTATATTCTGCACAAGCAGTGCTACCTGCAGTGCTGGTACCTTATAGCCACAATTCATGGCTGCATCACCATGAAAAGGCACTATTCTTGAATTATTAACTTCTATTATATTTATGGTGGCCATATATAGCAATTACATATCATCCACATTGTGTGCAATATGGTTAAATGTCAATTATGATAGCCATTCCTAATCTGAAATGCAACAAAAGAGCAAATATAGGCAACAAATTGCAATTCAAAGAGAGAACCAGTGCACAGGATAAGTGACAGACTTCCTTTTATTGAAAAAGAAATGTCACATGAGTCATGCCACCAGCAGTGGGTAGCAATCTTTCAAGCTTGGGTGACAGAGGCAAAACTTAGCAAAATGCTACAATCACGCTGTAAAACGGCCTTGGACACAAAAAAAAACGACATCATATTGTACAGAATGAAAGGGCAAGACTCCAGCTAAGAACAGTCTATGGCACCACATACTTGACATGGTGTAAAAAATGTTGACATGCCCTACCCATAAAGAAAAAGCAACAAACACAGAAAACACGCCTTAAATGCAATGTGCAGAGTCTGAAACCAAGAATAAACAACCCGAAAAAGGCTTCGTTAAGGCTTTCAGCGATTAAAATTGTCAAACTGTCTCATCACTTCTTAATGAATCTGCACAGGTGAAAATGAAGGAAGGAAAGCCCAATAGCAGGGCTGCAGAAAATGTCACCGAATAAATATACTTTGCTTACCGATGATACCTGTGGTTTAGTTGGGGTCTGACTTTGCACAATAATTGTGTATAAACTTTTCTTGTTTAGAATGGTTTAGCGGATAGGGAAAAAATGATCATAAAAGCACCAGGTGTATGCATAGTCTACGCACGAAAAGCCACTGCTTTCTTACTTTTTTTTCTCTCTACTACTATTCATGAGTATTTAAGTGCCTTAATAGCACTGCTAACATCCTACTGCAAAACGCAAAATTGGGCAAGTTGTGGCATAAAGAAAATTGCAGTTTCACTCATAATGTGAAACAATGATGCAGTAGCTGGTGAAATATGCACAGGAAGCTTACTTCATGCAGTGTTTGTTGAAGTGAACACTTGCCAATGCAAGTCGGTAATCTCCTTAAAAAAGTAAAATAAGTAAGAGTCATGTTTATTTGTGGGAGTTGTGTTGAAGTGGAAAGACTCGGCTTTTCTTCCTCCTCTTTCATATCCGGACTTAGCCACTGATCTACACCAAAACAACCCTTTAGCTTCTTACTGCTGAATTCATTTTGGTGTTCTCAAATATATATTTGGGCTACCCATTGCTAGGTCTCGTGCTTAAAGAATGAATCAATGAAATGAATCATTTCTCAAAGAGCATGTGCAGTCCAGCCAAAAGCAGGGGCAAGAATCCGCATTGTGCTCCTGCATTGAAGGTGAATAACACGTACCATAATGGCGAATGTGCTTTAGTAAGCTTCCCTGCAATATTAACTTGTAATGTACAAAGAATTGTCAATGAAGCTTACCACGAGCATAGATGCACTTGCAAATTATGTCACAACTGAAAATAATGAGCACAGTGTAAACCTATGTGCCCCTTCCACTCTTAGTATGCTTTACTGCATGATGCTTATTTACACCCCTGTACTGCGGTGTAGCAAGCTACAAAGGAAACGTTGCATAATTAGGCTTTTTACGATTATCTTTCTCGCAATACACTAATATTTCGCGGTGAAGCCTAAGCAATGTACTGCGGTGAAACATACTAAAAGTGAAAAGGGGCCACTGTCACTGGACATAATAAGAGTTCTGTAATTATACACTCGCGCACCCGCAGCCTCTGAGGTCGCCTAAGTGGACATACTATGCTGGCTGATAGCGGCCCCCTCCCACTTTTAGTATGCTTCACCGCGTAACTAAAATGTACTCCGGCGAAGAAGCCGTACATCTTTATTGAGTGAATAAACAAGTGGTTTTTACAACAGTACAGCAATAAAATCGCACCATGCATCAGTCTACCACACGGAAGAGCGTCGCAACATACGGTAGCTGATTCACACAGACACGTGTTTATGTTTACGTTCGCACTCCTTGCGTAATAAGACTCCCAGAACTTCCACAATGGAAAGTAATTTACAACACACAAACGCGAAGAACACAGACATATGTCTCGTTTTCAACTCGGCCGTCATGCAAATGACATATAGCGCGGAAAAACGTGAACATGCTGTGTGTTAGCGTCGTAAACTTCATACTAGGCAAGGAGCTAGCACACCACAATCCCGCGACAGCCGCTGAGACGAAGACGGGAGCACATGTCTGTGAACACGCAAACGGAGCCCCTAAGCCACTCTGCTCCTTCGCCACCCCCTCTGCACGGCTGCACCACTCGTTTCAAGCACAGCACACCAAACACGCACTCAGCGCTGAACAGTGGGCGGTCGACGCAGTTGCATTTACATGACTTGCAGCGAGCAGCACATCCCTCAATGTCCGTTAAGCAAAGTCGGACACGGCGACGCCACATCGCGGTTCGCAGAACTTCGCTGCCGAAGCGCTAGGCCACTTCGATATTTCAATTGTTACCACCGCCGGGTTCTCTAGAAAGCACGGGTCACACAACGCAGATTCTGTACTACCAGAGCTCACCGAGGCCAAAGCCGCACTGCCGCACCGCCACTACTCACGGCTTTCCGCCAAGTAACACAGAACCTACAACCAACACACAAGCAACGCACGTAAAATCACATGAGCAATGTTGAACAACGCGCGGTCCAGAGAACGAACACGCCGCGGCGTCGCTCGGCGCCAGCATCGCGCCTTCTCAAAAATCCCTAAACGATGCTTTCCCTAGGCACCTATGATCAGGTCACGTGAGGGATTTTTGTACGACAAATAGACGCACGCCGCGTTGGTCGGGGCAGTTTGCGTTGGTCGCCGTGGTGGTTGGTCGTGGCTCACGAACGCTCCTGTGGACGAGGCTTCAGCGACTTCGTTCGTAGCTAAGTACTCTTTTATCTTTATTAGCTAGTGTATTGAAGTGTTTTCTTTTGCATGGAGTAGGGGCGCAAATTTTGAATTTTTGGTAGGAGTAGGAAACGTACCGGCTTTGTCTAGGTCTAGTCTAGTCTTTGTCTTTGTCTAGTCTAGGTCTGGCGGCTCCCCCGTTAGGCCTAGGAGGTATTTCTTTCAGCTAGCTCTTCGGATTCTTACATGGAGTAGGGAGTGATAATTCTTTGTTTTTGTTTGGGATAGCGGTCGAGGTCGGGTTTGCGTGAGTGATTTGGCGAACTTGCTCGTTGGGCCTAGGGACGTAGGCCTAGCGATGAAATCGAAAAACGTGAAGGCCGCGGGTGACGGGGAGCAAGTGCAGTGCGACGAGTGCCTGCGCTGGTGCTTCCTCGACGAGACTAAATTCCAGAATTTAGCAGACGCGGTGGGGTCTAGCTTCACGTGCAGGTCGTGCGAGGGCGTCAGGGAAGCCGTCCAAAAACTGGAAAGGAATTGGGCGGCTAAGTTTGAAGAGCTTAAGGCAAACCTGAGGGAGGAGCAGGAGAAGCGGGTAGCACTGCAGGTGAAGGTTGAAAATTTCGTCAAGGTGGAGGCGGCCCAGGCCGCGCAGTTGGTGAGGACTGTGGCCGAGTTTGGGGAGGCGAAAGAAAGGAGCGCCGAACGGCAAAGGCGGCTCGACGCTCTTGAGACTCGGGCAGCGGATAATGTCGGGTCAGGACACCAAAGCGAGGGCGAAGTGGGAGGCAGGGAGCCAAAGCAAGCGGTCGCCAGCTCGCCGCCGGTGAATCGGCGTAGCTATAGCGAAGCAGCGCAACACGCCCCGAGTGAGGCGACGCTGCAGCCACAGGAAGCCGGGAAGCAGGGAGAGGTAGGAGAGAGTGAAAGGGTGATTATCGCTGGCGACTCAAACATGGCTGGGTGCTCAAAAGCAATTGTGGAGAGGGTGAAAGGCGACAAAAGAGTGGCGGTAGGGACATTTCCAGGGCAGACACTGGGTTCTGTCATGGAGCGAGCAAAAGAAAAGCTCACGGAAAATGCCCACGTGCGCAACCTTGTCGTAGTAGCAGATGGGCTAAATGACGTCCTGAACAGGAAAGGGCCAGGACTAGACCAGCGCTTGGCGAAGGGGGTGGACGACTTGCGCGAGCTATCCCCTCAGGTGCAGATCGTGGTTTGCACGGTGCCGGAGGTGCCTGTGCGTGACAGTCACGTACAAAGAGCCGTAATGGCTGCCAATGAGGCAATATGGAAAATGAGCCGAGAGAAAGGCTTTGAGGTTGTCGAAGTAAACAGGGAAGTGAGAAGTTGTGGTGGTTTTAAACGAGATGGGATCCACTTCAATTACAGGCTAGCACGAGAAGTGGGCTGGCGGCTTGGGGGTCGCGCTGTTGCTTTTTTAGGGGGCCCGCGGGCGCTCAGGAGGTCAGAGTAGGTAGTAATAAAGAAGGTCCCCTAGGGGAACATCAGAAGAGCATCGCCGTCGATAACAGAAAAAGGAGGAAAGCAAGAACAAGAGCTCGCCATGCAATAGGCTACATAAACATGCAGGGCGGCAGAAGAAAGGAAAAGTGGGCAGAGATTAAGGAGCAGTTACATAGAGAACAAATAGGGGTGTATGCGGTTACAGAAACGCACCTTAGAGACTCAGAAGAGCCGCCAGTTATTGAGAATTACGTATGGGAAGGGTGCAACAGAACTAAGTCGGAAAGAAAGGGAGGGGGAGTCGGAATGCTCATCCATCAGGGAGCCAAATGGAAAAGAGTAAATTCACAATGTCAAGAGCATCTTTGGTTATCAGGTACAATGAGTGGAAAAGAAACTTGGCTTGGAGTTACGTATTTGTGGACCGGAATAAATTGCACAGAGAAGAATAAAGAGTTAGTGGAATGCATAAGCGCTGATATTAGGGGTTTCGGGAATGGTGCTGAGATAGTCCTATTAGGTGACATGATTGCCCACATACAGGATTTAGATGGCTATACCGACAATAACGGGAAGTCAATGCTAGACCTTTGCGAGCAACATAACCTCGTGATCGTGAATACAGGGCCTAAGTGTGAAGGACAGATCACGTGGGAAGTGGGAAACCGGCAATCGACCATTGATTACTGTCTGATGACAGAAGGAATTCATGATAAGTTGAGAGAAATGGTCATCGATGAGGAAGGGTTTAGCAGCATAGGGAGTGACCATAAACGCATCATTTTGAAAATGGGATATGTAGTTGGGAAAGAGAGCAGCGAAAGCAAAATGGCCAGTCCAAATTTGAACGCTGAACAAATAGCAAATATAGTCACTAGAGTGGAGGAAGAAATTGGCAAGTCGCCAAGTAAGGGGTGGGAATATGGTGAGCTTCTAAGTGTAGTAACGACAGAAATATGGAAAGAGAAACAACATGTTCATTGGAAAGGAAAAAAGAAACCGAAAAGCTGGTGGAACAAGGAGATACGAGAAGCCATCGACGAACGACAGAAAGCATCTCGAGAGCACAGGCAGGCAAAGAAGGCGCAGTTGCCACAGGATGAAGTAACCAGTAAATGGGAAATATACCGGGAGAAAAAGTCGATGGTTCAAATACTGGTGCAAGCAAAATTAAAAGGTGAAAGTGAACGTTGGTTGTCAGAAATACGTGAGAAAAAGAAGGCCGCACCTAGAACATTTTGGAATCACATAAAATTGTTAGGCAGGAAGGCAACAACAATACAACAACATATCCTAGACGAAGATGAAAACAGACTGGAAGGAGAAGCAGCAATAAATTACATCCAAAAAGTAACAGCCGAATCTTTCCAAGGCAAGGACAAGGTTGTAGTTGAAGAAAAAAAGAGCATGAAAGAGACCCAAGGGGGAAAGGAGCTAGTGCTCACAAATTTAAACTGGAAGAAAGCGGAAGAGAAAATTCCTAAGCGCACAGCCACAGGGCTAGACGAGGTTCCCGTTAGGCTGATAAATGAACTGGGACCAAAAAGTAAGGAAGCTCTCGTGAAAGCAGTTGAAAAAACTTTTAAATATAGACGAATACCAGACAGTTGGCGACAAAGTAGAATGAATTTAATTTATAAAGGTAAGGGGGAGAAAGACAGAATTCACTCGTATAGACCGTTGACCATTACATCGGTAATATACAGGCTAGCAATGCAGGCAATCAAATTAAAGCTTCAAGCATGGGCAGAAAATAATGGCATTTTGGGAGAGCTTCAGAATGGCTTTAGAATAGGTAGGCGTTTGGATGATAACTTGTTTGTTCTTACTCAGTGTATTGAAATATCAAAAGCAGAAAGCAGACCGTTGTATGTGGCCTTTTTGGACATTACAGGAGCATACGACAACGTAGACCGCGGCATTTTGTGGGATATTCTGGAAGGGGAAGGCTTAGGTAACGATTGTCTACAGCTTTTGAGAGAGATTTACCTAGAAAATACTGTTTGCGTTGAATGGGAAGGGATGAGGAGCGCGGAGAAAGTTCATATCAACAAGGGACTGAGGCAGGGGTGCCCTTTATCCCCGCTGCTGTTTATGATGTACATGGTGAGGATGGAGAGGGCGCTAGAAGGAAGTAATATCGGGTTTAATCTCTCATACAAACAGGCAGATACAGTAATAGAGCAGCAACTCCCAGGTTTATTTTATGCGGACGACATTGTGTTGCTAGCTAACAAGCAAAGTGATTTGCAACGTCTGGCTAATATCTGTGGACAGGAAGGCAACAATTTAGGTATGCAATTTAGTGTTAGAAAATCAGGTGTTATTGTATTCAATGAAAACAGTGAACAGACAGTAGAGATACAGGGCCAAGAAATACCTCGGGTAACAGAATATAAATACCTTGGTATATGGATAAACGAAGGCAACGGATATATGGAAACACAGGAAAAAACCATAACAGTCAAGGGGAAGAGAAATGCAGCCATAATGAAGCACAGAGCGCTATGGGGATACAATAGGTACGAGGTCCTCCGAGGTATGTGGAAAGGGGTAATGGTTCCAGGACTTACTTTTGGAAATGCGGTTGTTTGCTTTAAATCAGGGGTACAATCAGGACTCGACGGGAACCAAAGGTCAGTGGGTCGCCTCGCATTGGGCGCTCACGGGAAGACTACAAATGAAGCTGTGCAAGGGGATATGGGCTGGACTAGTTTTGAAGTGAGGGAAGCTCGCAGTAAAATTGAGTATGAAGAACGGCTGAGGAATATGGAGGAAAGTGAATGGGCTGGGAGAGTGTTCAGGTATCTGTACAGGCAAAACATTGATTCACAGTGGAGGAAAAGAACTAGGAAGCTTACCAGCAAGTATGCGGCCTGTGGGGTGGGCAACACAGCAACAAAGAAGGTCAAGCGGAAAGTCAGAGAGGCTGAATTAATCTCATGGGTGGCGGCAATGGAAAAGAAACCTGCCATGAGTAACTACTTAAGGGGAAAAAACGAAATTAGGAAAGAAACCATTTATGATAACTCAAAGGGAAGCTCATTACTTTTCGAAGCGAGATCGGGATGCCTTAGAACACGCACCTATAAAGCGAGATATAAGAAGGAAGAAGAAGCATGTGCTTGCTGCGGTAAAGCTAGGGAAACGACGGAGCATATTTTATTAGAATGTGAAGACGTCTATCCAGCGGTCGATTTAGGCACTGGCTTCCTTGAAGCCCTTGGGTTCAGCGGGAGCAGTGGTAAAGCAAACAGGTCCGCAATAGACATCAGTAAGAGGCGATTGGAGGATTGGTGGAAGAAAAGTAGGGAAACGACAAAAAACGGAGGCGTACAAAAGCACAGTTCGCAATAGGGTATCAGAAAATTTGGACGTGGTAGTTCATAGTGGGGTTTTTTTTGTTTTTTCATGGGTTAACCTAGGTAGGATATTAGGCAGCAGAGTAGCAAGAGCTTGGTGGCGCAGGCCACCGCCCCGTTCCAAAGGGGACGCTCATAACATCCATCCATCCATCGGTGTCGCGTTGGTGTCGCTTTCGGCGAATGAACGGGCTTTTCGGGGCTCCGTGGCGACGACGAAATCATAAGTTTTTGTGCATGCTTTGAGCTTGCTTCTGTTTTTTATTGGCTGTTTATTTTTTGCATTTAAATAGTAATTGGGGGGTTTTCTCTTTCTTTTTCTTTCCTTTTGTTTTGTCTCTCGCATTTCGGGTGCGCGGGTGTGCTTCGTGTACATTTGTTTTGCAGGATGATTAGAGCGTCCTTTCGTGCCGCGTGTTCCAACACGTGCAGCCGGGTGGGACGTTGAGCGTTTGTAGTCTTTAAATGGTAGCTTGGAAGTGGCAAGACAAATAGCTATTAGTGGTTTTAGTGTGCCTGTTTGGTAGAAAAGTGAGAGCGTGGCCGCGTGGTTGAGCGCGTGCGAGAGCGTATCATACCTTCGGTCTCCGCGGCATTGATTGTTGAAACAGTGGTGAGAGTTGCTTTGCGGCATTTGAGGATTTGGATCCTGTGCGTATCGGTTTTTGCTAAAAGGCACGTGCTCTGCATTGATATAGTATTGTAGTATTTGCAAAAAGCCGTGCAATACATGGCTAGAAAGCCTGTAAAGCAGGCAGTACGGGGGGGGGGGGGGGGTCCCTCAAGGCAGATGAGGAGACGGATGAGAATGGAGAGGACGTCGAATCAACCGGCACACAATGTGATGTTGATACTAGGCTGCAGAAGATGGATGCTTTCCAGGAAGAGCTTCTCAAACAGGTGCAAGAGCTCAAAAATGAGCTAAACAGGGAGCGTGAGGTACAGAAGGTAGTTGAAAAGAGACTTGAAGCAGCCGAGGAAAAGCTGAACAGGGCCGCCATTGTGACCGATAATGTGTGCGTGACAATGGAACGCAAAGCCCCGACGCGACAGGCGAGGGAAGATCAGCGAAATAAGTGGAACAGGGTGATGAAGGGTTAGCTGGAAAGAGCAGCACCTACCTTGAGGCCGCTACGCGGAAAAAGCAGGAGCCCAGGGGACAATGCCCCTTGTCGTGTCCGAATCACGCGGAAAAGGACAAAGGGAAGCAGGGAGACGTAGGAGAGAGTCAAAGGGTGATTATCGCTGGCAACTCAAACCTGGCTGGGTGCTCAAAAGCAATTGTGGAGAGGGTGAAAGGCGACAAAAGAGTGGCGGTAGGGACATTTCCAGGGCGCACACTGGGTTCTGTCATGGAGCGAGCAAAAGAAAAGCTCGCGGAAAATGCCCACGTGCGCGACCTCGTCATAGTTGCAGGTGGGCTAAATGACGTCCTAAACAGGAAAGGGCCAGGACTAGCCCAGCGCTTGGCGAAGGGGGTGGATGACTTGCGTGAGCTATCCTCTCAGGTGCAGATCGTGGTGTGCACGGTGCCGGAGGTGCCTATGCGTGACAGTCACGTACAAAGAGCCGTAGTGGCTGCTAATGAGGCGATATGGAAAATGAGCCGAGAGAAAGGCTTCGAGGTTGTCGAAGTAAACAGGGAAGTAAGAAGTTACGGTGGTTTTAAACGAGACGGGATCCACTTCAATTACAGGCTAGCACGAGAAGTGGGCTGGCGACTTGGTGGTCGCGCTGTTGCTTTTTTAGGGGGCCCGCGGGCGTTCAGGAGGTCAGAGTAGATAGTAATAAAGGTCCCCTAGGGGAACATCAGAAGAGCATCGCTGTCGATAACAGAAAAAGGAGGAAAGCAAGAAAAAGAGCTCGCCATGCAATAGGCTACATAAACATGCAGGGCGGCAGAAGAAAGGAAAAGTGGGCAGAGATTGAGGAGCAGTTACACAGAGAACAAATAGGGGTGTATGCGGTTACAGAAACACACCTTAGAGACTCAGAAGAGCCGCCAGTTATTGAGAATTATGTTTGGGAAGGGTGCAACAGAACTAAGTCGGAAAGAAAGGGTGGGGGAGTCGGAACGCTCATCCATCAGGGAGCCAAATGGAAAAGAGTAAATTCACAATGTCAAGAGCATCTTTGGTTATCAGGTACAATGAGTGGGAAAGAAACTTGGCTGGGCGTTACGTATTTGTGGACCGGAAAAAATTGCACAGAGAAGAATAAAGAGTTAGTGGAGTGCATAAGCGCTGACATTAAGGGTTTCGGGAATGGTGCTGAAATTGTCCTATTAGGTGACATGAATGCCCACATACAGGATTTAGATGGTTATACCGACAATAACGGGAAGTCAATGCTGGACCTTTGTGAGCAACATAACCTCGTGATCGTGAATACAGGGCCTTAGTGTGAAGGACAGATCACGCGGGAAGTGGGAAACGGGCAATCGACCATTGATAACTGTCTGATGACAGAAGGAATTCACGATAAGTTGAGAGAAATGGTCATCGATGAGGAAGGGTTTAGCAGCATATGGAGTGACCATAAACGCATCATTTTGAAAATGGGATATGTAGTTGGGAAAGAGAGCAAGGAGAGCAAAATGGCCAGTCCAAATTTGAACGCTGAACAAATAGCAAATATAGTCACTAGAGTTGAGGAAGAACGTGGCAAATGGCCAAGTAAGGAGTGGGAATATGGTGAGCTTCTAAGTGTAATAACGACAGAAATACGGAAAGAAAAACAACATGTTCGTTGGAAAGGAAAAAAAGAAACCGCAAAGCTGCTGGAACAAGGAGATACGAGAAGCGATCGCCGAACGACAGAAAGCATCTCCAGAGCACAGGCAGGCAAAGAAGGCGCAGTTGCCACAGGATGAAGTAGCCAGTAAATGGGAAATATACCGGGAGAAAAAAATATGTATGGTTCAAATTCTGGTGCAAGCAAAGATAAAAGGTGAAAGTGAACGTTGGTTGTCAGAAATACGTGAGAAAAAGAAGGCCGCACCTAGAATATTTTGGAATCACATAAAATTATTAGGCAGGAAGCCAACAACAATACAACAACATATCCTAGACGAAGATGAAAACAGACTGGAAGGAGAAGCGGCAATAAATTACATCCAATAAGTAACAGCCGAATCTTTCCAAGGCAATGACGAGGTTGTATTTGAAGAAAAAAAGAGCATGAAAGAGACCCAAGTGAAAAAGGAGATGGTGCTGACAAATTTAAACTGGAAGAAAGCGGAAGAGAAAATTCCTAAGCGCACAGCCACAGGGCTAGACGAGGTTCCCGTTAGGCTGATAAATGAACTAGGGCCAAGAAGTAAGGAAGCTCTGGTGAAAGCAGTGGAAAGAACTTTAAAGGATAGACGAATACCAGACAGTTGGCGACAAAGTAGAATGAATTTAATTTATAAAGGTAAGGGGGAGAAAGACAGAATTCACTCGTCTAGACCCTTGACAATTACATCGGTAATATAGAGGCTAGCAATGCAGGCAATCTAATTAAAGCTTCAAGCATGGGCAGAGAATAATGGCATTTTGGGAGAGCTTCAGAATGGCTTCAGAATAGGTAGGCATTTCGATGAAACTTGTTTGTTCTTACTCAGTGTATTGAAATATCAAAAGCAGAAAGCAGACCGTTGTGTGTGACCTTTTTAGACATTACAGGAGCCTACGACAACGTAGACCGCAACATATTGTGGGATATTCTGGAAGGGGAAGGCTTAGGTAACGATTGTCTACAGCTTTTGAGAGAGATTTACCTAGAAAATACCGTTCGCGTTGAATGGGAAGGGATGAGGAGCGAGGAGAAAGTTCATATCAACAAGGGACTGAGGCAGGGGTGCTCTTTATCCCCGCTGCTGTTTATGATGTACATGGTGAGGATGGAGAGCGCGCTAGAAGGAAGTAATATCGGGTTTAGTCTCTCATACAAACAGGCGGGTACAGTAATAGAGCAGCAACTCCCAGGTTTATTTTATGCAGACGACATTGTGTTGCTAGCTAACAAGCAAAGTGATTTGCAACGTCTGGCTAATATCTGTGGACAGGAAGGCAACAATTTAGGTTTGAAATTTAGTGTTAGAAAGTCAGGTGTTATGGTATTCAATGAAAACAGTGAACAGACAGTGGAGATACAGGGCCAAGAAATACCTCGGGTAACAGAATATAAATACCTTGGTATATGGATAAACGAAGGCAACGGATATATAGAAACACAGAAAAAAACCATAACAGTAAAGGGGAAGAGAAATGCAGCCATAATGAAGCACAGAGCGCTATGTGGATACAATAGGTACGAGGTCCTCCGAGGTATGTGGAAAGGTGTAATGGTTTCAGGAGTTACTTTTGGAAATGCGTTTGTTTGCTATAAATCTGGGGTACAATCAGGACTCGACGGGAACCAAAGGTCAGTGGGTCGTCTCGCATTGGGCGCTCACGGGAAGATTACAAATGAAGCTGTGCAGGGTGATATGGGCTGGACTAGTTTTGAATTGAGGGAAGCTCGCAGTAAAATTGAGTATAAAGAACGGCTGAGGAATATGGAAGAAAGTGAATGGGCTGGAAGAGTGTTCAGGTATCTGTACAGGAAAAAACATTGATTCACAGTGGAGGAAAAGAACTAGAAAGCTTATACCAGCAAGTATGCAGCCTGTAGGGTGGGCAACACAGCAACAAAGAAGGTCAAGCGGAAAGTCAGAGAGGCTGAATTAATCTCATGGGTGGCGGCAATGGAAAAGAAACCTGCCATGAGTAACTACTTAAGAGGAAAAAACGAAATCAGGAAAGAAACCATTATTAACTCAAAGGGAAGCTCATTACTTTTCGAAGGGAGATCGGCATGCCTTAGAACACACACCTATAAAGCGAGATATAAGAAGGAAGAAGAAGCATGTGCCATGCTGCGGTAAAGCTAGGGAAGCTACGGAGCATGTTTTATTAGAATGTGAAGACGTCTACCCGGCGGTCGATTTAGGCACCACTGGCCTCCTTGAAGCCCTTGAGTTCAGAGGGAGCAGTGGTAAAGCAAACATGTCTGTAATAGACATTAGTAAGAGGCGATTGGAGGATTGGTGGAAGTAGGGAAACGACAAAAGACGGAGACGTACAAAAGCTCAATTCGCAATAGAGGATCAGAAAATTTGGGCGTGGTAGTTCATAGTGTATTTTTTTTGTTCTTTTTTTATTGTTTAACCTAGGTAGGATATTGGGAAGTATAGTAGCAAGAGCTTGGTGGCGCAACCCACCGCCCCGTTCCAAAGGGGACGCTCATAACATCCATCCATCCATCGCTGCGCCATGCACCGCTTGACCTTAGAAGGGAGCCCATACTTTTGTGGAAGCTTCACCACGTAACATGACGTAACAACACTGTATTGAGACGAAGCTGATATCGGGAATCTGCACTATGCAACGCGCCGTTCTTTCCTCAGCTTCGAAGCTAATCGCGAGTACCACAAAGGCGGAGTCGGTACCATTGCTGACAGCGAATTCTTTCATTGAAAAACACGGCACATCATGGCAAGGTTCAGTGAACGTCTAAGCAGCTAGGCCTAGCGTTGCCGCGTGCGAGCGCGTGTTCGAGGCGGCAAACGAGATGGCGGTGGTGGTGGTGGCTTTAATGCCGTTTCGGACCTGCGGTCACTGTAAAAAGTCCGGAAAATCGGACGGCGAAGGGTTCTCGCGTCCGAAATTTCAGACGTCCTTATACATTGACTCTATAGGGTGCGTGGGGATGCCGCCAAGCCATCCGAATTATCCGGTGTCCGAAAGGTCGGTCGTTGACTGCACACTGGCAACTCCTCCAGCGGACGACGCGGCGTCAAAGAGGGCTCGTTACAATTCCCCTCTGTTACTCGAGCCAGCCATTCCGCGAATTTCGTTCCCTTTCAACAAAATTACTGCTCACTTTCCCTGATAGAAGCACAAATTCCCCAAGTTTTCCCTGAGCATTTCCATACTATTCGAAACCCCTGAGGATTCCCAGTTGGTAGACACCCTGATTGTGGTATGCGTCTTTTATTTTCAGTCAACATATTTCTTAACATATTTGTCACCATGCATACAGCTCCGCTGGTCATCCACCTTCACGGAGTGGAGTGGCTCTGAATTTTTTTTCTTTTTCGATGCATTAGCATCCTTAGGGTACTTCACACACTTTCCGGGGGCTATCGATCTATGTATCTTTGTATGCATGTTTGTATCTAACCTTTTTCCACCTACCTGGATTAGTGGCTAGTCCGTGGTCGATAGTTAGCACATCAGGCTGCTCTGCTGAAGTAACAGGGTTCGAAAGCAACCATCGGATCAACTTGGGTCACTGAGTATCTTCCAATGTGTACATACGTGCCTATCTTCAACGAAGCTCTTTCACACCAACATGTGTCACTAGATACGGCACTGAGTAGGGACCCCTGTTCACAGAAACTATTTGACGCCGACTTGGAGCACTAGGTATGTACCATTTGATCTGTGCTGGTCTTCAATGAATCCATCGATGCCAACATAGGTCACAGGCTATGCGCCAATAGGTGAATGCCACTTTTCAATGACGAAAAAAGATCCTGAAATTTCTATGATGCTGAGCAGAATTGAACCCACGTCACAAGGGTTCCTCAAGCACCACAACCCGAAGCATTTACAGGCTGTGCCACAAATTCACTGGGTATGTCGCACATTTCAACGGATGCCTTTCCTACCAATATTTTAGCGAGCTGCACCATGAATGCACTGGGTATGTGACACTCTTTAATGAACGTCTCGCCAACTTGGGTCACTGAGTATGTGCCACTGAGTAGGCAGCAAATGAGGGAACTCTGCTCAGCATTCGCATGCACCGGAGTGCCACGCTTCTCATTTTGGAGCTCACACGCAGACGTCTCGGCAGTGCCATTAGACAGTGCCACTCCCATTAGTGGGAGTGCTTGACACACGTGTGTGCGCACACACACACACACACACGCACAGGTCACCTGTCTGAGAATATGAGATTTCACAAGACCTCATATTAGGAGACAGTTCAGTTTCACAGCCCGAGCCCTCTCGCATCACCAAGAATCTGGCATCTTTTGGTGGTGTAATCTTCCTTCGTGTACTTGTCGCATACTTGTCTATCACTAATACTGCTTCGCCATTCCGGCGAAACTGCAGCCTCTCTCTCTCTTTTTCTGCGAGTCCCAGTATAAGCACTCCTGCGCACGGCTGCTGTTGATTCTGATTTCGAGTGAATCCGGCTTGGCCTCATTTTGGTTACCCAGTGAATTATACAGGGTGCTCCAACTATCATGCACAAAGACTTAAAGAAAGAGCAGTAGCATTACTCCAGCCGCCAGTAATTGGTTTGTTGCTGATATTGATTTCGGTAATTGCAATTAATTATCTGACTCGAGAAGTACCGTCCTAATTATCAGTGTCAATAAGACATCTGTAGCCCCCCCCCCCCCCCCCCCCCGCGCAAATGACATCTAACTGTGGTGTTTTCAGCGATGTACTACTAAATGCATACAATTTTTCCCAACTGGCAAATAAACATAACGAAATATGAAAAATACAATGTAACTGCGCACCCACCCGCATTATAAAGCAGCGGCCTGAAATAAGCTGATTGAAAGCGACTGCATTGCCTGTTGCAAACCCGAAAAGACAGCTAGCGCATCACCTTGATAATGGTACGGAAGAAACATCAACGGCATGCTTCAAGTTTCGCAACTATTCCTTTCTTCTATTTCTACGGCACACCTATTATCAGTCTCTCAAGGCCGACTGATCACATTGATAACAAAAGCCTCATGACAATGCGGCTGAAGCGCCGCTCTGACCAAGCGCGAAACAGAAACGCAAGCAGCAATGGAATAGGCATAGAATGCTTCAAAATCCTGGCTCCGCTCGTACCACATTGAAAGAGTATGCGCGCAGCTATATTTGACGCCAGAAACTTGCTTCGAACCAAAGCCAAATTAAAGTGACGGTTTTATTTTTCATGAAAGTGTATACGTGCTGCAAAAACTGGTTCGTGGCAAAAAATAAAAGCGAAACAAACAGACCGAGAAGCGACCCACGTGTAGTGAAAAGGCAGAACCAATTCATTCAAGAAAGAAAATATACCACTTCTAAATGAGCCGAATGGGCAATCAGGATGCCTGCACAAAAAATACAAAAGGAAGAACATCAGATTTCAGTATGCCCTTATCATCTATGAATTCATAAGCTCCATTGAACACCAGCTGCTGCCCAGAGGATGCCTTCAAATAGGTCTCCTTCTGCAGCTACGCAGTACTGATTATCACATCTTCAGTGGCTTTCTTGATGACCGACGCTGGAATTCTAAGGCAGGCATCCGTTATCCTTGCCTTGAGCTAATCTGACGTCTGTTTTGACCATGTAAGCATGATCTTTCACATAACCCCAAAGAAAGAAATCAAATGGAGAGAGGTCAGGTGACCTAGCTGGCCAATATACAGGCCCATGCCTTCAAACCTATTACGCATGAAAAGTCACATCCAGCCAGTTTTGTGCTCGGCTGCTGCTGTGTGCAGGTGCTCCATCTTGCTGATGCCACAGAAGTGGAAGACGTGACAGTGGGACTTCGCTGAGAAACTCATCCACCACTCCTTCAAGGATTTCGTCCACATAATGTTGTCCAGTCAGTGTGCGTAAATTCAGTCAGTCCAGCGTGTGTAAATTCTGCACCACACACTGAACGAACAGTGAATGAACACTGGTACTGGTGCAGATTGCGCTTTACCCAATGTAGTGTGCATTATGCAAATTTACCTAGGCGTTTCTGTGAAAATTGGCTTCTCTATGCACATGATGTCGCTCAAAAAGTCCGGTGATGCATCAGATTTTATGAGGACTCAATTAGAGAAATCTAGGTGATTCTACATGTCCCTATCTTCCAAGCATTGGTGCTGGTTAAGGTGGTACGGGTGAAAAACTGTCATTTAGAATCCTCTAAACTGATGACTTGGAAATTGGTACCACGGTGGCCATGTCCCGCACGCTAGCGTGAGGGCTTGAGACCATAAATGGTAGAACATCCGTGCGTAGGCTAGGACTCAAAGATATGTTCCTCCGCCGCTGTTTCTTGAAGCTGCCGGTTTGTATCAGGTGTTCATAATTTCTGATGATAGTCGATGCGCTTGGTCTACCGCTACACTTCCATGACTGATATATATTTGCGGCCTTCCTCTTGTTGGCATTTGCAGCTCGCAAGACAAGAATCATGTTTTCCTTCTGCTCATTAGAGAAAGACATGACGACTGGAATTAAACAAAACACACCTTTAAACATTCGCACTGACGTCAATTTTCTTTTGTCGTGCTGGGTAATGTGGCAAAAAAAAAAAAAAAACATCCGTGCACTTTAACTATGCTAAGACAATAGCTATCACAGCTTTTTTTCCAACTAACACCAAACGCGACATGTTAATTCGGCCGTGATGCGGCAGATAAGGCACTAGCTTGATCACGATGTTTTTCTTTAATTTATTTCGTCCTGGCTAACTCAGAGGGAGCATGTTTGCGGGCACTGCTTTATGATGTGGGTGGGAGTGCAGTCACGTGGTATTCTCCATATTTTGCAAGGTTTATTTATGAAGCATAAAACATTTGCACGCAATTAGTACGTGGCTGAGATACCACAGTTAGATGTCCCTTGGCTGTGCCTATAAATGCCTTATTGACACTTTGGTAACTAGGATAGTATGTCTCAAGTTAGATAATTAATTGCAATGATCTAATTAAACCTTAGTAACAATATTACTGGCAGCTGCTTCCTTGTACTGGAAACTATATGCACTAGAGTTTTTTCGAGTAACGCATTGCTCTTTTTTAAATCTTGGTGAACGATAGTTCATTGGGCCACCTTGTGTACATTTATGACCTCTGCATGCAAGTGACGATGTTTCTACCCCTAATAAATGTAATAAATTATTAGAAATGCTTTATTTTTCATGTGTTGTTAGCATTGTTTACTGGAAAGAGAAGCACACTGAGACACGTATCATTCACGTGCATTTCACATGCTGTTGATAGACTCTGCCGAAGGGGTCACTGAAGTCTACAGGTTTCTTTTTTTTTTTTTTTTTTCAGGGTCAGAAAAGCACGCAAAGCAACTTGAAGCGAGGTAACTATACAACAACATATCCATTCTCTAGGCATAGGCTATCCATACCTTTAGAAATATTTGTTAATTGGCTACCTCCTTCTCTTTCAAAAATATAGTGAAATTTGTCCTGTGTATATATTTAAATATATTGCATATGTGTACAGTGTTTACATTGTAAAACAATGTTGAAGAGAGAAAATACGGATGAGGTAGCCGCCACTAGTGCTTCTAATGCGCTTGTCCTCCTATTGTCAGGATTTGCAGAAATAAAGCGAAAGTATGAATTAAAAGCCATGCACGTCAGTTCCAACAATGATGTAGTAAGCAATCAGCCACAATAAAATTTTAAGTAAAAAGGTTGAGGCAAGTCAAAAGAAGCCTTAAATGATGTGGGTGAAAAAGCTCTAAGAATGACATTTCAGGTGTGTGTGGGGAGAGAGGGGAGGAGTGGGCATCGCTGCCGCCCCCACTATGGAAAACTTCGGAGGGGGCTCGGGCCCTGGAGCCCCCCCGTAGTTGGCGCCTATGGTGCCAGGTGAACCCTTAAAAAGAATGACTGGTCATTCAGAGGCAAGAGCAAAGCCAGTGAAAAAAGAAAAAAGGACTAATCTTGGCCACTCATGCATTACATTTATTTACATTTTCATTTATGTTATTGAAGAAAGATCATGTATGAGCAAAGGTCTATGTAAAAAATTTTCTGGTTTGCCTGATGAAAAGAAAGGCAAATCTGTCACATTCGAGAATCAAACTCATGACCTTGTACTTAGTGACATGACAGCATAGCCACTGAGCCATCAAGGTACTAACATGAGCGAGATAAGTGGGTAGATAAGGCGCAATGAAACCACAGCAGGGGTGTAAGGGGACAGCCCATTTATTTTTACACCAACATTCGCAATTATTTATTTTGCCTGCCAATATAACCAATTAAAATATGTTCTGAGCCGATGCATGCTTTAGTGACTGCATAGAAAGCACTTCCTTCAAATGACCAGAAATGAAGAGAAGCGGTAAAGCATGACGCTAATGTGCAAATGTGTAAAGACAATAAATTTTTTTTAAAAGAAATGGAAAAAAATACACTTTCAGAAAGCGGGAAGTGAACATGGCAAGGGTTAAAGAAAAAGTCCGGGACAATAAATAGAACCCTAGAGAATCGTTATTACTCGTAGCATTGTCACTTGTAGTTGAACGGCTGGGTCAGCCGAAGGTGCTTGTGCTCCGTGAAGGGGGTCGTTCCACGAATGTTTGTGCGCAGCGGATTGAAATAGATGTCTGCAAACAGTTCTTCAAGCGGAACTTCCTTGCTGGACTTTGACAGTTCTGTGGCTGCCTCCACTTCAGCCTTTACCTCGGACTCAACTTTCTGCAAGTGAAGTAAAAAAAAGAAAAGAGAGAGAAAGAGCGGCCATTCTCAAAGCAAACTATCAAGCAAATGACAATTATTAAAATGATGAACATAATTGAAGAAGCTGAAATTTTATTGTCACTTAAAGGAGCAATGATGTGACATGATCAACTTGCAAACTTATTTTTTTCTTTAAATGAGGGACCAAGCTTCTTACATCTTAGAAAAAAATACTCGCGAATGTCAGAGTGCCCTAAATAATTTAGTATAATAGTACTTGTTTCTATGAACCAAATTTGGCGATGTCATAACATAATGGTACAATCGCTCATTCTATTTCTTCGATCACCACGACCGCCACACAAGTGCAGTCAGATGAAACGTGTCCAAGTCACCTCCTTTTTTTCTTTTCTGACAAACAATGTCACTATATTTAGGCTTATCACGTACATGAAATCAACATATTCTCTCTGTCGTGACATCACAATACTGTGAATAATGCCAGATCTTGCATTTCAAGACCAATTTCAGTGTGAAATAAAGACACCTTATAAATGTCTTCGTAGCTTTCTATACTTGCCAAGTGTAGTCCTTTCGTGAGCAAGAAGCATGTGGTAGAAGTACTATAAATTAGAAAATATATGGCAGTACAAATTCTATAAGTGCTCCGGTGTCGAAAATGCTGCACAGAAAGCTATTGTGAGTCCATATATGTTCATGATACATGATAAACACAAAACATTTCACAAAATATTTCAAGGCACTTTCTTCTACCATCTGACACATATGATGATACAGACATCTGTGAGCATAAGAATAACAAGGTAACAGCATTCATTTCATCAACCAAAACATTAGCTGGCAATTATTCACTAGAAAGGCAGACAAACAAATCCTATAGTAATCATAAAGCAAGCATATTTAAACTTGTCCCAACAGGCTGTACGTAACTATGTACCACTGTTTACATGTAAGCAATCATTGCAGTACCAATTCCTTACCTCAACAATCAGTACATTAGGTGGCATGTTCTCCACCATGGAAATGAAAAAACCGGGTAATGTTATTTGATAATTTCAAAATGCTGCAGCCTCTCAGAATGCTGAATTGCCTATAAACTGGTGCAGAAATCTCAAGGCGGTGTCGTCAGCCATCGTTAATTTTTACAACCATCTGGTTGTACTGTACTCTGCTTCATACCTAGCAGACAATGCTGTGGAAGCTACACATGCAGTGTACAGTCAATGATCGCTTATTCGAACACCGATAATTCAGACATTGCTTGATTATTTTGACAGCTCTGCAGCTCCGCCGCTACTCTCATAAACTTATTGTACAAGTACGACCGAAATTTCGGAAGCCTTACAGTGCACTCTGTGATAATTAAGACTCCGACTGCATGGCCACATGCACATTAATATGGCCACAAAGTCAAGCACAATGGCGATATGTTCATGTTGAGACATTGCCGGCATGGTCATCAGCCATGTTGCCGACACTCAGGAAACCAAAACTAGCGAAGACCTATCGATCTAGTAGTTGCCAACAAGAATTCGGTGCTGCATTCATTGTACTTTCGTCTATCTGTAGCGAGCGCATGAAATTGGTCGAGATAAGTGCCTTGATTTTGTTAGCGATGCTTTCCATTCAATTCTATGCCGCTGTTCCCTGTCCATGGACAGCCAGTCCCATTGCTAACCATGTGGAGAATCATTATGACAACTCACGAAGCAGAAAAAAGAATAGCATAAAAGGCATTGCTATAAAATTGCTGCCACGGAATGCCTAGGCCAAGGGCAAGCGATCTGCACACAGCAGCAGGGATTGAAAAACTTGGACCACATTCTTTTATAATCACTTTCAAAAGATACTTTCATTTTTGCATGAGTAGCACCGAAAACCTCTATGGGTGGCAACGTTTCCGCACTGTGATAAGATAGCATGCTTGGCATAGTGCCAAGAATGCCGTCGCTCACAGGCACCAATGTGTCTTGCACTAGCCACACAAAAGACAGTGTGCTTGACACTGTGCCTAGATACCGGTATGTCTTGCGCTAGAGCCGTGCGAAATTGGAGGTATCTCTTAAACTGACAACCCGAGAGCATAGCATACCTTTTTTTGGCCACTTGTGGAATAAAGTCAATTATTTTTGGGCGAATCTGGTATTTCGAACTGCCAATAATTAAATATTTGGCCGTCCCCACTGAGTCCGAATTGTCGGTCAGCGACTGTAGTCATAAAGGTCCCACTCCATACCACTTTTGCCGTGCTTGTCTTGATCTGCGACGCTCTCTATGGTATAACTATACTTCATATATCACATCTAAACCTTTTAGATGCAAGGTTATGTCAAATCACGCATTATTTGTGCACCTTTGTGCTTCGAGTGTGTGATGTATATACAAAGTATTGTTTGCAATCACAAACGGTGCACTGTGGCCATTGGTTGCAGAAATGTGTCACTCTACTCGTTAGGTGGTAAATAGGTTCATATCTGCAATGCATTTCATGTAATAAATCTCATAATTTGCAACATAAAAGTCGGAGACTTACACTTGCACCAAAGTACATTATGCATACCGTATCTACAAGATTGTAAGTCGACCTATTTTTTTTTAATTTGAAAATATGATTTGGGGGGGTTGACTTATAATCGAAACCAAAACATGGCACCGAAAAAAAAAAGCAAGACCAAAGGGATATCAGGGGAGCTACAATGTAGTTCCAATTTTATGTTTGCTCTACGGCCCCACCCGTAGCTTTCCGCTATCCCGCGCATTTGTTTGCTTTTCGGAAGAGTTTTTCAACATTTTTTACAGTTTTACAGTGCACACAGCACTCATGTGGGGAGTATAGATAGTTCATGGAAGAGCAGACACCATGCACGGCTCGAGTGTTTAGTTTCATGCGTTCGATTTGATTGCCGGCCACGTGCTACTTCCGTGCTTCCTCAGTCGTCATAGGTGCTCCGAGTCCACTAAACATTCAGCACTCGTTCACAGTGTGCGTTGAAGAGGGCTGCCATCCTTTACACTGAAGAAACAAATAACTGCGCAGCGGGCCACAAGTTTGATGTTTCTTGATGGGTGGTGTGAGAGTGGCGATGGCAGCAAAGCAAAATTTTCACATGTGACGGCAAGCAAAGAGGTTTCCACGGGCCGAAGTCAGGACGCTTTCCGGAGCTGAAGGCCAAGCTTGCTGCGTACGTCGCCAAAATGCGTGATCGGTCCCTGCCAGTGACGTGCGACATGGTGATAAGACAAGCCTGGATCTTCGCTTTTTAAGGACCTGCTCCACCGTGAGTACAAGTGGCTGTCGGCAGAAGACCGCAAACTCACGCCAACCAGACATGTCAAAAGAGCCTCCCTGATGGCTCTGTGTGGTTGGGTGCTTTCGGCATGGACTTATGTATGTATGCAAATGCACTTATGTATGCAAATGCAGAATTTTGCTGGACGGTGACGTGCTGTGGGACCGTAGCAGCAATGACGATGGCAGCACAAGTGAGGAGGAGTAGTCCAGTGACCATGCCAGCTACTAATAAATTTTCGTTACAGTATGCGCCTGCGGGTATGCTTGTCTTTTTTTTTCCCTGTCACACGCGATATGGGGGGGGACTTACATTCGAGTCGACTTACAATCATGTAAATACGATACCTATCTATATCTTGATTTTAAATACATTAGGCACTGTTTTTTCATTACAAACGTGACCTGTACGAGGCCTCCCTAGCCTTCATACCACTGCCCGATATTTATGAAACAGAGTACATAGGCCTGAACTGTTGATAAGAGTGATGTACTTAGCAAATGACATACTTACAATTCTGAAAAGAATAGTGCACTCAACTTAGCTAAGCCTGGTAGTTCTCCGGGCACTATGCGAAAAGGGGGAAAAGTGTCCTTGCTTCCACAGACTCTCCAGCAACACAGCTGTTACAAAACATACCTTTAACTCATCGCTTGTAACCAACTGTGAGTTGATGAGCTTGTCCTTGAAATGTGTGATCGGGTCCCTTGTTTGCCTCACTTCCTGCACTTCTTCTCGAGTACGATAACTGCAAACAACAGACATCAGAACGAGAAAAACAGAACAAGAATGAGTGGTTGCGCCAATAGGCACGGCAGAATACATCTGGCTTGAAAGCCAGATTGCTATAGAAGTCTCTGCAGGGGTCACTTGGGAGCAATTTATTGATAAACCTATTTGGCCGATCCCATGAGAGTGCAATGGAGTAAACAACAAAACAGTGGCATTATTCCCATTTGAAATACTTTCCTTGATTTGGCAAAACTTTTTTAAAAAATAAAAATAAAATATGCTATCAGTTACCGAGGCTTTCCTACATATGCTATATTCAGTAAAAGTCAATTCCCCTACAGATACATACTATACGCTATAAAAATCCATTGTAAAAGGCCAGACGCCGCAGCAAAGGGTCTGGGTTCACTTTGGCTGCCTAAGGATGAAGCAGCTACGTCAAAGTGCACATGCGTTTTTGCATCATTCAGTCCCCTCAAAATGCGGCCACCATGGCCAAGAATTGAGCTTGTGACTTCAACCCGAGCAGCACAACACCATAGTTACAAAGGTCACCACAGCAGGTATTTTTTAATATAAATTAACTTCAGAAAGGCTGGTGCACAATGGCACGAGGACAGGAATCCATTGCAAGCAGTTCACTCCACCTCTTCCTCTCCTTCCCCACCATCATGATCATCCTCACGTCTTTATTTACGCATCAAATCTGATGTTGTGGGGCACAGTAAAAAAAGCCAATATGTGGCTTGATGGGGAATATCGAATATCAGTACAGCAATAGTTATTGAAACAGAACAGCGTGGTTTTCACGGGGACAAGCAGGGAGAAACAACACGGACGAGCGCTGACTTGCAACGCGCATCCGTGTCATTTCTTCCTGCTTGTCCCCGTGAAAACCGCGCTGTTCTGTTTCAACTATGTCTTACCAACTCGCCCAAACATCTGTTTTTTTAAGTAGTTATTGCGCACATCAGTATCAGTGCTGGGCTTCCACTGAGTGGTTACTACGTGAAGCCCTCTGGTGCACAACCAACTTTCAAGAAAGACTCTTCCCATACCTTGTGCCAGGATCACTCATGCTGTGGCCGTAGTACCGGTAAGTTTCCACCTCCATGACCACGGGTCCCTTGCCCTTGCGGCACATGTCTACAGCAAACCGGGTGGCCTCCCGCACAGCTAGCACATCCATGCCATCCACCTGGGCGGAGAGCAAAGCAATATATCAGGCTGCGAGCACACCTAGGCTTGAATCTCTGTCTCGTCTCCGCTGAACAGAGGGCAGTGCCATCCCTGAACGGAAGTAGAAAAGTGCTCTTCAATAATGCTCCTCAGTGATTTCCGCAATGACGAACCAACTGAGAGACATCCTTCCACTTCATGAGTAGATGCTCAAAATGCCTGGTTGCCCAATTTTCACTCAGCAATCACCAAGGATCATTACTGAAGTACACTGACCACTTCAGTTTATAGGCAACACTGCCTTCTGCTCACCACAGCTAACAAACAGCTCCAAGTCAAGGCACACCTGCGAAGGCAAGAGAGTCGAGGCACTCTTCTGTGATCCCTGTCCCAAAGTGCTTGAGGATCACCTACCTCACACTTCAGTGTCTTCTGATTGGCATCAAAAAGTTTCAGGAATCACCACAAAGCATTAAAAAAGCACAATGGACCACTCTTGCTAATAGGATGTGCTCCCTTCTGCTCGCCACAGCCGAGTAAGAGCTTTGAGCCAAGGTGAATTTGTAAACACAGTGGCAAGCCAACAAACTGAGGCTACAACTGCACACTCACCCAGAGGCCTGGGATGTAGTCACCACGAGTGTAGTAGTCAGTAGAGGCAGCACCTCTTTGGGCACTAGTTCCCATGGCAAAGCCATTGTTCTCACAGATGAAAATGCAAGGCAAGTCCCATAGCTTAGCCATGTTGTAGGCTTCGAAGACCTGGCCCTGGTTGGCTGCACCATCCCCATACAACGCCAAGCAGACTCGGTCTGTGCCAAGGTACTTGTGGGCCAGAGCAATCCCAGCTCCCAGTGGGACCTTCAATGGCAGGAACAAAGTAATGCCCGCGTTGAACTGTTCAAATGATACATCTAAGTACACAACTGATCCCCTCAGATCTGTTTAATCTACACACTTAAATGCATTCATGCAAGCACCTGTGCCCTTTTATTTTTTTATGTACAAATGTGTAGTTGTGCTGCTACAATTGCCTCCAATCATTAATTGTCGGGAATTCAAGACAAAATGATCATTCTTCATGGTCAAGAATCATATAAAGGGTGGACATCAGAGATCGTGCAGTAGGTTAAGTACATGAACTATCCATGCTAAGATAGTTTACAATCAATAGCTAATTCACTTATAAGCTATCAATAGGTTAACTAAATTTTACCAAATAAATTTCCATTTGATAACTTTAACCTATACTATGATATTCTAGATTAGTTTTTTTATTGGCCTGGGTTGCCACCCAGATATTTCTGTTTTGTCAAGGGCCCAGACACATGAAAGATATGCTGTGTTTGCCTGGTTTTTCTACGCGTGTGTGACTTGCGAGTGAAAAATATGGGGAATGCACCGAGGTACTACAGAAGAGGACCCATTTTGCTCCAGTTGTCCCTAATGAGCTGCACTACTTGACCACAGACAAATACTTCAAAATAAGCTCTCTCATCGTTCGTCTTTCGTGGCCTAGCAGCCACAGCACTGTGCTCGTGATTGGGAGGATCATAGTTCAAATCATCTGTTCAAAAAGATTTTTATTATTATTTTTTTCTATTTCCATTATTATATAATTTCCCCTTTGACTTTGGCAGTAGTTGATCCTTACCTATGCTTCTCCACCAGGCCTGACACGGAGGGTTACCGAAAAGGGGGGAGAAGCGACCTAACGTGATGCATGGTGGTAGTAGGTAGATGCCACTTTAGTTACCACAGATCAATGAATAATGACACACTGTTACGGTGAATATGCTGTACTGTATGCTTCCTCATTACGGACTATGTATCAGCTGCTGTGATCCCATTCAGACGGAAGTTAAGCAGCGGTTCTTGCATAGTGTGCATTGCTAATGTCTAGGGACGTATAAAGCCAAGTGTATTCTTCTCAATAGTACCTAGGTGCAGTCCCAAAATTTTCCTTTCACAACTCACACATGCACATAAGTGTCAGGCAATGGCAGCGCAGTTCTCACATGTTACATCCTTGAGAAAAAACTAAAAACACTCACATGGCATGAATTTGGAACAAAATTACTACATATTAACATGGAGGCTAATTACATGATGTGTCTGTATATAAGCACTTATTATTCTTAATCATGTAAACATATATAACCACCCCAAAGATAGAAACAGAAAAGAAAGGAGATAAAGAAAAGAGAGCAGAAGATGAAGTCGCACCACAATACATCATATGCAGAGTAGTACAACCATTACAGAAAAGAATCTAGTCCCACGGCAGACGAGAATCCCAGCACAGCTTTGTGAGACACATATTGAGTTGAAACACTTATGCAGCCATCTACAAAATGCTACTCTGTACCTGTGCGCCAACAATGCCGTTCCCTCCATAAAAGTCGGGACAGTAAACGTGCATCGAGCCTCCCTTGCCTCTTGAGCAGCCAGGTTCTCGTCCTGCAAGAAAGTAGAACAGATTAATTTACCGGTACGTACTGTCCAGCTCTCCTCTGTGCAGTCAACAACATACACAATGTGAATTTGGCAATTCACATGTCATTGTAACAGTCGAAGACATTCACAATGAATTCCGTACAAAGCAGCCCTTAAGTTTCTTCAATTATTACTGTCAATGTCCAAGCAAAATCTAAATCAAACATACGTCACATTCGCTGCCAAGAATACAAGGCGCACATTAGCAACTGCACAATTCAAGAATTACTAAGCATAAAGAATGGCAGACAAAGGCAATGAATTAATATGAGTAAGATGAAAAAGAAAAGAAAAAGCTATCAGTTCATCCAAGGGATTTCCATTAACACATTCCATGTGACCCAAAAACAGAAGAGCTAGGAAAAAATTCTGATAACTTATTGGTAAATATTGCTTATATTTACATATATATGATATATGTCATACGTACTTTCTGTAAGCAAGCACATATGACAATGACAACGATGTTTATTTTTCACATCAGTACAGTGTAATGATACGAATGGGCGTGTGGAAAAAGCTGTCATTTCAACAGCTTGACAAAGTCGCAGACCCCCGCAATGGCATTCACTGCACTGACATAAACGCAATCAGCCTATAACTTTTGAGAAATCATAAAAAAATTGCGTAAATAACAAAGGAAAGTTGTATACAAGAAATACAAGCATATATAATTTTACAGGAATACACAATATACAATCACATATTCCTACAAAATGCAATCTTGTATAGAGACGAAAAAACAAAAAGCACAAGGTGTACATTATTATACAAACATATTTGTTTGATGCACAGCAAGAATGAAAACAAAGCAAACATACTGCTACATACCAAAAACAATTTCCTGCTCAGAAACAAAGAAAAAAAATTTAGAGAACTTTGTTTAGTTTTAAGTTAAAATAACTATGAATAGTTTTAAAAATAGTGTTCTCCAATTGAATCACTTTGCTGTTTAATCTATTTAGTAATCTTGGTACATTATTTTGAAGCATCTCTTGTCCATACGTTGTTCTTACTATTGGTACTTTCCAGCATTCGTTTTTATGTGTTGCATATACACTTACATCTCGTTATAATGAAATGGGATATAATGAAATAATGGATATAATGACGTAAATGAAATTTCCCTTGAAATACCCGTAGAGATTCATGTATTTAAACCCTCCTTCTAATGAAGTGAAATTGTCCTGCCAACGGATATAAAAAAGCTAGATTTGTTTCCGAAACCAAAAGTACCCGGCTGTTGTGTACAGAGTACATCACTTTCCATGAGGTTCTGCAGTCGTTCACTGCAGCCGTTTAAAACTCCCGCCTCCTTGTGTCGAATACACCATTGAGCAACACTAGCCTTTTTCACTGCTGCGCATAGCTGCGCACAAGCAGCTCACTATAGCACTTCTCCACTGACTTCTCTCCTTTGCACATGTCTCGCTATGCAAGCCACCCCACATTATGCGGTTACATGTGGTGGTGCGAAAGATTAGTGCATTCACTTACACTACATGCCTGCACAGCGTGCCAGACATGCAGGTGCAGCTGGGTGTGGCCTCCGAGATATTCCTGGCGCAATCTCAGGGGTCACATCGTGCCATCCTGCATGGCTATGCGCCATGGCCCAAAAAAATTTGCGCATTCACTTCTCACTTTCTCTGTGGCATGGCACGCAGGCAGCCACAGCTGGGCCTGGCCTCCGAGATCTCCCCAGCACAATCTCAACAGTCACACCCAGGCCGTGCCTGCACGAGCTGGACTGTTCCTTGCGGTAGCACAAACAATTTGTGCAGTCACTTCTACGTCTCCCTGCGGCGCACCGCGTGGGCTGGCAGCTGGGCATGGCCTCCGATATCACATTAGAACAGGTGCAATATCAGAATCCATGAGCCAGCCGAGCCAAGCCAGCGTGGTTAAGTTTGCTTGCTTCCTCGATCACACAGCGAAGAGCTGTGTTGTATGCCACGTGCAGCTCGACCGTAACAAGCCATGTGGAAAGTGGAAGTGAAAGACCATCACAATGGAACAGAAGGCAGCTATCTAAAAGCTGTCATGTCAGGTGCTAAGAAGTCGCGTGTCACACACGCCAAACTTTCTTTTGTTGCTTCATTCAAATTTCATTGCATGCGTGGCCATGTAGTGGTCCTGCGGGCTGCAAACCCATATTCTTATTCCCATGTTTACAAATGTACACCCTATTGTGAATATATTGCAGTAAATGGCAATAATGGATGTAACGAAGTAACAGACATAGCGAAGCAACTTCAGCTCCTCCTCCAACTTTGTTATAACAAGGCTAGAGTGCACAGTGGTATTGTTTTGTAACTTGGCAAGTTGCTTATGAAAACCTGATCCAGTTTTTAACTCTTGTTTATATGCTCTACACAGTCTGTAATCGTACATTGTTGCAACTGGCATCACCCCCTACCTTTACAAAATGAATTCATGCACATGAAAGTAACTAGGGACATCTTCAATTACATGTAGGAACCTCTTTTGCAAGACATGAATGTTGTACAGATTTTCTTGAGTAGTGGTAGCCCAAACTAAATGACAGTAATTAAGCAGAGATTGAAACAAACTGTTAAAGATAAGCATCAGAACTTTATGTGGCAGTATATGGCAACTCCGATAAACAATACCAATTACCTTTGACAGTTTTACTGCTAAACAATCGATACGTGTATACAGGATAAGGTATCTTGAAAGACGACATGCAACATTTTAAAGATGGCTATGATAACGATAGGCAAAGAATTTAGTAGAATGGTTTTATGACCAACATCTTTAGTTTTACAGTGAAATATCATAGGTTTTGTTTTGTTTGTATTTAACCTAAAACTATTCTGGCATGCTCATTCGTTTAATTTCTGTAGTGTTGAATTGGCTTCATCAATTAATTAATCAACTGAATTTCCTATTATATGCTGGTATCATTATCGTAAATTATATATTTTGCCACTGAGTTTATATTGATGATGCCAGTAACGTAAAGATTGAACAGAAAGGGGCCCAGGATGCTACCTTGTAGCACACCACAAGATATGGCAAGCAGACTGGAGAGATCCACTGTCTGGACACAGTACTGTAAATAGGATTTAATCAAGTGTGCAGCTTTGCCATGGTAGCCACAGCATAAAAATTTCTCAATTAAAAGAGAATGGTTTACATGGTCAAAGGCTTTGGTAAAGCCCACATAAATTCCCAAAACCAATTTTCCTGGTCAAATGTTTCCACTAAAGCACTTTAAATAGCTGTAATCATTAGCTATGCATGATCACAGCAAGCACATTTCTGAGCAAGCTACCCAAGTCAACAGAAAAAAAAGGCTAAAAGTTTAGAAGTCAGCACTAGTACAACATACACAATAAATTTTGTATCACACACAGAGCTACGCACCAGTCAGCATATAGTATTTCTTCCCACAAATCAAAGCCCTTAATTGTTAAATGTTGACACCTCAGAATCATCTCATCTGTTATTCCTTTTTATTGTGATAGCAATTATATGGTCACTCCAGGCGCATTTTTGCCATCGCTGTGATGTTCCTCATAAAGTTCAAGGGCAATACAACATCCGCGCGCCACATACTGCATGCGCGAGTGGAAGCATGCGAGCATGAGCCGACAATCGCAGCTCAATCTCATGCACTCAAGGGAGGAAAGTGGGGAGGAAGCGCACTGTTTTCCGTCACAGAACCAGGGGGAGGGAAGGTATAGGAGGCATTGTACTTCAGCAGCAAAACGCGGTCGCATGGGGTTTATCTAGAGAGCGATCTGCTTTTGAGGCAGATCGCTCTCTAGATAAACCTCTCTATGTGGGCCAATGGCTCACAGCTTTGCATGTGCTGTGTTCTCGTAGCTCAGTTTGCGTTGAAGCGATTGACAGAACTAAGGTCCCTTCGCTCGCTGCTGCTGCCACACTCCCTCATGCCGGCGTTTTGACAGCGAACGTCCGCAATCATCAGTGATATGTGCATGTTTCCGTGTGCATACTGACACCATGCTTGTTAATTAACAAGCAAGTGTTTACAAGCTTATATGTTCGATAAAACTACCATCCTTACTTTATATGGCTGTCTGCTAATTTGCTATCATAATCGATGCTTCGCCTTTAGGGCAAAACTGCAACTTTTTTTACTTCTCACAACTCTGCAACACAACAATACCGTCAAACCCCCTGAAATATATATATACACATATATATATACACACTACGCCTTCCTACGTAATAATATACTTAATACCCATGGTCAGTATCAACAAAATTAAAATGACACTAGCCAGTCGGGTGTACACTCAAGCTTCCATGCCCCATCCTGTGTCTATTTCAAAATAGTTATAGCAACTGATCAACAACAAACATGCTTGATAAATAACTACTACATGAACGAAAATGATCGCCCAGTAAGGCAAAAAACTGTCATTAGCATAAAAACTTGAAGCTCACCAGTTAGCTCACAGAGGACGCCAGGCATGCTCACACCTCGCAGGTAAGCCCAGCCATGTGCGCGGTATGCTGTTATGACACTGTCCCCCTTCTCGAGGACTGCCTCCATACCTACTGCACAGGCTTCCTGCACAACGACGCAAACATAGTCACGGAAGCACTCCGCACCAATTTTTTTGCAATAACACATAAAGGGCAAAAGAATCAAGAGCTACACATGTGTCAGTCTTTACAGAATCCCCCACGAGGAATAGCTGTTTTACCCACTGATTCAGTGCAATTATGTGTAATATCCTATGTAAAACCTGCCCAAACCTGTTCAGGGAGCGGCAAATGTAGTGCTCCAGTATGCTCTAATTAAATCTTTGCTGCTGCTCTGTCTGTGGTGGCAACCTTTATTTTGGACAAGGTCACCAAGCCACTGCACAAAACACTCCATCTTCAGGGAAAATTAGCTAACTGATCATGATGATGCTAATTATAATGATACCGTGCTCGTAATTCTGCCTTCTTTCATGTTTTCATTCTTCCTTGATGTCTTCCATATTATCTTGAAACTGCAGCTTTACGTTACAAATGCTTGCTAAAATTATGAACTTTCTTGCCAAGTATGTACCCAACATTGCTCTGTCTTCCCACATGGTTTCATCATAAATTTGCCGAACAATTTGGTGGCAGCATGCATCTCTAATCAAATATAATTCCGATCGTGTTCTCTCCTGCTAGCAGTGCACTGGTTCGATTCCACAAGCAGCGGCAACACACACATAGATAAAAAGAAAGGGTAATGATTTTTTCGTTAGTATTCATCGCCATCACATGTAACTTTTAGCCCACTTATACATGTTGCTGCTATTAACTACCACAATCTACATAGCCTAATAGGTAGAAAAGTGTAATGCAGTACCACTCATTAATAAGTGTAGTTAGTTCAATTACAGGATATTAGTACAGATACGACATTAAGGTGGAGTAGTGCTTGAAAGCAGCTGCGTGTCTAAAAAAGAACAATACCAAAAAGTGGTGTCAAAATATGATCTCACAAAGAATGCAAGTCGTCAGCACAAGAGGGACAGGCATAGTGCAAGCAGAAGGCCCACAGTGATGTAACTGAGCTCCAAACAACCCTTTTGTCAAGAATATCAATGACCAGCACACATTGCAAAAACAAGGTTTTCTACTTCTCGTACAGTCAATGTACTTCATACTGAAGCATAGGGGAATTTAGGTTGATGGTCGTACATTCCTTATTGCCATTTTATAATGCACATTTAACGCCAACAAATCCTATGATAACGCAACAACAATTGACAAGTATGCCCATATACACAAAAAAAAAACACCACAGCTGAGAAGTAGGGTTGGTAATATTGATGACTGATTAATCAATTAAATGTATCCCGCAACACGATTAATCTTCATCAATGTTCACCTTTCATTTAATCGACTTAGTCGATCAGGCCTCTTCAACTTCAATTATTCGTTTTCAACAGTTTGACAGGAGTGGTGCGAAAATTTTGGAATCGTACTGGAATGGCAGCGTGCAAGCAGCGACTACGCAGCTGTTTTTCCTAGTGATGCTGGGCCAAGCTCTTCCTCCACATGCCACTATGCTGCCCAAAGCTTGAAACGTCCTCACAATTCAAGGCATACTATAGCAACCCAGTGGTTGATCGTCGTGCCACCCCCACTCTACTAAAGACGTGGCATGGCATGGGCGCCGGTTCGGAGCATGTATCTGACATAGTGATGGAGTTCATGTTGATTCAAGCAAATCCATATTGTCCGAGCATCTATTCTAGCATGCTGGTGGTGTGGCCATTCAAAGAAGGTGCCAGTTTCACCCAAACATCCCAGCCAATTGACATTCCTTCACTCTGTAGAAAAGAGCATGTGGTTTAAAATCCTAAGCCAGTAATTTTCTTTTCCCCTGTGCATATTACAATTTCTTGCATATATAAGTTGGACGTCAGTTTCACTTTTGCCATTCTTCTTATTTCTTAACTGTACTGTACAGGGATTCACCAGTGTCACCTATCTTGTTTAATTCTGCCCTAAGTGCCATTTTGTAACATATTGTTTCTCTTTTGAAAAGCCACTAGTTCCAACTATGTTTAGTTGTTATAACAGGTTAAAGATTATCATTTATAAAATATTTATACACTTGTGCTTCATACTTAGTTCTACCTCTCAAACATTAAAATAGGGTCCTACAAAAGCAGATAACTGTGTTTCAAGCTTCTTAAAAGTGCCCAGCCAAAATTTCTATTAATCAATTAATCGACAAAAAACTGTGCATTGAAAGCAAATAATTGATTAAAGGCTAAAATTACGAATGATTAAGCATTAATCGAATAAAAAATTAATCAACCATCTGTACTGAGAAGGGTAACTTTGATCGAACTACATATTAAAATCTTAATGTCAATTTTTTTCCAACGAAAAATACATGCAAGCTTACACCATCATAATTTGCTTTGTATTGTTTTTACCTCAGGGCAATATTTGTGGGCTCAATACAATAAGCTGAAAGGGACACCTAGTTTTCTCACTGCTCATTCTTTACCTTGGAAAGAAAACTGCCTTGCATTTTATGGCAGCCTGTCAAACAGCTGAAGCGTGTCTTAATGTGAAGTCTTAATGTGAAAAAAACATAGGTGACATAAGAATTCAGCTTTTGCTTGCTTAAGCATCCCATTATAATTTATGAGTTCTTAAGCAGCATGTCATGAAATCGCAACAATGAGCTAGAAGAGATTAAGGGTTCTTTAGTGACCCTCTTTAGGCTTTCAAGCTATTCAGAGTGTATGTCTTAGGAATATTGCAATTCAGAACTAACTTGCTGTACTTACCATCAAACTAAGCTGCTAAAAGAACATTTGGGCTACTTTAGAAGCCTAGATAACATTTAATTTTTTTCTTCTTGCAATCCATCAAGAAAAATTTTATGTGAAATCAATTGAAAAGTCTACACTCTGCTAAATTACTATTTTGGCTACTAAACAAGCCAAAACTTTGGCAGACCTAAAGTAAAATATGATTCAATGTAACTATTGGTGCTTTTAAGACATGATAGAAGTGTCTTTATGATTTTAATATATCAAGAGAAAAATTCGACAGATATTTCAGGGCTAGCTAGAAACAGGGGGCCACTCTAGCATGTTTTACATTACAGACGGTAACCAAGCTTATTTGAGGCCTACAAATAAGCAAGACCATCCACCATCCAAGACCATGATAGAAGTGTCTTTATGATTTTAATATATCAAGAGAAAAATTCGACAGATATTTCAGGGCTAGCTAGAAACAGGGGGCCACTCTAGCATGTTTTACATTACAGACGGTAACCAAGCTTATTTGAGGCCTACAAATAAGCAAGACCATCCACGACTGTTTCACTCTGTAATCTATTTGTGAACATGGGTCTACACAGATATTTCATCCAATCCTACAAAATGAGATTAGGCCTTCGCAAGTTCAGGGCCCTGAAGATAAGGTGTTATTCAGCTCCAACAGCTGCTGCAGTAATAAGCCCCCAACTTTACAGACAGTCACATATTAATATGTAATGAGAAAAATCAAATCAGAATGAAAAAAAAGAGCTGGAATATCAGTGCAAGAGATAAGCTCGATAGATGAGACTATAATTTAATCTTCACTATGCAATGCAATGGCATTTTTATTGGATAGCATCATTAAAATTCTTTTTACTTATCGAGTTCATGCTTGAAATGTGACATCCTTGTTTCATTTGCCCCCGAGTGTACATGCAAAGGTCATTCAGAATGCCTGTCATATAAAGCCACATTTGTAAATGCTTTTACCTGGCCAGAATAAAGGTGGCAAAACCCTCTGATGATTTTTGATTTATACAAGCTGTTGGCTGCCGCTTCCAAGCGACGAATTGCAAACATCTGCTTGTAAAACTTCAGTCCATCTTCCCTTGTGCAGGTTACATCTGTTGATGGTCCTTTGTCCAACTTGTGTAGCTTGTATGGCTGTGAGGGGGAAGCAGAGACAGCGTGTACGCAACGAGCAAAGGCAAAGAGGAGGACATAGCTAATAAACAGAGTTAAGACCTTAGCTTCACAAAGCTTGAATTAACTCAACCTCCTGGTCATGGCCTTGTTATTGGCCAGAGATGCTGGGGTTAAAAGGCTACAGATAAGCTTTTTTGGCTTCAAAAAGTGCAAGGCAATGCCTTTTGGGAGGTGGTTAGGATTTCAGTTCCATAAAAGTACAATAAAGATTTGAGCAGAAATTATGAGAACTTCTGGCTTATGGGCAAACAAGGAGGCTATTAAGTCGGCTAATAGGACAATTACATACAATATGCCAAAGTGCACAGATTCCGTGCCTCAAGCAGAGGTTCAAACTGTTTGAAGTGCACTCCTCATTACCGATGTCCTCATGAAGCAGCTTTTCTCAATGTTGTGATGAAGCAACCACTAAGAGCGTTTACCTATATAATCCCTTCAGTTCAGCTTCTGGGGCTTTGATGTATAACCTAATCGTACTTTGCTGGGTCAGATGTCCCTATAAACCTTCAATCGAAGACCACTTCAATATGTTGAAGCTATGGAGCAGGAACACAAGAAACTTTGAACATGACATAGGGAATATATATATATATATATATATATATATATATATATATATATACATATATATGTTATGCTATTACCTTTGTTTGAAACGTCGCTTCTGAGGCATTTCGCTTGCTAATAACTGCGAAGATGCATCTCTGCAAGAGAAGATCAAAACAGATAAGTCATAAGGTGGTAATGTCCCAAACGCGACACTAGCGCAATATCCCCTTCGGCAGAAGAATTTGACAAAAATGACATAACCGAAGTGACCGATCAGACGGGGTTAATGACGGCAGTGCTTACACACCCACAATACGACATACACATTCACGCAAGCATATATATATTCACTGGTGTACAGAAATCTGGAATGACGTTGGGGTAACAAATTAGAAGGTATCATAGTTCCTCTCAATAAATCAGGCGCCGTACAAATATACAACACGCACACATAAACTGTGTTTTCGTAAAAGCCGGCTGTCCGGCTTGCATCACGTTTACCTTGTGTCCATTGAAGACATCGGAGACGATCCTCCCCACGGAAGAGTGCATGGCTGCAGGAACGGATTGCAGATCAACATACACACATCACCTATCCACAGAATTCCCTGATCGCCGAAGCTGCAGCAGCGCACCGATAAAGACCCGAGGACTTCGGTCCAGTAGCAACAGCGCTTTCGGCTGCTTCTAGCTGCTGCCCGCTGCGACAACCGTAGAAGTCGCAAGGTCGGTCATACGACCCTTCGCCGCCTGGTGGTATTTCCCATAGCCTCCGCGTAGTTTTGGTTTTCCTCGTCCCAAAGTCAAGCCGCTGCCGCACTTCAGCCGCAGCCCGTGTGCGACGAGACGATGGCTGCTGTTTATCGTGCCCTTGTGTCTACAGCAGACAAATTTGTTCCCGGAAAACTCCGCCCGCTGTGGGAGCATCCGGCAGGTGAGAAGAAAATATAGTTTCGTCCGAAATCTTTCACATGGCATCCGTGGCCCTGCTTCTCCCGCCGAGTCCCATTCAAACTACGGCGGTTGTTGTTGTTGTCCTATGTGGCCGTGGCATGGCGGTTCCTTGGCTGTGGAAAACAGCACGTAACGCGAAAGTTGTAGTGGGGATGTACCGTTTTATTGCGCGCGTAAAATGGTGCCATGTTTTGGACTCGACGCGCGCGCGCTAAAGTACCAGTGCGCGGCGATCGCGAGGCGAAACCAAATGCCTACGCCCACAACTATCTCGTTCTTCAATTTTTCCGCAGGCCCCAAGACTATCTTCTTCTGGGCACCTTCGTTCAAATGGGTCAGTGAGTTTTATACCGCACTTTTCTTTTTTAAGTGGTGCACTAATGTCTATTCCCTGCATTTCATACAACATCGTACAGGCTCTAGTGATCGCCGGAATCGGCGACTTGGCAAGGCCAGCCGAGAAGTTGAGCGCTTCGCAATCAACAGCGCTGGCTGCTACTGGTATGCGTTCCTGTGAACACAGGGTATACAAGCGACTCTCGATACACGCAGCTAAATCGCTTTTTCATTTTGCAGGAATCATCTGGTCACGATACTCTATGGTCATCATCCCCAAAAACTACAACTTGTTTAGCGTGAACATCTTTGTAGCCTTGACTGGGCTTTATCAGTTGCTCAGAATCTACAGGTATTGTGCATTTCAGTTGTTGCGCTGTTTGTGCACAATAAATGCAATTGTAGAGAGAGGTACAAGTTTGGGCTGCACCCTACAGCATGCACAAGTGAGGCATATTGAATAGTGCTGTGTGCGAGTATGACTATAAAGCAGAAGCCTGAGAAGGTTAGACTGCCAGCACACGTTATGTATTGCAGGAGTGAATTCATTTTATACAGCAGCCTGCTCAGCGAGCAAAGAGCTAAAGCCGTGCCTTTTCTATTTCAGATACAACCAGTCATTGAAAGTGGAGAACAAGAGCTAGGGCCTGTAGTGTCCTAGATTTATAACAATATCACATGGCCACTTAGCTCGCGATCGAGCCCGATCTAGATCAGAATTCTCGACCGCCATTGGCTCCCTCCTGCAGGTTATGCAAAGGAGCCAATTGCAACCGTGAAATTTTGCTTCGATCGCAATCAATACTGCGCTGTGTGAATTACGAAGGTACTGGGGAGATTAGCTCACATATAATGTGTCAGTACCTGTCACTCCTTAAAGATGCGATATATATGTAGAATTAATCAATTTCAATGCAAAGCAAGTTCAATATATTGAATAGGTAATAGAAAATAAATTCGGTAATTCCAGGCATGTGTTTTTGTCACTAACCTTTTCTGGCTGAAGGACTGCTCGTTTTTACGGTTGCTCTGTTGCAGTCAATATAGTAAGTCAGTATCCACAGTTTTGTTGTATTTGTTTTATTGCATGCATGTATATAAGTTTCCTCTGATAAAGAATACTGGAATTGTAAGGACTATTAAAATACTTTGATTAGTCAAAAACTACCAGGGATGGTTAGGACTAGGAAAACACTTTGATTAGTTGTAAAAACTACCGGGGATTGTTAGGACTAGAAAAACACTTTCATTCGACAACAACTCAGCAACAAAATTCATCCAAGTTGTAGTTGGCAAAGCATTTAAACTCATTGCCAAGCTTCCGCGTGTGTGTTGGCTCAAAATTGCATGGTCGAAGGCCGAGGAGCTGTTCTGCATAAGGCTCCATCACTGCACCTGAAAGTAAAAGAGACAAATCACATCAAGCGAGAAATGGTAGTCCAAAGCAGCAGTCACTAGCTCTGAAACATGGTGGTAAATTCTTGAGCACAGTCTGTACTTTTTATGTTCAAAACTTTATTGCTGGGCGCTTTGAGATTCATTTTCAGGTAGCTATGTGCTTAGCATTACACCAGCATTTGAATAATCTGTACAATGGTAGCAGCAGGTCTGATGCGAACTCTGTGGTCTTAAAGGGCTAGCATGTCCTGCTGTGTATTTTCTTCTCTCAAAGCAAAGCTAAACACGTTGGTTTTCAACCCACATTTGTCGCACAAGCCAATTTTGTAATGCCATCTTGTCACTGCTCGGTTAGCTTAAACATTCATGAGCTATTCTACTCTGTAAAGGTGGATGACCAGTGAAGCTGTTTATCACACGGCACAGAGATGACATAGAATTTCGAACAAAGGTACGAACATATTTACTGTCCTGATCGGTGGTCATCTTGACAATAGGTACGCACACACATTCTCATATCACGTGTTATTAAATGCCTCTGTCATGTAAGACAATGAATGGCTCATGCCCTTAAGCAATGGTTCATACCACTGTAAATAAAAAAAAATTAATGCAGCCTCCCCATTACACCGACAGAAGAGAAATGAAACTCTGTGCTGGAGTGATGAGCAGCAAACGAGCCAGCAGTGGAAGAAGACGACGATGACGACGACAATAGTATTCTCTTGCCAATGAATGGCTCACACCCCCTTAAGCAATGAGCAGCAATGGAGCCAGCTGTAGAAGGAGATGAGAACAAAAGCGTAAGCAGTGGCACGAGCGCACTAGCGCAGTTGCACCGAGGGGCACCAACGAGCTAGTTTGCGGGTTGCTCGTGGACAACTGATGTTCGAGGATGACGGAAATGCCCTAGCCATATACAGCTTCGCTATAAAGAGTAAAGGAAAACAAACATCCAAGTTGAACACTACAAGATAGGATTTTTCTGTACTTAATTCAGTTAGCACACCACACCACTCTCTGTCCGGCATCAAATGTAGCTACCCTGTCTGATATGGCACTATGATACAGACTTTTGTCTAGACAGAGTTGTATGGACCAATTATGGCCAAGGCCAGTCCATGCACGGTACTCTAGAAAGGTGTGCAGAGTAAAAGCTGTCTGAGACTGAACAAGCTCAACCTATACACAAAGACATCCTCAAAACTAGCATGCAGCGACATTCTTCCTACATGCTACCATGCTGAATTGTCATTTCTGCTCGAGTTGCTCTTCCATTCATCTCAAAAGGCCATTTCAGGTAATGCGAGGAATTTGCAGGACTGAGAAAGCATATTCTCATTATCTGCATGTGTCTTGTCATCTAGTTCTGCCAAGGTGAAGAACCAAAACCTACAATGCAGGATTTTTTGTTCTTAAGAAAATAACAATGTTCAGGTTTTCTGGAACTTGACTTTTGCCTACAGCAATGAAAACTGTGGTACAACTAGGAGAACATGGAGATGGCCGCAACCATTATTGCTCACCTGTGCACAGGATTATAAACGTGGGCCGCAGGAATTGTACCGTTTCTGCAGTTTTTGACAAACACTCCTCCGAGAGGAAGGGGGGATCGAGCACCACCACTGTGAACTTTCCCTGCCAGTCCTGAGGTATGTCGAGCGGGACGTTGTAGTCGTAGTGCACAAAGTCTTCCCCATGACATTCAAACCTCCGGTCGAACTCTAGGAGCTTGAGTGTGTTCTTGCAGCCCAGCTCTCGAAGCTTAGCATACAGAGTTGGGCATGAGATACAAGCAATCCTGCAATGACAATGTCATTAAAATGTACGTTAAGTTGCTCCTTCAACTGTTCTCAAGGGCTAAAGTATGCTTAGTGACAGAGTGAATGAGATGAAACTACAAATGCTGTTAATAAAGAAAAAGCACAAAGATCCAGCACAATGTCGGAAGAATCTAAATGACGGTAGGCTGCTGCAGCAGCGATCACATGCACACGGTCTCATCGCTTGTAGGCTCTATCACAAGGACAAAGCCAAGGCAAGTGGTGTTTGTCAAAGGAAGGATGGTGATGGAATGTGCATGCACAAAGAAGTACAACACACCTAACTAAACTGAAGGCATTCAGCTTTGCAAGGAAAGACTTCCTTTGGAAGACCTTTCAGAACAAAATATTAGGTTTTTCAGCCGCTTGGAAGAGAGCAGTACTGCATGAACAAGACACAGAAGTTGGACACAAGATTAAAATAAGGTGAGACGTGGAAGTAGTAACATATAGTAAAAAATGACCTTAACGCCCAGCAGTTGAGGCAGGATTGGGCAGACCAAATGAGCCAAGCTGGTGACAATCATCAGAAATTGGGACTAAAACCATAGACTCGGATACAACCTTCTAAATGTTAAAGTGCCTCAAAGGCACTGCGTTGTCAAGCTTGGAAAAATTTGTACTGTATAGCACTAAGAAGACACTATGATTTGGCACACAAAATGCCACATGACTCAATAGAGAGTTTTAGAATAGGGGCCCCAAACGTTTTGAGGCCCAAAGAAATAGCGTCGAAGCCACTGCACATGCGCGAGAAGCAAACTGCGTTTGGGTTTTGCGTTGCGCACGCTATTTCACTAATTTAGTGGGAGCCCCAAAAGCTGCCCAAAAAGATTTGCGTAAATAAACATGGCAGCACCCATCGAAGTGACGGCTCTAACCTAGCACCAAACTGGGTTTGACTCGTGGTAACGCGTGAAGTTTGCAAGCTAGGAGAAGTGACTGCAGTTATTGCTTTCTCTCAACTAGCGTGTGTTATGAAAACTGATTCAGTAGACTCCGCTGATTCCGAATTCGATTGTGGATTTTATGGCTAGTAGGCCTAACACAGCTTAGCTTGGCTGGTGAAGGCACGTAGGGTTGGTTACTCAAAACTAAAGGCTACTAATTGTTGCTTACACAATAATCTCTAGATAACCTCTAAATTGTAATTAAATGCAAATACATGAAAGTCTAAATTACTATTATCATAAAATGGTATATTTTATTTAATTATTTCTAATTGCTTTTCTTTGATGTTGTAGTGGCACTGTCAGCGCAAGATGCTATCCGCAAATGCAAAGCCTTATTCTAAACCTCTTCACTCCTGCGTGCCCCAACACTAACACCCGCAAAGCTCTTTGCCCCAAAATTATCAGGGCCCCTATTCTAAAACTCTAATGAAACTAAGGCTTTGATGACTGCTTAGATGCCAAGCAAAGGTGGCTTTAGTATGCATGTTGTGTGGCTATCTTGTCTACCAAGTCCATTAACACTACTGCTAGTTATACCATGGCAAAATTTCTGTTTTCATTCTGCCAGACACTCCTGAAACCCAAAGAAGCATAATCAATTTGCAAGATGGTTCTTATAAGTGAATGGTATGTTAAAAAAGTGAAAAAGGAAACAGCTGAAATTCCCAGTTACATGCCAGAAGCAGGACCTCCATGTACGTGAACAAAGAGATCATCTCCTGATGTTTGATATGGTAAAAACTTTTGCATAAATAGAGATGCAACACTGTGTGGTGGGCTGCCATGTTTACACTGCAGCCTGGATTTTCATTTAATTTTATGGTATTTGAAACACACTTCGTTGTTGCATTTTGTCATCTGGGCTGACACAACGGCCCACATCAAATTAGTGCCAATATTCTCGAAAGCTGGCAGCAAGACTATAACTAAACCATTTCTGTACACTTCCATAGACTTCATATTCGTTATGAATATTTTACGTAATCTTGTTCAAATTTAAGCGAAAAGTGCAGTTTAATGTACGAGGTGCCTCAAGTGAGATATGGCGGGACTTGAAGAAGCCAGAAAAAAAGATGAGCGGCATCAGATGCTATTTCTATTTATAAGATTCAGGTGAACAAAAAAGTGCCTTGTCCGTTTAAAGCAGAGGCTTGCATAGCTATATATTCAAATTGTCTGCTTTGAATGGCCAAGGCACTGCAGAGGTCAAGGCCATAAACTGCAAACAGGAGGTCAAATCATATAACAATATCCCGGAGCACACTTCTTTTTTTAGTGTACATTTGACTGAGGGTTACCAGAGCTGATACACAATCCACAGTCACAACGTGCTTGAACGTTGATTTGTTACAGGCGGCTGAAATCCATGCCTATATTGAAAATGCAAATGGTCAAAACACCACTGGTGAACATCAGGCGGCTATCAGTTGCTGGGACCACTTTCAGATGTTGCGAGAGATCAGACTGTTGAGGCTTTAAACTTTTTTCAAAGGCAAGATGTAAACATTGGTAAGGTTTCAGATTTCTTCCACTGTTTTGGCAGAGCAACACTCATCTTAAACAATGCTTATGTGAAAGAGAAAGCATGCTTACAACACACACACAATGCACCATTCCTTCTTCCCACGTATATCCTGCTGAGAAGGAATGCTATTGCCCTGGTGAAGACTAGTTTATACAGTGGTAGAAAGGGGCTCCCATTCTGTAACTCTTATAAAAGACCACTGGTTATATGCCCTATTGTCTTGCTCAACTCCATTTCATCCTAATCTCAGCTAAAATATTCTACGCCCATTTGCTCTTTAATACACACCACCTCAAAATTTCTGCCACATATGTTAGTACCGGTAAAATGCAATGATAGTAGACTTAAAAATTGCAATGTGCTACCCATCATGTCTTGTTATGCCTGCTCTACACGCTCCAACCCATTTCTATTCTTTTGTAGATTTGGTTCTCGTGATCCAGTTTCCATGCGACTCACTGGCCTTGATAAACATACTTTTGCACAGATTTTAGAGGCGTACTGTCTGTCACAAATTCTTGTTCTCTTGCTAGGCTACTCAACATTGCCTTGGTCTTCGCATATTAATGTTCAGACTTTGGCGGCTAAGGTCCTCAATCATTTGTTGCAAAGCCAAGCAAACAAATGCAGCCAAAAACGACAGAGAACTAGGTGGTGTGATAAAATGAAGAAATGTGCAGGTGATTGAACATCTCAGGGAGAGGCTTTCATCCTGCAGTGGACATAAAACAGGCTGATGAAGTTGAAGAAGAAAGGGCTAGGTTGCAGTAGAAGATCCTTTTCTCTTCTCGCACAAGCCTTGTCATCGCCTCGTTAGAGGCAGGTCCACATGTTGGGATAATTGACAACAGATTGGGTTTCAGACTCGCCCACCCTATTTGCTGCAGATCACTATCTCCCGTTGCCCCCACCATGCAAGGTAAGGGCCCAAAAGAAATAGGTGACAGGAAGTTAACTCACGCTCCTTCAGGCCCTGCTGCACGCAATGCTTCCTTGGCCAAAGCTGCTGCTGTCTCGTCACTGTACCAGAACTGGCTTAATTGCTTGGGTGAACAGAAGCATGCAAAGAAATAAACACTGTCATTGTCGCGCTGGTATCACAAAAATTACGCGGGACAAAGAGATCCGCACAGAATATGACTAATTGTTCTTTGAATGTAGTAGCTGTCGATAATATAGGGCTGATGCGACAATTGTAATACTGTCCACGTAGTCCACTGTTTAGGGTAACGTCGCACCTTAATATTAGCTTTTTTTTCTTGATATTTTTCCCTTGTGTTGTTTAGATATCTGCTATCGATCAGGCTAGCGGCATCGGCTTATCAAATGGCTATCACCATAAACCAAGCGTTTATGTCCGCAGAGATGAACGTACCCAGTCCTCCTGTGGTGCAGTTCCCTTTTCTTGCTCTTCTCTCTCGCGCAAGAACTCTTCCAGCGCGGCTTTCGCGTAGTCGGACAGCTCCGGCGGACCTTCGTCATCAGCTGATTCGCTAGACCTGCATAACGAAACATGCACTTTCGCATATGTATCAGAATGTGGGAAGATGGGGCGGGAGGGAACCCGGGAAGGCGCGATCTGCAGAAAAAAAAAAAACTGGTTTCGACCTCTGCTCTAGTTTATTAAAACCGAGCGATAAGTTCTCAACTCGCGCAACCGGTTTTAGGCGCTCAGCCTGCCGCGCCCTTTGCGCTTGTAGAAACCGGTTTTTCGAAGAGAGATCTCGTTCCGGGATAAAATAGAACTTTCACCTCATGTTCTGCCGATGACGTAGGGCACGAAATAGTGTTCCGGCTGGGCCAACTCCAACGTATTTTACGACTATTTAGTCGTATGGTTTAATGGTCACTTTTGTATGAATCTAACTGCAATCCAAACAAACTGGGCGCGGCCATGTTGCTGATATCGATGTCGTTGCTGTAAACCGCTACAACGACACGAGCAACGTTTACAAAGTACCATTTTGGGGGGCTTTGTGGGGATCAGTGCACGAACGTTAAAGTGCGCGAAAACCAAACCGTGTTGTATCACGCGCTGGGCGGAACTGGTGTTCATAGAATGATGTTAAGCATTCATAGAATGATGTTGATGATGATGATGAATGAAGATATTGCACGTGGCTGCGACATCAAGCTTCCTTGTCGCACGCTGCTTCTGAGGCGACCAAAAGTTTCGAATCGACCTCCTGCCTCCGCTCACCCCCCCCCCCCCCCCCCCCTCACTTCTTCCCTTTTGATAGACATAGGAGATGTCCACACTTTAGAATTCGCCGCAAGATTACAGCGCATTTAGACTCGGAAAAATTTGCAAGCGTTACAACCATTGGCTCCTCCTCAACAGATGTGTTCACTGCGCTTCATGAGCAAATTTTAGTTTAACGTAAGCGTAATAGCGGGGTTAAGGGAAATAGTACTAGTGTTACCGTTCCACACACGAACTGCTGTTTGAGTGTTGGGCAGAATTTATGGGTCCAAGGGAATGGTAGGTGGAGGTAGTCTGAATACAAGGCATAGGATAATCTCCAGAACCTAGGGCGGGGAAAGGACAAACTATGGGTCTACTTAGGGAAGCCTTTGCCAATGCGTTGGCACACTTTACCCCCATATTTACCTATCATCCTCTATTCAAAGTTCTTCCTTATTCTAGAATGTGTCTCCTCTCAGCACTCCACCTCGACCCAATAAAGTTGATGGCAACGCTGCCCCTTGATAGAAGTGTCGTGGCGCTTTACAGCGCTGCACTCAATTTGGTGGAGTGCAGGAAGAACTTGGGAGTCAAGGATAGCTCGACGATACGGGGGTAAAATGTTCCTACTTATTTGCAAAGGCTTCCCCAAGTGGCCCCATAGTTTTTCCTTTGCCACCCTAGATTTCGGTGATTGTATTATGCGTCATGTTCAGATTACCACCACCTATGCCCCTGGAACTATAAATTCTGCCCGATACTAGAGTGGCACTACATTTCAATTTGCACAGGTTTGGTTTTGAGATATCTCCTTTGTTGTTAACCAGAAACACTTCACCACTTTCTGCTTGCTTTCTTGTGATGTTTGTTAATAAGGTTTCTCAAGGTCCCTGTAAACCAACTTTCCTCTGGAGCTTCCACGTTAGGGTGCAGCCACCGGAATGCCATGAACGACTGCATTCTTGACTCGCATCGGCCAACTTCCTAAACAAAAGTTTTCTGAACAATTTTCTGTCCACTCCAGTATGATGAAGAGTCACGTCGTTGAACAGCACTGTTTTTTGCCGCAGGAAAGTTGTACATTCTAAACTTCCTTTACCCATTTTGTGCAAACTGCTCGATTCCCCATGGTGGGTATGTGCCACTTTTGCAGACGAAACTATGTGCACTGAAACCACCGGAGTTCACGCTGATGATGCGTGGTGTTTTGTGGCGCAAGGGCCAGGTTTGGCCAAAGAGCGCCATGACACGTGGTAATGTTGACGATGTATTATGGAAGATGTGACTTGGCTGTAAAGTGGCCTAAAATTAGTCGCTGTAAAGTGCGTAAAATCTACGTGCTACAAAATTATGGCGATGACTAATGACGAATACTATGAACATTAAAATCCATCGTAGAAGAATGATGCGAAATATAAAATTTATAAGATGGTAAAATTACTTGGAGCACTGCTGCCTCGCCAGAGCCCTTGAAACGCTGAGAGACATGTGCAATTCCAAACGGCACATGTAACGTGTACTTGCCTTAATTTGGAGAGAAAAATAAACACAGAGTATGTATGCTTGCATGCTAAAAAAATGTTCCCCATGGCCACAGCAAAGCTCCACTGGCAAAACTACACTACAGAACATCACACTGGTGAATGGAGGAACTTTATTTTTGAAAGACCCTTTGTCCAAGTCCAGCTGGGCTACCGATCTTAGTGCCATATCCTCCTGTCAGGACACAATGATGCTTTATGTGGGCCAACAGTAGCGTAGTGCAAGGCACAAATCTTGCAGTGGTCTCTTTCATGTGTATGGTTAAACTAGGGGGCGATGTTTGAGCATGTAAAAAGTGTGTAGAAGGGAATGCTTCAGAGCAATCCCGGTAGGTGGGAATTGTGTTGATTGATGATGAATTAGGTCTGTTGTCAATGTGGTACTTGATAGCATCATGTGATAATTCAAGTGTATTAACCTGGCAAGTTCGTACAATGCCCTCTCCAGAATGTCAAGGAGCCTTGTTTTTGGATTCCTCAAGCCAACTGCTGCCTTTATTAAGTTCGGCAATGTTGTGAAACCAATAATTGTCAGAAGATGGCTCTTGGTGAGAACATGTTAATAAAGCAGTTAGAAGCACAGGGCATGCCCTTGGTTTCTTGCAACTAAGTTTAAAGCGTGCAAGCATCAACATAAAAGCAGCAGCATATAAAACACGTTTTGCCAATTTCGAAATATGCCTGCCTTGTACGGGTCTTTTGTGGTGCGAGTATTGATATCAGAAAAAAAATCCAGTCCGGAACAGGAAGGTTTGTCCTGGGCAGGAGGCTGGGTCTATCTGAATGACGGCACAGAGCAGTTTTCCATAATCGTTTGGGAATCCGCTCATCCAGATATCTGACGCCCCTGCATTGTTTTATTGTATAAAGGCTAGGCCGTACCTTTCCAGGATGACTGTTTAAATGTTGTTTCACGAACCATTGTCACTTAGAATTCACAACCCAAGGGCAATGGGGGGAAGACGCCAGGCAGAAAACGAAGTGAACCTCACTTCAAGCCACGGCCAGACTCTACTCTCTCCGAGCAAGGAGGAGCAAGCCCAGCCGTGCTATGGCTTGGTTTAGAATTTGTCACCGCCGCCATCGAAATGCAACCGTGACTGACCCATAGGTGTACATTTCACTTTGCTTTACATATGGCATCCCACATCAGACTGTCGTCTCAGATTGAGCTGTCAAAAGGAAGCTAATCGGGCACCAAACTTCTTCCTTGCCACCCGTCGTGCATTGTTGGCCAAAGATATTTAGGCGGGAACTTTATATTCAATAATGAAATTTGGCAATAAAAATTTTTCTGGCATATTGCCTGTAGGCAACACTGACCAATAAAAGGTTAATGGTACCGAGTGTCCTGTAGGGATAAAAAATATCTGCACAACTTAATGCTTCGTGTCATGGGATATCATGCTAAGGCACAAGCTTCTTTATTGCCCACTATCCCCTGGTGACATGGGACACACTCCAGGAAGCCCTGCAACGTATGGCATTTGTGCGAGAGAACATTGGTCTGCATAGTGATTGTATACACAGGCAGTGAACATTATGCCAGTGGAGAGGTTGATTACATGGCCATAGACACAAGAGGCGAGGGCATTGGTTGTCCCATAGAGGTTTGATCCAACTGAAGGGTTGAACATAAACTGTCAACCAATTGGTAGACTAAATGTCTCCGCTCGCCTGCCAGATGCACCAAAGAAGGCTCGCAAATTCTACCAGCTACCTAAACATGCAACATCACCCTGCTCTTGCAACAGTGCCTCCACTAAAAAAAATCCAGGGCTTTGCTTCGGCTCAGTATAATTCTCCCATCAAGTGCCAAAAACTGACAAAATTGCCAAGGGACCTACTAAACAAGTTGGTCTTGCACAATCTACAGGGACTAAAATTTTGCACAAAGCAAAAAAATTCTGAGTAGCTGCTTAGTCTTGAAGGTCTAGTCCTAGCATACAGAACTCTCGCTTCTTGTAAAGCAGCTGGAGGTCTTTATAGCAATTTTACATATGCAAGATTTTCAGTGCACCGCCAGCATGTTACCTAAAGTTTAGGTGCTTGGGCCCTCCATTCAGCAACCACATACCCCTAAGCAACTTATGCAGAACCTGCAACAGTATGGAACCCTAGGTGCAAGATTTCTGGGGCACATTGATGTGCAAGGCTTTAAGGCCTAGGCTTGGGATTTGTGTCATCCAATAACCACCGGGTGTGTGTGCTTAAGAAAACTGGACAATTACCACCTGTGCAAACGTTGCTTCCGTAATATAAACTAATAATTTGCAACCAAACTAGCCAAAATGAAATCTCGGAGTTAGTTTTTAATGGAATAACTTAAATTGCTACAGCATTCTCAGCAATGCTCACAACAGTCGCCTCGCACGGCCCACTCTGTTTTTATTCTTGAACAAGTATTATCACACAGCGTAGCCATAGCTTTTGATGACCTTTGCCATCGGTTCCACCTGCTTGGCAGAGAGCTCCTTGGCCTGTGCGAGCAGTTTCTGCAAGGAAAGATGCAAAACATTAGATTACCTGCTCACAACAATCAAGCCAGAGGTTTCTGCTGCTCAGGATTCTCAGTTAAAGTTTTGATATCACAGATCATCAAACAATGTAGGTATAAGGCATCATGGAATCCAACAGTTTTAAAGCACCCGCTGCAAAAGCAGACCACCTCCCATCACTTGGGATATCTGAACAGTTTAGAGGATAAGGAAGGTTATACAAGTCCACTTACTGTATAAGTTAAACTGTTTAGCTGACAGCAAACAGTACTGTCACAAAGCACATGAAAAGTAATCTAGACACAGAAAACAAGCCGTCAGTCTAGTAATAATAAATTCAGACCTGACATGCAAGTACCTTTGTTTAATACCATTTTCAGTAACGGTGCACAAATTTGTGTACACACTGGTTTTGCCAATTCTGCCCAATGGTGGGAAGGTAGAAACTACACAAATTAAGCTTCAGGTAAATTGAACCCTTTGCATACACGATGTGACACCATTTCACTTGCGTGTCAATTGTTGCTACACATGGCCACTTTGCTGAAGGCACGACCAAGTCTAATGTGGTGTGCTGCATAAGCAATGTTTTTCTTTTCTCTTTATTGTGCCAGCAGCCAATTCATTCAAGTAGCTTGCATTCAGGGCTCGCTAGAACATGCAAAAAGCATCATCTAACACCCTTTTAAACAAAGCTGTCACAGCAATAACGAAGGCTTGGATGGTGGTGCTGTCTTGGAGAGAATGCATAATCGCCCACAGCCACGCACAAAGCAAAGATGTCCCCACACTCACCCTGTCCGTCTTCTTGGCCTTGTGATAGAGGGCAGCCTTGGCTTTCCTCTTCAGCTCAAGAGACTCGATGACGCTCTGGTACTTCCAGCCAACTTCATGGCCAAGACGTCCAAGAGTGCAGTACTGCAGGTGAAAGCCACACTACCAGTTTACCTCATGCCACAAATCTGACTGGTCTCACTAGTTACCTACACAAAATCAGCTTTCAAGATTGATTGCACTGCCCTCTGGGGGAGGGCTCAATGTAGGTAAGGAATAGAAGCTCATCACAACTGAAAATGATCCTCATGAGAGCTGAAGCCTGAAGCAGGGGAGGAAACACTGGGCAACTGAACCAGCTTTTCGCAATGTTTGTCAAAAGACAGCTTAGACTCCCTTTACTGATTATCCAATGGAAAGCTACATGATCTATAACACCTTAAATTGGTGCAGGAAGCAAGCATGCAACTTTTGCTGCCTTTCTGGTTTCTGCAATGATCACTGCTGATTGCTGCACATAAATACGAAGACAAGACCTGCACACATTTGCAGCAAAAGCACAACACTTCCAAGCCACAAACAAATGGAAAGCTGAGAAAGAATCCTTAAGGCAGTCAACAAATGCTTTCAAGTCTGATTGTCTCCACACAATCACATAGTAATTTCTGTACCATGACTTGTTTATATATCAATTTGAAGTGGAACACAATTGTCAAACTTGTGTTTAAACATTTCAGTTAATTTATACAAATTATATGGAAGTATATCTTTGGTCACCAGTGCTTTAGAAACAAAATCTGGAAAAGAAACCGGTCTTTATTGGCCATAGCCCACAAACCCCTTAATGTTTCAACTGTTGAGCAGTTGCAGCCCTGCTTGTTAACAGGTAAACATGAAATTCGAAGGGGCGAGTCACGTTCAACCAGACAGTATTGCATTCATCAAGCAAAGCAGAGATGTACCATACCCTGCGCCTGGGGTTGAGCCGGAGCACACGCAACGCTGATGGCACCACCATGCGCTTCATGCGGTGGTACGGAGGCGGCACACCCTCGAAGACCTTCAGACGGTCCAGTGCGAGGGAGCCACGCTTGGTCTTGTGCGGCAGCATGCCGCGCACCGTGCGCCACAAGATTTTGCTGGGTGCCCTGAAGTGGTAGGGCCCCCGCGCTGGGTTCACATTGCACCGCTTGCGCAGGAAGTCCAGGTACTTCACTGCACACGGAATGGGCGAAGGAGAGTGCAAATAAGTCACCAGTGATAGGATGAGCAAGTGGGTACAAACTACAATGAAAGCCTTTAAAATTATTGCAAGTCTCTCAACCAAGACTCTTGCCTTGCTATTTCAGCACCTACCTCACCCGCGCTCAAGCAAAAGTGACTACACTGCCAGACCTGTCACCTTTAATCGAGCAGCAGCTTGCTTCATGGGACTATGCTACCAAATGCCTCATAGCTGCGAGCAAGCTCAAATATATGGCACAGAACTGGCACCTCATGTTTGGCACCCAGCCTGCAACTTAAGATACATGGTCTGTTATCTTCCGACACATTTTGCTGAGAATTGTTGCTCACTGTATGGCATGTCCACGAGATAAAGGTGACTAAAATGCCTGCTGAGAGCATGCACCACGTGAGCCTGCAAAATCTCAGACATGGACAGCAGCACTAACATTGGTGAACAGTGTTTTATCCAACCATGTGTGAAGAAGTGCAACATCGCTGTTTTGTTAAAATATTTTTCATAAAGCTTATGTGGCAATGATGTTGCTGTTGACACTGCACTAGCAGCGTTGGCTCCTCAGGTTGAAATCTGGGCCCTTAGGTGACGGACGAGCTAACAAAATTTTATAGGTAATCATGCAGCTCCATAAATTCTTTCCTACTAAAGCCTCACCTACCACACAGATCTTGTTAGAAATTTATAGCAGCTTCACCCGCACCTCACCAAGTGACCCGTGTACTTTTGAGCAGATGCTACATTTTAACGTCTTCCAAACGCCTTTTCGGCGTCTTTAAAAGATCACGTTGACTCCAGTCCCAACTTAACGATACATCTCGGTTCTTGAAACGCACAGCTAGTTTTCCACACTTAAAGCGGCACGTTGCCTGTGGAACCGAGCACGTGCACTACACGGGAAATTTGACAAGTGCTAGAAAACCGACTTACGCTTATTCCTGAAGAAGCTTCCAGATATGCAGATGCCTTCGCATCGAACGACGACCACCCGCTGGCCTGGGCAGAGGGCAAACAGCAAATGAATGCAAAAGAACATCCGACGTCTCGGCAAACTTCACAACCGAGAAGGGACTCAGATGGTGATGCATGGTAAAGGTATAATCACATCGATTATCATACGTGTGGATGTGAAATTATCATCATGTCAACGCAGTGTGGGCATATTATGAAGGATACTTACCATGAAGCAGTGTTTTCGCTACTAATGCAGAGAGACGGCCAAGTAAGTGGCCTTGGCCGTCGATGATAATGGGCTGCAAGATGAGAGAAAAACACGACTGAGTCAGCGATATAGCACTCCGAAAACTTGCCACGATCAAATTCAGACTTCCGACTCGTATGTCCATAACATCAACGATTTATCACAGCGCACACCAAAACAAAAGCGTACGCGAATACAAGCGAAGGTTCGAACGCTCACGCCGACATACCGGCGTGAATAGGCCTAACACAACATGTGGCGACACTTCACACTGCCAATCAGTACATAACGATGAATTAAATTAAGGTTCAAGCTGCACTGACTAAAAACTAGGTCGGCTTTCTTAGTGGCGAACACGAATTAAGATATTAGCGCACGCCTGAAACGAGGGCACCAGTCAGTCTCGCCACGTGAAAGGAATCCAACAATAAATGGAGGCGTTTTAACTAAAGTCAAGCAAAATTACGCGTACTTTTGAAAACTTAGACATTAATGAATTATTAAAACGAATAAACGCTGCCACTGACAAAGATTTAAGACGTCTCGGAGCGAAAAGTACGGACCGCCACGAACCTTCCGTGAAAACCCAGTCATCTTGACCGGAGAAAAGACATGGAAAAGAGACTTCGACGGGGTTCTCCCAAAAGCCAACACGGCGCATTCATGGTGGCCAGACTAAATGTAGATTCACGGATTTCACAAAGTTTGCTCAAAGGAGAAAAAAAAGAAAGCTTGCTGTAATAAAATTTAACTCACCAGCCTAAACCAGACGTCCTGAATAAAATTATTACTATTACATTTCATATAGGTGAATCTATAGCTAAATTTATTGCGCAACATTGTACATTTGACGACGATTTCGCCTTTGGAATGTAAATGAAGTGCAGAGACATTACGCTAATAGGCAAGTCAGTGGCAATAACCATTTTATAACAACCAGGTTTTATTTAGTATATTGTATAATTTATAAATGATTGGTGAAGTCAGTAAATATCAAATGAAATCCCGTAATTTCACACATTTTGTCATTTGGCACACAGAAGCGGCGCAGGCATCGAGGCATCATACGTCCATGGGTGCACCTATATTTTCTGGCGAGATACCTGATTGGTTCCCACCCAGATGCCGCCGAATTTGTGCTGTGCACGGATATCTTTATTCTATGGCCTGGTGCCTATCTAAGGCCCCTAGATAAAATAACTTTGTCCAAATAGTTTCTGGTCCAACCGACCAACCTGTCCAACCACCAACAGTGTGCAACCTCCGTGCCTCCGTTTCGACTTGAGCAATCATGGAAGAACCGGAGGACCGCGCAATCAAAGAGATGTGGTGAGTGCGATGTTTTGTTTGGTGCCAACTTCTGTACTTACAACGTTTGCAAAGCAGCGATTTTGATACGATGTGACCGAACTGTCTGCAATGTCATGCCAAAGTTCATTGTTTCTGAACAGCGGGATTTGATGGCTTGAATGCATGCAGGTTGACCATTAGCTTTCTAGTTCACTTGCAGAAGAGGGCGGGGCGCGCAAACACTCGTTAACCGTACGAGCTTCCAGTCCATGATCAAAGACCACTGGGGCCGTACTATATAAAAATTTCCTTTTTGTGATCCTTTCTCTTCATGTTTGCTCATTAGCTCCGACGCACTGAGCCAGCTCGTCAGTATATATATAATACAATAATTTGCTATATTCATGGAAAAGTAGGCGTTTTTCTTGACATGCAATGCACAGAATTTGATGTTTGTTGCATTTTTAAAAACTCCCGACAGTAGCACATAGGTCATCAATTTGGAGCTTCTCTTTTTTTCCCCCGGGAGTGTTGCTTTGGCAGCAGTATCTTACTACAGCTTGAATATATATATATATATATATATATATATATATGTGCCGGCCGATCTTTTCTCAAAATTAAAGAAAATCTGGCACCATGTTTTCAACTCTGTAACTCTGCAATGGTAAACAATATTGCACTTATGTAAACTGCATGACCTATTTGGACATCCGATGTACGAGGGTTATTGAATAAGTAAGGGCCATTTGTACTTAAGATATATATATATATATATTCGTTAGTAAAAGCTTTTATTGGTGGGTTTAGTTTAGTACAAACCTGCTTCACTTTTCTACATAATTGCCGTTAACTTCTAAGCACTTTTCGTACTGCTGCCCCAGTTTCTTTGGTCCCTCTGCATAGAAGTTCACCGCCTGTAAATTGAACCAGTCGACAATGGCGGTCTTGAGTTTCTTGTTGTCTTCAAACCGTTATTCCCTAAGCCACTGTTTCAATTGCAAGAAGAGGAAATAGTCACTTGGTGCAAGGTTGGGACTGTAAGGTGGCTGAGCAAGAAGTTCCCAACCAAAATCTTGAATCTTCTTGGTTTGTGCGTTGAACAGCTTCCCGCGCCGTTCATTTTTGATCGCACGTCTCAGTTTTGTGAACATTTTGCAGCATACGTCAGCTGTGACTGTTCCCACGTTCCATGAGATCAACCAAAAGAGTGCCTTTTTTGCCCCAGAAAATGCTAGCCATCATTTTCCTTCCCAAGTAAGGAGACAGCTTGTTTTTTTTCGGTTTTGGCGAAATGGAACGGTGCCACTGCATTGATTGCTGTTTTGTTTCTGCAGTAGCGTAGGATATCCAAGTCTCACCGCCTGTAGCAATGTGCGAAAAGAACTTGTCTCCATCTTGTAGCGGTCCAAAAATACTCGTACACTTGACATTCTTTGCTGTTTGAGTTATGTGAGTAAGCATTTTGGTGCCCACTTTGCACACACTCTGCGATATCCTAGCTTTCAGTTACAATCATGTAAATCGTAGTACTTCCAACAGGAAGAAACTTATCAGCCCACTAACTGTCAGTCATCAATTTAATCTCAATTCCTAGTCCACTTGTTGAACAGTTTCATTGGTCTGGATGCTGGGCATACCACTCCGCTCTTCATCGTGCACATCTCTGAAGCCATTTTTGAACTCTTCGCACTACTTTATGGCCTTTCCTTCACTCGTCACTGTAGGCCCATAAACTATAGCACAACTCCCCATGAATTTCAAAAGCTGATGGTCCTTTTGCATGCAAAAATCAAATTACATGCCACACTTCACAACAGGCGGGAGCAATGATTTTCGCGGACATTGTCTGCATTCCCCAACAAGCAAACAACTATACTGGGCCAAAACAATAACTTCATTACCTTCGCAAAGAATTTTCAGATCGAGCTGCACAAATAGAGCTTTGTTCTGACATGTAAATATTTCAATATAAGCAAACGGCCCTTGCTTTTTGAATAACCCTCGTATTATACAGCGCTCTGATACACCACTTATTTGTGATTCTTTTGCAAAGCCTTAATAAGCATTGTAACAATTTCATGGAAGCTGTAAGCACATTTAGCAGTAACTGTCTACAGAACTAGTTGCCTTATGTTTTTCATGAAGCGTTGGATGCGTAAGCTATGTGCCTCAGTTTATTTTATATTTTCAGATTGTAATCAATTTTTCTAAAGAGCATTGAGGTCTCGAATCAAAATTTTCCTTCCTGCTGAGTATACCGGGTGTGGCAGGTATTTGAGAACAAAGCTACGCCCACACGCAAACAGACACATATGCTAGATGCATATAATTTATGACTATTTAACATTGTGTACAAGTGGCAATGCATGCAATGAATGTCATCATTCAATGAAACCGCCGAGAGCAGCAATCACAGACTCCACACGCTGCTGAAACCGACCACAGGCTGTGATGAGGTGTCTTCGAAACATTCGTCATTGCATCAACATTGCAGCTCCACTGAGAGCCTCAAGGGTGTGTGTGGGTGCCTGTTGGACTTCCTATCAACTATGCCTCATACGTAGTAGTCCATTGGGTTGAGATCTGGGGAACTAGGAAGCCACATGTGTGGAGTAACGTGGTCGTGGACGTTTTTGGCCATCCATTCTTGCGTAGTATGGGCTGTGTGGGATGGTGCAGAGACTTGCTGGGAAACGTACGGCCTCTCACGTGCTACAGCAGCAATCCAGGGCTTCACAACCATGTTCAATACCTCAGTGTAAGCAACAGCGTTAATTCTGGCACCTTGGAGAAAAAAATGTGAAGGCATCACATCTTCTTCACTGCTCATGACACCCAGGACCATCACTGATGCTGGAAATATTGTGCGCATGCCAGTTGGAACATCCTCAAGGCCTTTGCACAGCCATCTATCATTTTTTCAGTTCAGCTTCTGGTCCTGGATGAAGTTTTTTTCATCGAAGAAAAACTACAACATTCCACATGTCTGACAGAGGCCTCGTCAACCTCCAGCTCCTTGGCGATGGCTCTTATAGACTTGCTAAGGTGTTCATCAATGATACCTTGGACGTGACTAATGAATTCTGGTGTCCTAAGAGTGTCGAAACGCTGACAATGTCGTTTCCTTTGTGAAACAGTGTCCACATCAACCTTGGCAGCCTCAAGTTCTTTCCAAACTTTGAACACGAATGATCAGGCAACCTTCAACAATGTTGCGATCTCTGAATCAGAGTGTCCTGCAGCCAAGGACACAATAACTGCATGCCTCTTCATTTGCTGAGTTAACTGAAGTTCTGCCATGGTTACCTGCAGCAAAAAAGTATTTGCAGCTATTATGCACCTAGAGAATGGGGGTCACGAAATGTTTGTTCACAAATACCTGCCGCACCCTGTACACATGAACGAAAATTTTAAGCTCTAGCTTTCCCATCTTAAATGCATCATATTTAGGGTCCTCTATTTGCTTCTTTCTTAGCACGCTGCGCCATCTAGTGGTGCTGCCAAGAAGCCTGCAAGTGGCCTCTAAGACGAGATGCGTGATGCACCAGTGTGTGTGGTGAATGCTAATTGTTCTCACTGGCGACGTACCCAGTGGCATGTGCTCTGTTCATTCAAGAAGTTCATTGAGAGAGCAAATGATAAAGGAAAGGTAGGGAGGTTAACCAGGACTGAGCCCGGTTGGCTACCCTACACTGGGGAAAGGGAAAAGGGGACAGAAAGATTAAAAGAAAAAGAGAAAGTCTACTGGGTATATTGTTCGGTCACTCAGTTCGGATCACAGACGCTGACTCAATCCAGTTGCCTTCAAATATCGCAGCAGAGCTTTTGTGGCCTTTTGTAAAAGTTCATTGAAGTGTGACAAATACTTATTGCACTCATGGCGCAGCTCACTAAAGCGTTGCCATGAAAGACATTCATCAAAGAGCGGCACGCACCTATAGCATCTACACAATGACCCAAGTTGGGTATCAAATAGCTTCTTTGAAGAACGGTACATACCCAGTGACGTATAAGTAGTTCTGCATACCCAGTGACATATGTCAGCGTGAAAGAGGCTCGTGGAAGAGTGCCACATAGGTACCCAGTGCCACATACCTCTTGTTCAAAGCTGGTCTGCAGGTTGGTTTGAAGCTTTTCCCTTGGCATAGCTCAATGTACTACCCATTCCACCATGGACTACCAAGTTACCCAGGTTGTCAGGAAAATGGTTGAAGACACAGACGGACGGACGGACGGTCAGTAAGCCCCCCAGAAAGTGCGTGAAGTACCTCAACAATTTATTACAACCCATGTGTGTTGTAGCACACACATCAGTGGTATAATGCTCTGGTTATGTTATTTTCCAATACTTTCACTAGGTTCGGGGATTTTCAGAGACTGATGCAACATAAGGAGCTCCATTGCCACGCTTGTGGGGATTTTGGAGATCCTGCGCTGTGTTTTATATTTACATGCTCAGTTTTGCAATCGTCATAGTGCAGTTAAACTGCTCATGACATTAATTTACTGTGAACTCGTTTGGCTAGTGTCTTTCATACAGTAACAAGCTTTGTATTTTGCTTTTGAAGCGGGGTAAGCATTGAAAGCAGAGCATACTGAAGCCTCTGCTTTTGTTTTCCAAATGCAGTACAGCCACGACGCGTGACATCTGTGACGTTGTTGGGGACAATGTACGTGCACTGGCAGAATTGTGGCATGACCTTGGAATTGACCAGGAGGCAATGCGAAGTCGCCTTGGAAGAACTAAGAGGCACGTTGTGAAACTTTTCATGGCTATGAGAGAAGATCAGCAGGAGATGAAGGAGAGAATACTAGCACGCATCAGCTCTTACACTAGTGAAGTGGAGCGTCTGGCCTCGGAGCTTGGCATGCCTGTCACCTTGGTGAGTCTCAAATGCGTTGTACATTTGGAATGATCAGCTTTAAAGCATCCCCCCTCACCTCTTCTACTGAATCTTGTATATATATTTTTTTTCTGTACATAATGGGATCACGGTAAAGCGACTTCAATTAATTGATTGATTTTTACGAGTTTCACCAAGTCTATTGTAACTATTGTTATTGAATACAAGGTCTGTGGTGTCAGAAATACAGATGTTTTCTTTGCTGTTTTTCTTGTTTTTTTCTGTAAGCAGTTTTAGGGGCCAACTGCAAACTAACTTCACTTTGCATCAAAGCATATGCTACTCATTTGTAACCAATTTATCCAATCTTGTCAAAACTACAGTGCTTTTTAAATGTCTGCTTTTCTGTGGCCCCAAAAGCCCTTTGTCTAGGAATATGCACTGATGAGCATTCAGATGCATCTGCTGAAGTCTGCATTCACTGTGCTGGTTAAGATAACTTTTCTTTTGCCCTTGATTTACTATGTATTTTTATTTGAACCGAATGTCCTAAGCCTAATTTCAGGCTTGCATTGCCACTGAGCATTCATCAATAATTGTGTAGCATGTTCTTAATGGTATGGTATGGTTCTTAATGGTAAGAAAGAGGGCCCTCTTTCTTTACGTCTGTCCTTGAGTGCGTGCTATTGCATTAAAAGAAAAAAAAGCCTTGGTTAAAGTCCATCAGAAAACAATGCTTACTATGGCATATTCCCACTCTCTTGTGCTATTTGTAATGTGCAAACTGCTAGTATTTTCATAATTAAAACACTATTTTTGTGCATGCCCCTCCTGCTATAACCCCTGCAGGTGTCAATTATGGTCGGCTGTCTGTAAATGAGCACAGTTTACCCGACTTTATTCTGAGACACTTGACCCTCCTCCCCCCATTATATATATAAAAGACTGTGGTAGCATGTTGCTTTGTGCATTTCCTGATGATTCATTGTAATTAGACAGTAATTAAATATTGCCTTATTGCGCTGTCAGCAATGCTTCACTTTGCATACAAGTTCAATCACAGGCTTGAAGCACATGCACTTCTTAATTGACTGCCTGCATTGCGAGAAAGCAGAAATTCTGAATAGAGCATGAAGGCAATAATTCTATACGGGATTGGCAGCGTGTGACATATGTTCGGAAGGACAAGTCATTGCCAATGACTAACGTAAAATGTTTGAAACCTCTACATGAGACAATAGTGCTCTTAAGCAGAAGTTGGCATAACCTGCTAGCAAGCTGTGCCCAAAGTGCATTTGCAGCTGGACCTCTGTCATTTTTCTGTGAACCAGCTGATCCTGATGTCTTCTTTGGTCCTCTTCCCAACACAGCCCGAAGGCCGTACAGTAGTGCAGCAAGAAGACGAGATGCGAGCACTTGCGCAGAAGCTGCGAGAAATAAGGTCTTCCCGCAAGCGAGAGCTTCGCATGTTGAGAAGCGAGGAGGCAGACCTCTGCCACAGGTTGCAAGAGCCTGCATTTGCTTTTGGCAATGGTGGTGCAATACCGTCGCAGGAGGAGCTGCATGAGCTGCGGGAACATCTCCACACTCTCGAACAGGAAAAGGTGTGCATCTAGTCCTTGTTTCTCCTTGTTCATGCATTTCCGTCCATTCAATTTATCAAATATTCCCCTTGGTCATGAATCATGTAGTGTTGATAAATGAATCAAAGGTTCCATAATTTGATTTTAAGGTGGTGGAGATTCCATTGAAAAAAAGTTAATGTGGTAGAGGAATACTTTTTTGCTAGTGAGTCTCCATAATTAGTCATTCTAGGTCGAGGTACTCTGCAGACATTCACGTCATGTCTTTTCATTAGAAGAATTGAATGGTGGACTTGAAGCACCTGAGTGAGTTATCGGCTGCAAGATATGAGAAGAGAGAAACAATTGTTTTGTCATTGGCAACAGACCGCGGCATAACGAACATTGTGTCATGTGCGGCAGTGCTTTTGTCAAAGTCTGTATCAATAGTCGGCACGTACTGGACTGAGTTTAGGACTGAGTGAAGCCGAGGGTTCATGTCACCTGCAGCTTCAAGTCCTAGGTGTCTGAAGGAATGAAATGCATAGCTGTAAATTGCAGGATGAAAAAAAAAAAAAAAGTATGTAGATATTGCATCTGGCTACAATTTTTTTTTTTCTATTAGCTACAAAGTGGCAGTTCATTTCCCTAATTTTAGTAAGGAAGTGTTTATGTTATTCTTGTGGTGAAATTCTGTGCATATTTCATTCGGCTGGTAGAATATATCCAAAATTTTAGCACCAAGAAATATTCTGTGATCTGGTGGGGTGCTCGCAGCACAGGTTTCATCATTACTTTGTGACGTTGCAAAAGGAGGTCCCAGAGCACACAGCTGCGTGGGGACCTCCTGTCAGGTAGTAGTATAAAAAGTTAAGTGAAATAAAACAGCAGCTCAGTGGCAAGAAAAACAATAAATTTCGAATTATCACGGGAAGTAACAGCAGAAACACACCAGAAAATAAAATATAAAGCAGATCATCAAATGCATGGTGAAGTGCAGATTATTAGATGTTGATAACAAAATATAGATTTTTTTTTTTTTTTCAGCTGGGTTAATGAACACATGCTTTATATGTGATTGTAGATTATTCCAAATTGACAGCAGTTATAATTAGTCTGTATACATACCAATCATAATAATTGGTGTATCTTTGGCAACCATAAATTTTTCTTACAAGAAAATCTAATTTGGTTTTTGTTTACCGTAGGAGTTTTCCCTTTGATGTCAGATGGAATTAGATCAGTTACAGTTCTGAAGAAAGAAAACCACAAGATTAAACTTTACCAATTTTTGTATTGATAGTAAGTTGTGGGTGCAAAGGTGTGACACATTGCCATGGTAAGCAGTGTAGGCAAGTATTAGAGTAGCTTGATTATGAATGTATTGTGGTGTCATTAGGTGGGTTGGATAAGTGTTTCCCCATGTTGAGATGCAATAAATGAAATGACTGTGAATGAAAGCAAAGCATAATTTCGTCAAAGTTGACTCGGTGAAATAATGCCGAGATTTGAGCAATATTCTTATGCCATAAATGGACTTCTGTCTTAGGAAAGCAGTGTGGGCTTCCTGCTTCAAGTTGGAATGTAATGTTACAATGAGAAATGAACATTGGGTTACTGCACGAATGGAATGATTGCTTAAGTTAAAGGGCTATTCATCAGGCCCTGTCAGGAATTTTGGTTCTACACTGCAAGTTAAGTGTACAAGTGATCTAGCTGCTAAAAGGTTTCAAATTAGCTCGTTATTGTGGGAGAAATTTGAATTTTGCATTGCATTGCTCCCAGGAGGGTGAGCTTCACTGCCAATGTTCTCTTCCTTTGCCCTAAATGGTGTCCTGACATTCCTTCCTTGCCTTCTCCCATCCCATGGCCAATAAAACAAAGCAGTATGTCACTTAAATTGAGGTGAATTCACAAGCAGCCTCAAAAGAAAGCATCCTTAATACTGCAAAATATTGTGCAATAAGTTATCTACTTGGTAGCCAAGGAACTTTGTGGAGCAATGCTTCCTGAAGCATAGCTTCTTGGGTATTGTGGCTGCAACAGTGGCTGAGCACTTAGAACTACCTTATGAATTTTTTTGTAGACTGTACAGCTCCTATAGATATTTAAAATTTCGCTATCAAATTATTGAATTGTATAGAAATTTCATAGGCTCTTCTATCCACATTCAATTATTGGGTACTTGCACACACCTAATTATTTGTTGGCATGGCGGCATTCGGCCTCGCATGAGCAACCTCCGTTTCCTGCAGCAGATTTCTCGTAATGCGTACACTTTTTCTCTTCCCAGATAATTGGCTAAGTTGCAGAAACGCTGCAGCAAGCATGCTGCAGTTTTTTTGTTGCCAGTCTGCTCTGGCAGACATCCAGCTCTTCCATCCCTGACCCGTGGCCCTGTTTGTTCCAGGTTCTGCGAACTTGCAAATTTGCGGCTCTTCAAAGGGAGGTAGTTGCGCAGCTACAAATGATTGGCGCTGAGCCGGAAACACAGTTCGAGAGACAAATTGTGGACAGCCCCGATGAAGTCATCTTGTCCTTGCAAAACCTTGAAAGTGCTGCCACCTATCTTCACAAGGCAAGTTATTTTTTACCAGCTTACATGCACAGATTTAGGGGCTCTCTCTCCCTTTGCTGTCCTTACTTTCTTACTGAAATTAAGGTTGAACTTTCATTTTCAATGATTTGTGTGCCATACCAAATGATGCTAGTGACAATGGTGGCATTTCAGCGTCTACGTCAATGACAAAGGTGGAAAAAATAACAAAAATAGCCCCTGGTGTTCGTTTCTTTTTGTAGAGCAGTGGATATATAAGAATGTTGATTACATCAAATAACTGCATACATGAAGCTGGGGACAAGTAGTAAAAGCTCTCAGAAATGGAAGCCTGACAAAGCCATGTGCCTCCATACATTGAATGCAATGCAACAGAAACATAACAGTGCATCTTCTTACAGTGAAATAAAAAAGTTATGACAGGAAGACACTAGCAGTGCAAAAAAAAAACTTCCCTCGTGTGACATGCGTGTTCATGCAATAAATAATTTAACAGTACAACCAAGCAGAGTAAACATTATGCTAACAAGATACCAAATTGTGGTATTTGTGATAATTGTGATACGATTGGGGCAAATCGAATTCAACATTAACAAATTTACACTTAGAGTATCCCGCACTAACGACAATCTGCCTGTGTATTACCTGAATAGTGTTGCTTTCGAAACAACTTCATATAAGCACTTAGACGTGCATATAACATCTAAATTAACATGGAATCCTCATGTTGAATATATAACTAACCGAGCCAACCACTTGCTGGCATACTTATGCCGTAACTATTCTTGTGTTCCACCTCCTTTAAAATTACTACTGTATAAAATCCTGTTACGGCCACAATTAGAATATGCTGCAGCTATAAGGGATCCCTTTCACGAAAACCTAATACATTTCCTTGAACTCATCCAAAACAATGCAACTCATTTGTGCAAGTCCAGAGGAAAGCTAGATAGAATGGTAGAGAGGAAGTAGAGAGAAGGCAGAGAATGGGGGGGAGGGTAGAACCGATGCAGTCGCGAAACAAGTGAATAATACTTTGCTCGCAGTTCTCATACAATGTGGAGGGGAGGGGGGAGGTGACGTGGGAAGGCAAGGAAACACTACTTCTGTGGACACGACAGCAGTTGCGCACAAATGGGATAAATTCAAGTTGAAGGTACGGTACGTTTCTGATATTTATGGAAAAATAAACACCACGCAGATTTGTCAAGCTGACAACTTACGCAGGGCCACATTAAAGGGTACTGTAGGGTCTAGACGACACTACGGAATCGGTCACATGTCAGATCAGCACTTATGTGCCTGCCACGGTAGCATTGCGACTATGGCATTGTTCGAAGTCGCGGGTTTAATCTCTGCCTCTGCAGCCGCATTTCGACGGGGTCGAAATAAAGAACGCTTGTGCGCTTAGATTTAGGGACACGTTAAAGAACGCCACGGTGTCAAAATTAATCCAGAGGCCGCCACTACGGCGTGACTCATAATCCGATTGCGATTTTGGCATGTACAGCTCCATAATTCAATTAAAGTTTAATGCTTGTGCCACGATGCAATGCGCTGTGTGAGACAATGAATATGCTTAACCCTCCCGGAGGTTGTGAAGTATGGTGCACAACAATACCTCTCGCTGTTTGTTATGTGTACTTCTCGGACAACCAGCAGTGGTGCCTGTAAGGTAACATTTAACATCAACTTGCCACTTGCATGTTGAACTAAACATTGAACAAATTAAACATTTGCTGTCAACATCACCCTAATTATCGTCAAACAAAGCAAACAGCACAGAAAGTTTCGCTTACATCGATTCCCACAGTGCGTGGGATCTGCATATTTCTTTCCTACGTGAAATGCAGAGAAATGCCATGCATTTAAGAGCATGCTGCATTTAGTAATAAGTGCAGAACTACAATCAAGGTACAGTGCCCAAACTGTTTCAGCCTTGGAAGTCCCTTCGGCAGTGTTTCTAAACTGCATTTGTTGTCTAACTTTTCATAGTTCTGTTCTACATGTCATATAATTTGTAATGTTTCTTTGTAAATTATCTAAGTGTTATAGGAAAGTAAATGTTTGTATTTTCTGTTGTAGATATTTTACAAGGAACATAATGAAGTGTGTTGTAGATAATACATTATATTTGATGAACAGGCTGCATTGTAAACATGCCATTTTGCTGTTTCTGAGCAGGCCTCATAAGGGATAATCTTGTTGCCTGTGGTCAGAGTTTACATTTGTTTCCAGTGCTTTCGAGTTGCAGTAACCAGTCCTCTTATATGGGCCCCACTGTTTCTGTCTTTGCACATGTGTCCACAGTTGAAGGAGCTCGAGAAAGCCCGCCGTGAAGAAATTTCTGCCCTTATAGAGCAGGTTAACCTCTACTGGGAGCGACTCAACGTGCCCGAAGAGCAACAGTTCAGGCATGCCACTGGCCTCATCCCAGAAGCAATTGCCAAAGTAAGTTCCACTCGCACACACTGCATGCCCTCGGCCTGCAACTCTTTTTGTCATTCGATGTTCAACCTGCTGTGAGCGTGTTTTCACTTAGTCCCACCGTGGTCACTCGATGGCTATGGTGCTGAGCATAAGACTGCAGGTTCCGTTCACGCCTGTGGCGACCACATTCCAGTAGGCCTGCAATGCGCATATGCTCGTGTGCCGTGCTTTGGGTCCACGTTGAACTAGAGGTGGTCACAATTAATCTGGAACCCTCCGCTAGGCCATCCTTCATAGCCCCCTGTGCAACTTCGGGATGTTGAAACTCTGCAATTTTTCATATGCACCAGCATGTATATACTAGTTGTTGCATGCCAGCTGTTCTGCAGTATGTCAGTATGTCTGAAACCAGGGCCCTTGTATTCAAATCTGTAATTTATGGAACCTTCATTTGTTGTGGCTTCTGACATATGCAACAGCATTTTACCACTTGTCCTTTACTGGCTCGCTGATGGTCCTGAGTCCTCGCCTAGTGCTCAGTTACTATGAAGCCTCTGCTGAGGCATCACATAGTGCTGTGGTTGTTGCCTTTCGAGCTTTCATGATTGCTGTCCTAAAATGTACTGAAGCCGGCCACAAATGGAGGTTGTAAGGTAAGTGGTGGCTGAACATAGCTGTACAAGCAATTCATAAGACACACATACTCTGTCATTGACTTATAAGTTGGTGTGCACAGCACATGGTATTCTTTTTATTGGGGCTTTGCTCCATTTGTGTGCATTGCAGAGTCTAGATGATTAGCTTAACTTTTCTCTCGGATACTCTACACATAAGCTCGCACGTAAGTCTTCACACATTTAAATCACTTTTATTAAATCTCAATTTCAGCTTCCAACTTCTTTTTTAGACAAAATGACAGAGGTGCACTCAACTGCCATTTATAATAGTACTGTGAACTTTTCAATAAGACAATGGCATGTTGATTGTACACACTTGCACTGTAAATGTGTTTGTATATCTTATCTTGGTATTTTATTGAGCCTTTTATATACTCAGTGGTATGGATTTCTGGAATCCATACATGCAACATTGCATCGTGGATGGACAGCACCCTTGAGGAAGTCTTGGCAGGCTTGCTGTTGTGCAGTGCGTGTAATAATTTGCTGGATAGTTGTGGGAAATTTTACACTTACTTTGATTCAATTGGCTAATGCTGTCCCATTTAGCTTTCAGTGATTTCTTTATACATACTGCAACCAAATGTTTAGGGCATTAGTAGGAATGAGAAACAGTAGATAAGTGACACCAGCAAAAGGAAAACCAGACAAGCACAAGCAAATACAAATATAATACACTTGAAGTGAATTATATGCAAAACTACTTGTATATGGCAACTAAAAAGGTCTAATGGCAACGAATGAACAGTGCCAGATATTGAATTCCAGTGTCCTATTATTTGTGGAAAAAATAATCTATTTGAATCAGAAAAAAGGAATTATGTTCAAAGTGTGAAATTGAGTACAGCCATCTTTAGAAAGGGCTATGACTGTATCCGCAAAAGATGTAGTTAATGATAACACACAGCCATATTTGGAGATTGTGTGATAATGCGACAGGAGTAGTTGGAAGTTCAGTGACTGTAATGGCTGTTGAGGGGGACAAGCTGCGACCATAATTTTCAAATTAAATAAATTTTTTTGGTGCATACTTCAGTGCACATATTCTGCACTGTTTGTACGAGTAGCGAACCAAAGGCATATTTGAGAAATAAGCTTTTATATAAAAGTAGCTTAGTATTGCATGGGATCTTGGATGCTAAGTGCTGTACAAGTGGCCTGCTCTGTTATTTACACAGTGTTGGGAAAGCACGAAGTGCTGTCTGACATAGTGTATTATAATTAACTACAAGGAAAAGCGGTGCTGGTGGGCAATAGGGATTGCCAGGAAGTGTTGACTTTATATTGGATGCTTCATTGGAGATCGAGCACACCTTGATAATGCATTCCGGTAAACAGTTTCATTAATCACTGTGGTCAAGTCTCTCTTATATTGTTCAAAATGCACATTTTTCTGTATTATGACATAATAAATTACGATTTTTCATAATCAAACTTTAACAGCAATGGCAATACACTGAAAGTTAAAACTGAGGCTGAGCGTCGCTTTTAACTATGTGTTTTTGTTTCCATCGCTTATTTTTCCAGTATATGTGACTGAACTTGATTCAAGGATCCAGTACGGGTAAACCAAAACTTTTTACAGGGATTCCATTGTAAGAAAGCTTCATTACTGCAGACGTTGCACCGTTTTGGGCCGAGCCACTTTTGCAACGAGCCTAGCACACCCATAACTTGCATTCCCATTGCCGTTGTGAATAGTGCTTGTTAAGGAAAAAATTGCATAGGCAGTGGTACCAGATTTCCGTCTGTTGCAAGCAGCTTTATGGTGTCTGGCATATCCTGAATGTAAGAGGTGTTGCTGCTGCTGCTGATGTTTCTGTTGCTGAGCTTGTGCCGTGATCAATTCTGTTAATTTGCTCCTCTTGCTGCTCTTTTGCCTCTGTCCTGGCAGCTGAAACAGGAGCTGGCGAGGTTGAAGGACCTGAAAAGGCAGAGGTTGCGGGAGTTTGTGGAACGCACAAATGACGAGTTGCTTGCATGGCGTCGGAAGTGCTGCGTGCCACAGACGCTTGAACAGGACGACCCTGAAGGTTTGTGGCATCTTGAACTTCTGCATTGTGCAGTGTTGCTTACTGTTAAAGGGTACATGCAGTTAGCATTCTCCCGTCAATTCTCGTTGAGATACGAGATAAAAGCTCAAATGTCATTTTAGTCTATTTTCTGAAGTGAGTGGTAGGGGCTAGGCTGTTGCTGGAGAGAGGCACCACTTGCTGAGTGAACACGATCAGTCACTAACTCCTGCTAATTTACAGTTGTTAAATGAGGTTGTGTAACCTTTATTCAGTCTAAAAGTTACGCTTCTAATTTAGATAAAGCAATTTATTGTTTTGGACAATTTCTCGGTGTTTCATCACTGTTGTGGTATGCTAGATACTCTTGTCTCCAGTTGTTTCTTTGTTTTAGTTGTCAATGGCATTACATACATTAACTAGCGTAGATAACACTTCTTTTTGTTCATCATCACATTCACTCCTTAAAATTTTTTTTTTATTAAAGAATGAGAAAATATTACTCGATGGATTCTATATCACAAGCATGTCTTTCTTTTTTTTTGAATACTTATTCGATTCATTAGGGAATCTTGCTATTTAAATACTTAGGTGCCCCCTTCAATAGCAAGACTGTACTGTTGTGTATGAGTACCTCTGTACAGATGTCTTTTGAATTTCAAAGCTCCCTTTTAAAGAAACAGTAAAGAGGTATGCTACATCTGTTCATATGAGTAAAGTGTAACTATTTGCATTTCTTAGACAAATTCTTTTTCTATCAGTGTGAGAACCGAAGCTTGTGCTTTGCACTTCATGTTTTGCACCCCTATGGCAGTTTGTGCTATGACCTATGACCCCTATGACGTTTGTGCTTGTCACTAATGTCCTCAAGCAGAAAAATTGTTTGGTAATTATAGGAGTGAGTCCTTGCATACTCTGAAATGCAAGATATATTTATTAGGACTCGCAGTGCCAGTGTGGCATTGGTCGGGGACCTCACAGACCTACTTCAATGGATCAAAAAGAACATATAACAGCAAAATAGTGCATTTCAAGGTTTTAAGGATCCTAACACTTTATGGCTTACTGTGCAATTCACTTAGGATAATTTATGACTTAGTACTTTTACACACAATCTAGAGGACAAAAACGTGAAGACATGGACAGAACTGCAAATTGAATTCGTCAGTGCGCTGAATTAAGTTTATATCTGGACATGACATGCTGTACATTCGAGTAAGCTTGCCTAATCGGATGTGCATCATCTTGTGTCTGTATGTAAACTCCACCCAGCCCACTATTAAAAGTTTGAAAGAGGAACTTTTTTCTTGCTTTATTCTGGACAACCTTGAGTGTAATTTTTCATCTGTTTTGTCGCATCATGCCTAAACAAGGAAAAAAAAAAGCTTGTTTTAACTCCAGGGTTACAGCAGACTACTCCAGATTGCAGCAGCAGCATGCCTGGTAGTGCATAAATGGTGCATAGATACAAAGCTTCGCTGTCTTACTGCTTTTGTTTCCGTCTTTCCAGATGTCTCGGAAGAGCATCTAGAGCAAATGGAGCAAGAACTGAAGATGTACAAAGATCTCTACGCTGAGAATAAAACCATCTTCGCCAAAGTTGAGCGCCGTGAAGCTCTCTGGGCCAAATTCCTGGAGATGGAAAAAAAATCAAATGACCCTTCTCGCTTGAACAACAGAGGCGGGCAGCTCCTGCTCGAAACAAAGGAACGCAGCAGACTACAAGCAGAACTGCCCAGAGTATGTCTGCACTATAGGGCTTGCTGAAAGCCTTGTGCTAACAGCCCAACCAGACCCTTGACTGGTTAACATCCCTGTCTTCCTATATTCCTCTCTCTCTCTCTCTTGTGCTAACAGAGCCAGAGTTCTGTCCGCAGCTCTTGAGCAATGTGCCGAGGGGTACAGAAAGCCTTCTGGCCTTCTGTGGATTCACACTTGCTTCAAACAAAATTCCAGATAATTCAAACAAATCTCTAAGCTTTGACAGGGTTTGCTACATTTTCAAACCAAGCCGCTTCAAAATGCATTGAAGTGAACTCCTAAACTGAATACTTCAAACATTCTCGCATCCCAGTGAGGCAGAGAGAGATGCAATCAAGAATGCTGCTCGATTGACGCTGACGTACGGTAGAAACAGTCTAGTAGACTTTTGTGAGATTGTAGGAATAACACCTACTAGCCAGGAAACATGTTACGTGAACAAGCTAACATTGCACTAACTAAGCTTCAGCAGCAGTTTTGTGAGCTCTACTCATTATTTTATCTTCGACTTGGGTAGTCGCTATTCATAAATGCTCATATTTTAAGTTTCACATTCTTCAAACTGGCAACTGTGCATTCTATACCGACGGCCAAGCTGACATAGAACAAGAGTAGTTGCATAGTGGAACATGCTATAGTATGTTGCTCAGGGAGCCAGACTTCGTTATCTAAATAGCTATAATTCGAGCTTGCCGATGAGTCCTTAGTAGGCAAATAAATTGCTTGTTTTCTTCTAATGCTCAGTTATTGCTTTTAATAAACGTTCGATAACGGGCAGTGTAATGACAAACTTGATAACTTTGTGAATATACGAGAACGTAAACGTTGGTGGTGAGAACAAAAGTTAATTATTCAAAAACTATTCGAAATTGGATTTGCTTCTCGTACAACTTGTGTTTGATTTGGTCTCAAAATTAACTTTTCGCACACCCCTGCCTCCAGGTTATCATAGGTCTACCGATTCTTTTCAATTCTTTAGATATAAAGCTTTGCAATCTGATTTATGCCTTGTTCCAGAAAAATTTCAGTGAAATCTGTTACTTTTGAGAGCGGTTTGCGCCTTTTCCACTTTCAAGTTTAGTTTAAGCTGCAACATTGCTCCAAGAACATTCCGATGCTGCAGTGCATGTGTTGCCTGTTTGTTGCGCATCATTCTTGTGTGTTGAGCTTGCGATATGTTTTCCCCTCAGCTGGAGCAGGAAATTCGCTCCTACATTAAAAACTACCGTGGCAGCAAGCAGGAGGTCTTCAACAAGTGGGGAGACAAGTTCTTGGGCCATATCGCTGCGCAGAATGAAGCCTACAGCTTGCAAAAGGAGCAAGAGCGACTGGAAAGGGTGAGATCAACCATGGCCTTTTGCTTTAACAATTTTTCTTCACAGCATCATCTGGCACAATGTTAGTTTCATTCCGATGGCTAGGGGGGATTTGCGACAATTTGGCAGCTTCTGTGTGTCTTGCTTTGAGTGGGTTAAGAACTCCGTGTTGTTGAAATTATACAAGAGCATCCATTTGTGAAGTCTCTTATAGCTGGCCAGTTGGTTGAGATTTGCATCTAATGTTGGCTGGCCAGATAGATAATGCAGATCTAGATACAATTTGGACTATGCTACTAGTCCACACTTCGCCCCTCTCTTATTTTGCCTCTCCCCCGCCCTTGTTCTGCTTACAATGGTAAAGGACATCATTATCTTGGCAGAAATACTTCATGTAAACTATGTCCGTCGCAACCTGTACAGGTGCCTCGGTCATTGTATGCTTTAAGCAGTAATGGTATGCTACTTTCCGCTTGTCACTTTCTTGCTTTAAATCAAATCCAAACCCTCTAAAACACTGGCAAAAAAGAATGGTAGCATTTCTTTCTAGGGTTTTTTTTTTCTAGAGTTAAAGCATTAGAGTGTCTTAAATGATTTGATTATTATGGTGTAATGTGACATGAAATGAAGTGACGGCCAGGGCAGAAAAGAACATCACTTGCACCTCTGCTGAAAAGACTGGCCTGCATTCTCACAAAGTTTCATGCAACCATGTTTAGAAAATTTCAGCCCCATATTTCTTTTTTTATGTTGCACTGTACTTAATGTCCAAACATTTGTGTACCAAATGTCTTAATTCCGGCCAAATTTTGAATTCTACACTTTCTACTCATCTATGTTCTCAGTTATCGTTTGATTTAAGATTTTCTGCTTTGGACAATCAAGCTAAGAGATGGTGATTTTTCAGCTTATGTACAATTAGTTGTCCATAAAAATGCAATATATGCTGTTCTGCAACACTTTCTTATGTCTGGTATGAAGCCAGAACCTGGAACAGGATGCCCTATTTTTCCCATTCCCATCAGATAGTGAGAAACAAATTATATTCGAAATAGAATACACTCTATATTGTAAACTCATCCATTTAGCTTTATCAATGAAGATGGATGTCAGAGGCACTTCTCAGCAAATCCACACAACGGAACTAATCCATGTTTTTCGTGCCGCAGGGCGTGTGATGTAGCTACATGTCACAGATCGCTTTCACCTGTGAGAAGCATGTGGTAGTTCCTAGAACTTCGAAAATATTGATCAGTACTAGAGCATACTAGGCTATGGTCTAATCGGTAGACTCCTTTAAGGGTTTTGCGCTACACACAGAGTAGTCTTCGTAACCCTGCTGTTGTAAGCATTGTTGAGGCGAAAGATGAAACCATGCAAAAGAGTCAAACCAACAAATGTCTGGAACATTGCCCAAATCGCAAAGCAGTTACAGCTCGTGCAACTACAAATTAGTTTTACTTTACATACAGGAAAGCCGTCGTAAGGCAGCTAGACCACCCTCTCGAGGCTGCCTAAAGGAAGGCTGTCCTGTTACGCCATCCCGCACCACATCTACCAAGATGTCCAGGCTGGTTGCGAGCAGCAGCAGTTGCAGCAGCTTGGTCACTCCTGGGCGAGCCACTCTGACCAAACAGTTTCCAACCAGACAAACACCGCGTCGCGCTGGTGGTGCCAGTACTTCTGCCCGGAACATTGCCATCCGGCGTCGATCCCTAAAGCGGTCGGCACAGGTACGTATTGCAGTTGTTGCCATTTGTGTAGTAGTGAAACTAAATTTCTGCCGCTACTGATGCAAAATAGAGCGTTTACACCTTGCTGAAATTAAAGTCCTTAATTCTGTCATTTATCGTTTCCATCCCATTCAGGGCAAAAACAATTTTGGAAAGACATAAATGTAGGCAAATCTTGATTTCACCAACTATGATGTGTAACAAACAATTCTCTTTTTTTAATTTCTTGATATTAGTTGCATTCAGAACTACAATTAGCTCTGCAGAAGTCCATGCACACAACATCATCATCATCAGCCTGGTTACGCCCACTGCAGGGCAAAGGCCTCTCCCATACTTCTCCAACAATCCCGGTCATGTACTAATTGCGGCCATGTCGTTCCTGCGAACTTCTTAATCTCATCCGCCCACCTAACTTTCTGCCGCCCCCTGCTACGCTTCCCTTCCCTTGGAATCCAGTCGGTAACCCTTATTGACCATCGGTTATCTTCCCTCCTCATTACATGTCCTGCCCATGCCCATTTCTTTTTCTTGATTTCAACTAAGATGTCATCAACTCGTGTTTGTTCCCTCACCCAATCTACCCTTTTCTTATCCCTTAACGTTACACCCATCATTCTTCTTTCCATAGCTCGTTGCGTCGTCCTTAATTTAAGTAGAACCCTTTTCGTAAGCCTCCAAGTTTCTGCCCCGTAGGTGAGTACTGGTAAGACACAGCTATTGTACACTTTTCTCTTGAGGGATAATGGCAACCTGCTGTTCATGATCTGAGAATGCCTGCCAAAAGCACCCCAGCCCATTCTTATTCTTCTGATTATTTCCGTCTCATGATCCGGATCCGCCGTCACTACCTGCCCTAAGTAGATGTATTCCCTTACCACTTCCAGTGCCCCGCTACCTATTGTAAGTTGCTGTTCTCTTCCGAGACTGTTAAACATTACTTTAGTTTTCTGCAGATTAATCTTTAGACCCACTCTTCTGCTTTGCCTCTCCAGGTCAGTGAGCATGCATTGCAATTGTTCCCCTGAGTTACTAAGCAAGGCAATATCATCAGCGAATCGCAAGTTACTAAGGTATTCTCCATTAACTTTTATCCCCAATTCTTCCCAATCCAGGTCTCTGAATACCTCCTGTAAACACGCTGTGAAGAGCATTGGAGAGATCGTATCTCCCTGCCTGACACCTTTCTTTATTGGGATTTTGTTGCTTTCTTTATGGAGGACTACGGTCGCTGTGAAGCCGCTATAGATATCTTTCATTTTTACATACGGCTCGTCTACACCCTGATTCCATAATGCCTCCATGACTGCTGAGGTTTCGACTAAATGAAACGCCTTCTCATAATCAATGAAAGCTATATATAAGGGTTGGTTATATTCCGCACATTTCTCTATCACCTGATTGATAGTGTGAATATGGTCTATTGTTGAGTAGCCTTTACGGAATCCTGCCTGGTCTTTTGCTTGACAGAAGTCTAAGGTGTTCCTGATTCTATTTGCGATTAACTTAGTAAATAGTTTGTAGGCAACTGACAGTAAGCTGATCGGTCTATAATTTTTCAAGTCTTTGGCGTCCCCTTTCTTATGGATTAGGATTATGTTAGCGTTCTTCCAAGATTCCGGTACGCTCGAGGTCATGAGGCATTGTGTATACAGGGTATACGCAATGCCTCATGATGAAAGAGGCCAGAAAGGCAACATGGCAGCATGAACACTACTTTAGTTGTCGCCCTCTCTTTCTACCCCAATCTACTAATGGACAGTCACATGTGTACTCGCAATCTTGGTGACCAGCTCAACACCCGCCGTGATTGCTTAGTGGCTGTGGTGTTCGGCTGCTATGCATGAGGTCGCGGGATTGAATGCCAGCCATGGTGGCCGCATTTTGATGGGGGCAAAACGCGAAAACACCTGTGTACGCAGATTCAGGTGCACATTAAAGAATCCCAGGTGGTCCAAATTATTCCGGAGTCCCCCACTACGGCATGCCTCATAATCGGATTGTAGTTTTACCACGTAAAACCCCATAATTAAATTTTTAACTAGCTCAACATTGAGCTAAATATTTGAGTTTTGAGCGCACAAATGCTACATCCGAAGGTAACAAATAAAATTTTCAGCCTTCTTTGGCATCTTCATATACTGTATGTATAATTATTTTCTTTCATATTTAAAGGACAACTCCGGTGATTTTTCGAGGTCAGCAGATCTGAAGGAAGCATGCAGCACGCAATCAGCAAATTTCAGTAATTTTCTTGAAAACATCAGTCTTGAGAGTTCTCTTTTCCCTCGAACCACTTGCCTTGCCTGCTCCTCAGCTACTGGCCACATTTGTTATGGTGTAAAAGGTGGTATATGCAGAGCATGCTGGGAATGAATGGCAAACAACACAGCCGAGTGAGCAAGTCATTGGTGTAGCCCGGGGGAGGTGGGGTGGGGCTATGGGGGGGTTGAACCTCCCCCCTCTCAGTTCTCTGACCAACACCTCCCCCCCCCTACCTTCCATCCTTTGCCACAGAACAAAGTTTCAGGAGGTGGGCTCCGAAAGAGCAACATGGATAAAAGGGAAAACATGAATGTGAAAGCAAGGTGAGGGATAGTGGCAGTCCGAAGGGTGGGGCGAGGTGTCTGGAGGTGATCCCCTCTCCCATGCACGGAATATTGCGGCCCCACTCATGGCGCCCCTCTACCTGATTCTGGATCGTGTTAACCATAACTGGTGAGGGGGCATCAGTGCTAAAAAGTCTAGATACAGATAAAGATGGGACGAGCGCTAGCATAAAACTTGGGGCATTGTTGCACCCCACCAGGCCTTCGTGTCGTCGAAGAGCTTCTCATTTCTGGTACCTGACTGAATCGTTGATCACTGTGCGCAGAAGAAAAGCATTCCGAAAATAATGCGACTTCCTCGTCTAGGATACGCAGCATAAGCACCCCGCCTGTAAAGAAATTATGAGACTTTCATCGCACAAACCACATGTATGAAAACTACCGAAAACCAAACTACATACGCACAGAAAGTTAAGACACATTACATGACACACATACTAAGCTAGAAGAACTAAGGTTGTTGTAAGTCCAAGAAACAAACAGTTCAAAGTGGCTTGCGGTAGGGTGGACAGGAGACGAGAGGTTTCCGGAGGGAGGTTGCCAGTGTGAGGGGTGATAACGTAGAAGCCGCCTTGATGTCGGACAGTGAGGAAAACATGGCACTTGACCACCGGGGACGACCACTCGGCAGTCAACCTGCATCCGAGCTGCAGTGCACGTTGCAGGAATTGTCAGCCTGACCTGCAGACGACTTGCATGCGAGCCCCAGTACTCAGCGCATATGCGGCCATTAACCAGGTTACAAACGGTGCTCCTCTGAACAGCTGACTGAAGAGACGCCTTGCCCGCGATCCGCAATGCTCGCAGCAAGGGGTTGCACAGCAGGCTCGGCCATGCTCAGAGCTGCAGTACTCGTGCTGGCAAACGCCTTGGCCAAGGGCAATGGTCGGGCAGCAGTTCCACAAATGGCCGCTTTCCCTGGAGCCTTGATCGCCCGCATCCAGCACTTCGGCCTGCTGCATTTTCCGTCAGCTGTTTTCCGTCACCTAGTGTCTTGCCATACGTGGCCCAATCGTGGCATAACGCATTTTCGGAATAACACAGGGCCATCGCTGATTTAGTGAGATCACTCGCATGTGGTGTCCAATGGTGAAAGCACCTGTGTGCACTTCGCCGGCGTTGGCCTCATTTTCTTTCACTCGTCGCACTGCCTCTTCTTTTCTTCTTCTTTTTCTGTCCCTTGTCTCTGGCTTCCATTATGTTAATAAACTTAAGAAGCACTTGCCGTTAGGCTAGCTTATACGTGCTGTTGAAAATGAAAACAGGGCAAAAAATGGGACACAACAGAAAGACCTACAGAATGCTTATTTGCACACAGCAAAACATATCAAGGACAGGGGTGCTGGGCCAGGGAAGCTAAGAAACTACCACAACAAACAAGTGGGAGGGCAGGTAGATGAATGGCCTCGAAGTCCATGCAGAAACAGAAATGTAGGAAAGTCGGCAGCTGCCGTGCAGTTCATCAACCCAGTGAATGTTGAAGAGTGTGACAGTGACTAAAGGAAAATAATGTTAAGAAGAGGAGTGGGGAGTGATAGATACGAGGAGGGGGGGGGGGGACATGCATAAAAGGTGTCAAGAACAAAGTTCGTGGAATATTATGGACATAGGGAGAGCGCCTCATCACTGCCTTATCGCTCAACACCAGACGGCCGTGGCCAGTCGCCTAGCTGAGGCTTTCCTACCCTGTCATAACACTTGCTTCTAGCTGCGGATAGCCCATCCTAACTAAATGTCACAGAAAGTTTCAGAATAGATGGGTGTTAGGAGACACCTTATGTTACTGTGAACTAAAGATGCCGTAATTTTTGCAAAGGCTTCTAAACAGGAAGCAGCCCTGCGGACCCTGCTTCGGACTGTCTGCCTCGTCAATTCCTGAGTGTGATCAAATAACAATGTGCATCGCATGATGACTGCAGTACCATGATCACTAGTTACTTAACACCTCTCCAAACAGGTTGGACAGCAGGTTACCAGAAGTGAGTGAAACTTGCATCATATGATACTATCGAAGTCCTAGCATCAAGCTTCATTCCTGTATATTTAAACCTAGAATAATATTGCACGCCCACAACGCTGAAAACTTGAGCGAGTGATAGGCGACTTGCAAAATAGTGCCCGCCCTCTTCAGTACGTAGCCATGGCTGTAGCTCTCCATAGATGATCTGGCTGTAAAACAACGGTTATCTCCACTGTTACTTCGACCTCAACAAGTCTGACCTGTAAGCAGCACACGCAATGGTGTGTGTCTACATAATGCCAGTCTATCATCATTAAAAGCAGGATTCGGCCTAACAACCCTGGCTTGTTGGCATCGTATCGCTACTATGTACTTATTCCATAGGTTCTTTTACAGCTCACTTCATCATCCACTCTACATCAGTCCTCCTGCATGCATTTCACTCTGCATTGGTCATCCCCTTCAAGTCGCCCGGCCACGTGTGCACACTACCACTCTTGCCTCGTCATTCTTTCCACGCTCAGCCTCGGACTGGAACGGCCTCCGACACCACATGACATTGCCGCTATCATCTGCCTGTCCACGTTTTTGAACTGTATAATTAACATACAGTATTTAACAGCGAGCAAAGTTGTAGCTAAACATCTTTTCCTTGTGTATTTAATTTCTTTTATTTGCTACCCACCCCAATCCTGAGGGCCTTTAAGGTAATAAAGTGAAGTGCTCTGTCTTGTTTTTGTTTGACCTCACTTTTAGTGCTGTTCCGTTTTTCCAAGTCATATACCAGCTAGGTCATCAACACACTATATAAATGCATGAATTCCTAAACAAAATTTCAGTATTTAATATCATCATTTTGAAAATAGCATAGGGATGATAGCATAATTTCATGCAAAGTGGCTGCATGTCTTAGCAATGAAAACTTTTGTCAAAGTTAAGCAAAGTATTGTTTCAGCAATGCAAAAACGTGCATTGTCGTTGTTAAAGCATTCATGTCTGGGAGTGCTAGGAGATTTTCTTTGTGTGGTGTCCTATCTCTCTCTCTGTGTGTGCGTGTGTGTGTGTTGCACTGGCTAACGCTCGCAGGGGTTAGTTCTAGTAGTAATGCATAAATACCCCCAGAAAGTGGATGGGAAAACGGCGCCGTGGTAGCTCAATTGGGAGAGCATCGCTCCCCACCTGCGCCAAGTTGTTTATTTCATCCACTTTCATTTCCATTACGTTATCATTTCTTTAATCCAATTATTAAGTTCAATTAATTTCCCCTGTGTTCTTCGTGACCTTGTTTGTTGGCTTCTTATGATACGATTAATAAAAAACGGGCCCCTTGCTTAACCCCCTTTTTTCTCGTTCATTACATAACGAAGGCGTCGAATCCGGCAACATTGATGCCTTCAGGTAGCATTTGTGGGTTTATTGACCAGTTGCCTTCAAAAAAAAAGGAAAAAAATTGCTACTCATCATGCCTGCGGCAGAAAGATGTTCCACATCCGCCGCCAAGGTTTGTGAGTGGTGGCGGTGACCAATACTCCCAGGGTTCGTTCCAGAAGTAACACAAATACCCCACAAAGTGGATGGGAAAACGGCGCTGCAGTAGCTCATTTGGTAGAGCATCGCACACATAATGCGAAGACTTGGGATCGTTTCCCACCTGCGGCAAGTTGTTTTTTCATCCACTTGTACTTATTCATTGAATTAAAGAAATGATAAATTAGTGGAAATTAATTTCCCCTTTGTTGTTTTTGGTGTCTGTTTGTTGGCTTCTTATGATTGATGTGTGCATGTGCAAAAGAGTGCTAGGAGTGGTAGTCCCCCCTCCCCCTTCCCAAGATAAATTTCTGGCTACACCACTGGCCTGTGAAGCAGAAGAGAGGCTCAGCCTTTCTGTACAGATGTGGGAGCGGCCTGCTACATGCTGACCCGTGTTCCAAAGGACCAGAATAAAGATTTACCGTACCATACACCACTGGAGCTAGTGATCATGAGCTAGTCTTTGGATTGAGAAGTTGCTGTCATGAAAAGTTACATTCTGTGTGCACGGGCAAGAGATGGGCGGAAAGGGGTGTTGTGTTGTTGGTTCCATGAACTTCAGCCCTCGCCAACAGCACGCACACAGTTTGAGCTGACGTTGACAGCGTTCAGCCGAGCTTAAGCCTATCGCAGTCATAGAGTCCATGCGTCTTCTACTAGCGGACCTGAGCAAATGATCCGAGGTTAATTTAAGCCATTACGATGAAGAAGAATGCTTTCGTATTTCAGTTCTGCCCATACAGAGTTGAAATAAACTCTTGTTCATTTCGTACAGCGTACACACAAAAAGCTAGAAGCAACGACACTGTGCGCTATCATTGGTGCGCTGCTGTTCTCAAAGGCTGCCACTCGCGCTCACTGGCACTTCCCTAAATGAAATGCAATTACTGCATGGGCATATTTTTTTCTTTACGTATTAATGCAATAGCGCTAAGGGTAGTCTAGAGGGACTGTACTATACTTCCACAGTGTGGAAGTATAGTTAAAGTTCACTTGGTTGAAGGGAAGCGCATATAATTGCAATCCTGAAAGCCCACCTCTTTTTTCTTTTTTTTTTCATTCCTCTAGAAAAAAGCCGCCGCTAGTCGCCAACTACTGCAGACAGAACCGGGTCCTTCATCTGGCCAACATTGCCCGACTGTTGCCTTGGCGTCTGGCTCGAGCTCAATGGACAGCTTCACGGTGAGTGTCTGAAGCGTGAAAATTTTCACTGACCCAGAAAATTATGAATAATACTCTCGGTGGCCTTGTATAATGTACTTTTGTGGTCTGTTAATTTATATAAATATCAAACCTCTGTGCGTCGGTGTGCATAGAGTGCATGTGCCCGGATTCATTGCAGTGTGTTAGTCATGTGCATCTTAAGTTCTTTGAACATCTTAGAATCCACACTTTTAAGAACATTCATTTGCACTCGCCTTTTCATGTTAAAAATTTTGGACAAGCTTTGCAATGCCCACCACTGCGAATGATGTGTTACCAAAAATATGGTCTTATTCTCTTCTGGTCACTGTGTTTGAGAATTCCTGGATGCCTTTCCTAAAGCATTAGGTGCACCAGCAGCGTAAATTGAAATGCAGACAGAACAAATGATTGTCACACTTGTACGTATTATGTCAGAAAGTTATGTGCGAGCACTCCGTAGCCAGTTTCTGAGCATAGTGCAGTTTGTGAATGTACAGATGGAGGACAAAACTTTGCATTCTGGCATGTGCTTGCAAATGCTGCATTCTTGCTCTTTCTGACAAAGAAATTTCCTGATATTGCATATGAACAAACACAAGAGCAATAAAAATACTCATGTGCAAAATCGAGTCTTGACAACAGACACTTGCTTCGTCAGAGAGTGCAAGAATGTATTTTCGGCAAGCACTCCTAGGTCCTACAAATCTTTATTAACGATAGTGTGCTTCTGAGTCTGAATTGTTATAAGTGCAGCTGAAACTAGAAACGGGGCAAGGCATACAAGGCGTTTTTGATTTGTTCACTTTTTAATTTGTGCTAAGAGAACCATGTAAAACAGCGGTACCCTTTATCCTCTGCTCGTGTTTTGCTCCTGTTAATTGGTCATACGTTCTGCTGCAAAGCAGCAGCATAAATGATATGAAGTTCCGCCTCATTCTTTGTTCTCGTGATATTACTTTTGCTTGCCTTCCAGGCATTCCTGGCGAGTGCTTCCAACAAGCCAATCACAAGCACTGTCCTTGCTGAGACGCCGAAATCGACGCCGCAAGGACCTGCACAACAGCTCGACTGCACAGATCTTGCACCTTTAGAAGAGAAACAATGATTGACGTCATGATTTGACGGGCAGTTGTATCTAAAGTTTTTAATATGAATTATGTGAAAAAGCTGTAGATGCGTGTAAAATTTATGTGCATATTTGTGAACATGAGATGCATTTTTGTATATCTTGTGCAGGTCTAATTTTATGCTCTCTGTTTTTGTTATTATATTGTGGAATAACTTAAGTCATTTTGATAAGAGTATCATTGGCTTCTGTGCAATTTAAGAAAGCTAATATGACCAAAATGTTAATGTTCCATTGTACCCTAGGACAAGATTTGCAAAACTTCGAAGTGGATGCACAGAAGTGTTTCTTCTGGAAGTCTAGCAAGTCACATTCAACATCTTCAGGATATTTTAATGCAACATACTTTCATAAATTTTTATCCTAGGACCCATTATGCTTTGCCTTTTTATTTTTTCCACTGGCAGTATGTTTTTTTTAATGTACAGTATACTACTACACAAAATAAAACCAATAATGTTGTGATCAATATTATGCAGCCTGGAATATATTGCAGAATTCATGATTAACATTGTACTGACAACTACATGCAGTGTACTGCCAAGCACAAATTTTAGAGCATGGGATCTACAAAAAAAAAAAAAAAATTAATTGAAAAATTATGCAGTCAATCCATCCACCCTGCAATTCAAAGCTGGACTGCATACTTCCCTGTGCCTCAAATAATGCATCCCTTATTCCAGGCTGTGTTTTAAAAAAACATTGCTTTTGTGATTACCATGCAGTGCAAGCTTTTTCCATCCAGTGTACAACGGCAGGACACTACATAGTGATGGAAGTAACTCTCATGCTTTAACCAAGCCTTTTCTCCCAGTAAGAGTAACTGTTCTGGCATTGTAGAATGGTAATTTATTATTTTGCTCTAGTTAACTGTATTTAGTAAATTTACTCTATTTTTTTCATCAGTCTTCCTTTAATAGGCAAAAGTGTGCTCTTGATGTTTTAGTAATTTATGCTTGCCACTCGTATATGCTGACTATGCTAAGGAGCCTATCTATTTGATGTGACATCACATTTGCCTGATTCCTGTACATATTTGTATTTGTGCATTTCTCTCCCATGTACCATATTACCCTTGGATGCTGTCTTCTCCCAGTCAAAACCAAATTTGGAAAAATAGGTTTGGCAAACTTCTTTTTTCCCCTCTCTTCAGTTTAAGATGAATGCAACACTACCGGCTAAAACGCGGATAAGCTGTTCTTCAAAAGCAGACATGCTGAGATTTTCCACATCTGGTCTGCTTCATACAGATTAAAGTCGTCACTCAAAATTGCTGTCAGAGGACTTCTGTACGAAATGATTGATCTGAAAATAATAAAAAGAAAAATTCATTTTCATTGTTTATGCTGTTGTCTCTAGATGCATACATAGTAGCAACTTTAAACAGCCTGTAAAGCACTACAGAACAGTTGTATAAAAATTGAGAAAAAAAATAACATTCCGTGAGCTCGTGAACAGTTCAGTGGATCGGTAGTCTCAATGAGCAGCACTGTAGGTAATCGGAAAGTCTTGATAAGCACACCTATGCCCTATGGTAGAGTGCGAGCACATATGAAAGCTTCCTAAGGTAATGCCTTTCATCTTCATTTCACATATTGCTGTTTGCTTTTTTTATCATATAGTTAGAATAATAAGGGGAGATAAAAAAAAAACTCATAAATAGTTCAACTAGCTTGTATCCCTAGAAAAAAAAAAGGCCTCCATTTTCTTTTAATGTGTAAGCATTACAGGGCTACTTCACTTGGACATCGGTCTGTAATGCATGACGCGATGTGCTCCATAAGTATCCGTGGGATCCTATGGGGTATATATATATATATATATATATATATATATATACATACATATATATGAAATATGACAGGGGGTGCTGATGCAGAAGCAAAAAAAAATTCCTTTAATCAACTGACGTTTCTGACGAAGGCTGGGCCCGCGGCCGATATGTCAGATTATTAAAAACATGATTTTCTCTTCTGTGTCAACACCCCTTTTCGTACTTCCAGGATCCGGCGACATCTTGCCTTCGAATATATATATACACACATACACACGACCGCATGCATTCAGGTACTTCAGAGACGTGTGTGTGCTAGATGAGCGACTGGAAAGAATGCTTATGGACTATCTGATATCTCCCACTAGGAAATTTCCGCAGTAATTTTAGAGTGAAGCTCTTAATAGCTCGTTTCTGTGTCGAGCGTCGGCGGCTTAACCGGGAGAACGAGCGCGGCGAAGAATGAAAGTGAACACAGAGCGCAGCGGTAGATGACAAAGGCCACAGCAAAGGGAGGAGGAGGAAAGCGTAGGAGCAGAGGAGGGTGCAGTGGAACCGTGAGGCAGCAAGTGGAGGCAGCAAGTCGCGGGGCGCGGTAGTGGTGAACTTAGCGTTACAAGTTGGCGGTTGGACGTAATTACATTTATTCAATCGTGTTTTTACTGGTTGTAACAACGTGTCATTATTTCGCATTATTGGCGGCGCCTCCAGGACACCAAAACAGCAACGGGGACCTGAAAGCTAGAACCCAGACTGGTCCCTTGATTGGGGCTCGCTGTCCGCTGTCGCGGGCAGCCAATATTCTTTTTTTTTTTTTTTTTTTTTTTTTTTTTTTTGCGTACACTCTCTGGCACGCTTCGGCCTCCGCGGCCCCAACCCACGGGCCGCCGTGCTTCCTGCTTTGATCCCCCCCGCTGCCCCTTGGGTGCCCTGGAGATCCTGCGCCGCCTGCTTTATTATAACCTCAGGTGCTCCCCCGAGGCCTCCGTTGCCGGTTACACGTGCCCTCCAGGAGCAGTGCTTGTGAAAAAATCTGATCTATCGTCGCGACGAAAAAAAGCGACCCGCGACTTATACAACACCAATAAGAACCTTGCCCCTTCAGACACAGCGATCACCAAATGGGGCGTCCGTGCACAGTGTCTCACAGCGCGGGCGGCTAGCGGCGGAGCGTAAACAAACTCGACCGCACTCCGCAATGCCGGCATGACTACATAAAATAACGCGTACAACACGTTTTTTCTCTCACGCCCGCTCTTACTCGCGCCTGCGCACAAACGGCTGGCGATCCCACAAGTGAACGTCTTGTCATAAATACCACTATGTCTTTGAGTGTATGGGTCACCTCGATAGACGATCCGCGCTTATCAGTTGAAGCACGTGGTGCAAGGTTGCGTGGTGCCAGCTGGCCAACGAGTGGCTCACGTTCTGTCGGCAGCACGCACAGAATAAAAGTATGTTTCGGCCAAGCTTCGGCCCTGACTGATGTATATCTTTAGCCCTGCAGCAAGTAATGGGTAGAAATGCTCGCAACAGTGCTGCCAATGTTGTAGAAATTAAAGTCACAGATGGTTAAGTCCCTATGTATACAGCTACAATACAGCTGCTTTTAAATGACCCGCTGCCATACTTTCCCGTCATGCTCATGACTGTTTTCAGAATCGCAGCCGATCCAAGCCAAGCTTACCAACCGAGCCCGCACGTTTTGGAACTGGCGCGCTTTATTTCAGGCGCACTCCGGGAACATGTCATTTGCCTGAGTCTTTCTTTCTTCCGTGGTTTACTTTACAGTATAGCCTGACATAACTGTACTTGCAATGGAGGAGCTGAAGAGCATATCGCAAGTAAGATTGTGATCGGAATTGACTTGTTCTTCCGCGCTTGTCTTTCGTGTTTAGGATCCCCGCTCTCGCTTCTCTATCAGCCTCTTTTCCTTGCTGTCCTGTTTCATACCGTAGTGTTGCTCAGGTGTCCGCTTCATGGCGAGACAGCCTCGACACATGCGCTAACTTCTTGCATTCTTCCTTTTTTTTTTTGACTGCCAAACCAAACCGATACCTAAATTCTTATATGTTGGACTTACAGGCGTGTTTTGTTTCGTTGCCTCGGAAAACAAAACCAAACAAGCTTGTGCGATCTACGGAACAGGAAATTGGTCGCAGGTACACAATATTCCGGGAGACCTGGGCATTCTTGGAAAGTGAAGTGCTGGTAAGAGCGACAATCTGTTCAGTCTTGTCCGTACCTCTCTCTTTTATTTCAAGTTTAATAATTGTTGCTGTGGCTTTGAACGCCCAAATCAGCTGAAAGGCTGTTGTGCTGCCTTTCAATTGCACTTTAATGATAATTTTAGTGGAAGCTTCTAAAAGAAACAAGCCAGTTTTCATCAGGGCTGTTGAAAAAGAACTTGCGCAACGCAATGCTCATTCTCCACAGTTAGTCAAAACACTAACAACGTAGGATGTCCTAAGTGGGATGGCCTCTCCTTAATGCTATACCGTGCTACCTGAGACCCGAACACACACGAGTAGCAGGTTAAAGATACAACTTCACTGATACACTGCGGATTAACTTCACCAGCAAACCTATTTGCTGGCTGTCAGCTTCTTGTCATGTGTAATCAAATATAAGGCTTGAATGATCTCACAGCATAGTTTTATTAACGCTCTGTCTACATAGTAAAAAAAAGTGCGAATTATTGATTAGAAATAAAAAGATTGAAGCATAAATAGTGTGACCAGTGACATGGTATGGGTATCACATTTTGTATCTTGCTGTTTCTGTGTTTTTGTAAATGTTAGTATGTGCATGTGGGGACAAACTGTTGCACCCACTGGCGATGCAAGCACCTAGTGTCGAGACACGACATTGCGCATGGGCCTGTAAATACAGCCATTTTTTGCCAGCGCGTAATCAGAAACGTTATGATAGCAGAAGGTTATGCTAGAAAAGTGGTGTATGTTTCAGTTAGTAGAGGGCGCAGTGCATTCTCGCGCATCACACCAGTTGAAACAGACACTGCTTTCATATAAGCTACTGCTATCATAGCGTTCCGACAGCACGCTGTCATAAAAATGGCTGTATTGGCAGGCACGTGAGCATTGAAAGTATGCGCATGCAGAACGCCATGCCGCGACACCTGGCGTTTGCTATGTAAGAAAGCACAAGAATGCAATTTGACATGTGCTCACAGATCCTATGCTATTTAGTCCTTGCCTGAACATTGCTCCCTGGTTTCGTGCCAAATACAGATGTTCTTGTCTGATCACCTCAGTTAAGCAGCACCAGGCTCGGTTGGTTTTTGTGGGGGACTCCACATAGAAGCACCTAGCATCTGACAGCTTCTGTTCTGCCATAGAATCTGCCTTGAGTATGTCAGTTGCAGTATCCATTGGAGCACATTCTTTAGTGACCAGATCATGATTTAACAAAAGGGAAGGAAAGGCCAAAATCTGAGATTAGCTGTAAATATTTACTGTCATTCCTCACTGTGAAAGTCCAAAGCAGAACCATATAGCATGTGAATATTAAACAAACTAAAAAGAAAACAATTGGGCAAGCCTGATTCTGAGGACTGCTAGTCTTGGTTTGAAGTTAGTTTTCTGTGCTTTTCTTCCATTGAGCTGAGCACGCTGGTAACACTGCCCATCATCTTTTTCACAGAGGTGCCAGGCAGAGGCACACACTGATGTTCTCAACAATGTAATGTCATTTGTTCAGTCGCATAATCCTGCCTTGACTGAGGCATCGCAGAGACTGGATATACCTGTTGCAGCCCTCATGATGGGTATGTGCTTTTTGTGATAATAATACTTTACATCAGTAATACTACCACCTTATTTGCATAAATTGTTGTCATCCATGCTTACAAAGGCTGCAGAAGGCGTCACTTACACCTTTACAGCTTGCAGGCTCAACACGAGGTCTAGTACATCTGTCAAAGCACTTCCCACTGCCTGTCTCTTTCAGTTGCCAATCGTCAGCTGAAAGTTCTATCCACTTGTAATTATATTAATCACAAAATTCGAAAATTTCCTAGTAATAACTTTTTATTTCAACCAGATTGATTTTTATAGAAGTTGAATGTTCCGTATAGTCCATAAAAAGAAAAGCAAAAAAAATATTAACATTGCTCTACCTGTTCAGCATTATAACTTATGATAAATGGACAGTACAGTATACCATTTGGAGAAATAATGCTTATGCTTGCACGAGATACGTGGCAACCAGAAATTGCGACTGCCAGTGATTGTCAGCAGTAGTAATAGAACTCCTTGAAAGAAAATGGATGGTAGCAAAAGAAATGGCTTGCAAGGTTTTTTCATCGTACCGGCGATTGATAGAAGTAAATTTTTAATACCAGGATGACCTTTCACATTCACGTGGCATCTTACTTTAATTGACCACTTATATGAGAGGGTACATGCTAACAGTGGATGTTAAATTTTTCTCTTGTCTGACAACTTGCTTGAAATTTCGCATAGCATGCCTGTGATATATATTACCTTCTCTGGAATGGCCCGACTTTCTTGCTAAGTGTTCCGCATTACACTGAATTCCAAATAAATAAATTCCTTTTCTTGTATTACTGTCTTTCTGCTTTCTGTCCTTTTAATATATTTTGTTCTGTAATTCTGGTCAGAACAGCCTGTCATACTTTATCGGCATCAGCTGCATTCAATACGCTGAGAGTCCACTGCAATTAAAGTTTCACATGCTAAAGATTAAAAAAAAGAACTTTTTTCTCTGATATATATTTTGTCCTTTATTGTTGACCACTAAGTTTTGATTGTTACAGTCCATTACAAATTGGTTGTAAAGCTACACATGACAAAAAAAAAAAACTTTATTGTGTTTTTTTGTGAAAAATTGATTGCCTGCATTTTGAGCTATCAGTTGCCTGTGTATTTGCTAGCGTTAAACAGGTTATATACTGCCATAGGCATGCATAGCATTTTGTTTGTTGTTGGTGCTGAATAGCTCCACTTTTGACTCTGTTCATTGGATGGTGCTCACTGTTGTCTATGTGTTGAACTGTTGTCTGATGTTCTGTGCAAGTACGCATTTGTGCTTATTGTTTCTCATTCTTTCATCCCTTATCATGCATTAAATCTGCAGTGCCATGCCAAGCCTCTTGCTTGGCTAACCTCTCCAGTTATTATAAAACATTATTTCATTGGCATGTGCATATTGTCATACTTACTGTTTGATTACGTTGTCCTCCTGATATGTGTTTGGAATATGCATGTTGTGTGTACAATGGGTAGGCTACATAGTGCAAATAATAGGACAAGAAGTGTTCAAGAGGATATTGTCGGAGGCTAGTGGACTGGCATAACGCAGTGCCTACTTTCTGAGCAGTTTCGCTCAAAAGACCCGATATGCAAAATAGCTTATCTTTTTGTACCCTGCTGTATAGTTCAACACAATCAAAGTTCTGCATGCTCATGTGATGCTAAGCTCTGAAGTGGTCATAAACTTTGTGTACTTGCACCATGGCATTATGTAGCTCTATGGCAATCGTCATTGATGGTTTTTGTTGTGGTTTTTGTTTAAAGTGCTTGTGTTGACCAATAGCAATGTTAGATGGGCAAATGCATAAGAGCTCTTGTTCATACATAACAATGCATTATCGGTTAATGCGGCACGAGCTCTTGTGCGTGGCACAAGACTTCAGAAGTTTCTAACTCTTGCTTTCTTTTACCTTGTTGTTTGGTAGATATTTACCTATGCATGATGTGATATCTACCAAAGGGCACCTCGCCAGGCCCTATTGCAAATTTTACTTCTACCCTGGAAGTTCTAAAACATGGTCTAGAGATGTTTTACTGAAATAGTTTTCTTGATCGCTTCGTTATTGGAGGAGATCAAAGAAATTGAAAGGCACGTTACTAACCGCCATGAGGTGAGCGTGGTTTACAACAGAGACACACTCTCTCTCTGCCTCCAGTAGTGTCCGCAAGCGACGTTCCTTCCCCTACTTCTCCCATACCAGAGCCGAGGGACCACATTAGGTTCATAAGATGAGCCCTGCTACCTTGTTCTTTTTCTTCACATTCAGCACATTGTTGGGCACAATTGTCCAATTTCTGGAGTAACTTGCCATGGTGAGTGACATTGCTAGGACTGGTTTTAGAAGCACCACGGCATTTGTGCGTGTTACTTTGACTCTCTTACTGGGAACGTGCCTTTCTTGAGAGGGAGGACACACCACATATGGTTTGAAATTTCAGCTGTTCTCCTGGGTGCACACAGCACTGTAATGCTTTGCAGATACGATCATTAGTGCGTGAAGTAAGCTACGCACGTCCATTCAAAATGGCCAAACCTTGTGAAGGGCCCTTTAAGTTCATAAAGCCCAAACACCACATCACACACACAAAAAAATTGCGACAGCTTCTTCACCTTTTCCTTCTTTGGTCATAGAGTGTAAATTTGAACAAAAAGAAGATTGCATGGCACTGAAATAAATATAATTATTCGAATAATTAGTACCGTTATTACTATTTCATTTGCAGAACTGTCCATGACTGAAAAATTATATAGACGTTTCATTTCATGAACTCTGATTATGTGCAAGCATATGGGTGTTGTTCTGGCTTTGCAATCTTGCCCGACAGACCTGCACTGTTGCAAGCCACCTAGCATTTTCTTCAGGAGTCTCCTGGGCGCACCTAGCCCACGTCTTTTGGTAGTCTTGTTCGACTCGCGCTCGGCCTGGCGCCGCTTGCGTTGCTGCTTCGTTCTTATGGCTCAGCGCTTGGCCTCTCAATCACCAGACGAACCCAGTACATCCAAGGCGCACACTGAGTTCATAGCAACTGATAGAGGAGGTGAACTCAGTGCACCTCGTTCTATCCTCTTACTCTGCGATGCTCTGCCTCCTTCCTCCTCTGCCGTACGCTCCTCCATAAGTTCCCTGGCGCATGCTCCTTCTCTCTACCTCCAGGCACCCTCCTTCTCCAACGTTCACTTCCCTCTCCCAGCTCGGCAGCCTCTGGCTTAATCTCGCCAATTTCACAGACTGGGCATGTACACTTGTGCATAAATCACTCCACCTTATGAAAAATGCTATAATGGGCTTTCTGTTAAGTTATTCTTGCCTAAGTCAGAATTTTGATATATCAAAGTCAGCATAGCAAAAAGATACGTTGGGCTTTGGGGGGTAGCTAATGAATTTTCATCTTCCATTTTGGGATTTGGAACCCTTTGTACATCTTTGTGATTATCAATGACAAGACAAGCACTCCAACTCTCTCACAAATCCAGGTGTCAACATGTCTGACCACAATGCTGTCTTCGATCTTCTGGCGACGAAGCTGCACACATCTGTTACTCAGATGGTTGCTAGGCTACATGCAAAGGATTGCAATTCCATTGCTGCTATGATACAGAAAGTCGTCATGGACATTATGCAGGTAGTTTGACTGACTTGAAGCATTAGTTCAACTTCTCATTGCTCAGAATGCACTACAGTAAAGCTTCACTTGACAAAGCGCGACATTAGAGTGCTTTAATTTGTCTGTAAACATACTGCACTTCACAGAATGCTGAGTTATCCAGAACATTTGCAGGAGTGGCCATGTTGGCACCATCTTGTGACCATAGAGGACACAGTGCTATCATTGAAGGGAGCAACCATATTCTAGTTAGCTGCTGGCATAAACAGTCAGAAGGGACATAATGATGTCCCTTTCTTATAATATTTCCTTCAACGAGAACACCCATGTAAGAAAATATCTTGTAACATGTTGGGGTTGGACATAGCATCACAAGAGACCACTACCAGCATTGCTGCTGCCATCCATGACACTGGCAACATGGTATTCCCTAACTGTAATATGTTTACAGACAAGCTAAAACCATCTATTAAAGGAACATTCATACTGACTGCAAGTAATAGACTTTTGTGTGTTGCAGTGTTAAAGAGTTGATGCTTAGGAGCGACATGCCGTGTACAATAAGAATCATTATACAAGGGCTCATTACGTGCATTCAATATGTAATCGTTGTTTTTTCATTGAAATCAAGAAAGCATGAGGGGATAATCTGATAAAAGAGCTACTGGGCAAGTATTTGAGTGAAATATGAGGTGACATATTGGAAGTAATTGTTGCTTGTGTACAAATTAGGTGTTCTCTTTCATATTGATGCGACCTGTACTTGTAGGTAGCATGCACTTGTAATATGTTGCATTTAAATTGACATCAGCAGAGAAAAATAGTGTTCTTCTGTCATTGATTTTTGTACACATCAACATGGTGTTACTTGCAAGGGATCATGCCACCAAGTAAGGCATAATGTTTGTTGTACTCAGAGATCTGGATCTGAAGATGCCGAAGTCAAGAGAAATGCATGTACGATGTCCATGCTGGCAGAATGGCATGAATCAGCAGTGGTTAAGGTAAGTTGCTGAGTGAGGTGTATTGTGTAGATGGATTCCTTGAAAAACCGGTCCCACTGTCAGATTCCAGGCTCACCATCCAAGCGACAGAAGAAAAGCGTCTGTGGAATTCGCAAGGAAGACCCTATTATTGTCATACTAGAAGACTTAGAAGGATTTAAGGTTTCGGCCTTGCAAGATTTCATACTGATTTGCAGGTAATGTTTCTTGCATTCACTAGGAGGGATGGGGCCATTTGTCGGGTAGTGTGCTTGAGGAAACCGTGGGACGGGGGTTCCATTCCATGCAGCACCGAATAAATTTTTTATGCAAAAGACCCAAATGGCTCATTGAGCAAAACATCTGGCGTCACGCGTCTGTAGCAGTGAAATAACACCTAAATTCCCATTGGCTACAACGCTACAGCACGAGCGTGCCTTAACGGAGCAGAGTGGGTGAAAGGGAATACTTGCTGTGGCAGTAGCATGCCAGGTGTTGCGTGAGGGGCAAGGGCATTGCCACAACACCAAGTCACTCTTGCGTTCGGAAGCCTGTGTTATCCGCGCATTCCTTGTTCGTGCAAGCTCTCACCCACGTTCTAACTGTGCCTTGGTAAAGCCAAATCAAAATGTGCCAAGCGTCTCAATGCACTCGCTTGCCCACGAGTTCCTAACTCAGACCCCTCAGCAGCGTTCAATTGGGCATTAATGCTTTCGCATTCGCAACTTGTAAGAAATGCTTAGGTGTCCTTGGATTTTTCTTTTTATACCTAGGAGGGAGCGTCACATGACTGTGTGGAAGCCCAGTCATATAATTTACAGGATGGTTAATGTTAAAAGAAACCTCACCACACGATAGGTAAGCAGCAACATCTAGCCACCTCGCATGTTGCTGTAGGGGACCGAGACCATGGCACGATACGATCATGATGCAAGCATCCCTGATCGCTATCACAAAAACAAGTACTGCCAGGTGCAGGGCCCTTTAGCCTAGAGTCAGCGTGCCACCGATCCCTCGAAGGAAAGGGAGAAAAGGGGATGGGCACTGTCAGTAGAGGTTGGCTTGCCAAGGCTAGCTTTATGATGTCATGCTTCCTAATAATGTTTTTCTTACTCTGTGTCTCAATTTCTCTCTATACTGCCTAGAATGAGTTCTCTGGTGTTCTGTCACCTTGTAAGCAGAAAATGCATCTCCTAAATGTCTGTCTCTAGTTGCCAGAAGAGCACTGCAAGAGTTATGTTGCTTGTGAAAACCCAACTGCAGAGGAGTGTTTTAGGTGCAGTATAGTGGGAATGTAGATTGCTGTGTGTTGTTAGGAAAGTTAGAGACAGCAATGGCAAACATTGCATTAATTTGTTCCAAATGGGCCAGTTTGTCAGGACTTGCAAACGGCACCAAAGAATTCTAAAGACAAACAGGAAGACATCAACATGCCTTATGTTCGACACAAAGGAAATCAAGGCATATTGAAAAAGGACACTAAGAGAAAAATGATTTCACCTGGATTAGTAAATTACCAAACAGTAACCACAATACAATAACCAGAAATGTCACTATTATCATGAGAAGACACTTGGTAAGCCAGAAAAGGTGCAAAAATGAAAGATGAGCGGCACCGCCGCGTTAAGTTCTCACGCCAGCTCACCGCGATGTCATGGATTTTGATGACGTCTGCTAGGGCCTAGTTATTTCTTTATCTGTAAAAATGGACTACATTGCATTTACAAAGAACAAAGGGCGAAGCATGGCAGGTTTCTGGAAATTTTACTGTGTCAATGCGGACGAAATACGGAAAAATACTTGTGAAATCCGTGTTGTCACACTGACCTACTGGCATAGGGTTATGGTGCAAAATTTAGTAGAAAATGGAAATTTGATATTAATTTTCTTTTGTCATTTCTCATTGTGAGCGATGTTGTGAGCTTGGTTCTACTGAATGTACACTTTATGGCTGGCTCATAGAAGGTGCCACACTTATACAAATAAACATGACAGGGGGACAGGAAGACTTGGCAGGAAAGAGTTCTTCTGTAGAAAAATCAAATCAATTTAGTCAAATTGAATTTTCTATCATGGTGAAATGCGGCCTAATTAACTTTTTACTTTCACTGATTAACTGCAACCTACCAATTATAGGCAGGACACATTATGTCATGGGAGCTGGTACTGAATTCTCACTGTAGTGCAAATCCTGTTCTACATCTATGTAATCTTCTTGTTTGGAAACCTGTGTTCATAGTAGAAGTGACACTGTGGACATTTTTGGTACACTTTAGCTTCACTTAATTCTATTTGCTTTTAGTAGCTCTTTAATATGTGTGCAACATACTGAACTCATCCCTGTTTTTGTAAACTGTGTCTTCATTGTTTTCTTTCTGGTGCCATTTAATACAATTTGTTGAAAATTTAGTTTTTGCATATGTCTTGCATTGCACAGCAGCAATACAATCAGACAGCAGTGTCTCATTTCTCAGTGAGTTTTTTTTTGTGTATGCATGTGTGGAATATGTGAAAGCTCTGAGAAATAACATGGTTATCGGAACAAACTTCACTTATTTAATGTGCACTGTACTTGGAAAGCACTCAACCATTTTAGATATCTGCATGTTGTAAATCATTGCTGCCAAACGCAACAAAGGGCTAACATGTTACACGACCACACGGTGAACCCACCAGCTAGCCAGATGTTTGTCTTCCAATACTTTTTTCTTGCATACTGCACGCACTAACTGATATTGCAGCACAAGTCTGATGATAAATGAGTTAAGATATTTGCAGGATATTTCAAAACGTCATTATTTTTGTTAATGCTTGTGATTCTGAAGCATTACCTTGGCATGCGTATTTGTAGCAGCAGTTCTTGAACTTTCTTCCCCCCATTGTTACAGCTGACCCGTATGTTGTTTTCCGTGCAGAGATGTATTTTTTTTTTTTTTTGTACATTGCGATGCACTAGTGGCATTATTCATCTTACTGTGTGACCAAATGGCTGTTGAGTGCTGCAAGTATCTGTGAAGCCTGAAACTGTCTTGCTTGTTGCATGCCCCTTTTCTTTCAGCAAATATCTGGAGAAGCTGCCTATAGTTCTAATCTTTGGTGTTTCAACAACTGTAATGGCAATACACAACATGATCCCACAGAGTGCCTCATCATGCCTGGCCATTGAGACATTTTTTCCCATGCCTGTCACGGAGTACTTGAGTCAAGTTTTCGAGAAGGTAAAGTGGCTGCATTCAGCTTACCACTCTTTCTTTTGTATTTTGGTTTTCTTAATCGGCAGTGGTTAGACTAATGCTAGGTTCACATTCATGACAATTTGGTCTTGTTTGGCATGCCATTTCTCAGAGGAAGACCTTTGCGCGAGTAAATGGGTGAAAAAAAAAAAAAAGGTGTTCTGTCTCTATCTCTCTTTTTCTTCTTACCCGTAACTGTGCTACAATCGTCCTTTTAGAAAAAAGTGCATGATTCTTTACAGTGGCTTGCATGTCAATTTCAACAACGTACAAAATATATTTTGCCTGCCAGATACTATATCTAGAGGAGTGCTAGCTTGTTGGTGTTACGATTTTGCACCAAGATTGCATTTTTGTTGTCTCATTTAGCAGTTAAGCATGTGATGTTAGCATTTGCCAGATTTACTCGTGAATGGTAGAAAAATATGTGTGCACATTTTAATCTCAATAAAGGGGACTCTGACACAATTGAACTCAATGTCATGGCCTGTTTGAATGTTTGTGCTGCTGCTGCTGCTCTGAGGGTTACTTATTTTGTATATGTGATTGCAGATGGGAACACTATTCCACTTCGCTGGTTCAGCTTGCATTGTTGACAGCTATGTGCTAGATGCACTGATGGCAGATGTTTTTCACTTTATGGTGACATTACAGTAAGAGCTGCTATGGGCTCTTGACTTACTTGGATGTGTCCAGAGTCATTGGAGGTGGCAAGGTGTTTCATAACAAGTTCAGGATGTACATGTTTGCGCTGGCACACATAATGCATACTGGAGAACTACCACTGCTGGGTAGCAGTGCACATTTATGTGTGCCTTATGCATCAAGAAATTAATTACCCCAGAGCCATTAAAGCCACCTGCTGCTTGTGTGTAGCTTCACGTGGTTGTGATTAACAAAATTATTGGGCCCCTTGGTTCCCGTTCTTTTCGTAGCAAATGCATGTGATTTACAATGCTGGCATTGACCGTAGGACTAGCGTCCGCATGGACCATTGGTCTATGTTGCACGATCTGGCCGCTCACCACAGAATCATTAGATTGTATCCTTAACAGGCCTTGAAAGTGAACAACACACTAGAATGAGTGCAATGCCTTTCTAAGGACTCCGTATTAACGCGTGTAAGACCCGCACTTCTTTTTTTCGCGATTGTATGCAAGGTGCAAGCCTTACATGAGGCAGGCTTATGAGTGCTTACTGAAGCCTCACACTGTGCTCAGACTGCTATTCAGAATAGTGCAACCACTCGTGGCTGGCTATAAACACCTTTAATCAATCATCCTCATGGATTCTGCTGCCCTCGTCATTTGATAAGCTGTCGTCATCAGCATTCTCCGAAGCTGGTTGTCCCCTGTACTGTCCAGTTCTGTTTGAGATTGCTGTCACCTTGAAGCTCTTGATGACGGCATGAAACAAAATCACACATGCCATGTGTTCTACATCCATGGGCACACCTTTTGCAGCAACGCCCTCTTCGTGCACCTGAAAGCACAATGCAGCTAATAACAAACTGCAGCACAGCTGATGCTGTTAAAGCGTGCTTAACCTGTATCACATGATCCGGTGTAGTACTTAAAATGATGCTAATGTGGGCAGGACAGTAACTTGTGCCATCTAGTAGCAGCATCAGTTAGACGCAAGCACTGTGCGAGGCTTAACAAAACTTTCTTTCCGAAAAATTTGCGCTCCAAAGCGAGAGCCTTACATGAGGGCGGCACCTTACGCTGTTAAATATGATATATCCCTGAATAATCTTTTTTGAAAGAACCCATTCTGCAAGTACAAATATATTGGTACAGTGTTAGCTTTCCCTGTTCCCCCACAACTCATCCCCTTGGCTCAGGTGGCACCAATAACAATGCCCTGTCTCTATTTCTCCTTCCTCCCTTCATTCCACGGTGCACTCATAGTAACCCTTCAAAACTGTTGTCTGGCAAAGGTGCCTGAGGGCAACGAAGGAGCAGTGACAAGACTGATGGGACACATTAAAAACTGCAGCATTTTCATTCTCAAAGAGAGAGAGAGAGAAATGTGGGAAAGGGCACGCATTTACCCAGTGGGTAGTCTCCATGGGCCATAATGCTTTATATAATGTCATCACTGCTCTTCCCTAAGGTGGAAAAAGCGTAGTTTAAAAAATCTGCAGGAAAGAGCAAGGGATTTGTAGCATGAGGTTGTAGGTATTCCTTGCTGCACGCAGTGTTTGGGGGTGGAAGTACTGCGCCAATTGCACCGTCACGCATCAAACCATTGAGCAGTGCCAACCGGCGGCAAAACATTAATTTCGTATGAAGTTGCCAAATTTAGCAGGATATGTGTGTTCAATGGCAACCGCAAAGCCATACACATGCCTTGGCTATCGTCTAGTCCTGCAATCCAAGCCTAAGTAATCTGTTTCAGCGTCGTCTTTGGAGTGTGGATGTGTTTGGTGGCATAATTGTAACTAGGCGGCAAGAAAATGAAAACTGTTTTGTGCTATGCAACGCGTTACAAATGTTTTATATAAGTGTTATGTGTTTGCGTATACGCGGACCAGCTAAATACAATTTGAACTGGCACTCATTTCGTGGGGCAGTCAGCAAGGAAAGTGTTGCTGAATGACTAGGTTCATACAGTTTGCGCAGCGTGTAGCTCATCAGGTTCACTATACATTTTGGCACTTGCTTTTGCACTCTATTGGTACATCTACGTCAATTAATGGTTGAACACCATGCATGTGACATTCTAGATCTATTTCGCATGTGCACCACATCTGGTTACTGAGATGATAGTGCGGCATGCCGACAAATGACCTGCTTGCTTTCGTGAAACTTGTTGGTCAGAAAAATCCAATGGCAATCGCAATATTCACTCAAATTTGTACTCGGGCTATACTATTTCCTGCCCAGCCACACCACACAAAATCAGGCTCTTGCTGCCACAGAACGCAAGCCAAGGATGTAAAGTTTCGTATGTAGTCAACGTTAGCAGCCGAATTGTGGTCTAATTAAACATTCGCCGAAACCACAAGCTTCCGAAATTGTGTTGGCAGCAATGATGTTCACGACGCAACTTGCACAGGTTGAGTACAAAAATTTTTTAAATCCATTATTCAGCACACGAAACATTGGTTACCGTTTTTCATTGGCTTTGTGGCGCCTGTGGTGGAACCACGCGTAAGCCTGAATAATCGAGATTATTCAAAATACTGGTGGACGATGCAGACCGGAAAGTCAGCGCATATTTTTATCCCTTTATTGTTTTCAAAATATCTTGGAGCTTTTTATCGGTAAGTGATTTGAAATACTGGCAAACGTGCAATGACCAGTATATCACTTCACATTTATTGTGCAGTATTCTGCTATCTTAACCGAAGGTCGCCAAGAATTAAAAATTACGAGAGGGCACTATGTGAGTGGCGTTCACTGTACCTTGATGGGTGTTGTTCATGGTGGCCACTGTGAATATTTCTCGTTCATTGTGCACAAGTATGTTTAATAAGCTAAATTTATAAATTTACATAATCGAGATGTCAATGAAAAAGTTATGGATGATGTTGACAAAGGACCAATAACAGTATTTAGAAAAATGAAAAATTCGTGATGACGAGTTTTTAACGAGTTTTTAATGAGAAAGAAAGCCTGTAAAACAAAATAAATTTTAGAAGGAGGCGCTGTGACTGCTGCAACACTTTTGCACACCAAAGATTGCATCAATCTTTATGCAAACCTCTTGTCCCCTGGGAACAAGCTGCCGCGCATTTTTCTCGCCGTGTCAGAAAGTTTTGGCGCGCATCTTTGGTGCCTATCAAACGCGAAGTAGCGGGATCTTATAACGATTCACTTTCTGAACCGTTACGAGCCTGCGATCTAGGTTCGCATGTTTCTAATATACACACTGTACTAGCTGATGAACCTACATCTGAGACCACTTATATTACTGGTGCTGGTAGACATTGTCGTGAGGATGTAAAAAACAAAACAAAAAGAAAACATTGCAGGCTTTCTTTTTTTTTTTTCTCTTTTTTTCTTTTAAAGAAAGAACCACATAAGACCTAGGTCGCTAATATGCAGTTGTCAGTAATTTCTCGACGTATTCCAGAACCTTTGCATTGCCTCTTTATTGAATAAGTAAGGTAATAAATGTTAGTTCATTAAAATTAAATACTAGTTTCTTGTTTATTAAAAAAGATGACTCAACTTGCATTAACACAAGTCAAGTGGGTGCTTTCATGGAATGCCCTCGGTTATTTTTTTCTTGGACGCGTTCAGTTGGCACATCCGGTATGTAACTTAATGGTGGTTTTTGAGAAACCCGTAGGGGTTTCCTTTGCAGCTTCATGGTGGATGTCAGGTGGATGACATTTTTTTTCCTGTCATGAATTTTTCTTGCCTTTCGGGCTTCCGCTGAACTGATCTGTTGTAACCTAATAGTGTTCTACAAAGTCAAATAAGGAGCACATTTTCTTCATATGCGTGTATTTCACTCATGTTGACCTTTACCAAGCTGCTCCAAAATGCCTATTTACTGCTCCAAAACAGGCAATTCGTGCTCCAAACGTGCTCCAAAGTGCCAGATTTGCTGCTCCCAGAGCTGCTCCAAAACTTCCTTGGCCGCTTCCATCCCTGAGTGTTAATAGCATAGCATGGTGGCATCGTCTACAGATAAACGTTTTTTTACCGTGGACAAGAAATGTTTTAGTGCCACTTTAAGTTGCAGCGAGTGAGAAGCATAAGTATCCTTTTTATTTACAACCACATGGAAGTCAATGAAGTCCAGGAAATCAACTGCCTTTTTTAATTAAAGAATTGGTTCTATGCAGTGCAACTTATTGTTTATGGTGCCGATATCTCTCACCACAAACAACTTTGGTGCATTATGGTAGCCACCTGTGTTGTGCATATATACTACTGTGCTCAAGCATGATGCTTTTATAGGTCCTTTTAGAGCCGTCCATCTCCTTCAAGCTAGGCCATGCTGTCTTCCAGTTTATTGTGGACGTCGTGCTGTTTCACGACTTTTCCCTAACAAACCTGCTTCAGATGTTGAAGGCAAGTTCTCTCTTTTTGTCACAATGTGTTCAGAATCACTTGTGTGATTATAACTGCAATGCACACACTTAAATATTTTGCTCTTTTACAGCAAATAGCGCTTAGGTGCCCATTATGGACTGTTTCCTCTGTGCATAGCTAACTAGTGTAACCAGTGTGGGGATTGGCCCTGGTCCTCACGATTGGACAGTAATAGTAGATTACATATGCATGTTGAAAGTGAAATGAATTGCCAGTTTTCTCGCACTCATAGTCTAAGTTTGATAATTTAAAAGTATTTTGGCAAGGGCATGCAAAAAGGTTGAGCTGCAAGCACAACTTTTATTATAGCATCCCAGTCTATACATATTTATATGGCTCCCTAAACATGATTGCACAGTATTGGAGTCCAAAATAACTGCTTACTGTGCATGACTCTGTAAGCACTGATGTTTGTATAGATCTGTTCTTTATTTCTTTATAATGTGCTCTTGCCTAATGACGACAGTCATTATCTGTCTGGTAGGACAGATACATTCTTGGTGCTTTCCTGTCGGGAATGCTATGGAATTGTTTGATGTACAGCAGCCTTGGCAGTAAAGCAGCAGGAATAGACATTTGAAAGAAGATGCCCACAAGAATGATGTTCATCCTTGTGTGACGAGAGTAAATTTGAGTAGCTGTAACATTTTCAACATTGCAGCACACCTTCAGAAGTAAGCAGTCTAGTATAAACTGGCAAATACCCCACTCTTATGTTGAAAGGATTAAATGTTTCAGTTAGAGGTAGGCGAATATAAATTTTTTTTTAAATACGAATAAGTATTGAATATTGAGTAGTCAAGCACCAACATATATTTACAGCTGGAATACATATTTCAGTATAACTAGGTACCACACCTTTACTGAATAGTGTAAAAAAAAAGGCAGCTAACTATCAGGAACAAATGATCTGTTTTATACACAAGATCACTAATTGTCATTAAAAAAACTGCACGAATAGCTCCTCAACGTATTTAGAGCACGGTTACAAACAAGCTTTTCAAGGATGAATGGCCACTGTATGACTAGCTTTTGAACAATGTTAAAGAAGTGGTCGCCGAAAAAAGACCAAAAGTTGTGAAAAATTACAAAAAAAAAGCTGCTGATGTACTTGTGTGCCGTAAATGCATGTAAATGGACCCATTGTGAGGAAAACATCGCTGGTCTTAACGTAAAAGGCAAAACTGCTACACGGCTAACTTCCAAAAAGACAAAAACAAAAGCTACATACAAAAATCACTGTTGTCGTGCAGGCTTCTGCCACGAAGCTGAAAACAAAGCTTGCATTACCCATTTTGTATGTGCATTGCTTTGAAATGTTTTGTTGTTCTTTCATTTCTGATAATTTACAATACTTTGTTTAGCAGACAGAATACAGTAGCAAGGCTTTAATAGTAAGTTGTTGTGCAATACTTTGTTAGTTTCCAGTATTTGAATACCTAATAGTTTCATTTTGAATACAAATAGGCAGTGTGTAATATTATATTCATATTTTAATATTTGCCCACCCCTAGTTTCAATATTGAGACTACTTTTGAAACTTTCACCGGCTACTATGCTACAGAATAACCTTAATTTCTTGAGCATCAAGCTCTCTTGGGCATTATGTCCTTAGCTCTAAATGAAGTGTTTTGCCCTAGTGTTTTGGAAATAGATTGGGGGTTTAATAAAGTGGCACAGTCAACAGGAGGAAGTTGCTGGTGGTTGTGTTGAAGACAGTGACCTAGCCAGAAACATTTTTTTTTTTTTTTTTTTTTCAGGGAAGTGGGGTCTTGCAGTTGTCTGGGGGATAAGGGTGGATGCATGTGGGTGTAGCATATTGTTTTATACCAGGTACAGTTTAAAAAATATTTAGTGCGGAGGGCACATGCCTGATGTGTGCCCCATCCCTGGTTGAATGTTGTTTATTAGCTGCAGTACGTCATATAAAAGGCATGCATATAAAGGCACAAAAGTTGACACATTTGTACAGGGCCACATGGGAATACATGTGCTAATTCTTACTATTTACTGTCACTAGTATGTTGTCATCCACCCGAGTGCAGCATTAAGCTACAGAGGAAATCTGTGTGGATTTTTCCGAAGGAAATTTCGCAGTTGAAGAAATATTTTTCCTATTTGTGAAACTTTCCTCGCCTTGTGAATTTCTGCAGAATTAATTTTTTATGTTCAGTGTTCGTGCACTGTAGGCAGTCTATTAATTTGGCTTCACTCTGTGTTGTGCTAGCCTCCTGGTTTGTTCGGATCGTAGATCAACCACCCCAGAAAGCTGTCGGTCCCAGGTTCTACTCCCAGAACGGGAGGAATTTTTCTACAACTTCAAAGCTTTCTCATAAATTTGTATGTGTTTCCTTTTATAGCTTTACGATACTCTTAGCTAGACCACATGTTTTTCTATTTTGTAGAACTTGCTCAGCCTTGCAGTTTCCTGGAGAACTGTAACATTGCCGTAATTGTATTGCAGCAATATGGATTCGCAATAGGCTTTTCCTAACTGTTTTTCAGATGTGCATGTTTGAGCATTTTTATCATAATCCTGCTTCCCACCTCTGCTGCTGCCAAGAAGAGCTGAAAGATGTCCTTCAGGGCATGTCGCAGATGGAAATGAATGATGTCCTTGGCCAGCCATCATACCAGAGGTACTGCACGACACCACTTCAGTCATTTCATGTGCAGTTGACTGTGGAATTGACACTCAAGATGTGCACTTCGTGTGCTTGGCACTGATTCATAGATTATTATACATGTTTGTGAGCATTTTCTTTATTGCAGGTACTTGATGAACAACAAGGTTTCATCAGAAGTAGCATCCAAGGCAAGTGACATTTTGCTGACTCTGTACCTTGCATTCAATAATACGAAAGGGTATTCTAGCATATTCTCTTTGTGGCAAAAGTTATGAGGGTAGTAATGAGCTGCGAAGATTCGCGAAAAAAAGGCCTTACTAGGCAGACTTGCCCCTGGTCAATAGCAATGAAATTTTTGGACACGTCCATGTGATAGTGTAGGCACACAGAGCAGTCTCCACGCAAAATGTTGTGTTTGATAAACGAGTCGCTGAATCACGAAAGAATTACAGAAACGGGTGTTTCTGACACCAAAACTGACTTGGAAAAAAGAAAGAAAGAAAGAAAGAAAGACACCATTGCCGCTTGCTGGATGTGATGCATTTCTCAGACCACGCAACTTCTTGGCATGACCTTTGAGATTAAGCAACGTCTGCAGCTGCCTGCAAACACAGCGAAAAATCTCAGAGGCAACATGCTGTGACTTGCATCATCGCTGCTAACCACTAGGTGCACGCATTTTCTGCTTAGGCGCTATTAAAGAGCTGCTGATAGGAAAATTACACAATTACCTGCCCAGCAGCCTTGCCAAGATTGCTTCGGTAGTATGTGCTACTCATTTATTACCAATTTAGCCAAAGTGAAATTTCACTGCACTTGGCCTTTAAAGGGGCCCTGAACCACCCCTTGGGCTTGGTGAAATAACATAGTCTGCAGGTAGCACGCGCTGCTGCGAACACTTCAGCCAAGTTTTGCTGTCGTACACGGTGCATGGAACTCTCAAGCGGAGCGCGAAGTCACCCTTCTCTCAAATGCTCTCTTTTCAAGAGAAGCCTTCTCCTCATTCTCTCCTGAATACTTTATTTATAATAAAGTGGATTCCCATACGTGGCTGCTATAGGTAGCTGTGGTTTGATACATAGTATTAGTACTGCGGCCACTGCGAGGTGCCGCCACAGGTTCACTGGTTAAGTGCACTGCGGCTCGCTGAGGACAACCACGTTTGGCTTATATTTAGTGCGTCGTAGGCACCAAAATGTTAACATACAAAATTAAATTTGAACTGCACGCCATGGTGACATCTAGAAAGTGGAGCGTTGTGGGCACGCCCCACTTCGCCGTAGCCTTCGCAGGGCAAGGCATTGAAGAAGGAGCATTGTAGGCACACCCCACTCACCCATTGCTTTCGCAGTGCAAGGCATTGAAGGAACAGGAGCACAGCGAAGGCCATGTTTGATTGCCAATAACTCCGCTTCTGTGTAACGCATTGAAGTACTTTTTGTGTGCAAAGTATTTCTGAAATAGCCTATTTTCACTTCAAATACCTTTCTCCACTTCGATTAAAGCGGTTCAGGGTCCCTTTAATATAATCAATATCTTGAGAAAATATTTTATCTCACTCTGCACCTGACAGGTTTGTGTCCTTTTGGTTTCTCAGAGAATTTGTAGAATGGTGAAGGATTTGCACAGCCACCACAAGAACAGTCTGCTGTTACTTCATGTGTTGTATGAGTTTGCCAAAAAGCTCCCTGGCTGCTCCCTTGGAAATCATGTAAGCTGTTCAGAGTCTGTGAATTCCAATCAAGAACTGTTTGCTCTGATAAACTTCACTTGTGAGCTGCTTGTTTTTTCTTTTCTTCTCTTTTTTTTGTATTGTTTCAGCTTCGGGAAGTCTACATGACATTTCTTCAGGCACCTGTGTGCGAGACTGAAGAGTTTAGCAAGTTGGTCAAGCTGATTCGGTAATTTTTTTTTCTTGATTCATTGTCATGAAGTAGATAGATGATTGTATGAGGCTGTGCTTTGCATTAATTTACGCACAATTCTACAATGCTGCTGTGTGAAGAATCTCATTTGTGTTTTTGTGGTGTTTGCATTTTAAAACCAATATGTAGCCTCCACATCCAATACCACATGATGATATGGGATCCTACACATTCTACATCAATTAAAATAAAGAAACACATCTGGCAATTGGCACGACCACCTTTTCAGGTGAATTACTTGAACAGGCAGACATTACAAACATGAAAAATAGTGAATCTTTATAAACTTAATCAACAGAGTATTGCTAGCCAACATTTTAACTATTCATTGAAACGACTGAGTCAGGTATGAAAATGAAATGTCTCACTAGAATGTGCCACTTTGATGTTTTCAGGCGCAAGTGCCCATTTTAGGGAACGCTTACTAGCTAGGTTTGAGGTAATGATAGAAAGACATAAGTTTTAATGCACGAAAGTAAACCTGAATATTTACAATTTATGTGCACAAATGTGCACATACATAGTACTCCAGTGGCTGCTAGGTAAATTATGGAGAGCAAGGAACGAATTATGGTTCTTTGTTTTTGTTGTACTTTTTTGCATTAGTAGTGGGAAAGTGCCTTTATTTCATCTTACTGATGTGGCAGAGTTGTCTGTGGTCAGTGACTTGTGCTGACTTTTCTTCAAACTGCCACAACTTAACTGTGCTGTTGTCATTAAAATGCTAACGATGCCACTGGGATTGGTACAGTTATCTTGTGAAGATTAAGAAACAGGCGAAACTCTGACTTTGCGAGTCTTTGTTTTTTGTTGTTTAAGTACCTAGACACACAATGTGCATAATTGTGTGCTGAGTGTTTCAAGTGCTGATAAGCTACTGAGGATAAACACCGTGACATTTTAGTATAAGAGAGAATGAAGACCAACTTTCGACCCTCTAGGGTTGGACAAGTGGCTGAGGCATTGTGTTGCACAGTGTTATGTTGTGGTTTTGATTGAAATGGTTGCTTACCTTTGGGTGAACGCAAAATTGGTTGTGTACCATGTTTTTAGTGCACATTGAAGAACCACAGGTAGCTGAAATTAATGTGGAGCTCTCCACTGCTGTTTCTCTCATCGCTCCTGTGATGCTTTAGATCCGTGATGTTGATTAGCCCTTGGGCTAAACTTTGGGACATCTTACCACATCGCATCACATCACCCACAAGATTTAATTTGCATAAGCAGCTTGTTCATTTTCACTTATTTAGCTTATAAAAGGAACTCCTATGCTAGTGTAGAATGTTTTTTTTTTGCACATGTTTGTTAATCTATTCTGTCCTGCCATTTCCTGCCTATATGAACATAGGTTGTTATATACCATAAAGAAACAATAGAGATTGATTGGTTTATTGAACAAGAAACAGCTACACAGTAGTTAGAGCACTCATAAGAGTGTTCGTGCCATCTCTAACACATGACACATTACCAATGACGACGGCTCGGACGGAGAGCTGTTTGTAAAATAAAATTCATCCCTCTCTTGTCGCAGCTGTGCAACTACGACACCTACTTCTGCCATTGAAGGAGCATCATGCACGCAAGCCTAGCATTAGGCGACACGATAGTCTTGCAGAGAAGGCAAATGTCAGGGGATGAGAGAGTCTAGTGTCTTCTAAGGTAGCACATTGGGCTAGTGTCTTCACAATTGTTTCAGGTCAATCATTCTATCAATCAATACATCTAGAACTTCTCTTTATGAATTCTCTGCCCATACTACTGTGCCCCATGATATCATAGTGACTGCTGATTTCATATTTAGTTATGCAGTTTCGCTCATTCTTGCACTAGGAAAGGCGGTAAACTGTAAAACTGAACTTTCATTACTTTATAATAGTGTTCTCTGACAAAAAAGAAAGAAAAATCGATCATCTAGCCTCGGGCAGTCGATGCCAAAATCTACGACATCATGGGTAGCGGTTGGTGCAGAAATTTTGCACTAGGGCTATTGCCTGTTCTTTGTTTAGACTTTTTAAAAACATTTTTAGCATAATGAACCTCTGTTTACAGAAAGAATAATGTTTGCAACTTCGTAACTGTAATTTACTGATCTAGCATTACTTAGCATTTTTATGTAGTGTGATTGTGTTTGTTTAACATTCCAATTCACGCAGTGTCCTCGCAGTTTTCATATGGGTGATGTACATACTTTATATTTACAGTGTAATGTCCATTGACGAGTTACAGAAGAGGATTGGTGATGCTTTGTCGATTCTTGAGTCTCATAAAGACCTCTCACAGGCTCCTACAAGCATTGCTGAGCTGAAAACCCACCTTGTGGAATATATCAAAAAATTCACAGCTTTGACTGGTATGTGTTTGTGTGTGACTGGCACAACTGAGCGTTTTGTGTATGTTTCTGAATTGAATTTTTTGAAGTGAAACTTTCTTTGTGAAGCCAGACGGGTTTTGATGCTGTTATGGTTGGGCTGTGGAGAAGTGAGGTGGAAAAGAAGTTGCCTGGGGTGCGGCAGGTGAGAGGAGGGTAATGTGAAGAGAATCGGGGTATGTGTAGGCTGTGGCGCTGATTGGTTGGTTGCACCAATAATGTCGCCATCTCTGCTGTGGCAGATGCACATCTGTGCTCATTCGTGGCAGGAAGGAAAAGTCTCAAGTGGCATGTGTTATACCGATGCTCTGATTTGATGCCTGTGTAACACTACAATGATGGCACCAAATGTAGTGGCTTACCAATGAAAAGTGATGCAGCATCGGAAGCTGATTTAAGCAAAAGACAAAAAGGCAGCTAGTGGCGAGAGGCAGCAGTTATGTACAGGTTTTCGAAAACCAGCCCCAGTTTGTACCCTATTGGAGGTGCTTTGGATACCTCAACAAGCTTCCTCAGTATTTCTACAGTGTCTGTGCAGTTTTATTCTTGGGCATTGTGCATGTTATGCATGTTATGGTTTTATGCAAGGTGTTGTTTCTTTACTTAAGCAGTACTGCATTCTCCCAAACACTTCATTGAGCATTTTGAACTGTCAGGCTAGATGGCTCACGAAATAAAAGAAAGCCCTAATTGAGATGAGGACAATATACTGTACATATCTTGGTCATTTTTTCTTGAATATGTCCAGTGCTACCATAAAATATGAATGTGGCTCATTTATTTTTGCTTGTTTGTGGTTATGAATACAATTGATGTCAGTTTACTTTGAAGCCTTCATTAACCTGCTGTCATGCATGTAATGTGCACTTATGCATACAGAAATATAACGCAGACGTACATCTTTTGGTCTTCCAGACTTGAATACTTCGGAAATTATGTTCCCGATATGCATGTTTTATTGTTTCGTTTTTGTTCTCCAAGGTGACATTTCTGAAGCACAGGATGCGAGTGAAACAGCAGAGCCAGTTGTCTTGGAATGGGGGAAGCTGAGGAGCAGGTCACAGTTTCAAGAGGTTAGGGCTTCTCATGGCATGACGATAGCTGTCTGCTGTCTCGTTACAATATATTTATTTAATATTGAATGGCGATAGCCATTCTATGTATTACAAGAACACCTTTTCCTTAGAGCTTCCATTTGGTCATCACAAAGTGCTGCTGAGCAGAAAAAAAGCTATAATCTTTGGGCCGAGTTTAATCTCATTACTTTTTGGTTATGAGAAATGCACTTTAACCATTATTTAACCTTTAACTACTGGAGGTGACAGAATAGTAGTACATAGCATGTTATGCAGCTTGAACCACATACGACAAGGCAATTAGGTGCACCACTTTGTATGAGGACTAGAGCACAGTGTGCAAGCCTTGAAAGGCTATGCACTGCAGTGAAAAGTCAGCTCTGAATAAATGTTCCACTCTGCTCCTACTTCGCAGAGGATTAGCCCAGTCGTGTGTGCAACAAGATTTGTTGCATGCATAATAATAAACGTGAAGCACTTGTCACAGGGAATGTCAGTGGGTGGGCAGTCCCTAGGCATCATGATGTGGTGTCAACACATTGTAATGACATAAATGCTTTGCAAAGTGCTTGTGAAAACAAAGAAATGGTGGTTTCCTTTGGTTGCTGTTTCCCCTTGTTTGTGCTTGTAAGCAAAGGGTCTCCTAGCTTTTCTAGCTTTCTGCTTGTACTACAGTAGACTTCCGTTAATTCTACTCAGGTAATTTGGTTTTTCAGTTGATTTGATCCCGATTGAAGATCTTGGCTGCCGTCCATACATTTCTATGTGAACAAATTTTAATTTAGATCCTGAAATTAGCCTTCACTGGATAATTCGAACTTGGCCAGTCATTACACAGGTGCCCGACACCAGTGGGGACTGTAGCGGTGACTCCATTAGCGGCAGCGGCAGTCTTGGCAGAACTTAGGGTTTAGTGAATATGTTGAAGACATGTCATCTCCCATATTTTTGACCTGCTCCAATAAGATTTTAAAGTGCAAATGCTTTTAGTTCGCAATGAATTATTACAGTATTACCCATTTCTAGCAAGCACGTTCTTTTTCTCATTAAAATTCATCCAAAAATTGCTTGAGAGGTGCAATCCAGTATGAAGTTAAAACCAAAACCACATTTATGGCGTGTGTAGCAACCTACCGTCGGTGCCAACATAGGTTTTGGGATTGTTGCAGAGTCATTTGATAAATGCAGATTATAAAATGCGCTGTGGAACATATGGAGGACGGCATGTTGAGGTTCTACATAAACAGCGATTAAGTACTGTCTGAGAGGGTGAAGACGGACATTAAATAAGTTTTAATTGTGCGAAGGTAAAATTCGTTGCTTTCATCTTTGTCTTAGTGCCAGAATAAAGTGTGCTACGTTCTTATTGAAAAAAAGAAAAATGGGTGCACGTTTGATTTTTTTTTGTTTTTGTTTAGGAGTGCTATTGTCATGTTTACGTTAGTTTCTAATTTGAATCCATAGAAAGGGAATGCACATTCGATTTGTGGACAAGTTAGAATTGGGGCAAATACTGCCAAATGAATCAACGGTGTGTTTTGGTGTTTTTTCTGCCTTTCGTTTAATCGACCAACTTTTCTGTCATGCCTAAGTCAACTTAATGAATGTGTACTGTATCATGCTCATTATGAGTTACATTACAGTAGCCCATCGCCCACGGAGCTCCGAGGCTGTACGGCATTGCAAACATCAGAAAATTTGGTGAACTAAATGGCATTGCGATTGATAGTAACAGCCCCATTTACAAGAATAATGGCAGGTAGCTTGCATTTTTCCTAGTGAAAGAAAAATGGCAGGTGTATACCGTGTTACAACTCCTATCGAGCACGATAGAACATGTCTGAAATGAAATACTAAGACTCGAATGAAATAATCAAAACCTTTTTTTAGTAACATGTTTCTAGAGTTCTCAACTGTATGCTCAAGCTAAAGTTATAAATTCCATTCATGGTAGTCATGTAAGGGTGTACTTAATGTATGAAACGACCCTGGATTTAACATACTTTACATTTGTGCATGTAACACAGCTCTGCATATAACTGTGCTTCAAATTACAGCCTATCAGGTAAGGGGGAAAATAAGTCTGCTAGTGTAACTTACTGAAATAAGCACCGTTCTGGTCATTATGAAAACCACCTCGCGTGCCTATTAGCTTAAAGCAGATGTCCAGAAACATTATTGCTTTGCATGTTTCATCTCATCTTGGCTTATGTCTTTTCAAGCTGATTAATCATGTGTTATCACCAATCGCCCACTATTGTGTTTCCGCCATCACCACTTTTGCTGCTGCTGTCTATTGAAGTGCAGAGTGGCTTCACGGCAGTGCATGCTGTACTGCTGTGTAGTTGCATTGCAAGTGGAATTGTGCGTGCAACTTGCACTCCTACTTGATACTTAAACCTCTCAAACTTTATGTTGGTTTCATGCACCATAATATACCGCACAAGGAAATCAACTTTCTAACTTCAAATGGCGCTCTAACTTCTTTTTGATTGTGTTTCTGCTTGGAAATTAATAAACAGAGTGCATGTTTTGTGATGATTAAACATAAAAATACAACTTTCCTTGCTGAAGAAATGGCACACGCTGGAGGTGCTCTGGCCAGTGTGAAATTTGACTCGGTTGCAGCACAATGCGTGTGGCTTGTGGGAAACAGAACATTTTTACAGAGCTTTTGTATACCTGGCTTCTTTGTTAACAGAAACTGAAAAGTCTTACGAAGACAAAGCGAGTGTCTCCCTTTGAAGCATTGAGAGACGAATTTTCAAGCTTCTTTTCTGAAGCATTTAGGTAAGATCGTTTGAAGAAAATAGTACTGTTTGGTGCCTTACTTGTCTTTTACTGCAAAATAGAGTGCATGGTCCAGGAGATTCTTTAGGCCTTCATGGCTTGCTTGAATTTATATGGTGTGACATTTGACTTTCATTCATTCTATTGTAACAGGCATATGAAACTGATTTTTAATTGTGGGAAGTTTGAATGAAAGAAATATTAAGAAAGCATGGGCTCTTCGCGAGTCTCTTGATTGTGGTTCAATAAAAAGGAAGATTGAATTAACTTATACCAAATTAACCGAAGTTGACAGTACCATGAACAAAGTGCTATGTCTTCACAGCCATCACAGAATTTTCTTTTACTCAATGGTTTAAATACTGTAAAGAGAGGAAAGTTTATGGTTAGTGATATTTTGAGAAGGTTGCAAACATGGCATGGGAGTCCGTTTCAATCTGCCATTGAGATTTGTACCAGGCATGCCATAAACTCCTGCACATAATACAGGGTTTTCTTTTTTTCTAAATATCAGCGCTTCAAATTTGCTTTTCATGCTATGGTCAGGTACCAATGTTTCTTTAGTTGCTTTTTAAGTGTTTCATCTTTTGGTATTACGAAACAATGTTTTATGGCCATAGTGTCCGTGTCTAAAATGACCAGATTATTTCAGCACTTCTTTTTGGTTTGTGTGTGTGTGTGTGTGTGTGTGTGTGTGTGTGTGAGAGAGAGAGAGAGAGAGACCAAGAAACTGTCTTTTGACACATTATGCAAGGATATGCATATTTTCTTTTTTTCCTTTTTGTGGCTCAAGAACTGCCCCTTGTATTATTATTAGAATTGGATTACAAATGAGGGTTTATTGTATATGCATGTCTGAGCTTCAGAGCCATTTCTGACGTGGCTGTGGCGATTTAAGCTCCTTGTTTTGGCGCTATGGTCGTGCCCCTTTAGAGGACACGAACATAGCGGAATTAAGGGCAGAGAGCAAGGTACAAACTCGGACAATGTGCCACTTGGTTGCCCCTAAAGGGGCTGTTACAGAGAAAAAAAAAAAAGAGTGAAAGATAGAAAAAATGGCAGTGGTGATGCCTACAATGTCATCAAGTGGGATGCCTCCGTAAAATAGCATAGAGAAGTTGTAGGTATGAATCATGGCGTCATTTGGAACTGTTACTCAAAAGCCACCAGCATTTGCAACATTCACTCTCAAATACTTGCTCGGCCCAGTCAAGCCAATAGCAGACTATACATCACAATAGTGTCACAATACCATGCTATGATTGGGCTCGCGCTTTCCAGCCTTTGTTTTCTTCCTTGCTAATTTGTGGGAGAAAGTGTTTAAAGGAGAGATGTTTTCAGTTTCCACACATGTTGATTTTCATACGTTCCACCTCATGGGCCATGTTCTGGCTGATTCTAATGAAGAGGAGCAGTTCATTCATTCCCTAGGACTTGCTCCAGTTTCGTATACTGTCTGGCCCTAGTGTCGCAGCACTTCTGCAGGCCATCTAGCGGCCTTAGAATACTGGGGCATACGCAGAGACCTTGGGTTCAGTCCAGACCTTCCTAACTGCGATGGGGATGTAGTGGCATTCTAAAGGAAGGCAGTCAAGGGTGGGAGAACTTAGTTTTACTGCAACACCTGCTACAAGCAGCTTTTGCAGCTACACGGAACTTCAGCTCTCCAAGTTCAGGAGGCTGCAACTGGTGACAGCTTTCTCTTTTTTTTTTTCATATAGGGACAGGTTATGGTTACAATTTAGTACTGTATGTGAAATCGTATTGTATGAGAAATTTGTATGATAGTCGTTTGTGCGAATTTTGAAGGAGGAGGTCCGCTGCATCACCTATTACAGGGCCGAAGGCTTCCATGCTAACTATATAAAGGAGCTCATGGACAAAGATGCAGATTCCACGATGCCTAAACAGAGGCGCACAGAGTGGTGCAACTTCGTTCACAAAGTTCTTAGTGATGAAATCCAGGCGCGGCCTCCCATAGGCGTACATGGTGTCATTATCCAGGTCAACAAGCGCCTCACGCATGAAAAAGAGGAAAGATAACCAGCGCCACCTTCTGGCAGGAGACAATGCATTCCTAGCCAACAAAACTACAACAGAGATGCATACAGGGGGCTGTGGTTGTTCACCATGATGTATGGCTGCTCCAAAGTGCTCAGAAATTTGTATTTCTCTGCTCCCAAAAAATTGCTCCAAACTTCACTTTGTCAGTGGAAGCCCTGCATGTGTACTTAGTATGTATGCTGCAATATTAAGTTGGGGAAAGGCAGGTCTAAGTCTTCTAGACACTGCAGCAGCAGGTTATATAGTATCTCCAACCTCATAAGCCTCAGACAATTCGGTAAAATTAAACATACCATAGAATTGGAGCGAAGACCACTGACGCATCTTGGCTAGTGCCTCGTAGCCAAACATGGTTGGGATGTGCCCAAATCTAATACTGAACATCTTCCACGAGACATGCCGGGGATGGGAGCGACAACGATCAGCTGGTTTTATGAAGCTACATGTGAAAGTGAATTGATGTGAATGTGCTGTAGGTGCTTAGCATTAGCGGTCTGTACACGAACGTTGCCTAAACCTTGCTCGGTTTTGGACTGGTGCTTCCCACGACTGTGAATATGCAGTGCTTGCCACTACGCTCGTCTCATAGCCTAGCACTTGGCTTTAGAGTGTCTCTACAGTTATGAAATAGGGATACAACTGCTTTTTAGTTAATACAGCACATCAACATTAAACTTTTATTTTTGGGGGGATATTACTTTTGTTTAGCGATCTGAAGCCACCGGCAAGCATGCCTCTTCATGAAGTACTCTACTATAATGACGCAGCGGCACTGAAGCAGTACTTCACACCATCTCCGAGGACAGTCCTACATGCTGCATTGGCTAGGCCTCAAACAATACTTAAGGTAAGATTTTAATTTGGTCAATTAACCCGTTACCCATTACTACACTCACCAGCACAACAACGCTGTAAGTTCTGGACTGTGATGGCCGTAGACTATCTAACACGCTGCGCGTAGACAGCCTGTCTACCATCGAGGACTGCTGCTGAAGTCGTCGATTTCTTTCTATGCAACATTTTCTTACACCACGGCGCTCCGCACGTTCTCCTAAGTGACTGCAGCAAAGGCTTCTTCTCTTCTATGCTTATCGAAGTTCTGTGCTCCTCAAACACAATTCACAAAACAACTTCCATTTACCATCTGCAGACCAACAGCTTGACGGAGTGGTTTCATTGTACCCTCTCCGACATGATTGCAACATACATCTGCCCCGACCGCACGAACTGAGATGCAAGTCTGCTGTTCGTGACATTTGCCTATAACACGGCTATGCGACGTACCACCGACTTCTCACCTTTTTCCTTGTCTGTGGCTGCTCATCAAGTTTCCTTCTTGACATATCATTCCTTTAGACTCCTGTAACCCCAGCAGCTCCTTTCTCGGAGCAGTTTCTGTCTTGCCTCGCGGACTGCCGTCACCTTACCCGCCTTAACACCGGTATCTCCCAGGGTGCCCGCAAGTCACGTTAGGACTCGACTCACCATGCTGTGACTTTTTCTCCAGGCAACAAAGTTCTTCTTGGGACTCCTGTGTGCGTTCCCGGCTTATGTAAAAAATTGTTCACGCGTTTTATTCGATCTTACACAGTCATTGAGCAGGCATCACCTGTCAATTACTGTGTCTCGCCCCTTAGAACGCCGTCCGATCCCCATTGCTGTGGGACAGAGATAGTGCATGTCTCTTGTTTAAAACCATATACAGTGAAACCTCGTTAAACTGTAGTTGTCTGGAGCTCGGAAAAAGTATGTACTAAACGGCAGTACTGTTTAACCGAAATAGCACGAGATTGCCCACTTACCTGTCGAAAACGGAACATGGAACTCGGAGAGAGTGCGATGAAAGGGGAAAAAAGCATGCAGTATTTATTCAATTTGCACGACAAAAGTGTTAATTTCGTTTGATGCCACAGCGGCCTAGCATGACAACAGCGGCCTCAAACTGACTGAAGCTGCTTGCCAGCTTTTCAGCCAGCCCCCTCTTCTCGGCAAACACTTGCATGGCAGATTCCTCGTTGGCATTACGTATTCTCCGTGCACGCGCGCGGTAGTACTGCAGAAGTCCCGGGGTGCCTTTTTCATTGCCGGGTGATTGCATCCATGAGGCTGACGTAACGCGCAGCTTCTGCTACTGTCAGGCCTGAATCGCCTATACTGTCAATTTCCGTGTCCTCGTCACTGTCGCTAGTCGACACTTTGGCAACAACAGAGGCAACGATGGTGAAAAGCCAAACCTCGTAGCCGACATCTCTTTGCGGTCGCAGCTGTGCTGCCAAGCAACTTCTTCGCATTCCAAATGCCACACACCAAAGTCAACAGCAGATCCCTGTTGCGTGCCAGCGCCGACTTCTTCGTGTCACGTTCGATAGTACAAACAATGTCTAATTTTTCTTCTATGCTGAGCACCTGACGTCTTTCTTATTCGAGCTTCGGCATGACGCCACAACGCTCTCTGGCACAGCGCTGAAATGATGATGTTGACGTGGCCTCACGTGCAAACACACAGGGCGCTTGGAGGCTGTTGTTCCAATCCCTGAGGCTTGTTGTTCTGCCGGGCCGCCCAATGGAGACGACGCACCAGCATGTTAGTGTGGCGAAAAGTGGAAACAGTATGTGTTAACCGACACGTACACAATACGCTGGAACGGTTTATGGGGATACAAAACACATTATGCTCAATGGCCGCTGAGTTGGGGATTTGACTTTACTACTTTAAAACGAAACTACTGTTTAAGCGGGTACGGTTTAACAAGGTTTTACTGTAGTAGATTCATTTCATAATACTTCCACGCGGCCAGGTGGCCGCTTCCACAGCGAGAGGGAATTAGTGTGAGTGCAACACATGCCTGGCTTTCAACTTCATCATCTCCACATATCATCTTCCATTGTACATCTTGTTCTGTGTATATCATCACCAGCTTCACAGCTTGATCCTCGTGGTGGCTACACGAGCTCGGCTGGAATGAAGCGGTTCCTTGCAATGTACACAGTAACACTCAGAAGAAGTGCACTGATCCAAACACCCTTCTTGATTGATGTCATCTATCAGCCAGTTGCAGCCATCTATAGGAATCTTGCATATAACGAGATATGGAAGTCGCCGGCAGCTTCGAGACGGGTGAAGAGAAGGCCTCGTTTGAAAAGAAGGTGTTTGAGAAAAAGTAGACTTAATGCTCCGCTTGTGAGCTCCAAGCGCTGTGCACAACTGCACATTATTTGCTGAGATGTTTACAGAAGCGCTTGCTATCCGTGGACTCTTTTTTCACCAAGTCTGAAAGGTGGTTCAGGACCCTTTTAAGCTTTCCATGAATGAGTGCATAATGCTTATCGAACCTGGAGAACTCATGACAATTGACGAAGCATGACAGTAAAACGTGCAGTCAAGTCAAGCACGTCAAAAAAAGACCCAAACAGAAATGCGTGAGTGGTGTCTGCTCTTCTGTCAACTACATGTATTGATAGTCCCCGAACCGCCACCATTCCGAGTGACAGTGCCGTCATGATTTTGACAGCGGCCCTTCCATCAACTACTGAAAACTCCCATGTTCTCCGTGTGTGCAGTAAAAGTTAAAAAGAAAATCAAGAAATTGTTTCAAATAAGCGTGCAGCATAGTCGAATGCTACGGGTAGAGCTATAGAGCAAACAAAATTGTAACCATGTTGTAGCAACCTTGATGTCCCATTTCTCTTGCCTTTATTTCAGTTTCATGCTTTGGTTTCAATTGTAAGCTGAACCCTCCACTTCGAATTTTCAAATTAGCAAACATAGGTTGCCTTGAAATCATGTAAATATGGTAATGTGTCGTTGCAGTTGTACAATGAAAATAGCACTGCTGCCATTTCTAGTGCGACTTGCCAAGGTCATGTTGTATTTGTGTGATATGTGCCCAGCCTGTGAGAATGGAAAGTACTAGCTAATGTAAAGTACTAGCTAATGTAATAGCACTAGTTGAGCATATATACCTTTCTTCTTCCTGGTGGCTTCTGTTTCCAGTTTCAAATCTGCATTCAAGCTTTCAGCAGTACAGTCGTGAGGATGAGTGTGTCTAAAACACTAGGCTGACTAGTACATGTGTCATTGGTTCGGGATACCATGTGATTACTACCCATGATTTCTGTGATGTCACATGCCGCATGAAGCCATGCTGCACTTGGTGCATGTTTGGTTTAGTTGATTGAAAGGACGGTGTAATTACTTTTAAAGAAAAAAAATTCTCATTTGAGCACCCCTTTAACGGAGATTAACTGTTCTGGGCTGCACATATTTCTTTGTAAATATCTCGCTTTCATTTCTGTTTTCTTTTTCCTTCTTTTTGCATACTGTCAGTGCGAATGCTGCAGAAACACGAGCAGTTGTAACATCTCTGCATCACTTCCTGACCTGAGCATCAGCTACAAGTTGCACTTGGAGGGTGGAAAACTGATAAACTTGTATGACATGATGCAGGTGCGTTAACGTGGAATCAAAGCCCCAACTTTCAGCTGACGTATAATGAGCTGCTCCTCTGCGTGCTGCTTTTTTTTTTTTTTTGCAGTCTTTCAAATCTGTTAAATCTGGAGAAAAGAAGCTGTCAGCACAAGAGGAAAAAATCACCGAGTATCCTTTCGTGTCCACGTGTTCGCAAACTGTCGCCAAACATGATGACATTGAACTGGTGTTGAATTTAAACTGGCAAGTGGTTAGCCCTTGTTAACAAGCCCAAAACAAGCAGAATATTTCATGTGAATATTATTGAACCTGTTGTGCTTACTTGATTTAAAACGGCAATTCTTCAATTGCATTGTCACACATGTATTGGGGATGGGTGTAATTGCTAAAAGAATTATGGGAAAATTGATCATATACTGGAATTAACATTGCCACATTGCATTAAGCAGTGACGCTGATGTCACATGTGTCTCTCTTCGTGTTTCTAGCAAGGTTTGCAGATTTTAATGAACACTTCAATTGAGGCCATCTGAATTCTTTATTTGTGTGAGTATTGTGCAAGCTGGCTTGTCCATAATTTACGCAATTTACTTTCCTAGTGGTTCTTTCTGAAAGCTTTTAAAGGCATTGTTCTGCAAGTAACTCAGAGTGAATGTCTAACTATTACTCTGGAAGTAAATAAAGGACATAAGGGGGCAGGAAATTCAAGTACGGTTCCTCTTGCATGACCCATTGAGCACAATAAAACCTGTTAGTACGAAATGAAAGCACTTCTAACAGACAAGACAAAATTATAATGGGCTACTAGTCACAAACTTGGTGTCACTGTTCATAGCTGTATCTGTTTACTAGGTTATGTTTTAAAATATTCGTTCTAGGTGTGTTGTTACAAATTATCACTGGGATTGCCTTGTTGCTACGGTAACCTTATAAGTAGAGACTGGATTACAGGCAAATGCCTATTTGTTCTCATGTGCTCAGACCCCACGTTATTGGTAATTGAGCATAAATTATAGGTTGAGAAGTGCTTTTATGCTGTGTTATTTTGCCTATAAATGCCTATTTCCATCCTTTGTGCTATTTTTTGCTTTTAGCACCTGAAAATTTTTTGGGGGGGGTCAGACTTCTCGTTTTGAAAACACATTCGGTTACTTCTTTCCACACGACTTGGCAGCATTGGCAGATACTGTTACTAATGGCAATGCGCCTTGCAATGTGGCCTAGCAAATAAGCGTTTGTGCTGTCAACCTTAAATGAGCCTTTGAGGACCCCTCACCATCTGACACTGGTTAGAAATGCCAGAGGAAAAGATTACTAGAAGCCTCCTTTTTCGTCAGTGGACACACAACTCTATGTTGCACTGCAGGCGGGGATTTGGGAGAAAAAGGCACAGCATTTTCAAAAGGTTGTACTGTACACTGTTGAATATAGATTGCGCAGTGCGCTTGTTAGGCAGAAGGCTGTAAAGTCTGTTGGAAGTGCCATGGACTGTTGCTACGTGGTCCCCTTTTTTGATACCTCTATTCCGTCGGTTGTTGTACAAACAAACCAGCCAATGGCGCCTCATCTAAACGCTGCCTCTCGCCAGCTCTTTTTATTTAAATAAGTGTATGTAAGGAGGTACATGCTCTTGTGCTCCAAAGTATGATGAAAAAGAGAAACATTTTGCAAAGCATAAGGACATAGCTATTATAAAAAAACCATTCAAGAAGAGTTCTTGCGAAAAATTAACGAATTGTGACACTGCTAGGGCAACATAACACAAGTATAATGCATCCCATGTGTGCCACAGCAGCTGTCGCAAAAGCTTGTGCAATGTTGCAGTCTGTCTAAAACATTGGCTTTTTTTCCTGTTCAGTTAAATTCCAGAGGTACACACAAGCAAACGCTAAAGAGTCGCAGAGAGCATGAAGCGAACATACATATGGAAATTCAGCACTATTTAACACTTCTTTTCGTACGAGAAGGTTTGTTGACTTCAATCTATTAGGCATAGATTTTAGCATTTCTCATTAATGGTTTGGCACCTTTCCTGGTCTGTTTTGTGTTTTCCATGCTTGTGGCCACTGGATGCGCCAGTGTAAGCAGGAGAGTTTGTCTATTAAATATACACCACCTGCTGATAGTCTCAGAACAAATGTATTAAGTCTGTGAACTGCAGTACATGGATTGATAAAAAGTGGTTTCTCACATGACCAAAAAAGCTTCATGAAGCAATGTGTTGCAAAATATGGTTGCTGCATTTCAGACCTCATAAACAAGCCAAAGGCAGAAGTTGGCATGTTTCAAGCATGTCTATCTTGCCACAATGCCCCAAGTTCCAGAAAATACTTTGAAATCCGTGTCGTCACACTCAAGTACTGGATGACATTAGCGTAGCGTGAAGGCACAATCACAAAGAAGACTCACTTCACAGGCGCTTGTGGCATGTGTCTTTGTAATTGTGCCTTTGCGCTACAATATGTTATTCAGTAAATGCCAACTATAGTCCAACAAGTCCTCCTGAGGTACTGGAGTTAAGGTTTCAACATGAGATTCAATAAGTGTACACTTAGCCTCTGTTTTCTCTTCTAGTAATTAGCTTCTTATCATGGCATTAGCAAAAACAGAATTTTGAGAAAATACTTTATCAGTCTAATTGAATTTAGTGCATCTCTTTAGTGTCCTTTTAAGGGTGGCCGTGAAGTGCTTGGTTTAGTATGATTTCTGTGATTGCATTTGTGGCAATGTTTTGTACACTCGAGTTCACAAATAAGTGTTTGCCCTTGCTGACAATGTGGTGTATGCCCTTGCTTTTAGTTGACACCTTGACAGTTTGCTGCAGAGCCCAATTTTTTCGATCAATAGCTGAACTTCAGTTCTTGGGCCTTGTGAAGCCAACCCTAAGGAAGACAGACCACGTGCAACGTATGACGTGGGGATTCTGCTGATGTTATGTGCCAAGGTTGTTGTTGATAAACATTTGTATTATATTACACCATCTCTCTTATATGTTATGCCTCTTTATATCCTGTTTATATTGTGCCATACTTCTTGTTTTGTCATAATTAATTGTTTGTCATTTGATGCTCCGTAACCTCTCACAGTTTATACTGTGTCTATGAGCATGGAAATTACCCGCTGCACTAGCTTCTGATACAACGATGGCTGCGCACACTTCGACCCTGTGCACATTTGCTGCTTAGTACCTTGCACGTTGACAAGGCAGCGCGGCCTTCTACAGCGGTACAGTCATTATAGCGACACTAAAGGTTACTAAGGCGACGTGGACTGTTTGAATACCATTCTGGAAACTTTGCAGTGCTTCTTTTGTGCAAATACTTAGCTTACTAGAAAATTTGATCTGAAGGATCCGAATAGCTTTATCACAACACAAAAACACATGGCCATGGAGGAACCGAGCCAAGACAGATTCGCCGCTGAAGCTGTTTTTGGTCAAGTGACATAGGCCGTTCTGGCATCCCGCGACATCAGATGCTCGAGGAATTCTCTGCTACTTGCAGTTTGTGCGAATTTCGCGAGCCAGCAAAACTAGCGCAGCACTACGCAATAACGAAACTACTGAAACATGAAAACGCGAGCGGCGCGCAGTCGAGCGAAAACGAAACCTTTCGACCGCCCGCGTCGTTGTCAAGGGTAATCTCACTTTCTTCTTTCTAAAGATGAAATAGAACTAGACAAGTAGCACTTTATTTCGTCTTATAATGCAATACAATGATGATTTTTTTTATAACGAGTGGTTGAGTACTAATGACAGTTTAAATGAAGAGTGCCTTCGTCATCGGGCACGTACTTGAATGTCCCGGGGGCAGCGGGGTGTGGCACTTGCGGAGGCGCTGTACGTTTGCGCGCATGCGCGAGTAAGAGCGGGTGTGAGAGAGAAAATGTGGCGGCATTTCCTCCTTGAATATATGACTGCCTAGGCACTACAGAGGAGTTTCTTAGCGCGTGTTCTATGCGTTTCTCCCTAGGCGTGCTGCCATTGCTGAGTGGGGATGAGTTTGTTTACGCTTCGACGCTGGCTGCCGACGTGGTGGCACAGGTGATAACATCGCAGATGTTTCCGTGGGAGCAGTAGGGAGCATGGAAGAGGCCAGCCCGTATATATTGAAAACCTAGAAAACAGCGCCTTAGCAACCGCGATTGAACGCAAGTGGCTGAAAAGGCGCCGGTGGTGCTCGACGCCCCTGCAACCGCTATGAGAATACGCCGCCTCCCCCTAACGCGTTTTACGCTAACCTAACCTAATGGTAACGTAACGAGGCAAAGAGACAATGATGATCACAACGTAACTATTGCGAATACGCCGCGCCACCCTGACAGCTTTTACGCTAACCTAACCTAATGTAACGTCAACCTAACCTAACGTGGCCTAGCGGCAAAGACAATCCGCACGGCCTAACCGCTGTGAGAATACGCCGCGCCACCCTAACGCCTTTTACGCTAACCTAACGTAATCTAAGCTAACGTAAACCTAACCTAAACATAAGCTAACCTAGCCTAACGTGGACGAGACGAAAAGCCAATAATCTTCGCGGCGTGACATCAGACAATCGCTTCTAAATGTGGTTGCTAAGACGCTGTGCGTTTATTTCACTCAAAGGGGATCACTCGAACATGCTCCTGAAAAGTCCAGGGTAGCAGGCCCGGCCTCTGCTATGGCCCCTATCGCTCCCCGGGAAAATCGGTGTCTTTTGTTCTCATTTTTTTTAAAGGTAGAGTGCCGTAAGGCGCAACAGTTATAATTCGGCATGACTGACTCTGCACCAGCGCCGCATGCGCGAGAAACTCTGTCCGACGTACCTTTAGACACAGCGATTCCCAAATGGGGTGTCAGTGGGTGCTGGTTCACCTGTTTCATTGCGCCGGCAGCCAGCGTCCGAACGTAAACTCGACCCCACTCTGCAATGCTGGCACACCTAGGGACATACGCATACAACACGCGCAAAGAATCTTCTCCACCGTAGTGCTTAGGCAGAGACAGGTATTCAAGGAGCAAAGGCCCCCAGATTTTCTCTCTCGCACCCGCTCTCAGTTGCGCCTGCGCAGAAACGCCCCGCTGTGCCTACTAGCAATTGTAAAAATGGATCCCGCGAGAGTCTAATCGTGCCCTGCAGTTACCTAAATTTCTTTACTACGGCTCTGTTCGCTATAATACTGACGTCTTAAATATTCTCGAGTTCTAATCTATCACTTGAGCTTGTCTTAATATTTGCCTTTAGTGTCCCTTTAACATATGGCAGGGCTTACTGTGCACTAAAGAATGGTGTGACAAACGACTGTTTGTTTTCTAATATTTATTTTTTGACCTAGTATTCTTTGTATAAACCACTTATGCTGTACGTTGTCTGCTTCAGGGTAGTGCTGGTAATGAATTCAGGCGTACGTCAACATGTGATACAGGAAATATCAAACATTGCGTAACGTACCTACCAGTACCGTATTTTGTATGCAGAAATTTCAAACGTACGCCAAGAGATAACGCTCTACTCAAAATTTACTCGCCCCATTTTGCGGCCCTCTGGACCCCGTGCTGCCCTGTCTTGTCGAAAGATTTAATTGAGCACCAAAGTGTTAGACACGGCGTACTTCCTTGCTTTGAGGCTACAATTAGCGTAGTCGCAAATACCTCCTCGAACACGTCATCGCTATTTGTACTACAGATATTTAATGTCACATTAATTTGCTCGTAAGAATGGCGTTTTCGTGATGGCCATCGCGATAAGTCCAGAGAAGGGAGTCGTGTTTCATTTGGTTGAAGCATGGCACCCAAGGATGCGTTCAGAAATTCTGCTGCAGTGGCTTTGGCATCCTCCTGCTGATCATCATAGGGACCCTACATACACGCGCGCATACTAAGTTCGTTCAATAAAGATTTGCTCTAAGCCACCTTTTTTAGACCCGCATAGAAAAAATCACGCTGTGCTGGACGTGTACCGCTACAGTCCAGAAAACATAACATAGCATTCAGCTCTTTCCTAATGTATATATCAGTTTTACAGGTCTGAAGACCGAGGAAGGCGTATGCATGGAGTTGGGGGTGCGCAAGGAAGTTATTGCCGTTTCCCTTTCTCAAAGGCGACACACCCAAACAAATTTTCCAGGAAATGACGGTGTATGGAACAGCAGATGCCCCATCGTATGATGTCGTTGATTACTGGCATCGGCAGTTCGAAAGCGGACGGAACTGCATAGAGAAGCCACCGGTTTCCATTTGACTTTATTCAGAAATGGATGAGTACACTGTCACAATATAGCGGAGGCTGCCATATTGAAAGAACGCCCCGCAAAGGTTCGAAGACCAGCTGAAAAGGTCACGATTAGTGTAGGTTCCATTCGAAACATTCAGGAACACCTGCAGATGCGAAAGGTGTCGGCGTGTTTGGTTTTGCGCAGCTTTCTTGTTTTTCGCGTGGAAGAGCGAGTGACCATGCAGCGGTAAACTTTTGGCTACGCCCCTCAATAGCCAAGATTGCAATTTTTGCAAGACTGATTACACTCGATGAATGTGGATTAATTTTTGTGACCCAGAAACTGAATCCCAGTCTGAACAATGAAGTCACTACGACTCGCCACTGCCCTAAAGGGCGCGCGTGTAAGTCTCAGAAAGCGAGGTGATGCTGACAGTTTTGTGGAAGCAGCAGTGAGTGGTGTTGACAGATTTCCTGCCGAAAGGTGCCACCGTAACGTGGACCAGTGATACAAACTCGCTGACAAAATTATGGGAAGCCGTGCTGTCAAAAGGCGTCCTGCTTTTGCAGGTCAGTGCTTCTGCTCATGACTCACGTATTGCACAATTATATGGAAGCGCGCTCTCAATTACGGATACAAGATTGTTCAGCACATCCTGTACTTCTCCGGCCTTCTGCTCCCAGATTTTCACCTCCTTCCAACTACGAAGTTGTTTTTGAAAAGCAAGCAGTTGCCTGGTGACGGCACGCTCATCACTGAAGTAATGTCATGGCTCCAAGGCCAACCTGAGGACTTCTACAAGAGTGGTATCAGCAGCTGCTTGCGTAGAACGATGGCGGAAGTGTGACTTGCGGTAGCAGCTATGCAGAGAAGGAGAATAAATATGCCAGTTTTCATGCTCCTCAGCCCAGAAGAAGTGAGTTGGGGGAAATCTTTATCGAACGCGCTTCGCATGTAGGCAGATGAAGTCGCGGGTTCCCGCCGCTCGCGATGGTCGCATTATGACGCATGCAGGGTGCAAAAGCTTGTGTGCTGGGTCCTGACGGATTCACGGAACTAAAGTGTTCTTTCAAATGTGTATTTTCTTTCATCTGACCGGAAAGGGTTAATCGCGAGTCGATAGATAAAGGTGAAGGTATTGGTCTGTTGCTTTGGGACGTTAAATCCCATCAGTCAGCTTGAAGCTAGGGTATCACACGGCAAATTTATCACGCGAAAAAACGCCGCCATTTGACAATTCCTTGGGAAGAAAGCACGTTTACTCTGGTCAACTCTCGAAAACATAGTTAAATACGTTATCGGCAATTACACCCGCGAAATGAGCTGCTAGCTGAAGCTCCCATACACCTGAATCAGGCCCCTGGATCAAGTTCAGGCACCGATCTGAGGGGGCGCGATGACACTTATAGCGTGTCCGGTATTCGGGCAAGCGCGGGCGGTTTTCCGTTTTAGCGGGGGCGTCAACGTGAGCGGCCAGATTGGTGGCGCCAGCTGGTGGCGCAAAGCTCAACCACACAAACACAGAGCTAATTACTATATTCTGCTTAGCTGCTGGCGTAAATTTTCGACAGTGGCGTAATCGTGTTCACAATTACGCCGCTGCCAAAAATTTGCACGAGTGGCGAAGCAGGATATGGTGAGTTACTGCAGTTTTAGCTATGCGTTTGTCTGGTTGAGCTCTACAACACCAGGCGGCTTCACCGCTCACGTTTACGCCCCGACCATCCGGTAATCTGCCCAAACCGCTCCCGTTTACCGGAATAGCGTACAAGCTAAAAGTCTCTAATTGCACCGCACTCCCTGTGGAAATCCGTGGAAGTTAATGTGGCTGAACGTTTGCGCGTTAACGTATCACGCTGGAATCTGTGAAGCATTTTAAGTCGGCGTGAAAATTTCCCATCCTTAATCTTAAATAAGGTTGGTTTCACAAAAATTCGTACTTATATTTTTCGCTGCCATTTTTTTAGGTAAGTAAGTGATGTTATGCCTTTATATTTTGGGGTCTTTTAGGTAAACAAAGCAGATTTTAGCTAAACAATTAAGCTTGAGATGTAGGCTGTTATAATTTAACGATAAGTTACAAAATAGTATATTGTCACGTTGTAGTGATAATGTGCCTTTGCAGTGACGTGTTTTGTATTGACAAAGTAACTGAAATAGTGGTTAGACGGTGATAATCGGTCTGTGAAGAAAAAAATATAGATATGACGTGGCGTGTGTCATATAACGTTAACAATACAGACATTGACTTTCAGGGCACTGTGGAAATATGTCAATTAAAGTGTCCACCCTCTAAGTTACGTGATTGAGTTTCGGCGTGTGCTATGTCCGGTCGCTTGTTACCCCCGCATTCTGTTAATGTAGGCACCAAATGTACCCGAGAAAGTCGATTGCAGTTCGATAGCTCGAACGAAGTGGTCACAACACTTGAATGACATTCCACGGCGATTCCTGCTGGAAAGTTTTGTAACCAATCGTTGCCGGTGTCTAGTCGAATGCACTGAAATGAAGGTGCGCTTCTCTATAGCAACCATATAGAGCTTATCGAAATTACCAAAGGAAACTGGCGCGGCGATCGCTCAGCTATGTCGTGGTACAGTGAGCTGTAACCATAGGAACGGTTAGCACATGAATTTCCCTAATCTTAGCGCTTGTGGCTTCAAACGTTCTTGCCACATTATTTATTACAATTTGTCTTTCAAAATTTAATTCCAAGCGCTCATAGTTTTCCAAGCACACCAAGGCAATTAGCGCGCATGCGTTATCATCGCTAATTGTAGCGTTTTACCGCAATATTTTGTTGAAAACAATGAATTTGCATATTCGCAAAGCCGTTTGAAGCCGAGAGGGTGAACTTCGTAGGCAAATCAATGTACATCCCATCATTCCCATGCTGACTAAACCGCCGTACTTGCAGTTCTGATTGACACTAGCGTCAGAGTTTCTAGTAATATTTGCCGGAAGCTATATGCAAGCAACTAACTGCCCGTTGTAGCCACCACCGAGGAGCGTTAATGACTGTTGCAGTGTCCTCGGTGGAGATGTGACGCAGTGTGCTCTCCCAGTGAAGCTCCAGGAAGAGCTTCGAGTTTGTGAATATAGATAGGGGTTAGAATAAGCGTGCCAATACACAGGACTGTATGATTGCCAATACATGGGACATTTAGTATTAGAGCTGGTTGGCATGCACAAGCTAAGCTTCCCCGACAAAAAATTTATAGAAAAACCATAGACAGTCTATATACGTCTACAGACTGTCTATAGACTTTCTATAAATTTTTTTAAGCGTTGGCGTGTATATACATATATACTCACCGTATTCATACGTAGATGAGAGGGTTGTCCTTCGGACAGCTTTAGGACACCTAGGTGACAGTCCTTTTTCAGAAGAGATTCTGGGACGTGACCTCCTGTGTCTACTGTGAGCAAATCTACAAATGTGCTGCAGTTTTACTTACCGGGCCTCTAGAAATCTAACGATTTGATTGACCGTTTTTCTACACGTTGTTAAACATTGCCGTTGGAATGATTCTGCTAGCGATGCCATGCACTGCCATGCGCTTTGGTCGACTGGGCAAGGTAATTTCTAAAGTACAGTAGCAGTGAAGACACAGAAGCTCCTGTCGGGTTGTGTAATTCTCCGATCCAACGTCTTGGCTGTTTCAACGATGTCTCAAACAACGGTAAATGCTCATGATTGCGAGTTATTTTGATAATTGCGTTCCACTAATACCAAGTGCAACTTTATTTTTCCCACCACGGATTGCTTTTATCCATCATCGTTTTGACAGCGTATGCACAAATTTATTGCGAGCAACCCTTCCCTTCGTATGGTGTTTTCGCTCACACAAGAGCACGCAGTCGATTTCAGACTGATATTCAACTGAAGCTTGACTAGCGGCCTAACGTCTTACATTTTGAGCACCGTCTGTGCAAGTGCCCTTATTATTTACTGTGCAACACTCCACATTACTGTAAAGTACTCTTCACGATGTGAAAAATGAACGTGGAGGCTTCAGCGCTACTCAAATGCACACTAGACCACCTTTCTCAGAAAAGCTGATTGGGTGCAATAAAGTATGAGAAGGCTTCTGCATGGCTCTCTGACTTGACAGCCATTGATTCGCGAGCCTAAACAAGGCAGGGAAAAAAAAGCACGAACTAGGGCCTGCTGCAATGAGTAAAAAACAAATGCTCTAAGCACAATAGGAACTTGCCAGTTTTCACATTTGCGAAGCAACTGCTTTACCGCATAGCATGGACATCACTATGGCGGGTATTGATGTGAGCAAATCTGCATAGTAATTTCATTGCGTGATCTTGCTTACAAGAATTGAGAGCTAGGAGCCAGGCGCATCATATATTTTGCAAATTTCGTATTTTTTTACTCTCAGTACTTATACTAAAATAGCAAATTGTTAACTTTCATTCATGTTCCTTGAAGCGCTTCTTTGAAGTTTCACATTAGAATTCTCAGAAACTGACCTATCAAATTAGCACTCCATTACATGCATTCAGAACACCAGTAACAAGTCGGACTATAATTTGAATGAATGAATGCTACGTCTCGAAATAAAACGTTAAAGCATAAAACCACCGAAAATGAGCGCATTTCCAGCGGTAAGGAATGAGTTAAGGTGCGCCAGCCAATGTGACCGCATGTGATGAACTGAACGGTGAACGCTTCATTGCGTATGTGTCTGTGCATACTTTAAATTTCTCTCCTTCTCATCCTTCAGTTCTCTTTACCAACTGCAGGATAGCCAACCGGGCTTAGGCTGATTAACCACCCGGCTTTTACCTTATCACATCTCTCTTACCGTATGTTTCGTGGTGTCCGCACAGGTGTCACTTGATGATTGTGAAGACACACTCTGAGGGCTGCCGTTGCCATGACTCGGTGTACGGTCCTACGGGCATCCCTGTATGCGCTGTCTCATGTACTACCATGAAACGGCGGATTTCTTTCCCTCTTTTCTTTAATTAAATACATCTTTATTAAACAAAAACGCTCAAAAATAAAGGCTTCTTTCGCTCAAATACTGAAATATGAGGTCAGGAGAGTACTGTTATGTACAAAGACAGAGAGAGAAAAAAAAAAGGTGACCTGCGGTCCTGAGTCCTGCCCAGCAGTATACGGACCGCAGGTGTCAAACCGGCAGTGTTAATGCTCAAGGAGCCGGCTCGGCAGCAGGGCTTGCTTCAGCTCGTCGTCGTCTCGTTTCACAGGCGGCCATGGCCAGCCACAAACACCGGGTTAAGTGAGTGTGCACTCATGGATTCTTTGCAGTTTCTTTGCACCCGCACGAGCCCGCCCACCCCTCATCTACCACGTCCCTTGTTTTCCTTTCTGTGCAGCCTTTTCTGCTTTTGAAGTCACCATATTTTCCGGTCTACGATCCTGGCACTATGTATGTTCGAAAATTGTTGCTCGCGGTGCGGACAATTCGTGATCACGTCAAGATCAAAGATGAAACATCAAGATAACTTCACACAGCGAAGCCTGCCTGGACTACTCTCTCTCACTCAGCGGCACTTCTCTTACTCGGGGAAAGCTCGAATGTAACGTGTCCTGAATACGTCGGCAACGTAATACCACGACTCTTTTAACGATACCAGGTCCACAGTTACCTTTTTTTTTTACACGGGCGACAAACAGTTCAGCCAAAAATCGCACGTGAGAACTACACGCTAGGTGTGAAGTGTAGACCGGAAAATGTGGTGGTGCTTCAACTCATATTGCTCGACCATTTTGTAGAGAATCAGTTCGTGTTGCCCAGCACTTTAGCGTCCGTGCGGAGCGCGACGTATATGCCAGCCACAGTATACGCGGGACACTCTTGCCGAGTTGGCATGTTGGAGGTCTGGTTGCTGCGCCCTGTTGCTGTGGTATTCTGGGGCCCTTCTGTCGCATCGTGTCTGTCCTCCGTCTTGGGTCGCCTAGCTTTCTTTGGGGCGACGTTCACTGTTCGAGTACAGGTCACTCCGCGCTAGATTTGGCGTCTGGCGACTGCGTCGTGGACTGTGTCGTGCTCCGTTGTCGCTTCTGTCCGCCGCTTCCCTGCGACGCCGTGGACCCCCGCATCTTCGTCACCAGCTTTCGTGCCCGCACGACTTTTCGGTCTCCGGCTTGGAAAGTCAGGGTTGCGTTCTGTAGCTTGCCCAGTGCGTACTCCGTGGACGCTCCTGCTTCGGTGCCGGTGTAAGGCGCCAGCGTGTGGGCCTTGGTGCCGGCGGCGACGCTGAAGCTGACGGAACTGCTGTAGCTGGGCGGTTGCGGAGCTTGAGTCGTGGTGGGCTGGCGCACTGCGGGAGGCGACAGCGGCCGCTGCTGCGGCTGCTGCGTTCGGGTGGGCCACCTGTACACGGGGTAGCCGACGTCGTCGGTGAGGCTCTGCAAGGAGGACTCCTTGACGGGCTGCGTCTTGGCGTCGGGCGGGCAGGACACGTCGTGCCACCATTCGCACACCAGCGACTGTTGGCTGAAGGCGGTGCCGTTGGGGCACAGGAAGGTCTGCAGGGAGCCGGCGGTCGTGCAGTGGTGGTACACCTAGGTTTGGGAATGTGCAAAAGGAACGAAACAGTTATGTAGGCTTGCGCCTGTTTTCTTTTGCACTGCTGTACACCAGGGGCGTTAATATTGCTTGTCGACTTGACCCTCACTGCACTATGCGGCAGGTTGCCTGTAGGGGCAGACAGTGCCAGATTGGGACAGGGACCTTTCCCTTCACCGCGTCCCCCTTCACATTCCTGCTTCTGAATTTCTTAGATGACTGATTACTCGATTCTCCCCATCTCAAAGCTCAGAATGTAACAGTTACAGCACTTAACACCAATTCAAGAACCCGCGATTAGTCATTAGCACTGGCATTGCGTTTAGAAGTGAGATTCTCGAGAGCTATCGCCACGAAGCTTTCCCCAAGATCTTCGGCAAACCGCACGCCTGTCTGGCTGACCTCCATGCCTTCTTTCTTGCTTTCTCTTTGGCCCTACTGAACTAAACAGTGAATGTTTTTTTTTTTTTTTTTTCATTTGCGTCTACACACCAAACTCACCTTCTAGTGTTCCCATATTTATTGTATGCACTCCAAATTTGGAAGTTCCGAGGTTGACAAATAAGTGCGCAGAAGTTCCGAAGGAAAGTTGCACTGTGCATACTCATGAATTAATTCTCGTACTCAAGGCGATCCGACGTGGTGAGTGATTTGCCTTTAAAAACACACCACTTCCCTTGGCGTTGCTGATGGCTACAGGGTCGGATGAACCCACAAAGCGCTGAAGTGTCAGCACCTTGCTATAGCAAACCGCGACACGCAAAAATGGCTGCATGACGTTTGAATATGCGTTTCGTTGCTTGTTGCTCGGAATTGCGTTGTTTATGATGATTAGAGCAATACCTGTCTTAAACACTTCGCTTTCTGTATTCTGAGGTATGTATGAGCTGAAATTTAAATATTTTAGGGACATCAGATTACGATAGGAATCGTTAATAACCCGCCCTTCCCTTATGCGTTGCAAATGCGTTCAAGAAGATGTGATATAAGGCCATAGACACAGTTATTAGTATTAGCTTATCCAAAGCTAATATATTTAGTAATTTATCTATGCGTCATTCGCTTATGCCGCCTATTGCTACCTGGAGTTCAAAGAAAAAAATTGGAGGACGCTTAAGCTTCGCCTTCAAGAGTGAAACGCGACAGCGTTCCCGTCGACCCGCCAAGGGGTGCAAGACAATGCGCTACGGCGCAGCGATCACTTACGAGGCGCCCCGCATCGGACTTTGCACCCACCAATCACGCGGTGAGCGTCGAGCAACACAGCGTTCGGCGCGGCAACGAAACGTGCGCTTGAGCAAGCGGAACGAACCAAAGAACTCGGTGTCTCGGAGGGGGAAACGATCTACGCTAGCCAAACGTCGTGATCGGCACGGGCAGAGAGATATATAGATAGTGATCTAAAGAAAGGAAGGATGCTTGATTCTGCAACCCGTGAGGGAGCACGGCGAAGCGTCGTTAGGGGAGAGGGAGTCGGGGCCGCGACGCGCCTCGCACCGGTCCCCGCACAGCTTGGCACAGCCCCAATGCGCGCGTGGCGCGCCACCTGTCGGGGCAGCGCCGTACATAGAGAGGAGGGGGTCTTCTGTGTTTGCCGCAAGATGGCTCTGCGTGTGCGGAAAGCGCAGAAGAAATGTAGCGGAAACGTACTTCGCTACTCATGTAACTGCAACTTCTGTAAGTTACATGCTCATAACTACCGATATACACCGCAGTATAACTTTCTACGGCACGTTTCTAAGACAACACCGCATTCACTAGAGGCGCTTTTGTACCGCTTTGAAGCATCGAACTCGTGGCTGAGTGGTAGCGTCTCCCCCCCACACTCCGGAGACCCTGGTTCGATTCCCACACAGCCCATGTTGCAAGTTGTTTTTATTCATGAATTGCCTGTCGGGATTTTTCGCTCACGGCCAACGCCGCGGACGCCGACACAGGCTTTTCTGCGACACGAGCTTCTTAACGCTGTCGCGTTAAAAAGCAGAGCTCACGGATGAAATGAGCCTATTTCGGTTAATGTTATTCTGGCGCTACAGCATCCCCAGTGACAGCTGCAAAACAAATTAATATTAGATTCATGTTATTCGGTGACTTCCGCATAGCTACGCCGAAGGAAGTTAGCGAAGTGCAATAACTAGATTTGAAGAGAACTTGCCGAATAGCACAGTAAGGAACAAGTCATTCATTTTTAAATCACCCTGCATCGAGCTTCTAAAATGCTATCATAGCGAACAGAATTTTGTGAATCAACCTGCAACGCTTACTGTATTTCTTTTTTCCGTGCGATATGTTGTCTCGCCCATCAGATCGAGCTTCGGAAGGCCACAAAGCGCTGCTGCGATTCCCGAAGGCAACCAGACAGAGTGACCGTCTTTAACACGTCGCTGAGAATATCCATTACGTAGGCGACTCGAGTTAATAAGTGAACAACTCGAGCAATTTACTTTCTGTCCTCTTAATATTGCCCTTCTTTCCCCTTCCCCCAGTTCAGGATAGTCAACAGTGCCCAGTCCCTGCTAACTTATCTGCCTTTCATTTATAACTTTTTCTATCTCTATCTCTATTTCTCGTAGAATGCAATAAAATCGTAACAGATTCGGACATTTACAAAATATCTAGGGTGTTATCAGGACATTTTCTCATCATACACTGTTTCTCTGCAAAACGGCCCTTCGAATGGAGGTTCATACCTGACACCTGTGCTCCGTGCTGGCATAGTAGCCGGGGACTTTGTTGTGGCAACTGAAAGTCGTCTCCGGGATCTTGGCCAGAGCCGGGTACTCCTGCGCAGAGTTGCCCTGCACAGTAGTAGAGTAGCCCGAGCCGTACGGCAGCTCGCTCAGCAAACCGTCCGATGCGGAGGAGTACTTTCGCCTGGCGTACTGGGAGACATGAGTCGCACGTCTCTGGGCCGCAGCACTAATGCCCGAAGACAAGGATGGCGCCGGAGTTATTTGTTGCCGGTAGTAACTGTAGGTGGACGGCGCCCTCCTGGCGTGGTTCGGAGACGGCGCAGTCTGTTTCGGCTTGTGATGAGATTGTTGCCGTGGCCTACCCGGTTCGTAAAACGCGGACGCTGAGTTGTACCCTGTCTTGCCCAAATTGCCAGTCTTCAGCTTGCTGTTGGGCGAACCGAACGACGCGGAACTTTGCGGAGCGACGACGTCGTAAGGCACTTTCGGTGGGAGGTACTGGGATGTTGGTCGGTGATCGTTGTACACTCTAGGCACTGGTGTTGTCGTCTCGGCCGAACTAGCTGGCAAGCGTTTGTTGAGTGCTGTCGCCTGATAGTAAGTATTTACAGCGGGGCTCGAACGTGAATTTGGGGAGCCCATTCCCTGGGTGCCTCTGTTCTGTTCGCTTCTTGGAAGGGCGATGATGACCACCTTACTCCTGTTCTGGTCATTCCCGGGGCCGTAGCTGTATCTACCAGTATTGTACTGCGGCTCCCCTCCGACTTGATGGTATGGACCCCCGGCATTTATAGTGCTGGAGAAGACTTCCTTGCTGGTGCCGTCTATGGGATTCCTCACGAGAATGCGGATAGCCGTGGGCTGCGCGTAGTTTTGTGTACCGTCGACAGGTTGGTAAGTGGGCTGAATCCTGTTGTCCGAGGAATCCAATCCACTGGGCGGCCTCACGTACGTAACTGGCATAAAGGACTGGGCTGCGACCGGGCCGCTTTGTCTAACATGCCCTTCCTGCTCGAAAGAGTCGGTCATAGGACCTGCCTCCTTCTGCTGCTTGTCCTGTAGACCTTGGTTTCTCGGCGGCAATATCACGTAAGACTGTCCTCTGGGGCTTATAAGGACGCGATTGCTGGTGGCCTTATCGAACGTCTCTTCAGCCATTTGATCCATATTTCCTTGGATGGGAACTATAAGCGCTTGAACGTACTTTTCACGATTAGAAGGTGTCTTATTGGGGAGGTGGAACACTATGGGCTGCATGTCCTTGCCTGGCGACGGCGGCGGCTGAGACTCAAGCTTGTTCGGGAAGAAGCTGGACGCCTCGTGTCTGTCCCTGAGTGACGTGACGGCGTCGATGTGCGGCGAGAGGACCATCTTGGGCTCGTCGAGTAGCCCCGAGAAGTCCTGGTGCCTCTGGTGGGCTATCATACTGCTGAAGTCATGAATCACGCTGCCGGGCGAACCCGTGTAAAACCCCGGCGAACTCGTGGCTCTTGGACTATTTCGCTGCTCCGACGCCATGAGTGTGTCGAAGCGGCTGCTGTCCGCCGGTTGGTGAAAGAAGCGTCCCGAGTTGGGATTGTATCGCAGGATGCCCCTGGGTCCCGTGTTGATATCGTGCATGAAGCTACCGGAAGGCTTGGGCACCTCGTCCTCGAATCCACCCCCGCCACCACCGCCGTCGCCCCGCATGCCGTACGGCCGAGAGTCGGACAGCTCCTCGATGTAAGTGACGGGTCTCTTACGACTCGGGTACGCTGGTTCGTCCTGCTCGTCGTTGTCGTCGGCGAACGGCGGACGTCGACCACGGCTGCGGTATGGCTTGCGGCCGCGTAGCACTATGGGCCTCGTCGTGTCGTCCTCCTCGCTGGACACGTCCTCCTCGATGACAATGGGTCGCCGCCGCTTGCCGTGGTGCTTGCGGCCGCGTATGATGATGGGCGTCTCGTCTTCAATCTCACCCGACTCGTAGTTGCCGTCGCTACCCTGCGGCTCCTTGTCCGCGAACACCACGTTGGGCCCCGGCCCCGGCCTCTTGTTGACCTTGGGAGGTGGTGGCGGAGGCGGCCGCGGGCTCGGCGGAGGTGGGAGTACACCGAACGGCGATGACGGCAGCGGCATGCCGTGCATCATGCCTCCCGGTCGCGGGTAGTACGGCGGTCTCATTGGGTGGAAGCCGGCCATGTGATGGGGCATCGGGTACATCGGCATAGGAGGGGGCGGGTGAACCATGGGCCTCACCGAAGTGGGTGCTGGCAGCCTGGGCATGCCGAAAGGCATCGAGGATGGGTACAGGTGGCTTGCCTGGGGCGCGTTGCCTCCGCCGTGCATCGGAGGCGTGGAGTACTGCTTCAGGAGGAGCTTGTGCAACGTGGGCATGCCCGGTTGCGCGCCGTTTTGGAGGAAGTTGGTCAGGTCGGTCTCCATGTTTTGCCCGCTCTGAAGCGGCTTCGTCGTCTCCTTGCGGAAGAAAGGTAGCCGCAGCCGGCCGGAGAGCCTCGGAAGCTTGATGAGCTGCACAGTGGCACGCACACGAATGAGAAACTCTTCAGGCAGAGCACGCAGTAAACATCTTTGCACTCTTATGGGTGCTGGTGTCTCATGGCTAACACACTTACTGTTGAGGCATTAAAGAAAGTTACTGTACACGACCGCGAAACTACACCTGCGATTAGAGAAGCCTTAGTTAATTGAAAACTGCGCCCTAATTCTGAACGCCTCGTGCGCATCGAACTATCTTACACAAGCTTGGCAGAGAGAAGTAGTAAAGTTTATTTCGTTTATCCCCATCAGCGTCTCTATCTTATCCTTTAACGGTAAGCCTGTTAGCCGCGGGAAAAATCAGCACCCCGAGAATTCTCAGTTGGAGACAGCACTGGAAACGGCTATGGGAATAATGACAGGAACAGGCTGCTTCTAGGAAGCTGTTATGAAGTCTCTGCGGAACGCGTAGGTGCACACACATAATGCTTTGCACACCCCCTCTCTGGCGGAGGTATTGTGTGCGGGATGGTGTAACCTACGTTCGTAGAGATAAAAATGAAAACCCATCTACTTGCAGCACAAAAGGTAAGACAAGAAGCGAAACGAACAGAGACGCAGGCAGCGCTGTGTGGCTGCGTGTTTCCAGACAGGGACTCTTGTAATTTCGCTGTATATGCGCATCACTAGTCCTATTAGCGCATATTGGCCTCGAGCTCCACCACTGGAAAAGCTGGCGCCACCGTCGGCGTGACGTGCTATTAGGGATCACGTGGACATAGCGGCCGCGTCGGCTGCTCCGGGAGCGCCGAAGCGAGCTTAAAACGAGAGTTTAAATTCCCTCGTACGCTGCAGTCCTCATTTAGTGGTGAGATTTTCCCGCTTCGAGTGTCTTCTTTACAACGATTGAAAGCACTAGAATAGGTAGTGGCTGCCTTTGAAGGTGCGCAACATGGTAGGCTACTGCTCAATGCCGCAGTGCCGGAGGTACGCAACGGAGCCCGGTGTCAGCCTTATCCATACGTAGCCGCAGGACAAGAAGCTGCGTGAAGCTTGGCTCGCGAAACATAAAACCGGCAAACAGTCATCGGCTACAACTCGGGTATGCAGCAAGCACAGACGCGAGGAAGATTTCTGATTCAGCGCCGGGTCTGCAATGTTCCAAAAACGCGCACTGAGACGCTCGCCCGAATGAAAAAACTTTATTTTCACAAAGAAGGTATACCGGCGAAGGTGGAGCCCTCAGTCCAGGGCCCCAGTGGCCTTTGCCATCTTGCTAGCTCTGTCGATCAGCTTGAGCTGTTCTTCAGGCTTCGAGCAGGATAGCGCAGCCTCCCACTGCTCCGGTGTTGGTGTTTTGTGTACTGGCGCTACCTTTGGCTTTTGGCAGGCCCATGTAACGTGGTAAAGCGTTGCGTGTTCACCGCATAGCGGGCATTTATTGTCGTATGTTGACGGATAGATTTTGCTGAGCAGACTCAGATTGGGGTATGTATTAGTCTGCAGTTGTCTCCAGGCAACCGACTGCTCTCTACTAAGGTCTTTGTGGGGAGGGGGGTAGATCCTCCTTAGGGCTCTTTGGTTTTCTAAAATTGCTCCATAGCGTCTGGTGACTGTGTCCGGTTCCCCGTCGTGGTGCGCCCCCCGGTTGGCGTATGCTCGGGCGTTGGCGTCGGCACGCTGGTTCCCTGTCACAGTCTCATGACCTGGTGTCCACGTAATGAAGCATCTCGAAAAGGTTATTTTTCTCGTCTTGAGTATGCGGATGGCCGCAGTGGATATGCGTCCACTGCTGTACCTTCTGCACGCTTCTTGCGAGTCCGTAAGTATTGTTGTAGTGGCCTCTTCGCCCTTGTGGGTGATGGCGAGTGCGATTGCCGCTTCCTCAGCCTCCAGGATGTTGTTGCCTTTGATCGAAGCGCAATTGATTTCTCTAAGCTGGTGATCAACAACGCTGACTACCGCCCCGGAGTGCTCTTTGTATGTGGTCGCGTCGACGTATAACACGTCTTTTCTCGCCGAGAAATATCTGTTGTGTGCTTCTGATCTTGCCTTTCTTCTGGCCTTGTGTAATTTAGGGTGCATGTTTCTCGGTATCGGGCTAACCTCAATGATCTCTCGAATCTCTTTAGGTATGCTTTCCGTGCTGTTAATTTCTCTGCAAGCATCTCTCATACCCAGTATCTTCAGCGTGTTCCTGCCCGTTGGAGTCAGCATGAGTCTCATTTTCTGCGCGAGAAGGTGAGCTTCGATGTGTTCTTGCACTGTGTTGTTTATGCCCAATTGAAGGAATTTCTCCGTCGAGGTGTTGACCGGTAGTCCGAGAGCGCATTTGTAAGCTTTCCTAAGGATTGCCTCTAATTGTTCTTTTTCCTGCTCGAGCGGTGTTTGGTAGGGGACACTGTATACAATCCTACTGATCACGAGGGCCTGTATTAGCCTACATGTGTCCTCTTCTTTCATACCTCGCCGTCTGTTTGAGATTCTTGCGATCATCCTCGTGATCTGAGCTGTAGTGTTTGCCAGCTGTCTGATTGTGTGGTCCACACGACAGTTGCTTTGTATCCACATGCCAAGGATCTTAACTTGGGATACCTCCGGAATCTTCTTCCCCCCTATGAAGATGTCTATGGAGTTTTGCAGATTGTATCCTCTTCTGTAGACTCTGAGCACCTCGGATTTCTCCGGGGAGCAGACAAGCCCGCAGTGTTCAGTGTATGCATGGACTGTATCTGCTGCGCTCTGCAGAAGGTCTTGTTTTTCTCCTAAGGATCCCTTGGTCACCCAGATTGTGACGTCGTCGGCGTATATGGCATGCCTGAGCCCTTCAATTTTTTCGAGCTTCCGTGCTAACCCGATCATAACAATGTTAAAAAGCGTAGGGGATATCACAGAGCCTTGCGGTGTTCCCTTTTTGGGCATGTTGAAGGTGTCAGTCCTGATGCCTCCTATACCAATGGTGGCGGTTCTGTCACTGAGGAAAGCTCTGACGTAGTTGTGTATTCTCTGCCCGCAACCAATGTTGCTGAGACCCTCCAGCACAGCCCTATGACTTACATTGTCGAAGGCCGCCTTAAGATCGAGTGCAAGCAAGATATTTTCTCCATATTTCGGGATGGTAGTAAGTACCTCCTCCTTAATCTGCAGGAGGATGTCTTGCGTTGAGAGGCATTTTCTGAATCCAAACATAGTGTGTGGCATGAGCTCGTTATCCTCCAGGTGGGTCTCCAACCTCTGAAGCACAATTCTCTCGTATACTTTTCCCAAGCAGGACGTTAGCGAAATGGGTCGCAGGTTTTCCAGGCAGGGAGTCTTTCCGGACTTCGGAATCATAACTATTTCCGCATGTCTCCAGTCGTCCGGGATAGTCCCCTGTTCCCAGTGTTTATTTACGAATTCTGTAAATCGTTTGATGGAGTTTTCGTCCAGGTTCCTTATCATGGCGTTGGTGATGCCATCCTTGCCTGGCGTGGTGTTCTTTGTGGCAGACATCACAGCGTGTCTTACTTCTTCTATGGTAATGGGTTCATCTAGAGCGGGATTTGCTTCGCCCGTGTATGCCAAGCTGCAGTCGACGTCCGTTGTATCCCCAATGTAGCGCTGCTTGATGTTCTTTAGCATTTCCCGGTCTGTGCCTTGGAATCGGTGCGCGATCCGTTGGGTCGTTTTACGATTTTCGGACTTGGTCATGGTTGGGTCTATAAGACTCCTTAGCAAGGCCCATGTCTTTTTCCAGCCCAGGGTCCCCTGTAGCTCGTTGCATTTTTGGTCCCAGTTGCGCCCTGCGAGTTCTGTCGCATACTCTTCGGCTTGTCTGGTGACCTCAACGATTTTTAGTCTGAGTTTTCTGTTGTGCTTCTGCCGCCTCCATCTTCTTAGTAGCCCCCGTCGGGCGTCCCATAGGTGTAAAAGATGCTTATCCACCTCGGGTGTGTTGGTGGTGAGGGCGACCTCTCGGGTTAGCCTTTTGCAGTCTGCCTTGATTCCTGCGACCCAGCTCGTAATGTCTGTGATCTCAGTGTCTTCGGACTCCGCCCTAGTTTTTCTATAGGCTACCCAGTCGGTGAGCCTAGCCCGGCCAAGTCTTTTCCTGATCGGGAGGGTTTCTATCTTGATGCGCAAAATGAAGTGGTCGCTGCCAAGCGTTTCCCCGTCGTTTTCCCATCGAGCGTCCCTTACCCCTCTGACAAATGCCAAGTCTGGGCACGAATCTCGGTTGATACTGTTCCCCACTCGCGTGGGTTGGGTGTGGTCTGTGATGAGACTAAGCCTTCTGCGATCCGTTTCTCTGGCTAGGTCCCTGCCTTTTTGAGTTTCCTTAACGTAGCCCCAGCTTTTGTGCCAGGCATTAAAATCCCCCAGGATGACGAGACCCTTCTTGCCTGCTGCTTGTTCTGCCTTGCGTAACAGGTAGCCAAAATTGGCTTTCCTTTGGCTGGGCGGGCTGTAAATGTTGAGGAGAAAGATGCTTTCTTGGCTTCTCTTTTGGGTAATAATTTCAATAAAGACGTGGTCAATGTCCGTTGCGTCGATGTCGTGTTTGATTACGGTGACAGCTTTGGCAACCAGCGTCGCGACCTTACTCTGGCTGAGCCCTTCATAGACTGTGTACCCCGCAAGAGTGGGTGAGCAGCCGGTTTCCTGTAGGGCGATTATGTCTGGCGGAGCTGTGCAGTTAGTGATGTATTGTTTAAGGAGACCCTGCTTTCTGCGGATCCCACGGCAGTTCCACTGCCATATATCGAGGGTTTCCAACTTGACCGGGCGTTTAGGGTTGCTCGCCATACTCAGCCGATGGCCTAGTATAGGGTTTAGTTCTGGATTTCATGCCTGTAAATTGTACTAGGCGTTCTCTGTCCTTGCGCGCCTCCTCTTGGATGTTAGAAACGAGGTTGCTAAGATTCGCTAGTGCATCATTCATGGCCACCATGGCAGTTGTGAATTCCTGCCGCCCTATGGTGGCCGACTGGGTTTCGGCTGTTTGCGGCTTTGAGTTTGTCTGCCCTGTTCTCAGTGCCTTAAGTTCATCTATGAGCTCGTTGAGCTTCTGTCTGAGCTCAGCATTTTCTGCCCTGAGAGTCTGAATAGTTTGCCTTAGCTCATTTACTTCGTCATTCTGCGTGTTCGTGTTCTTTGGAGCAGTGGGAGAGGCTGAGAAAAGATGCGCTTTCCAGCTCACCTTACTGTCTTCTTCCTTCTTGTGTATGGTCTTCTTCTGCTGCTTCTTTTTCGTTTCTGGAGCCTGCCTGGTCTTGGACGCGGATCTCGACCTTGATCTGGACTTGGATGTCGAGCTGGAGTCCCTACTGAACCAGCGTTTCCTGGGCCGGCCACGTCCGCCGGCGTCCTTGGCTTCGGCGTCCGGTTCCTCTTTTTTTCTCCCCCGTGGGCTTCTCGGTTTCCAGAGGCGTTCTTTGCACTCCTTTGCCCGTGTCGGGTGCGCTTCCTTGCACAGCGCACACCTGGGCTCGCAGGTGTGTCCGTCTTCGATTACTGGCTCGGCGCAGTTCGAGCAGACAACGGCGTCAGGTGTCGGGCATACATCCGCCCTATGCCCAGGCTTGAAGCATATATAGCAAACTTGCCGCGATGACCGATAGAGGTAGCAACGCGTCTCGCCGCCGTAGTAGTAAACGTAGCGGGGGACGATCTTGCCCTCGAAGGTAATTACCGCGGTTTGGGAGTTTCCAAGCATTCTTGCGTAAAGTATTTTGACTCCATGGGTACGTACCCGAAGGTGGGCCAGTAATTCGGTCGGCGTTGTACCGGCGTCCAGTCCGTGAATCACTCCTTTACACGAATTGTCCGGCGCTGCCACGTACGCCGTCACTGCATAGTCTTTCGCACCAAAACGTAGACTTGGAATGCTCTGCACTACATTGGCAGTCTCCATGCTTGGCGTGCTGATTATGGCGATGTTCGATCCGTTGCGCAACCGTATAAGCAAGTTGCCTTCGTTGCACATGTCTGGGTTTCCACATGCTTTGGTTATAGCCCGGGCCATCTGATGCGTGCTCAGTTGACTGATGTTGAGCCCATTCTTCGGTCTAATGATGACTTTGAAATCGGTCTTCGGCAGTGGAGGTAGCTTCTCTTGGCGAATGGGATTCTTTTTTAGTTTGGGCTGGCTCGGTGCTGATTTGTCGACCGCTTCGGTCCCGGTTTCCGGAACGGCGATGAGCCTTGAGTTGTGGTATCTTGCAGTAAACCATCCCCCGTTGTCAAGGGTTTTCTTTTGCGATAGGTCGGTAGCGTTGTCGTCGCGTTGGGGGTTCTTTTCGATCGGCGTCGTGGCTCCGATCGTAGCAGACGCGTCGTCGTCAGCCATCCTGGCGCGTCCCGCACGAGCTGCAGGAGCAGCGTTCCGTTGGGCCGTCGGCCCGACGCCCCTTAGGCTTAGAGCAGCGTTCTTCTCCGCGGATCTTCGAGCAGGCAGAGAACGGGAAATATGGACTTACGGTTGAAAACCAGTTATCCACGGGTTTCGCTTGATTAGTAGAGGACGATAGAGCACTGCATTTTCGGCGGCGTCGAGGTCTTCCGGGTGAAATGAGGCGTCGAGGCAGGAGCTCATGCGAAGCGTGACCGCTCCGTTTGGCCCCCTAGCGTCGTCACGCTCGCCCGAGTCCGCTGCCCGACTAATGTCATGACGGTTTGGTCTATGAACTTGTCGATGCTATAGATACTGGCAAGTTCACTGGAGTGGACATGGAGTGGTAAGAAGCACATAAAAAAAAAGCATGGCATATGGTCATGTTTGTGTTATGAATTAATGCACTGCATTACAAAAAAAGAAGAAGCGGGAAATTGCACGCTGAGAACACCGATAAATATATAGTGCGACGTAACTCGAGAAATAGTATTGAAATGTCCAAGAATTTAGAAAAAAAAAAATATTGAATCGTCGCGACGTCCGGCACATCAGTCCCCGTACGCGTCGAAGTCTCTAACATAAAATTATTTTTGAACAGCTCTGATAGCACCCACGCAACATTGCTTGCTTGTATACTGTCAAATGCTCATATTCTGCGGCCTAAAGCTCATGGCACGGTGCGAAAACGCGCACGCGGCGAAAGCGAAACAGTGCGCGGACAAGCATGCAGACGCGCAGTCGGTCGCTGCGAAGCTGTGCGATGGCTGCATTGAGGCTTCGTTCTATTACGCTCCATTTAGATATACAAACACTATAAGAACATATTTCACATAGTTTGGTCTCAGCGTTTGCCTACCTTTCACGCAAGAAGCCGGTTCGGGAGACTAAATCGCGGCGACCGCGCACAGTAGCGTTCACTGTACGTATTCGGTAAAGAGATAGCGTCTGTAAAAGATTCTGTGCCTTCAGTTTGCCCAAGATTATTATTTAGACAGTAAAAAACTTCTCTCGTCTCGAAAGTACTTACAGACATTTCTGAGAGAGCTCCCTCGTGGTGTTTTCAGTGAGCGCTGACAGCAAAACCTATGAGGAGCGCGCCACGTGATCCCTCATACTACGCCAGCGAGGCGCTTCCGATAGATGGCGACTCCGTAACTCCTCGCCGCCAATAAGCGGGAAGCGACCCTTTTGCGTCAGATGCAGCGATAAAACTTACGTAGGCAAATCAAGTTCTTGTGTAGACCAACAGCCGTGGTATATAGTTCAGTGGTACCGATGCTCGTAAACTCGGCTATAATCCCGACTAGATGCATCACGTCAGCTTTTTCTGCAAACGTTCGAGCCGTGTTACATTATATTTCTGAATCATTGTCGCCAGCTTAAGGCACAGTTCGCGCGGATGGGCTGCAGCGGGTCTGATGACGGGGCAGCTGCTGTGACAAAGCCAGTGCCAACGAGCGCTGTCGGCAAGCATGCGATAAGAACAGGCTGACCGCTATCACGGATTGTTCTTTCGTTCTCTAAGCCAGTTCTCGCTGTCCCCGACCAAAAGACGGTTGTCCCCTAGAAGCGCTTTAAATTCTGGTCTGTGGTGACGCTCGCTTACGGCTCTATCAAAAGTTTTGCCAGTACAGGAAGTAATTTCTACGTGTCTAAACTGGTTCGCTATACGGGAGTTGAATCCAAGACCGGAAGCGTGTCGTTCCGCTTACCTGTGCTTCTGCGCCATTCGGTAACCACAGGAGAGGACCTGCGTGGACAGAAGGGGGAAGAGAGAGAGAGCCATTACAACTTGCTCAAGAAGGTCAAGCGCAAAAGGTAATGTATGCCACGTATAGCACCGATCGTATCCTATGTAGCGCTTTCATTTCGTCGTGCTACCTGTTGTATGTAGTACATCAATGACAGGGACTCGACGCAACTTCCCGGCATCAAAGTGCAAACCGACAGACGTGCCCGCGATGAAGGGCCAGTCCACACGTTTCGCGCGTGTTAGCTGGTGACCTCTTCACTGCTTGGAATCTCATATACGGCTTGCGTCTCGTAACTCTGCGCGTTCCATATTTTTTCTTTCTTTTTGCTTCAGATCATAAGCTTGTCCCACTTTTCTTTTTAACGGTCCGTCTTCCCATCTGCTTTGTCCGCGAGTTGTGTGTGCTTGTTCGCGCAAGAATGCAGTTGTGTACAGCGTTTAGCGGGGTGCCCGTGAATTCGTGTGCACCTTCCCAATAGAGAGTATAGAGATATATAGAAAAGGCAGCGGAATAAAAATAAAGTTTCAAGAAGACTCGTCACAGCGGTGTTTTGCTTTATAAGAAGCAGCGTCGTGCACCATTTCGTTGTAGAAGCCGTGATACACTCAATAAAGATACGTGAGTGCGGCGTGGTTGCGCGCCGTCGTTCTGGAGGGCATTCGCGGGCCCGTCGTGACCGAACGCTTAGACCGTCATGGCCTCGAGTATTCTCGTCCTTTCTTAGCTTCCTGCATGGGGCTAAAGATGCGCACCTGCATTGCGCAACTCTGCCGGTGGGCTTGTTTGCGGGGCGCACGAAAAAAGTTAGGCGCGTTTGAGGTGACCGCTGTGCGCGCCCCTGCCTGAAGAAGAATGCGGGCGCTATGTTTCCCCAAAAAGAACGATTGCATGCGTACTGAGGAAAGAAAAGCGACATCTAACCAAGTTGTAAAACCGTTCAGCGTGTCTTCTAACATTTCGTAAACTTGGAGGCGGTTCAGCGGTTCAGTTCTGACTCCTGTATAGTGAGTCGGTGACAACGTAAAAATTACAAACAAGCTCCACCCACAAAAACGCAGTGTACCCATCTGTCACCCCTGAAAAAGAGCTGAGCCAGCAGGAAGGAGGCCACTCACAATTATAAGGATTGCGCAATTCCCTGACGCCAAGCGCAATTGTGCCTTTGAAACAGCTACTATTTCCTTCTTTTACAGTGGAGCTGTTAGAACCTGGTTAGAACCTCGCTTGGTTTCTCTTTACGTCCGCAGCTTCGCCGAACTGGGAGAGAGAGAGCTGAGAGAGAGTGAAAGCAGAGTATAAAAATAGCATCGCGGAGCTTAGCGACGCGGCAAAAAGGGGTGGGGCCTAGCGGGGGAGGAGGAGCGGCGTGCACGCGAGCCAGGAACGCGGCCCGGATGCGTGCACTGTCCTGTGGCGCGAGAGGCAGGGGGGTCAGCTGAGGGAGGAGAGGCGTTCTCCGGCGGCTGCCGCACGTCGCTCCGTACATAGTGGAGACAGCCGCGGCGTCTACTACGGCATTGGCCACGCGACTTGTGGGCGCTGTTTGGCGGACGCCGTGGGAACGCGTTGCCGGCGCTCGTGTGTCTTGTGTGCGGTTTGGCACTACTTTACGGGCCTTCCCCCAGCTTCACTGGTCTCTAGTGTTTGCGATAGCAGAACCACGCATAACTTTTTTCTTTTTTACGACACGGGGCCGCGCCAATACACTCCGACGTAACGCGCGCGCGTTAAGAGGGAGCTTTAGCTCGAGTGCCCCTATCGAAATACATGTAAAAGGAGAATTCGTTTTTCTCGGAAACCACTGCACCAAATTTCACGAGGTTTGTTGCATTTAAAAGGAAAATTTAAAATCTAGTGACGGTTGGTCTCGGATTTTTATTGAGGTCGTCAGTTTTTTACTAAAAATTGGCAAAATCGGAAATTTTCAGGGAACGGAACTATCAGGTTTACAACTCCGTAACTCTGCAATGAAAAATGATATCACAATTCTGTAAATTGCATCTCATAGTACATCTATAAAACGGACAAAGATGATATGTTACACATGAATCTCAAAAGAATTAGTAATGCGTAAACGCAACTTTTGAAGAACGCTTGTACGCAACGTAACAAATTTACGTAATATATAGATTGATACATAGAATTCTCCCGCTTTGAATAATCTAATGGATTCCGTTTACAGAACCGCGATATCTGTTCTTGACGGAGAGATATTAACTTGCAAAGTTCGTGCTTCTATTTTTTTTAAATTTCGATTTCTGAAAATTCTTTCAACAAAATTCAGGTCCTAAATCGAAATTCCGCTTCCAACAGTCACTAGAATTTAACTTTCTCTCTAAAATGCAGCAAAATTTTGTTAAAATCGGTCCAGGGGTTATCTCAGAAAAGCGTTTTTGCGTTTTACATGTATTTAAATAGGCCATTACGGAGTTGGGCCCGAGCTAAAGCTTCCTCTTCGCCTGAGTAGAGTGGCCCAGCCGGAGACCCCAACGTAAGTGACGCCCCCAGCAGAAGTTCCAACAGCGGCTACTTTTTATTTATTTATTAATTAATAAATTAATTTTGCACAGATCTGTCTGTGTCGCTGGTTTCAGGACGAAACATGAATGTGAAGGGCAAATCTTATGGGTGATCCTGATATGCATCGGTCAAAGATAATATTTTTAGCTTGAAACAAAGCTTTTGTGTTCCTGCTAGTCCAGAATTCATATTTCCAGAACAAAGTCATTAAGCTGTGAGTGGGCTCCGGTTGGGTCGGCCCTCTTTCAGAGGGGAAGGGCAGTGTCCTGCTTTCTTTTTTTTTGCACTTCGTTTCCCCCGCGGCATAACGTTATAACGGAGCTAAATACAGGCATGCAGGCCTCTTTCGTGGAGATGTGTGTCTGTAATCTTCGGACGCTGATCGAGACCTTCCTCAGCACAGAAGGCGTTGAACGCGTTCTTGCGCTTCTTGAGAACACATGTGGACTCAGTGACAGACTGATTAATATCGCGGGCTATACATAGCACTATTGTAAATGTTTTCGGTGTTTTTATCTGTATTTTATTTATTAGAGCGCCGCTCTTCGTCGCCCGTTCCTGCGGCGAGCGTCGGTGTTGTGCCTCGGCATACCCGAGCGAACGCGAAGCGCAGCGGGGTATGAAAGACGCGCAAGGAGGAAAGCGGAGAGGAGGGTACGGTAAAAGGATGAGAAGAAAAGCATAGCGCGGCGACGATGGCTACGAGACGGAGCGTCATCTGGGAGGTCTCTCGGCGGCGGCTACTGTGAATCGCGCCCACGCGTCAGCCACGCGCTGGCTGTCGCGATCTCCAGATTAGCGAGGCAGTCGCGCCAAACTTCGCTCCGTATGCAACGTGCAGCACGAGACAGTTGGTCTGCGCCTGCCAATATATCGCGAAACGCAAACACGTATAGAGCTGCGCTCAAATTTCGCATTAGGGAGTGTCGGAATCGTCGGTGTTATTTTTTTTTTTTTTGCTCGTGTGTTCTTCTGTTACATTTAATTCCCTTTACCCCTTATTACAGCAAAGGGTAGCCAGCCGGTCTGTACACCGGCCAACCTCCCTGTCTTTCCCTCCTACTGCTATTCCTCATTCCCTTGGCACCTATCTTGTTACGCCATTGGTAATCTGCACTACCCAACTCCACATCAGTCTCGGCTAAAATGCCAGATGCACCAGTTTGTTCTGTAATCCTTATCGCTGTCTTCGCGTCAAAGTTACGTCTCTAATTTTTCGTTACATTGCTCTCTACGCGGCCCTTGACTTCTTCACAAGCTGCTTCGCTATCCTCGTAAGTTTCAGCCTTCTCGTGATCCAAGTCCACCCGTGACAACGTCGCTAGATACACTTTAATACGGCTTCGTGAGGCTTACTACCATTCACGAATTGCTGTTCCTTTTCGGGGCTGTTGCGCATTTCCTAAATTTATAGCCTATTGATCGGTAGATCTAGCTATTCTTAGATTGATTATTCACTTTCTCAATCATTTGTTGCAACTCATCTCCATCGTTGGTGAACGGCACGTTTAAGGATTCCCCTGAGGTGACATGCGCCCTACCAATGACTCATACCAATGGCTCATCATCATCAGGAATGGCTCATACCCCCGCAAGCAAGCAAAGGTGCAATGGCGCAATATGAATGAAGAAACCAAAGAATGAAAGACCGAAGGAAAGAAAGAAAGAAACAAAGAGAAAAAAAAAACGAAAGAAAGAACGAAATAACCTTTAGGTATAGTGCATTGGGTGCTCGTATGTGTCTTTGAGGAGGTCGACCTACAGCGCAATGCGTTTACTTCACACTGCGGCTCGTTATGTCTTGCAAGAAGTCTGACACTTCCAATAGCATAACTTAATCCACTACCACGTGTACAGCAGGCTTTCGTCTTCACGTGTTACAGGAGTGTAACATGCTGCCGAACTTATTTATTTATTCATTCATTCATTAAAGAGATCCCCATTCAGTGGCACAACGAACATTCCAAGTTCTAAAGCCTGTCGTGTTCTCTTACGTTAAAAACAACCGACAGTTTTTATTCTCCTTCTTTTCTCCACCTGTCAAATGATCGTATAAAATTTTATAGGTTATATTGTATCAGATACAAAAGTGACACCATACTGCTCGGATGACGCAGTCTGACGTCATAAGAGGTTCGGTGCCTCATGTGCCCTTGTATATGGATGCGAGAAAAATCAAGTGCTGTAAGTCGAATCTGAGAAAACTAAGCGCCTAATTATTGAGGAAATGAGAGAGGGAAATGCAGCGTGAAGTGCGAAAAATCGAGTGATCGACATACATGTATGACGTCATGCTCCGCTCACTGCGCAGCACCTTAAAAAAAGCGCTTAATATTTTTCTAGTTAACTGCTTATCTAATAAAGCTTGCTGCTTTGTTCAGGCTATAGCTACCGCGACTGACTGTGTAAAGGCTAGAAATAGTCCGACGGTTGTATGAAAGGCGTCTGTGACATCTGTCTATGCGGCTTGTTTTTGCCAGTTCTGTCCAGTGGTGGGCAATGAAAACACCTCTGACATTGTGCTGCAGGTAAATTGAGCCCCATTCATACTCAACGTGACTCCATTTCAGATCAGCGCACTAAGTATTTCTGCTCACGACCAGTTTAGTCAAGGCGCTACATTTACTGACGCCATCTTCCATGTACTCCGCTTCGTTAGCGATGGCGTACTAATCTTTTATTGCTTATTTTTCTTTCTCGCAATGCTTGAATTCAATGACTAACTTGTTCGTGCGCTTCGAGCCGGTCAATCAGTTATATATTTAAAGAAAAAAAATCATAAAGAGATCAGGAAAAATAATTTGCTCACATCGACATTTCATTATTCAGTAATTACGAATACCGACTAGAACGTGTACGAGTAATCATCCTATACTGTCTTGACTTCAGGGGCGAGTGAAGCGACATAAGTGAAAAGAAATTACGCAACGTTTACGCATTTATCGGCAGTCTATCATAATTCGCGACATAAGGGGTTACAGTCGCCGTAAAGGAGTTCTTAAAAGCAGACTTTCCGTTGTGACGATAAAACGAGCGCATCGCCGACAGCGTCCTGCATGTTAACTACCCCCGCAAAACCCGGGAAGACGGGGCGCGGAACTGCGCCGAAGTCGTGCGAACTGTTTCGCGTATACGCAACGCGTCACGATCGTGCTTGCTCTTCCGGAGGGGTCGTCAGCGTGAGGCCGGCGGGATCACGCGATCTCTCAGCGCAACTAATTCGGCAGTGGAAGATAGCCATCAGCCGAACGCAAGGGCACCGCGAAGTTACGGCGCGCATCGTCGTGCATCGAACAACCGCGCCGGCGGCGATTCGCGAAGCATGCAGCATGTGGCTAATGAGTCACGTCAAGCCCCCGCGCGCCCTTGCTTGCCTCATCCTCCTCCTTTCGGAATGGGGCGCCAGCCCGAAACGCAACGATCAACGCTCGGTGCGCGCCCGCCGCCGAGTCGGACGCAGCCGAGGAAGGAAGGGAAAAAAAAAATAACGTGGCGTGGAGGAAGGAAGTGCTCTCCTGGCGCCAATCAGACCTTGACACTGGACGGCCGTTTGCCGCGGGAACGGCCCGCTGTTCATGTGTGTTTGTGTGTCGACGCGCTTGGCCGCGAGGAAGGAAGCCTGAGCGAACCGGGCAAGGGCGCTAATCTGGCCTTTGACTTCCATTTCAATACGACGACGCCCCACGTTGACCCCGAGCAGCGTGCAGCGCGAAGCGCGCGAGCGGAGGTTATTTTACGAAGGCGAGTGCGAATTACGCGCCACTCACGGCCCGCCATTTTTTTTTTCTTTTTCGGCGCCTCTTTTTCCACCTGCGCGCCCACGTTCGGCGGCGTGTTTGTGCAGACGAAACAGGATGGTGCTGGTTGTTTGTAATTCCTATAGCGAACGTTGTCAGCTGTGAGAGACGTTTGCGAGGGCGAAGCATCCTGAACACTGTCAAAATTTCGCCAAATTAACGAATTCTGTGAGGGCGACAGTTTGAGCCAATCAGAAAGGCCGTGGCAATGCTCTGGACCACTCAGAGCTGATAAGATGGCGCATTCGGCAATATGGCGGAATTCGACAATGTTCAAAATTAGCACACTAGTTCAGTAGATTACGTAGTAATTCTGCGGAAACCCGCAAGGTGGAGAGAAGTAATTAATGAAGGGAAAATCAGACATCCACCCGTTCGTAGCAATTGCTACAAAGGAAACCCATACGGGTTCCTCGAAAGGAAAGCCTCAGAGTTGAAGAAAAATTCGTCCTGGTCCGGGACTCCAACCCGGGACCACCGTCTTTTCGGGGCAGCCGCTCTACCATCTGAGCTAAAAAGGCGGCTAGCAGAAGGCAGGCCGAAGTCGAACTTGTCGACAACACGAAGCAAAGGCAAGTGTTTGACGTAGTAGTTCTGCGGAAACCCGCAAGTTGGAGAGAAGTAATTAATAAAGGAAAAATCAGACATCCACCCGTTCGTAGCAATTGCTACAAAGGAAACCCATACGGGTTCCTCGAAAGGAAAGCCTCATTATCAATTCCTTTATTAATTACTTCTCTCCACCTTGCGGGTTTCCGCAGAACTACTACGTCAAACACTTGCCTTTGCTTCGTGTTGTCAACTAGTTCGACTTCGGCCTGCCTTCTGCTAGCCGCCTTTTTAGCTCAGATGGTAAAGCGGCTGCCCGGAAAGACGGCGGTCCCGGGTTCGAGTCCCGGACCAGGACGAACTTTTCTTCAACTCGGAGGCTTTCCTTCCGAGGAACCAGTATGGGTTTCCTTTGTAGCAGTTGCTACGAACGGGTGGATGTCTGATTCTCCCTTTATTAGTTCAGTAGATAGCTCTCGCCTGTCCGCCATATTAGAGCAGTCTTGCCAGATTGTCGCGTGTTTTTCTTTTTTCACGTTCCGAGGCAAAATTTCCCTTTATCGACCTTGTTCAGCAAGATGGTAAGATTCCCCTTGCTTTCCTGACTTGAACGAATTTATTAATCAAACACTTCTAAAGAATAAAAAAAGGTTGTTTCTTTGATTTGATATACTTGTTGATAAAAAGGTCACTTGCATAACATACACATTTACAATCAACTCGTTCAAAATGGATGAGAAAAGAAATGGAAATGCATTCAACTAGCAAACACCCGGCATACGCGGTCGAGTTTCGCATGCGTTTCTGTGCGGGCAGCCAGTCGGGAGAGATGTTTAATAGCCATTTACAATGTCTTGATAACATGCTTCTTTTCTAAATCTCACACAGAAAGCGCTTTCATGCAGTACCCGCTTTCAACACCTTTTTTCTTAATCCATCAAGCGATTCGTAAATGAGCAGCTATAGTTCCAGCTCGCCACGTAAGCACGTTTCAAGGATCATACTTAGCTGCGAGAATAAAAGATAAATATCACTGAATGTTGACTTTTCGATGCAAGGACGTGTCCCCGCCAAACATTGGTTGATGGCACAAAAACATATGAAGCTCTGGTAGTGGTCACCATTCACTGCAGCTAGTAACTCATTTAATTAAGGACTGTCTAAGCACCTTTGCCGGAAACTTCTTCCTACAATTCGTCTTACCAGCGCTGCGAATAATATAAACCTAATTGTAAGGTCGCTTATACGTTAGTCCTGCTTTGCAGTAGTCATCGCCGGTCGGCTGCTACATGCTCCAACAAACCTCGCCGCCCGCAACATGCGCGGATTTCGAAACTATGCAACATTGCGTATGCGCGCGAAGGTATAGGCCGGCCGGATTGAGTCGAAATCAATTGGTTCTTCACAAAAGTAAATGTTGCTGCTATTGTTGGTAGTCTGCACTATGAGAAACTGACAATATACTGTTATCGACCACTTAAGAATTTCTGATGTTTTAAATTTTAAAAAATAATAATTTTCACGTTTTCCCTCGGATCCCTAATTTTCCGCTCATCATGGGAGAGTTCCCAGGATTTGGCAGCACTGGAAGGACTAGATGTACACAACAGCGCTAGTGGCATCATCTTGTGACACTGAAGCCAACTAGAGCACACGTTACTACAATTGCAGTAACAATTAATTTCTACCTATCTGATGGTAAAATGGCGTCGGCAGCAACAATCATGTCTTTGCCATTTGTAAAGAGTTGAACTGAGTTACATTCAATTATCCCAGTGCAGTAGGCTTCTTTTTCTTTCTTTTTTTTCACTTTGCTAGAACGATGACGCAACCTCAACAACTCTTTCAAGTCCTTGTAGTTGAAACTGTCACAAGATGGCGATACCAGCACTGCCGTCGCCATCTACTTTACCGTTGACGTCTCAGATATTCCCCAAACAGCAGGCTAAAGTTATCTACTAAACCACTTTATAGAATACGCAGAATACCGGAGCTTTCGTGTTGCGTGAATGATCCGCCTTTCTGCGATCCGCCTTTCCAGTATGACAGGCTTAAACTACCTAAAACCCTAAAACTACTGCGGAGAAAGACAGATCGGACCATGGGCGGACCGGTATACGGAGAGCCAGATGTACAAAAGAAAAAAAAGTCGCAGTTTCTCCAGAAAGGCAGAGCATCGATTGCAATAGCAAATTACAAGACAGCCATACGAAGTAAGGATAGCACTTTTATCAGCCGTATGAACTTCTAAACGTTCTCTTGCTGACTAAATTAACAAGCATGGTGTCAACTAAACGCGCTCAGCAAACATGAACACATCACACTCGATAACCGCGGACTCTCGCTGTCGAAACGCAGGCGTGAACGAGCGCTGCAGCGGCAGCAGCGAACGAAGTGACCTTCGGGCTGTCTGCCGCTTCAATGCAAACTGAGCGCCGAGAACACAGCACACACAAAGCTGCGAGCCGTCGACGGACCTATAGACTCTGCCCCCAACGCAGATTGCTCTCAAGATACGGTCGCGCTACCGCGTGCAGCCACCAGATAAGCAGTTGCAGCCGGAGTATAACGCCGCTACTCCTCCCCCCCCATCCCCTCCACCCGGTACCTCGCACGCAACGTTGGGTGCCTCGCGCGCGACGGAAGACGGCGCGCTTCCTTCCCGCTCTCCTATTCGCGCTCGCACATTCAGCGTAAGGCACGCGGCGACGGCGTTATAGTCCTTGGATTTTATAAGGAACATCACGGCGACGCCGACGGCAGAAATGCGCCTGGAGTGTCCATATAGGTGCTATCGCAATGAAAAAACAGAGTAAAGACAAACCTATCGATTGATAGGATACTAAACTTGGCACCATACGGCTCAGCTAAACCATACAACGTCAAAAGTGCCTCGGTAGGGTGACCTAGAATACTGGTCTCTCTATCTCTATTCTCGGTACCTGCGGTAGAAGAGATGGCTGCGCAAGACGGCTGCGCAAAAAAGAAAGACAAGAACTTGAAAGCATGTCCTACATTCAAAGAGCGATTTGAATTACGCATTACGAACACTTTTTAATATAGTCGTACGTTACAACACGTGTTAGCGAGTAGGGCGCGAGCAGAATTATCATTCGCTTATGCGGCTGACGGGGCAGAAAGTCGGCCTGCATGCGCCGCCGCTGCAGATGCGACGCAGTCGCTCCGTTTGCGGAGAGAGAAAGAAAATAAAAGGGGAGAAAGGGGATGGGGGGCGACAGAGTGGTTTCGCCGGTCCATTTTCGTCGCCGACTCGCCTCCAGCGGCGCACAGTAAGCTCGCCTTTCACAGGGAACAGGCTCTTCGCGTGGCCGCTGTCGGTGTGACCCGCGCGGCGCCTAAACGGCACAAAAGCGCCGAGCTGCACTTGCCGCGGGCGACGAATATGAATGGCGTTACGCTCACTTACACTCTCTGCGTGGCCCTGCGCTTCTTTCTTTCTTTCTTTCTTTTTTTTAATGCGCGTTAGTTACGATTTGGTTACGTCGTCTCCTATTCCCTTGTTTACGTCTTGCGCCTTCGCGTTTTGCTGCCCGTACAGCTCCACCTGTGTACATGGAAAGTTAACGCGCCCCGATTCCTAAAAGAGAGCGTTTCGCTGGCCTTCTTGTTTTCCGCGATGTGCACTGAATTTCACGGCGGCATGAGAACGAGGCCAGTGGCGGCAGTTGTATAATTATGTGGTCGAGAACAATGGGAGTATTCGTCTTAATTACGCTCGTTCTTGTTTCTATCGGATTTCCCCTTTTTTCTTATTCCTCGCCTTACAAAGAAAATAGCTTCAATAACTGGCTGTGTTTGTGATTCGATGATTTAAGATGGATAGGTACACAGTGGCCGCGATTAAGGTATCACGTGTTTCGGTGTTTTACCTCTGTTCGGTGCTACTGAATCGCGCTTTTGACGAAGTGGCCAGTCATTTACCGCTCTTGAGAACGAAACTGATCTACTGAAGTCCGTCCGAAGGTAACCTTGCGCACAGTCGCTGTGGACTAATTGGTTGGTTGACTGATTCATTGGTTATGTTAAACGGCCCAAAACAACAGATGGGTTATGAGGGGTGCATTAAGGGTACATCTCCGGATGAATTATCACGATATGTCGCTTTTTTTTTTTGCCTGTACCTAAATCTACGCGCACTAATAACTTTGTAGTTTTTGAAGAAAGTTGAAGGAAAGGCAGGGAAGTTAACAAGAACAAAGTAGACAGTTTGTTACCCTACACTAGGGAAAGAGATATGGTTAGGTAGAAAGATAAGAAAATAGTAGAGAGAGAGAGAGAGAGCCCATGCACACGATCACAGCCGTTCACCGCTACACTCGGGGGGTAATGCTTCAATTTAATCGAAAAGTTATGCTTTCCCCAGTGAGCGGATGAAAAGCGCAAGGCCATTGCGCGCAGGAAGCTCGTAGGACATTAAAAAAAAAAGAAATAAACATACATATTCTCAGAGCCACTTTTTCCGATGTACGTTCAGCGTCGGAAGTCTACGGGGCGCGGTTTTCACGTGAAAGATGAATTCCCGCTAAGTTTGCGCCCTCGGCCGGTAAAAGATTATAACACTGCCTTGGTCGCGTATACATATATACTGTTGTTGGCTACAATCCTGAATTCCAGGCTGTGCGCACAGGTTGCGTAAATATTCAACTTTTCTTTTCTGCTGACCTCGCGCCACGTAGCGTTTTGACGCCGATAGCATACGTTTTAGCTGATATGAATTTTATTGTCTCATTCAGGGATGGCCACGTCTGCTCCCCATCGAAGTAAGTGAACCGCTGTAGTGCGTTGACAACCGATTCATCCGACACGTCCGTGGCTTACACGATAAGGGGTACAGGCACCGATCATCGAAAACCGTGCAACCCTGCGTAAGCTTTTATGTTTGATTATTTCGAATACATCTCCTGTGCTATTTCGTGGGCTTGATACAGGTTCATTTACCAACTTTTCAGAAGTTAGCAGGCTGTAACGGGAATAGACATCGCTAAAGACGTGTTGGCGTAGAGAGCCGACAATTTGGCACGGCGTTTGTTCATTCTGGATTGAGCACTTCTTTTTTCAAGTTCCCGAAACGTGTTATCACAAAGTAATGAAACGTCAGTAGGATGAAATAAGGGAGAAGATATTATACGCCTAAATGTTTAAAATTGCGCTGTGTTATGTGGCGTATGTGGGCGCTAAATCCGCTGAAGCCCCAAAACCATAAGCGCCCATGAATGTGTCACGCTACTGTCACGCGCAGTGGCGAATGTCCAAAAGGGAAACGCACTTTCTAGATTGTCTTTTTTTTTTGAATAGTGGAGCTGTTAGAACATCGCTGGGTTTCTCTTGACGTACTTCGCCGACCCGTGGGAGGAAGAGCTGAGACAGAGTGAAAGCAGAGTATAAAAACAGCACCGCACAGCATAGCGACGCGGCGAGGGTGGGTGGAGCCTTGCGGGAGGGAAGGAGCGGCGTGCACGCGAGCGAGGAACGCGGCCCGGATGCGTGTACTCTCCTGTAGCGCGCGAGGCAAGGGGGCCAGACGAGGGAGGAGAGGCGTTCTTCTCCGGCGGCCGCTAGGGTTCCTCGATGTCCTCCTCGCCCGCCGCTCTGTACAGAGTGGAGACAACCGCGGCGTCTACTACGGCGCTGGCCATGCGAATCGCGGACGACGTAGTAGACGCCTTTGGCGGACGCCGAAGGGACGCGTTGCCGGCTCTCGTGTGTCTTGTGTGCGGTTTGGCACTACTTTCCTGGCCTTCCCCCAGCTCCACTGGTCTCTGGTGTTTGCGATAGCAGAGCCACGTATATTTTTTTTCTTTCCAGCCCCCTTTTCCCTTCCCCCAAGCGTATAGTAGCCAACCAGACGCTTTCCCAGTTAACACCTCCCTGCCTTCTCTTGTTCTTTTTTTCTCTCTCTTGCTAGTTTGTTTTCTCACGCTAGCGTTTCATTCTGGCGTGATCGTTAGCACCTAAATATTCACTTTAGTACACTTGAAGACACTTTGTACGACCACACAATGTTGCCGGTACGTGTGGTGGGTATTACGTACCCACAAGGGCAACCCTGATACTCTTCTATCTTTTCAGTACCCATAGTGCACAGGGCATTCATGCAGTTAAAGCCTTGAGCACCACTATATAGCGGAAAATCAATCGCGTCGCGGATTGAGTTTTTTTTTTTTTCTTCGGGTGTGCTGCTCGGACGGCGTGGTTGACTTGACAGCACAGTTACCAGCACAGATAGGCACGATTCATGAATAGCATGGTCGACGAGTTTATTACGATACATTTCCGCAACAGCATCGCGAACTGGACTATTCGGTGCAATTGCATTCGAAAATAGAGCTGTGCTACGTAACAGCGGAGTACTCGATTTCGGTCTCTGTCTGTGTGCCTCACTGTTTCGTGGTGCTTTTCTTTAGCATGCATTGCCACCTTGATGTTTAAGTCCTTGAGCAATCAGCATGTTGTGTAATGCTTTAGAAGAGAAAACAGCGTATACGTCGTACGAACAAACGTCAGATGAAGAGTGAACAATGCGTTCCAATGCACCCAGTATGGCGGACCTCTTGTGTGACGTGTGCGCTTTTTCTGAGTAGTCTACGCTTTGCCGCACTAAGCTGCGATATATTGCGTAAATAATGTCGCTTTCGACAACGTAAAAAGTTTTCAGCTGCGCGTGTAGCGGACCTGCAGAGGGTGCTTACCAGGCTGCGTTGGAGCAACGTGGCGAAGCGCGCTTTCCGGAATCTGGATGAACGGTCGTTCGCGTTACACATCACTCCAAGTTCCCGTTTTATCTAGTAAAAATCCCAAGATATCCTCCGTCAGACTTTCTGAACTGTGTATTGTTGAGTTTCGAGTGTCCATTACAAAAAAAGGATAATAGTAAGTTGATTAAGAATAGTCGATCCGTGTGCGACATGCACGGTGCAACCTGAGGCAATGTGTGCTGTTATTCTTAGCACTCGCGCCGGGCGCTCGCAACGAGCGAGCATATAAGAGCTGACCATGATATGTCGTAAGCAACGTAGCGCATGCAGAGCATGGCAAGCGTCAGCGTAGTAAACTACGTAGCAGAGCTTGTCACGTTCGCCACAGCGTACACAAGTTCCTTCTCTGTCAACTCAAACGTTTTACTTACAGATCGTATTTTTTCTCAACTCCAAATTGCTTGTTGCTAGAAGCTAACAAAAATCAAACAGATTAAAGTGCGTAGATATTTCCATTCGTGATGGTCGGCGGCATACGATGCTACCATGCTGAGTTATTCCTCGCATGTATTTTTGTTTCTTTCTGTGGAACGTGCACTAATCGGCTCTGGCTGATGAATGTCAGATCTCAATTTATCCGTAGCGCCTCCTGAGTAATCAGTGACGCATATTATTTCCGAGGCAACAGTGCAGCACTTGACCGCGCGAGCACGTGATGGTTATGCGGTGAGCGCGTTCAGAACAGAAGGGGCCGAATTCACAAAGATTTTTGTTCGTAAGTTGTCTTCGTCATTGGCCAGCCGCCTTCGCTAATACAGCCGAATGCCTTTATAATGAAGTGCTCGGCGCCTCCGAAGTCATTCGTTGTACAGGTCACTTCGTTGTAAAGGTTTGCGCAAAGCACCACTTGCAATAGAACGGGGACATGGTTATTCTATCGTTATACAGGTAATTTCGTCGTAGAAGCGTTCGTTGCAGAGGCATTCGACTGTGATGGAAGTCCATCATCAGGATTGACTGATCTTACGAACAATAGTAGCGTAACATGGTTTTGTGGATACGCGTCCAGATTTTCAGATGAGGGCATGCCGACAGCATCTCTCGTGCTTACTCGTGAGCTTATATTTGCTGTAAAACAGCAGCCTTTGAGGCCAGTGGCAAAAATACAAGCCCTATACTATCTTCAGTGGGAGACATTCAAGGAGACAAGTAACTGCTGTTGTTGATAGATTATCACACCTACCTACTGCTAATCAGCGCCGGCGATATCCGCGCGTCGTGCCGCTATCACACCGTCTAGAAGATAGCGTATGGAAGTGCGAACGCCGGTCCGCACTTTCAATATGGAGAAAACCAAAGCGCGACTGTAGTCCACTTGATTACGATGGTTGCCTATTTGACTGATGACGCCCAACTGAAGAGTAGGAGACGTGTATTCAAATAGCGACTTCAGCAGGCCAAATGCAATTGTCCAACACACACGTCTTATCCATCGGTGCATCGACACTGGGCCCCATGATTACGTGCTACAGACTCTCAGCACAGCAGCAACTCCAAGGGTGTCGCTCATGAGAGAACGTGAGAAATAAGGGCGCAGGTGCGGATGATACTCGTCGCGAACTGTTTCTATATTACAACGTCACATTACTGCGAAAGAATTCTGAACGGAGTGTGATTAAGTTGTGCACGACCTATAATTGACTCACTTTCGCATTCCCAAAATACACACAGACTCTGACGAACATAAATATCTCTGCACCCGTTTTGACTAGCAGGTGTTCTTTTAAAGCTCACCAAACTCTCAACATACCGGCACTTTTTTTTTCCTTCGAGCCTGGTGGAGTTTTCCGGCACAGCACACTAGAAAAGCTCTCAATCTGGACGACTCCACCAATACGTTTACTCCGGACCTGGAGCAAAACAAACTTCTTTCTCTCATACTGCGTCCACCGGAATGCTTCAGGTAGCCGAACGCGCGACCACGCGCCAGCAGAAGGACGCACGTAGCCGCCGACCCACCGCGGCGGGTCTGTACGAACCAGAACACATATACCCGTCTTGATAGATTGACTGCCTGCGCACAACCCAAGATCCGAGCGTAGGGTTCACCTCGTCGATCGAAAGGTTCCCGGCAGAGCTTCCACTCACCGATCAGGAGTAGCAGGGTCGCAGCCCGGGTTCCGTGCCTCAGCATGGGCAGGGTTCGCAGCCGCCGAGGCTGCTGCTGCTGCTGGCGGTGGTTGTGGCGCATGGCTGACGGCTGGACCGACACTGGCGGCGGTCGAATGGCCGTGCGCGCCTCGCGAGGGCGCCCGGGATGATGAGGCGGTCGCCTGTCCCGCTGACACGCTTTTTCTGGAAAGAGAAGCGAGAGCGCCTTTTTTGCTCCGCACCACCGCTGCCGCCGCTCCGCGCCTCCACCCCCCCCCCCCCCCTCATTCCCTTCTCTCTTCGTCCACGGCGCATCGTGCGTACTAGCGCTATTACCACATGCACTGCTCTCCTCCTCTTCGACCCCTTGCCCGTTCCTCTCTCTGTTCTCTGCGCGGGCCGATCGCCGCCGCCGCGTGCGAGCACCATTCCATTGCAAATGCGAGCGCGCGCATAAGCCAGTGTACTGCTTAGGAAAGAAAGAAAGAAAGAAAGAAAGAAAGAAAGAAAGAGAAAGAAATGTTCTTTCGCTGAGCGCTTCTTTCTCCGTGCATCTTTGCTTGCCATCGGTCTGTGACTATGGCTCACTTCCCCCCCCCCCCCCCCCCCCCCCCACTCCCTCCTCTTGGTTCGCCGTCGGCCGAAGCTGAGTACTGTGGAACGCGGACTTGCTGCTGCTGGGAGGGGCGGCTCTCGGCATGCCGTGCGCGCCGGCTTGTACCGCCAGGTTTCGAGAGGAAAAAGTCGCGCGTCAGCACGCGTTGTCGCTGACCCCTGTACCGTTTAGTTCTCTCTTTCGCATTTCGCTGCGTAATACGTTTAGGGCAAAAAATCCGCGCGCGAGATCCTGCACGCTTGAATGTCGTTCCTCTTTTCGTCTACACCTCGGTTGGCTTATTTTGACGAGTAGGACATTATGGGTGCATGTTGTTACGAGGTACTTTAGAGCCGCGTCTGAATTCTTGTTTGGGAAAACCCACCGAAACTCTTTGTATAGAGACCACAAGTCAGTGATTCTAGTGCGACTTCTACGGAAGTAATGTATAGTAATCAGGGACCGTCATAGATTCCAGGCGAACGGTGCGGTAAACGCATGAGAAGCTTGCGGAATGGTTTCACTACCCGCGCAAACGTTCTAATTGAAATGGTTAGTGTCACATAACTTTGCGACGATCCATGTTTGCCGTTTTGGTAAACGAAGGCCAGTGCAGAGCCCAGTTGTATTACCGGAACGGCAGTGACTGGCGCGCAGGCGGAATTAATCCCGAGTGCGCACTGAGCGTTTTTATCACCGGCGTCCATGATGCCTAGTCAGCTGCTAAAAAAGAAGAAAAAGACAGCCTTAAAGCTGCCTGCGTCATCTTGCCTGGGGACCCCCAACTCATGTGTTGGAAATCGTCGTTGTTGTTGTTCCTTTGCAAAAATGGCACCCACCCACCGTGGAATCGGCTAAACTGGACTCCTCCTCCTCCTCCTCCTCCTCCTCCTCCTCCTCCTCCTCCTCCTCCTCCTCCTCCTCCTCCTCCTCCTCCTCCTCCTCCTCCTCCTCCTCCTCCATCTTCTTCTTCTTCTTCTTCTTCTTCTTCTTCTTCTTCTCCTTCTTTTTCTTCAGTATCCATTATGCACTGCTCGTAAAGTCGAAACAGGAATGATACCAGTCACTCGCATGTATTAAATTAGAAACGTGAATGCTCATTTGTTCTTGTTCGGAAGCCACTCTGGAATTATTCCAGCCACGCAATCACCGTGCACGTGTTCACCAAATGCGTAACGGAAGCGTTGTTTACAATCGTTGTAACCACTGCTTACAATTGCGAGGAGAGAGCGAGAGAGAGGGAGAGGGAAATAGAAGACAGGAAAGGCAGGGAGGTTAACCAGATGGACAACTGCGAGGACGTATTGAATATAGCATTCAAGCTGACGTCACTCATTAAAGGAGTGCCAGAAGATATCTGAACGCGAGTCCACAGCTCTCTCGCCGTTGGTGGAATGGGGTTAGTTTCGATGTGCACATCCGGATAAAGCGGCGGCCTCGGAATTCTTTCTTTCTTTCTTTTCACCCCAACCCCTGTCCCTCTGTGTAGGGTAGCAAACCAGATGTGCGTCTTGTTGACATTCAAGATTGCCTGTATTTTCATTTTCTTTATTACGCTCTCTCGCTCTGGTGGCGGTTGATAGCCAGCTCTTTTCGTTCTCACCTCTGTGATCGCTTTATGTTTTCAAACACGACAATATTAACTCAAAATATTCAAATAAGCTTGATCTGAAATGTTGTTATTATCGTTTATTACCTGTGATAATAAGGGAAGTTTGACTTCTGATGATTTGAAATGAGGCTTCCTCTAATCTGTAAGCTTTAAATAGGTTATAGTCTGGACACGCTGTAATGAAGTGAATGCAAACCACAAGATAAGATAAGTGAGTGCTCAAACTCAAGTACATGCGCTGAGATAAAGCGGAGAAGTTTACAGCGTTTGAACTATAGCTTGGGCTGTTGATTTGATTGACGGGGTCGTGACAACGTCAGATGGTAGATAATCCGTACACACCGGAGGTCTTCGAGCGCAACGTGCTGGCGGGAGTATGGACGGGCACTGCAAACTCAGTTACGGGTGTGGAACTGCTGCCGTCGCAGTAAAACGAAATTGAAAGCGTATACACATGGGCATACGCGAACGACAGTGTATTCTGCCCACAACAAGCTGCCGACGAGAAGCCGACAGCACGCTTCGATTGCTCGAACACATTTAGACGTCACATTTATTGGAGAAGCAAGACGAGAGACTAAAATGGTCTTCACTTGCGCCCTATTTATATGCGAATCAGTCTTGCTCGCTACGCGCACCGTATAGGAAGGCACTCGCGTCATCCACACGCCTCACTCCTGAAAAGAGCCCCGCTTGTAACAAACGGAGCGCCTTCCTTATCTCTGTGCGAGTGTATATATACAATTGATCGCCGAGATGCGTTGCTGCAGAACTTGGTCGAGGGTTACGCCCTGCATTAATTGCAATCGCGACACTCACGCTTGGCAGGCCTATACTGGCACACCGAAGGAGATTAAGCGCGGTGCCTCCATATAACGAATAGAACGCGTCGTTTGCGCCGCGTCAAAGAAAGAACGCGGCTCGCAGCGCGTCGCGAAGCCGAGCTCCACGCGAACGGCTAGGCGCATCTGCGGAGCGATAGAAGCGAGAGGGAAATGATCGGAGGGAGATGCCGGGGGATACGCGACGATCGTTTTTTCCCCGCTTATCTAGGACGTATACACTTTCATCCCGGCTGATTTATATAGTCTAAATACCGCACGGTGCGTAAGACGGCAATTGCCAAGCGCGTTTCGCAACGACGTCAGTGAATAACGAGCCGTCCGCCGTGAGCGCGTCGTGAGATGAGCCAAAGATGGGCCGAACGCTATAAGTAGAACGCTGAAGTTCGCTCTGCTTTTCTGTTAATGGTGGCTGCTGCATGGCAGCTTTTCGACATTGTCGTGTAACGATCGCTAAATGTATTAGTTAGGTTTTGTTACGTCTACTATGGCCATATATACCAATGCGTCGTTTTACTTTCGGCCAACACCACCCACCGCGGTAACCCAGTGGCTATGGCGTGGCGTGCGCTGCTTAGCTCGAGGTTGCCGGTTCGATCCCGGTCGCGGCGGCCGCGTATCGATGGGGATGAAATGCAAGAACGCTCTTGTACTTAAATTTAGGAGTTCGTTGAAGAGCCCCAGGCGGCCAAAGCTAAGCCGGAGTCTCCCGTATACTGCGCCTCATAATGAGATCGAGGTTTTTGCACCTAAAACCTCGAAACTTAATTAGCCATATTTTTTTCATTTTTAGTTTTGGTGCTCGGCCGGCGTTGATTTATTGAAAACATTACCCTTTTAATGTCGCCATTCTTTCACTCTTTCGCAAAAGGAATCTGTACGATATGCGAGCTTACTAAAAAAAAAAAAAAAAAAATCTGGAGCACAGGTGTTTACGAGTGCAGTAAAAGTAAAAGCGAAACGTAGCTTGACCTCCCTAAGACACAAACTCGGATTCTCTGGATTGGCCTCGATGGTTTCGCACTGCAAGAACGGTATAGTTAACTGCAGGTCTTAGACAGGGCCTTATATCGCATACTCCGAATGCACGGAGATTTCTTTTTAAGTGAAGAATTTTCTACAATTTATGTAAAAAAAAATGAGTCAGAGAACACCACGCAGTAATACAACGTGCATATTACTGCAACGGCACCTTAGCGAACTTTGTTGCCTCTATGGGACATCTTCTGGTTGTAGATGTCTCGCACATTAGGATTCAGCCTGTCAATCGTCTTACGTATTACCGCACGCGTCCCAGGGAATAGCAAAAGCAGGTGCACAGCGCCTACCATAGCCTCGTGCTGTGCACCCAAGACGTGATCAAAGTATTGGGTTAAACGTCAAGAACCTGTGCAGTGGGCTAGGAGGGAAGCCCTATAGTTAGTATCTCCGGATTAATTCTTACCGTGCACCATGGGGTTCTTTAACGTGCACCTAAATCACGGCACAGGAGCGTTTTTGCATTCCGCCCTCGTCAAAATGCAGTCGCCGAGGCCAGGTATCGAACCCTTGACCTCGTGCTCAGCAGCATAATGCCATAGTCGCTCAGAAGGCATGTTCTGTGGTCACCACGTGGTGGCCACTGTGGTGGCTGGCTCACTCCGGATTGAAGTTCTCAAATAGAGAGAAATCGTGTATTCCGCTTGTGTTGCCGGCCGGGAAGCGGACATTGTGGGCTAGCATTAAGGCTGCCTCGTCAGAGGTTAACATTTAAAGCTTGAAGAATAGCTTGAGGTTAGAAGAGAAGGAAGAGTTGCGGGGTATCAAAGGAAGAAGGCGATCGAGCCATTTGGTCGGCCGTGTGGTTGAATCATCGTTATCGATACACACGCTCCAGCGATACATATTTCAACCAAGATCTTGGGGCCGAATTTACGAAGCTTTTGGTTCGCAAGTGCTGCCAGCCTGAAGAACTCTGCCACTGACCAGCCGCCTTCTGAAAAATTACGCGCAAAATGACGATAGGCTGCTATGTGCTCTTAAGAACAGTTCTAGGTGGCGACGACTCGCAGCTCCCGCCAAGAGAGAGAGAGACAAAGTTCATGTTCGCAGGGCGGGGTAAGAACTGTCAATCTGTAAATCGGAGTGCGTGAAAGAACAGAAGAAAAGGAAAACAGTCGTTCAGTTATTTGCCTTTGGCAGGAGCAGGTACGCGAAGAGCTCCGCAGTCTTTTACATAGGCCCAATCGAAGTATTGTCATGTAGGGGTCCTCACATCTTATTATTTATTTTTATTTTATTTTATTTTATTTATTTCCACAAGCAAGGAGGTACATGGTTGTCGCGGAAAAACAAGGGGAAAAATGCTGCGGAAAAAGCAGCTTGACTGGCCTCAGGTTCCGTTTACAATGGTTTTCTTCACTCTCGTTTTACATAAACAATAAGTACAGTTCAACGCCGTTATGAATGCGCTACGCATCTCTCTTTTCAGGTAAGCGGAGAATATCGGTCCTTTGGGGACCTGCTCATCTGTTATCTCTGTCCTAGATAACATATCATTCAACACCTCGCTATTTCTATCACGGTGACAGCCCTCTGTGCCCCTTTTTTAAGCAACCCTTTCAACTTCGTAACGCTTTCCTCTCCTCCTTCCTCGTCCGAGAGGGCTTGAATTGCGACTGTTCGCTGTTGCCCCAGCGGGCGCAGCAGCACTCGTCGAAACCTGGCAACCTCACCGACGCTCTGCGATTGTTCTCCCAAGTTTCAGCGTCCCAGTATTATTATTTTTTTCTTCTGAAAGGTAGGATCGGGTGCACGACATCAACAAACGTCAGACGTAGTGCGTTTGCGTGCGCGTGTGTGTACGTTTACAATCTATGTCAAAAGCACCAATGCTGTACTGCGTGCCCGCTGTATAGAGTGTACTAGATATCCGCTAAAATTTAATCATGGCCGCGAGGGGCTGCTCGTGCAGCACTCTTGGTACCGTAGTGCTCTAGGAGTCTAGCTTGGGGCTCAACGTGAGAGATCGCATCCCATTTCAGAACAGTGCGCATGCAACGGGTGGCCCACTGCATGATGTGGAGCCAGTTTTGCTCATTCTGCGATTGCCAAATGTTTGTATTTATCGGGCTATTGGCTGTGGTGGTAGAATCGGCTTCACGTCAGGCAAGGTGAAGTCCGTCGCTGTGGACAGGCAATCGGCCTGTGTGCACAGATGTTCATGATGCACATCCTGCGTGCGTTTTGCGAGACCGCTAATTATAACAGCGAGGCTGTGGGTACTTAGCTTAACAATAAGCACACTGAATTTGATGCCGTGCGCATTTCGCTCGTTGTATTATCGCATCGTCACCTCCCACGCCCTACCCTGTTAACTTTCGTATCTATTTCCGCTGATTTGGGGTGCAGGTCAGAGCCAGAACCTTCTGGCTGGCATCTCCACCCTTAACTTACCTTTAGATCTTCTGTGCGTCTCTTTAACAAGTGCTTGAACATGCGCTTGACTGCTTCGTTTTCGAATATGGACCATTGTCCAGCATCACTTGGCGTAGCTCGCTGTGCCCTTTACACGCATACATGACCTGAAAGAGAATAACATCCCATCGAACGTTTTTATAGCCAACTTAACGATGATCATATCTAACTATATTGCCACGCCTGCCAACTGTGAAAATGGCCAGTTGTTGATGCGTGGCATTCGCGTCGTGAAGTCTTCCCTGAGAAGCGCCTGCTAGTATGACATTTGATTCTGGACGGAAGCATGGCCACATTGTGCGAAATGCTATTCGAAGGAAGAGCGGAGACGCACATCTGTTTTGGTACTTTTGCACGGCTGGAATGTTTATTCAGTTCGCATGCTGCGTTCGGTTGGTCGCGCATCTAGTTGAGATCAAGCTCCCACCCGGCTTGTATACAGGGAGGCAATTAATAAGACTCGTGTCAGGTCTCCTCATCTTAGAAATAGTGGTGCACACATCCTGACACCATTTTTATCGTATAGTAAAAAAGCACGTGAGAGTGAACTGCCCGAAACAAGAGCTCGCTGTGCGATGACTGCCAGCAAAGCGTCGTGCTCATCTCTGATCCTGGATGCTCTTGTTAACCACGTTTCGTCCACAGATATTCGCACGCACGGCACCGTCTCTAGGCAAACCATCATTTATGAAACACGACGTAGTGGGGGTTTTTAGGGTTACGAAGTTAAATGAGGCGACGTGGCCAGTGTGGCTCCCTTGGCGTTCCTGCGAAACAAACTGCTCCGTCTTCGAGTTTCTCGCTGCACGTCGCATATGGCATACACGCATATACAGCCCTGTGAACCGTTGACGAGACAGCCGGTATGGGAAAAGGAACGACCTGCTCTCGAACGAGATCACTGCTCGCGCGAGCTCGGCAAATGGCCCGCTTTCGCTTCGTGGCGCTCCCCGGGCCTCGTCGACGCCGCGTGCTGCGCCCATGGGACGTTCCCTTCCTCGCACGCCCCCTTTCGCTTCGTCATCACCGCTCGGCGTACGCGTCGTGGGACAACCTTCTGTGAACGGGACCGCTCACGGAGGGGGGGAATAGTTGAGGCGTCGGCTAGCAGCTTTACTTTCGAGTCGGAATACGAGTTCCGATGCATCGTGAACGAATTAGTTCTCTATACTCGCGCGAAATGGACGACTCCTCTGCCTTATAATTCAGCTCCACATGCAGCGCGTTACGGAGACTGAATAGGCACGCGGAGTCCCCCCCTCCCCAAACAAAAATATTACGGGAAGAGCGCATTCGCTCGAACTGCATAAGATCGTCAGGGCGCGGCGTTCGATTGGCGAATGTCCCGCTTTCGCTTCGTGGCATTCGCGTCGGGAGGTTGCGGCTGCATCGACGCCTTGCCCTAGCTGCTCCGCTAGGTTTCCACATATTCGCACGCCAAGTACACGGCGGGCAATCATGAACGCCATCCACCGTCTCCTCATGTCGTGTGATCCTTCTGAGGTCGAAGGAAGGGCCGCAGGGAGGAGTAATTAGGAGGAAAATCTTGCGGTCCCTCTTGCGGCGAGTGCGAAAGCATACCCGCGGCTGTGGCTCAATGGTCATGGTGTTCCGCCATATAGAGCACGAGGGTCGCGGGTTCGATTCCCAGCCGAGGCTGCTGCATTTCAGTGGGGGAGATATGCAGAAACGACTGTGGACTTCGCTTAAGGTGGTCCGGATTGATCGAAATCAACCCGGAATAGCAGATACACGTATACTATTCATAGCAAAAAAAAAAAAAAAAAAGAAAGGGATGATTTGCACTCTTCTGCGTGCTGGCTTGTCCCATATGGCTAACTTCCCTCACCCTCAAAGGGGTAAGATTGCATCACTGATGGGGAGAAAGGAGGTTTTCTTTTTTCGGCGACCTTTTGTGAGAACATGACGATAGGAAAACAGATGACAGAAACTACATAAAATAAAATATTATATATCTATATTGCTGTTACACTATCGCGTCAGATACTTCGGTGCGCATCGGGACCCGTATTCACGAAGGAGTGCATACGCTGAATCTGCTCGTGAGAGGAGAGATCATGCAATAGTGATCCAGGAGACATTGTCAGCGAGGAGGGTCGGCCAGTGGCAAATGAGCACTTACAAACGAGTAGCTTTGTGAATTCCGCTCCAGATGGTAAGAATTAATACACATTTCGTGACTACGATTTTTTTCATAACAGGTGTAGTTTGAGCTGCTCGCTGTCGTCTACAATAATAAAAAACAATATGACCTTCAAGGTAAATGCGTTATCCAAAGGACAAAGCGGCACTATTACGCGTGCAAAAATTTTGTAGCATGGTCGTCGCAATAGACCGTCGATCGGTAGTCCAGAGTTGTGTCCCGCGCCCATTAACTAAGCTTGTAGGTTGGGCTTCTTGCTACGTCATACTAAAAGGCCTTGGACTTAGTGAACTCGACACAGGACAAAAGAGCGACGTGGCTACAACATACCGCAGGGCACTATGTGTCTTCGTGTTGTGCGTCGCTCGTTTGTCCCGTGTCGGCTGCCATATAAGCTCAAAGTCCTTTAGCATACATATAGTATACCGTGTCAGCTAGCCGTCTTCCCATGTTTTCGCTGTTTCGTCACCGCCACAAACGTTGGCGCAGATGGCATTATGGCGTGCCCAGGCAGCAGCCGCTAGTTGGAAAGGCCTGTGCGTACGCCCCGCTTTCGCTTCGTATAGCATCGGCGTTGGCAGCGCGGTCTCATTGACGCCATAGCCCGCATCGGCCGGGGTCCCTCCCTTCGCACGCCCCGTTCGGCGCTGGCCATCGCTCGCCGTCCGCATATCGTGGGAGCCCGGACCGATCGAGGAGCGTGTGTGTGCCGGAGGAGTAATTAAGAAGATCGCCGCGCGGTCGCCGTCCATGTCATCCCCGAGGTGGTGGTGGCCCCCGAGAGCTCAAATTGCCGCGCGTTCCTCCGTAATGGTCGAGAAGGGGGCATGGCGCGTAATGCGTGTCCATAGGCGCACAGTTCAAGCAACCAGGGTACGCGCGTTCTTTTTTTTTTTTTGCGTGTGTGTGTGCATGCTTGTAAAACAAAACGGCGCGCGGTTGCTCCCGAATCGCAAACGCACGCAAATACCGATGGCAAGAATACGTGGGGAGAGAGAGAGAGAGAGAAAACGAAAAGAACGAGATGCGATGCGTGGAGTGAAAATAGCTCGGCTAATTAGGCGTGGCACGCGGAAAGGAGAAACAGAAAGAATGTGCAACTAGGTTTCCATGCGCAACGAGGCAGTTTTATTGCCACGTGCTGTGCGACCCACAGAACACGTCTGCAGGGGCCACAGATTAACTGTGCAAAACTAACAAGGGCGAGCGACTTCGTGCTCTTTCTATAGGGTAATGTCACCCTGCGGAACACGTTGTTCAAACTTTTTTTTTTCGTAAACAAGATGACGTTGCTGGTCATGCAACACACTTCAGAAACACCTGCAGTTCGTGCGTGCCCTCGTGGCCCGTCAAGCAGCACCAACTACTTGTAATGTAATCGTCACATCTCGGGAGAACATGTTCTGTCGATGCCTGTTGCAGGTTTTCTCAGTGAGTACATGGCCTAAAGAATGAAGAAACTCAGCAGCGGCAAGGAAGAGGAAGGTCGTAGCTTACCCTCTAGCCTAGATAGTCGTCATAAGTGAACTTCGCGACTGCTTCGAGTGCAGTGTTGGTGAGTGTTGCTCATGTAACAGCGAAATCCCAATACAATAAACGTCGCGAGCGCGTCTTGGGCGCAGCGAAAACACGAACCATTGCAATAACGATAAACTCCTCCCCACTCCTCCATGTAGGAGTAACCGTGTGTCTACTCTGCTTTCTTCTCGTGCTCCTCGATGGAGTAGCCCTGAGCTGTTTGTGCGTGTATAGTCACGTCCAACGTACTCACTTGGGCGGTATAGACACGTACTTTCGAAAATACAATTTAACGTAGCACAAAGCAGGCTGCTTCTTCACAAGTACAGGTGCCAGCGTTTGCTTAGTGCGAAATTTTGGATGCTGTGTTGCACCCTACGTAGCCGCGCGAGTCTCCTGCAAAGGCTAAGACTATAGACGTTGCATTTGCGCGACAATAATTGTATCCCTTCCAACGCACGGATTTGCCAGACTGTGATACGTGATAAACAAAATGTTGAGGTGACAGTGAAGCACATACTCGTTTCTTGATACAAATATGATCCCGAACTGCACACACTGACCTTCTCGTTGGCACCTGTTAACAACAGGCCGTTCAGCGAAGTAAAGTGTGTGGAGCCTTGGCCGGACATAATATCAATGAAGTGAGCCATGAAAGGCTCACTGGGAATTTTGATTTAACACCGGCTTTGATTCAAGGTTTCAACAAGATCTTCGGACACGAAGTTGTACATAGTGGCATCCTTCAGCCCATCATCACCATCGCAATAATAATAATAATAATAATAATAATAATAATAATAATAATAATAATAATAATAATAATAATAATAATAATAATAATAATAATAATAATAATAATAATAATAATCACCAGCAGCAGCACTCCTCATACTTTTCCCCTTTCTCTCCTCTTTCCATTCCCTCTGAGAACAGAAGCAGGCTAGAGCACTATCACCTTAGGTCGATCTACTTGCGTTTCCCCAATAAGTTCTCTCTCTCTCCGTCCTTGTTCTAAGAGTGTAACATTGTGGACCTGCACTAGAAAGCAACATAAAACAAATATTTAAGGCTCATGACCTGAAGTATTATTAAGAGGACGCGGGTCGCACACCTCTACCTCTTCGCCTTCCTCGCAGTCTCTTAAGCACTTGTTGTATCGCAACGATATGATGCATAGTGTGAAAGCGGTATCACGTGAACCCTGAAGATTTGTTGCTGGGCGCTTGCGGGTCGTCTCTAACTATACCCATGTTACCTAACTATATATTACGACATCCATCGCGTCTACGACGTGTCACGCTGCGCCAAATTCTCCCCATATCGTAGAAATCGGGTACGTTTCCCACGAGGTCACAAGATTCAGTGCCCCATTCTCGATATACTTCCAGGGCGCAGCTCATTCGTCGGCAGCGAAGCGAGGTAAAGGCGTCCAAGGATGTGCCTCGATGCGACCTCTATAGCCCGTGTATTGCCTCCAGGCGAAACGCAACGTATGATTAGCGCGCACCGTGTATGTATACGGGCTCCTCGTGCTATGGTAGTATATACTCCAGGCAATGCAGCAACTAGAATTTGTTTTTCTGACTTCACGCTTCAAATTGTCACCCCGCCCAGGCCTTAGGAGGTGTAATACTTTCACATTTCCTTCCTGTTTCACCTATCAAAAGCAATGTTGAAGAAATAACCTTGTTTTGACTTCTCTGTTGCTCTCCCGTGAACTGTATCACCCGGGGTAATTTATGAAGCGATTCGTGCATCCGTAAGAGTATCTGAGAGCTAGAAGTACGATCTAAACACACACACACACACACACACACACACACACACACACACGCACACGCACACGCACACACACACACACACACACACGCACACGCACACGCACACACACACACACGCACACACACACATGGAACGCCGCGTGGCTATCAGCGTATAGCCGAAAATGAGAGCACGTCGGGATGACTTACGCGGAGACCGCATCTTCGCCTCGCAGGATCTGAGGAGATCTCGAAAGGGCGACTGTGCGTTGCAAACGAGCCAGCATACGAGAGAGAGAGAGCGAAAGAGAGGAACACCTGCTGAACACAACACTCCCCGTACACACGAATCTCGTGCGCGAGTGCGTGAGTGCTGCAATCCACGGGACAAGTCAGATCCAATCCGCAGAACTCAGTGAAGCCAGGGGTATACAGGGAATGATAACAACAACAACAATAATAAAAGTATGTATATATAGAGAAGAACGGCTGGCGTGGCTGTTCGCCGCAAATGTACACACACAAACTGTTACACGTGCAACGGCCCAAACAGCGGCGACTGAATGCAAGCGGCCGCCCGCCCGCCGTACGACGACGCTGATTACGCGCCATTAGCAAATGGACGTCGGTGACGAATCGTCCGAGTTGCGTGCTCTCGACGCGGTGGCTCCGCACCTGAGGGGTATGCAGCTACTCGGCCGTCCCGTTATAGGGGCGTCGTGCTTGTTTCGTCGCGGTGGGGGAGAGGAGGAGGAGGAAGGTGAATTCGACCGCAATCGTGGGCCCGTGCGCATACACAGCCGCGAAGGGCCACGCCGGCGCGCTCTCGCTGCCGCTTGGTATTACGACTGGGCCGTAAGTAATGAAAAAGATACACAGAGACGCGAAAACGACTGCGACGACGGTGACGCCGATGAGCGGAGAACGGCCCCCGAAGTGGCGCGTCAACTAGAACGAGCTCGGACCGCGAAGGCGATCATAAATAGAGGAGAGAAGGAGGAGAGCTTGCCCGAATGGACAGGAAAGTTGCTACGAATTGGGCGCATCGGTGGCCCGCGCCGCGGAGGTGCTGTGCGGACTTGTGCCCGTGTGGTCTGTTGTCCAGAATCGGCCGCACCCGCTGGAGGAAGTGCACCCACGCGAAAGGAGATTAAAAAAAAAAATAATGAAGAAGGGTATTCGGTAGTGGACAAGGGCGCAGTCTTTGCCGGCGTTGCGGTTGCAATCAATCGATCATTTGTGGGGGACCTCGTTTCGCGGTCTTCTTGCGTAGACCCGCACGAGATGGAGACTGGCGTTGTGTGGACTCGATAATAAGGTCGACGGGTGTTGAAGGCACGCAGGTTACATATGTACACATTGGTAAAGACGCGGCGCATTGAGCGCGAACCCGCCGTGGTTGCTCAGTGGCTATGGTGTTAGGCTGCTGAGCACGAGGTTGCGGGATCGAATCCCGGCCACGGCGGCCGCATTTAGATGGGGGCGAAATGCGAAAACACCCGTGTACTTAGATTTAGGTGCACGTTAAAGAACCACAGGTGGTCGAAATTTCCGGAGTCCTCCACTACGGCGTGCCTCATAATCAGAAAGTGGTTTTGGCACGTGAAAACTCCATAATTTTTTTTTTTTAATTGAGCGCGTGTAGCGAAGATGCGTGATAAAAATGAGCATGAGCAAAGAAGGTTCGATACTCGGTCATGTAACTGCCGCGTGGAGCCATGGGCACAATCGTGGGAGGCAAAGGAAAGTTCCGGCGCTTCATTGCAAAGACGAGCGTTACTGGCCCTCCAAAGATTTCTCGAAGCGAGCAATACTCTCGGAAACTATTGAACAGAGTGTTTACTTGTGATAAGCTCAGTCTATAGATTTTTTTACCCGAATTTGGCCATATGAATGCCTGGGCTCAGGTGCCTTCATTTGAATCTAACTCGTGCTTTCTTATGTGCCCTGATGTTACTGTATAGTTATGTGACTGGATTTTGTGTTGTTGTGTTTCTGAGTTGACTTTCAGTTTTAGTGTGACGTTACTGTATCTATGTGACAGGACTTTGTGTTATTGCGATATGGAGTTGAAATTTAGTCTTAATGCGATTAAGATATCTTTTTTTCAAACCTATATGTGAAAAGGTGCTAGCAGCCGACGCCACTTAAAGGCGACATCTCCTAAGTACCATATATTAATAAAAAAGAAAAGAAAATGGTTCCGGTTCACAATTCCGGTAATTGTATGGCGGGGTGGAATTTGTGCTTATTTATGGATCTCTACTAGAAGTGACGTACGGGGGATGAAAATGAAAGAAATAGGCACCTTCCCGCCGGCAGAGTCGTGTTCACAACGTCCTCAAGACCTCTGCAGCGCTGTATGCGAACGGGAACTAATGGCGGCACATGGCTGTGCGTGAATTCAATGTGACGTGCTCAGGAATGCTATGACGATCTTTGAAGTTGTTCGTGCGACATAAGAGTGCGCACCAGTCGAGTCAAAAAGGGTTTGTTTGGCTTTTAATGCGATAGTGTTGAAAGTCCCGTGCCGCAGAAAAACCGGTGTCGGCGTCCCGCAACCAGCACCGACCGTCGCTTCGGTAAAAATCGTCTCGAACCACGCATACCCAACCACTCTTTTATCGCCAAAGTTTCTCATACCTTGTCTTTCATTCTTTACAAAGTTATTGCTCGGAATTTAGCGAATGACAGTTCACAAACAAATGTCATGTAAAAAAAACACCGACAGCACATACCTTTTAAGTTAGGTCTTCTCACACTGAAATATTCAAAGTGCGAAACAGTAACAGGAGATCGGCCCACGCAGGAGGCCGTGTTTCTGCCAGAAAGCTCGCCTTCGTGCGAAGCGTTTGCCACCAGAGTTTCCCGGTAAACATTACGGTTACATAAGCTGCAGTTGCCGGGAAGAGTGAAAATCAGTCAGGGATCTTTGAATGATATCGCGTTCTACTCTTAAATGCGAAGCTTAAGCACCCTCCAGTCTTTTTGGTGGCGGTATGGTGCTTTTCCTCGGACGAGGCTCTGTAGTGGTTACGCGTAGCGATCAAATTTAGTGGATGGCGGTCTATACGCCTTGAAGATCTAACAATTGGGCTATGAAACGCGTTGTTGTAGCAGTCTTCGGAGTGGTTCTGCATTCTCGGTTTCCTTGTAGAGCAGCGCATTTCACAGCGCGGAGACGTTCTCGTATTTAGCCTCTATTAGGTAGCGCTGTCCGCTTGCGTGTACGCATGCAAATTTTACCGCGCTTCTTTTGTCCTCTCTTTTTGACTTCATTGTGCTCTCCATTTCTATTTCCCCAGCGTAGGTTAGCCAACTATATATATACGCTATAAGGGTTAACATCGCTGCCTTCCCCTTTCTTTTTTACCTCTGGCTCCTCCTCCTCCTCCTTGAAGCTGTGCTGCCAGATATTATTTTGATTGTTCGCGAAAGAGATCAGTTGATCGCACATTTTGTCTGTTCCGTCTAGGAGGTGTAGAGTGAACACGTTATTTTGAGAAATCACGCAAACGCCTACACGCGATAAGCGTATAAAACAACAACAACGCTGTAAACTTCAGCGTTGTAAAATGCCAACTCGTTCTCAACAACGAGCTCCGCACCTTGCTTGCGTTGAAGCCTTCAGCCGGTTGCCGCCAAGGTAACGACTTCACCTTATTTCCCCGAGAGCCATGTGTTAAACTCTGTGACTTAAAAAAAAGAAGGGTGTGCACTACACGCACGTAAGAATAACATTATTTATTTATTTATTTATTTATTTATTTATTTATTTATTTACCCTGAAATCCCCGAGGGCATTACATGGGTGGAGGGGGTTGGCGCAGCAATAAGGGGAAAACAAACAAGGAAACAAGGGAACATTGCTTTTTAGCACACACAACTAGACAAGAAAACGAAAGCAATCGAATAAATAAATAAATAAATAAATAAATAAATAAATAAATAAATAAATAAATAAATAAATAAATAAATTAATAAATAAATAAATAAATAAATAAATAAATAAATAAATAAATAAATAAAATGTGTCGTATTGCAACCGCACTGAAATTTGTAAGATGTTGAAAGACTCTGCGAGCATTACTAATACACAACAGTTTGTATCTTTGGGAAACACTTCGGACAGTTTACAGGTGTGTCGTGATCAGCAATGCACCGATGTCTATCGGGAGTAGATTCTATTGAGGTATGGCAAGGATCAGGAGTGGTTGAATGAAAAAAAAAAAACATTGTGTCAGAAACCAGTGTAGATTATTGTCGAAGTCAGGGATAGCTTTCGTGTGTGACCGTGCTGTCCATCTCCGCGCAACCTCATTATCCAGGGCGCAACTTACGGACATATCAGCAGACACAGCAGGGCGCCATCTCGCTGCCAACTTCGATGTCGAACTCAATGCCACTGCTTGGCAGGTTTCTCACGGAAGCTCGAGCTCAACAGGTAGGCTATACAGTATGAATCGAATTCGAAGTACCTCTGTGCGCTTTGGACGTATTCTATATAAGAGAACATATAGCAGGAAAAGTGCGGTCTTCGCAAGGGTGCCAGTGAGCGCAACGCATCTCTTTTGTACGGTAGTAAAGGGCATGGCTTCGCGTAGAGCAGCTGCATTGGGAATAAGGGAATTGCAATGACGGAATGCCACGTCATAGCACGTGTCATTGTCGTTACTCGATCGGCCAACGCAGAGCTTGCTTCCCCTTCGGGCTTCACGAATTGTTCTAGAAAGTGGTAAAACGTACGTGTCTATTACTGCTTGCCACGCACACTCACAAAAAAAAAAAGAGAGAGAGAGAAACCTTTGAGATTGAACAAAAGTGCGATTGTTGCCTTCCACTTCGTCGGCACAGTGGCACACTGACAAACGTTTTTCTTTTTTCACCCTAATTTTCTTTTCTCGATGTTGCAAGTAAACGCATACGTAAAGTTACGGAGACTCGCCTCTGCCGCCGCGCCTCTTTTTCCACGGTCTGAGGGAGCCGTCATCGCCCGACGCGACCGACCCAGGTACCGGCACGGTGCTCTTGGAGGATGGATGACGTAACGCCGGAGGCCCCCATCGCTGTCCTCGCTTCGTTTCACTCTGATTAGCGCCCGCGGAACTCTACAGGCCTGAGCTGACGCCGCGATACTGCGCACCCGAGTCGGCAAGCATGAAGCACGTATAGGCGTGTAGACGCACATACACACATACCCGCGCACCCATCACCGAGCTCGGCCGCGCTCCAAATAATGGACACCCATCCCTGGTGTGGCTAAGCGAGCGCACCGGACTATCGCCGCCTCCTTATTTTCTTTCAATATTTTTTGTTCGTTTCTTTCGGTTTCGGCTTTTCTTTCTCCTTCCACCTCATGGACACGTGCGTAAGCCGGCATAATCGGAGTTAAGGCAGCGGAAAATAACCGTGGCTTATAGCGCTTCTCTCTGTGTCTGTGTGTGTGTGCGTGCGCGCGTGCGTGAAACGCGAGTGTGTGAGTGTGTGGATGTGTAGGTGTGTTTTGGTCCCTTCGTTTCAAGAGGGAAATACGAAGATGGATCGAAGGTCTCTATATATGTGTTGATATACTGCAGTTCCTGTCACTCTTTCGTTCTTTGAGTGAGCTATTCGTGAAGTGAGGGATAACGCCCCCCGACTGGCATTGTTGGCGCCTTGTCCGGTCGGCACCTTCGCAGGCAGCGGTGGTTTAGATCGCGCAGTGAGACGCTCGGCCGGAGAGCCGGGATAATCACCGGTTTCTCAGGCGGATACTGTCGCGCAGCCTCCCCTCCGAGCAGACGTCGGTTCGGATCGCGCGCGTAGTCGCGCGTTCACACCGGCCGTGCTGGCGCGAAACGCGGCTGGATTGAATGGAGCACGCGTAGATGATGCTCCGACGCGAAACCACAGTTTACACGCCGTTTTAGTCGGCGTTGGGAGTGGGCACGCCACTGGATTCCTGCGTGTTCTTTTTGCAGCGGTGCAAGAGGGGTGCACTTATTGGCGAAGCACGGTTCGCTGCTGACGCCTGCGTTCGAGAATGTAAGAAAGGCCGAGTCGCGAGGAGTATATTGTGAGGTTCGGTGACAGCGGGGGAGACCGCGGCCGTTATGACGACTCTTGTCGAGTTGTCATTTGCCGCTTCGCGTATCGGCTTAACGACGCGAGCTCTGGTTTGACGGCTGGGTGCGTTGCGGTGACGCTTTCGCAATATGGAGCGCGAATCGTTAACTTGGCCGACAGAAAGTTGCTATTGGTTACTTAAGTATACGGTCACTCTCCTATATAAAGTCCTGCAGACTTGGAGTGCGTGGGTTACTGAAAATATATCTAGGTGCGCGTTAAATCATGACCCGGTGGTCCAAATTTATTCGGAGCCCTCCGCTACGATAAAGTGCAGATTTGGCCGGTTAATGCATGTCGCATGAAACATCCGCTACAGCTTGCTAAATATGTTGTTTCTGGCGCAAGGTACGGAACATGAAAAAAAAAGGGGGGGGGGGAAAAGGTAAGAGACGGAAGAGCGCCATCTGTTCAAATGGCGCTCCTCTGTGTCCTAATTGTTCCCATTTTTTTAATGTTCCATACTTTGCGCCAGAAACAACATGTTTAACAACTTAGACACCGAATAGCCCACGAACAAGTTCTTCTGGATCCACTACAGCGTCCTTCGTGTATAGTATAAGACGTTAAATACCACTGACATTCTTTCTTTATTTTTGAACTGAAGATAGGGTGTTCACTGTACACTCTCAGGGAAAAAGACGTTTGCAAGAAGCTTTTTGATGACGTTTCTGCAACGTGTCGGTTTCGACGTCACAGATATCGAAGAGTGTATAGAACGCACCAAGACTCAGCAAGTACAGGTTTTTGTAACGGCCATTTGAGCAGAATAACAAAACCGTACGTCCGTCTTTGCAGTCTTCCGACCCCCACGGAGATTAATTTCTCCATGAGAACTTGGGCGATCAGAAAATGGGCCGCGGTAGATGCACCAGCATAATATTGCTGGTGCATCTTTCGGTCCCGGTTATCTTACGATCCTGCATGACAGCCAGCCAGCTTCGGGGCTTCAGGGCGCATTCACGAGGAAGTTCCTACGTTATACTTGTCCGGTATAAGAACAAACGCCGGATGCAGTCTTCATAATGAACATATTAATCAGCGGAGGCGGTCGGTCGGCCCATGATAAACTGCTTTGATGAGCTAAAAGATTTGTGAAGTGAAATTAAATTACATTCCGGGGCTTTATACACGCCAAGAACACGGTCCGATTATGAGGCACGCCGTATAAGCGGAGGGATTCGGATTGATTTTCACTATACCCAGCGCACGGCGCACGAGCGTTCTTCGCATTCCGCCCGCATCGCAATGGGGACGCCTCAGTCGCAATCGAACCCACGACCTTCGAGTTCAGCCGTGCAACGCCACAGCTACATGGGCTACTCCGGCTGGTTGTGTGTGAACTGCAGCGCTTCGCTTTTCTCGTAGCATCTTATGCAACAACATTAAATTGTGAGGTTTCTAGCAAGCCAAACTGCGCAGCTTGAGGGACGCCGTATTGGAGAGCTCCGGATGGCTTTTTTACCACTTGGGTTCATTTGACGTGCGTGGCCGGCAATCGAAGATTCTTCATAGACTATCAAGACATTTTTTTCTTTTTTAAATTCGAATAACAGGCCTCAAGGCTATACTATAGATATTGTGAAACTAAAGCCAAAATAAGGACAGTAAGCGTTGTATTAGCGCAGCAGTCTACGATATGGCTTTGATAAATTATTATCCGCTGGCCTACGATTATCGTTCTTCGTGATACATAGCAAATGAGTTTGGCCTCCTGAGCTCCTTGCGTTTGATTGACATGCGCACTGACGTGCACATTGTGTATTGGTGCTTGAGGGGGCGATCGCTTAGACTCGAGCGGCGCTTAAATTCGTGTTAATACAGTGTGCAGTTTTTTCCTGAGCTTGATTCATAGCGCCACATCATTCGTCAATCGGAAATTACGGTTATAAAGCTTCTAAACGGTGGCAACTGAAGACTCTATACACTTTATAAATAGTGTGAACACTTTGTTGCAAAACATGTGGCCGATAGTAGCTCCTCGTCCACGAAGAGCGGCCGCAAATACAGGTTAGCGAGTGCGATTTCGTGGGCCCGATTCTCTGCCGTCTTGGATGAGCTGATGAGAAAAACACCTACTCCGTCCGCTCTGGCGCTGTTATTCGAAGCTTACACAGAAACACCACGGTGTAAAAGTCACAAGAGCGACCGGATCTCACCCACAAATTTTCCGCTCCACAGACTCGCGCAATGTCCGCCAGAACCCACACGCTCTTGTAAACACTACAACCCCTCATTGCTTTACGAGCTCATGCGTTTCTTCGAGCGCATGGAGCGTGGCGCTGCTGGATGTGTGATTGTTCGCGATTCTTTCTGTGTCGCCTAGGTTGCTGGTAAATCTTAATTCTGTCGCTTTCCAATGAACAGGAGCGCTGAGCTGGACTACTAGAAATGTGCGCTTGAGGTGGCTTAAACAGTCACGTGTCGTCGATTGCGAAGGAAAGTCATTTTAACCATGCGTCCTTATCCGGAGTCGCTAAATAACCACGGCGGATATTCTCAACCAAAACAACGGGTAATTGGCCACCAGTGAACACTGGGAGTGACGGCCAGGTTATACGACCGACTTAACCGACTATTTTATCGCTTTTTTGATCACACTGTGAACAAATTAAGGCTTTCTTGCGAGAGGTGAAACGGTAGCTTTTTAGTAAATCTCTTGTGGTCCGCGTTTGTCTATTTCATTCATCATCACATGCCTGCATTGGTGATGATAAGGATGATGACGATAATGAATATGATTATCTTAGAAACTGTGGCGAGTACTTACTTTAAGGGAAGTTTACTTAAAATAACTTTAAATTAAATGTGTGAATATTTTAGAGAATGAGAGCAAAATAGTATTGGAGTGTAGTGAGACGAGTATGAGCAGTATTTAAAAAGAACACAGAGAAAGGGGAAAAATCAAGCCACAAGACAGACTCTTGCTGATTCGAGACAGACAGGTGTAAGCCTTTAACTTCCTCCGAGTATTGCGATTTCAGGACATATACTAGTTCTGAGCTCGTTAGGCACAACGGGTCGCTAAGCTAGGAAAGACCCGATTCTGACGCCATGTGTGGTTGTCCGAACGATAACATTTGGGCATCTCACCATCTCATTTAGAATAGAGCGTTCTGCAGAAATATTTTCTAACAAGGCTGAACACTTTGCGAAACTATTACGGTCTGCATCCGTTCAAGCGTGCAGTTGAAGTCGTCATCTCTGCAATAGCAACTGCTTTACCGTCTGTCATAAAGATTCGACGCGGTTCGCCTTCCAACTCAAATGTCGTACAGCGAGTAAACGTGAGGATATCAAATCATTCTTCCGCACTATACATTTTCAAAAATTTTTTTATATAAGAAGGCTACAAAAGTCACTCAGGGGCAGGAAATGGCGCAAAAGTAATTTTGAATATATGGTACGGCAAGTCAGGCATGCAGGGCACGGACACAAGTACAACGTGAATGACAACACAAAATTCTCCTTCTCGCGCTTTTCTCGTGTTCGGGTTTTGTACGCCTGCAACGTTTCCGTACTGCGAAACCCTATAGCAGCTCGTGCAGCTTTTCGTCGTCCTAAACTTGCATGATTTAACGTCACACACAAGTATAATATCTTTAAGATCAACTCGAGAGTTTTTCTTCGGGGAAAAAAGAAAAATGATCTGGCAGTTAAGAGATGAACTACGAGGGAGCCTATTCGATCAGCTCTAAGGACAGCGTCCACCTGTTCACCACCCGGATTGCATTATTACGCACAACATACACACGTTCCGCTAGCTGCCCCGTCTGAAGAACCCTATACGCGCCTTTTACACGCGTTGTTTCGCACTTGCACTTACCGGTCGGTTCCGAACAACGGCGCTCCTTCTTGAACTCGGACCAAGCGGGACAATCTACTTCAGCTCGGACGCGAAGTCTTATTGTGCTTCGTCGTAGCCGGTCCACATGCGGCGCACACTGCAAGTCCAACGGCGAACGTGCGGGGAGCTGCACTGTGCGTGCGCTCGAGAGAGAGGTGCCGATAACGTGGATGTCCGAGACCCCCAACCTGTATGCACAGAAGGCGGGCGGGTGCTCGCGCGGCAGCGAGCGTGAGCACAGCGCTGCTCTTCTCCGTCGTTTCTCGCCGCGTAAAAGCAGGCTCGACAGCTTCGGCGCGGCCGGTTGGGGTTTTAACAAAAGTTCGCGCGTATTCAGAGTGGAGCTAAGAGAGCTTTGTAGGAGGGAGGAGGAGAAGACAGTCAAAGAAAGTCCCCCTCTGCAAACTTGGCGCTCCCTCCACCACCACCACCCATACGAAATATCTGGGTTAAGCTGCCTCGCGGCGCGGGAGTCCACTTGCGGCGCCGCTTGATCGCGCACCTAAGCACGCCCACTCTCTCGCCTATCGTACTGCTACTGCAGTGGAGCTAGGCTTATCGCCGCCTCTATTTACGAAGGGCTCTTTCGGCGGGCTGTCGTCATTTGAGCACCGCGAGGATACATTGTATATAGAGATCGAAGCTATAGCTGTACTTCAGGCCACGGTGGGGCCTCAGGGAGCCGGTGCGGAGACGGTAGCGGCTCCTGGCATCATCACAAGTGCCACACGAATGCTTCGCGCGGTTTGTGGGTGTTCCGACAACTACGCGCCATCAAGTCCATGCACCTTGAGAAGGTGCCTGTCTTGTCTTGTCTTGTCTTGTGTCCTCCTGTGTCGGCACATCGGCCACGAGCTTCGTTTTTTTTTTCTTTCGTTTGTGGTAGTGGTGGCGTCCACGTGCCTGTTTATCTAAAGCCATCTTACTCTGCGGGAATGTTCGCGTGAGCTCGAATGAAGCGCGATTAAGTAATCGAGGAACTGGAGGAATACACCTCGCGCTTCCTGCTCTGCGGATTGCTGTTAGCCCCGGATTCTGATCGATGGCAAAGAGCAAGGGCCTACGTACAAGCTTCAAATTTCACAACCCGAATTCGCTTTGTAGCTGCAGTACCCGCTAAATGTGTCATCAGCAGGAGGTCATTCTTCGGCTCGGTATTGCAGGACTTAGCGGGTTCCGTCCTATTTAAAGAGACAGGGGTCATGGTAGCTCTGTGCTGTGTTCTGGGTGAAACGTAAACGCGGAAGGACCGAGATAACTTCAATCGCGCCTAGTTTATATCATACGGGATCGTTTGCCTACGTTGAGCGCACGCCACCGATTGCACCTCGGGCGGCGAGGCGATCTTGGACCGCGCGGACGAGCACCGCCGGTGCGTACCACGTTATGAAGGCGCTTTTCATTTTCCTGCGAGATACTGGCCTCAGTGACACGCTCTTGTTAGCTTTGGATGTGCCTGAGTGTTGAGTGTGTATGTGGAGTGTGTATTCTGTCCCTTACAAAGACGGCTGACTTTCCTTTCCGATTGCGACGTAGGAGGAGGAATAAACTTAATAAAGAAATAAGCGGACGAAAGTCTTCGCCCTATGAGGTCGGCGTCCTCAGTCCAGGAATCGGTGGTCCCTGGCCGTTTCACATCTGTGGACCAGCTCGTGCTGGTGGTCAGGGCCGTTTGTGACGTATTGTTTCTTTCTTTTTCTTGTCGTGCATATGGCATTTCTACGGCAAGTTAAGAGACTTTTGGCAGATATTTTCTTTTTCGAGTTCTCTTTTTCTTCATTCTTTTTCTTACCGTTTCTGAGTTAGCGCGACCCACGGTAACTTTATTCTTTCTTTTTCTGTTCCCACTGGCGCGCTTACGTAGAAGTGATGACGCGACACTTTAGTCTGCGTTGTGTCATCGCTTCTTTTTTCCCCTCCCTCATTCCTTCTTTCACCTCCTTCTATTATTTCTTTCTGTTTCTGTGACCTCTTTCCTAAAGAGCAAACAGGAGGCATTGGGTCCCTTCTTGTGACAGTTACCAGCCTGCTCCTTTCTTTCTTTCTTTCTTTCTTTCTTTCTTTCTTTCTTTCTTTCTTTCTATTGTTCTGACATTAATGCCCATAGTCTGTTTGCATCATCGAATTCATTTGGAGCAGCTTGCTATTTTATTTATTTCACACTGCAGATCATGTTACAAATCCAAGCAGATCAAATACAGAAATTGATAACATCGGTTCGAAGGTAGCAAGTAAAAGCAACTTAAAAAAATATTGAGCCGCTATGAGAGGCTCCATCCAAACATCTCCATGCTCACTTAATTAAATAACCTTTCTGTCTAACCCTCTCTCTGTCGGTCTGCTAAAGTTACAGATTCATTGCGTAATTATTGCCTGCGTCGCGCTCCCGCCCGTGATGTCATAGACAACGTTTCGTTTGAGGACGGCGTAACATAAGTCGCGCAGCTCAATTATACTACGCTAATTTAGTCGTACGCACTTCGGCTCGTGTGATATATACCTGCTCTAGTCCAGGAAAGCAAGCGAATTAAGTACGTTGTTCAGTCGGAAAGTAAACAACTACCTCAACGTTACTCCTCAGCATTCTCTTTCGGCACAAATTCCACGTAGCCTATATACTCCGGCGCAACAACGTCGTTCGCAGCGGATAGTGTTTCGACGCGCTATTATGTACAAGCGTGTTGACAGCATAGGGTTGATCCGTGCGGCGCACTGAACCGTTTCGCCTGGGGACAGCGCCTATATTAAGTGAAGAGGACACAAATTCGTTCTCCTTTCTTTTTTTTTTTTCTATTTGTGCGACATCCGCCAAACTTGGGCCTAGCTCCGCCCCCGCGAAGAGAAAAGCTGTCCTCTCCTTTGTTGCGCTGTCCAGATGATTGCCCTTCCCTGTGGTGTGCGTCGGCCCACATGTGCGAGCGGTAACGCTTGACGGACCTTTGTCTGGCACAACGAGGTAGCAAGAGGACGTCTGGAGCGGAGGTGACATCCTGAAAAGTGAAATCGGAGATGCGATGTTACCGTTGATGACATCGAAGCAGTTTATAGTGGCCCGCAGGGCGCTTCCACTGCCCGTCTTGTTTAAGGGACACTAAATTGGATGTCAGCCGAAGCTTTATCTTTAAACTGTACTTCTGGAATGCCGAAAATGCCACTGTGGAGGCAGGAAAGGCAACTAGGGTGTCGCAGCTAACGTTAGCCTAGCGGTCCAATGAAAAACGGAAGGATTAAAAACAGACGATGGAATATACCATTTTAAGACCCACAGTGTTCGATTGCCAGTGTTCTGACAACGTGACACCATAGGTCTCATAGTTGCATTTTGCACAGTGTTATCTATCTTCTTTTTTTCATTGAACAGCTTGACTAACGTTAGCTGGTACACACGGTATATTATGTGAGCGGGGACTTGGTAAACCAGAAAAGACGCAAAAATAAGACTGGTGGCGACACCATCTTGAGTTTTCCGTACTAGCTTCCGGTGAGAGGGTGGTCGTAGCCAAGACGGTGCATGGATTCCCGTGAAGAAAGAACTCCTTCTGAAAATCAAGCCATGCTTATGCTCATTAAAGATGTTTTCTCTCAAGGTGACGTCGTGGATCTTCAAAACGTCTGTTTGGAATTTGCAACAGTTTGCAGACAAACGAGGTGTGAATTGAATTACAATGCCGCTGTGGACTCAACCGAACGAGTTTTTGAACTTTCTCGGCACAGAAACGGTGCCAACGCGCAAGAATGCTTTGAAATCGGCGACGTGTCACCGATGGTGCCGCTTGGAGGCTTGGGTGCGAAATTCAAGAATGGAAAGCATTGGCCTTCACTTTGTCCGCAGTTAACCAACCGTTTTGATCCCCGAGTCGTAAATAAACAAACAAAATCGAAACAAAATCTCGGAAAATTACTTCGCTATAGTCAAACCCGATTTACCGTTGCTCCTCAAGGTTCTTTTAAGATTCTGAGTGCGAGTCGCAAGAATCTTCAAAAAATTATGGGGTTTTACGTGCCAAAACCACTTTCTGATTATGAGGCACGCCGTAGTGGAGGACTTCGGAAATTTCGACCACCTGGGGTTCTTTAACGTGCACCTAAATCTAAGTACACGGGTGTTTTCGCATTTCGCCCCCATCGAAATGCGGCTGCCATGGCCGGGATTCGATCCCGCGACCTCGTGCTCAGCAGCCCAACACCATAGCCAATGAGCAACCACGGCGGGTTCGCAAGAATCTTACTCTCCACGTATATTTTCCATGGGTGACGATTTTTCCGGTCACAGTTGAAAAGATCGAGACAACTTTAATGGTCGACTGCAAGGTACCAGCCATCGTGAGTCTTTCAGCTTTCGCAAAAGGAATGATAGCTAACACTATAGCGGGAGAGAATGGGGATTCGCCATCATGCTTCTAAATACTTCTCTGAAGGTGAATTCCTGACTTATTACGCGACCAAAGAGGCGCCAACAGCACTCGGCGTTGTAACGTCCTGTCTGTCCTCATGAGTGACCAAGCCCAACGCTGCCAGCTTCGGCGTCTATTCGACATGCAACGTCCGAACTCTTTATTTAATATTTTATCCAAATATATTCTGCAAAGAGAAAAAAAAAACATGGGTCGGAGCTATCAGAGGATGATAGTCAAAGTCAAGCTGTAGCTTTCCGGGAGACCTGCTGAGAGGCGCTACCAGAGGTACTTATTGATTAATTCTCGTCGTTAATCATGGGAGGTGTATCGGTGGTCCGACGTTTCACTGTATCCAGGATTGGGCCACCATACAAACCACACTAAAGCCCTTGCGAGAACACTTTTCTTTTCTGGGAGTGTCTTAACAGGTCTTTCTTTGCAAATGTCTCAGGATTGACCCACCACGTTCCTACTTTCGATCACGCTGTCTCCAGAATCAGCCGGACAACCATTCACGCAAAGTGGGCGAAAGATCCAAAAATATTTTCATTATATTCTGAAACATAAAAAAAAAAAACGTACTGAATTCTCTTACCCGCACAATATACGCAATTCTTCACCTGTCTTCCCACATAGGCGGCTTAGAGTACGGCCACTCCAGTTAGCTTTATAGCCTCCTTTTGTTTGGCACCCCCGTTCCCTTTCTCTCCATCTCCCCTTCTTTCTCCCAGAGCCTCTCGTAGCTACTAAGAAAGGGAGACCAGCCGAGGGTGACACAGTGGGCGAGTCACGCCTGCCTGCCTCACTACTTCTCTTTTTTCTGCGGTATACGCGGAATACCGCGACAACGCGAGGATATAGACCATTGTCCGGATGCCCCGCGGTGATTAGCGGCCATAATACGGACACACGAGAACTTCCATTTGTGTCTTGGTCCGTGCGCACACGCAGGGAGACAGGGGAGGGGGGTGGGGGTGACTTCGAGGCTTTTGTTTCGCATTCACGTTGATATATGCGCTGGCGAGATTGCGCCCGAAGTTGCTTGTTAGGAATATAATACGCGGCGCGTGCCTACTTGCCGGCGTCACTGTATGCATTGTTGTGCGCCGAGAGAGATCTGTGCAGAGCATAAAATGCTTATGAAATGGCTTTACATCGAATCGCTCTTAGCTGCAGCTCTACAACGGCACGTATACTCGTGTTGCTGGAATGGCCTTGCGAATGAGCGCACGTGTATGCTTATCGTCCGTGCGTGGTACTGTGTGTATGAGCATTGTGAGTGAGTGAGTGAGTGAGTGAGTGAGTGAGTGAGTGAGTGAGTGAGTGAGTGAGTGAGTGAGTGAGTGAGTGAGTGAACGTGTATGCTTATCGTGCGTGCGCAGTAATGCGTGTATGAGTATTGTGAGTAAGTGAGTGAGTGAGTGAGTGAGTGAGTGAGTGAGTGAGTGAACGTGTATGCTTATCGTGCGTGAGCAGTTCTGTGTGTATGAGTATTGTGAAATCGAGGGTTCGACGGAAGCCCGTCTGGTCGGGATGAAGCATGAAGCAATAAAACGATGGACATTGACCAACACAAGTGCTAAAAAAATGATTAAAACTAAAAGACGTTTCGACTTCCCTACGGAAGCCTTGTTCACAATGGGATGACGGAAGGTTCATGGAAGCTTATGTATACTTCAGAACGTGACGTAAGCAGTGCGTGTATGACGGGGGGGGGGGGGGGATCCCTCATTCCGATTGAGCGTGTGACGTGTTTTTTGTATCTCCAGCGATTCCAGATACAGCCGCGATTTCAGGTTTCTTTCTTGGCCGATAACTCTCGAGCGATACCAGTCAATCTTGTGGCCCGTTGCATCCATGTGCTCGGCAAGGGCATTCTAAACTGTACGTTTCTTTACATCTTTCTGATGCTGCCTCAGTCTCTGTTTGAAGTTGCCCGATTCACCGATGTATGCGTAGTCGCAATCTGCGCAGTGTATCTTATAGACTATAGTATACGCCGGGAAACGATTCTCTCGGAAGCCTGTCCTTACCGCCAACGATTGCTTGCCTCAGCTTACACACGGTCACGTGTGCTACCTCAACATCATAACTGCGTAGAATGCGAGACAAGGTTTCGCTTATCCCTGGAACGTAAGGTATGGCAGCACGCTTTCTTGGTCGGGGATTCGCAGGAAGAGCTGGATTGGACAGACGGCGCTCCACAGCACTCAAAAAGGATATGGGATAGCCGCTTGCCGAGAGATCTCCTCGCACGTGGTCCAGGTCAGTGGAACGACTTTCTGCTGTAGTGCAAATGCGGTTCGTACGGTTGAGCCGTGAGGCAGCAACCGACCTTTTGTGAGCGTCAGGATGAACGAATTGAAAGTTCAGCTAGCGGCCAGTGTGTGTGTCCTTACGGTATAAGCTGAACGAGAGCCGTCCTTCGCGTCTGCTGACAAGTACGTCTAAAAATGGGAGTCTGCTGTCGACTTCTGTCTCAACTGTGAATTGGATGGCCTTTTCCTGACTGTTTAGGTGCGCAGTGAAAGAATCCAAAGCGCTGCGCCGAATCAGACAAAAACAGTCGCCCACATAGCGCAGAAAAACTTTTGGCCTAGGGCTGAAGGACGCGAGAGCACGCCTTTCCAAACACTCCATCGTAAGATTGGCAGCAGTAACAAAGACGGATGCACCCATTGCCGTACCGTGGACTTGCCTGTAGAAGACCATACCGTGGACTTGCCTGTAGAATGAGTATTGTGAGAGAGTGGGTGAGTGAGTGAGTGAGTGAGTGAGTGAACGTGTATGCTTATCGTGCGTGCGCAGTACTGTGTGTATGAGTATTGTGAGTGAGTGGGTGAGCGAGTGAGTAGGTGAGCGAGTGAGTGAGTGAGTGAACGTGTATGCTTATCGTGCGTGCGCAGTACTGTGTGTATGAGTATTGTGAGTGAGTGAGTGAGTGAACATGTATGCTTATCGTGCGTACGCAGTACTGTATGTATGACTATTTTGAGTGAGTGAACGTGTATGCTTATCGTGCGTGCCCAGTACTGTGTGTATGACTATTGTGAGCGAGTGGGTGAGCGAGTGAGTGTAAGGGAGTGAGTGTGATCGTAAGTGACTGTAAGTGAGCGAGTGTGAGTAAGCGAGTCAGCGAATGAGCTTGTGAATGATTTATCTATTGGGTGGTCATATTTAAGATTTATGGAATTTTTAAATATCGCCTTTGGCAGATAGCATGGCATTCTTGTCCTTAAGCTGGATTATAGGAAGAGGCGGACTTACACGATAATTCGAAACACATACTTCACTAATAACATGTATTCACTAATAAACTTGTTACTTAATTATTTACGGCAGATAATGCAAGTTATGAATTGTAGCTGGTGAATTTGCAAGACGTATCCACTCGAAATTAATTTCCAGGAGTATACCAGTTTCGAGATATTATTCCCCAATGTCGGGGACGAAATACATGGGTGTTCCAGTTTCTTTTGCACTTCAATGCATAATATAGCACTAAATAAAAAAAATGCACGGAATCCTAGCCACATACAGCTTCGCTGTAAAATCATGAGCCGTTCCACTCTGTAAAGTTGGTTGTCCAGCGAACCTGTTCAGCACACGACACGGAGGTGACACACAATTTTGAACAAAGGTACGAACTCATTCATTGCCTTGATGGGTAGTCATCGTGACGAAGGGTACGCACACTCATTTATTGTCTTGATCGCTGGTCATTATTTCACTCGTAACATCGATGACATTCTTTTATAATGTCAGATCGATGCACGTACGCCTCTGGGTGGTCGGCTGGGCCGGGTCAGTGTGGCATATCGCAAGGGATATATCTGCAATACGGAACGCGTAAATCGCTACCTATTCGGTACCGACACATTCACAATGAAATCACCGACAACGACAACAGGGGTAGTGTCATCGCAGCTAATTCACGCAAAGTGAGCAGCCATGAACATTACGCGACTATGAATCATTGCATTTTTTGCTTGCTTACGGGGTATGAGCTATTGCTTACGGGGGTATGAGTCATTGATGATGACAGTTTTTGACATGCTGTTCTGAATGTTGTATGCGTGATTAGAAAGAATTTGCGCACTGTTCGCTTCATTTTGCTGAGTGCTTGTAGCCTCTGCCATACGGCCTATGAGCCATTGCATTTTTTGCTTGCTTATGGGAGTATGAATGTTTACGGGGGTATGAGCCATTGATGATGATAGTTTTTATTCACGGAGAACAAAAATGCACGGAACCTTAGCCATATACAGCTTCGCTGTAAAAGTAAGTGGACATACAGCGCATTCTACCGCGAGTTTGAGGGCGCATATATTTAAACTGGTGTCGTTCTGGAAGTTCATTCCAAGCGGATACACATTGCAAACTACGCGTCTACAATTCGTAAATTGCAATATGTGTAATAAGGTAACTAAATAGGAAGTTAATTAGTGATGTTCTTTGTTAGTTGAATACGGGTTTCCATTTCTCGTGCAAGTAGTGTCCGCCTCTCTGAATAACCCTGCTCAAGGACTAGAACTATGTTATCTGCGAAAGGCAATTTTTGAAAATTCCGCATAATTTGAAAGTGGTCAGCCCGCATGTATACGGGGACCTTGGCTTAGCTTTTCTTGACTTCGTTCCTCGTGCAATGTCCTGTGGGCTCCTGATATTTCCAGAAAACATGCACTCAGTTATCCTGTATACGATTGTGAAGACTGCAAGAAGCCATACGCCATCTTGTGTCATCTTTTTTTTTGCAAAATCATGCCATAGTCACTTGTCTGGTGGGGTTGAATCGGATAGTGCGCGATGTGGAGCATCACATAGAAAGAGCGTTCCTGTGGTTCTAGAGTATTCGATGTACAGCCACGATACATTCTCGACAATAAATATAGAGAAAGAGAAGAGGAAACAGACGCAGAGCAACATGCATAAATACGTCAGAGGCCGTTTTCTTCAGGCTCACTGCAGACTAGGCCAACCCGACGCCGGTTTCGGTCTGCCGACTGTCGGTGACAGCGTTTTTTACCTTCGAGTCGGCGCCTCTGTCAAATTGTACGACGCCGAGCTCTCCGCCGACCGTCGGCAGATTGTCGGCGTCGGTACATGTGCGACAGAGGCGCCGGCACGAAGGAAAGAAACGCTGTCGCCGACAGTCGGCAGACCGAAATCGGCATCGGGTCGGCCTAGTGTGAGTGAGCCTTCATAAAACAAAAGGAAAACCAACTCGTTCGGATCAAGCTCCGCTGCCGACAGCTTCGCGTTTTTGTTTTTTCTCTCTCGCTCTCCACACGTCTTTACGGCAAGCGAATGGCCCACGAAACGTGAACGACCCCTTTGCACGCTTAGGCGCGTAGCACCCCGTGCTTCGGCGACCATTACTATCAATCGGCGGTTATCAACTGTACACACACGACGACCGACGAACACAGTACAGGCCGACCGACTAACGCGCATCTCCGCGTAGTACAACTGAAAAGCCAAGGGCTTCTTTAAACGCTGCTGCCCAAACATCGTCCCGACGTGCTTGCTTTCGCTGACCGCGTAACATCAGAAGAGCCACCGCCATAGAAGAACACGCATGGCGCCGGCGACCAGAAGAACGTAAAAGAACGCCACGAGAGCCCAAAACGCGCATTCGCGCAACAGCAGCAGCAGCGGCAGAAGATGATTTGACGAGAGCACGAAAGCGTTATCTCGGCAGCAATCCGAGCCGAAGCGCGCGCGCGTGCATGCAAGCGTTCGCCTGCCCTCTGCATGCAGCCGCGCGTTGGTGGCACGGCGGCGCTTCTCCTCCGTCGCTCCACGATCCATCGTCATGGTCAAGGCTGCGCGCGAGGCACTCTCTTCCTTTGTCCCGCTCTACTTGACGTCCGCGCCGCCTCGCTTGCAAGTCGGACGGGCCGGCGCGCAGCGCGCACCGCTTCCTTCTGGAAGGCGAGCGCCGTCTTTGTCTTTGCCGAAGGCTTCGGCGTGTTGCAGGACGTATACGCAATGTGCTTACGTGTTTTGCGCTGCCGCCGGTGGGGGAGCGAGTGAAGCCGGGAACGAAGGGGCTTTAGAGGAGAGGCGTCAGGGCACATCGCTATACTGTTCCCTATCTTCTTTTTTTATTGCGGCCAATACTTTCTCAACAATTGAGAAGCGGAAGTTGCGCTGTGAGAACGGTTCCGCGGATTAAAAAAAAAAGAACATGCTAGTGACCGTAAGTATAAGCTACACGCTGGAAACGCGCACTGTATGACCCCTGCAGCGTGGGCTCATCTCTGCATCTTAAGTAAAACCTGTTTCTTTCTTTCTTGTTCGCGGCATTTTGCAGAGAGGCATGAAACGGAGGGAGGGCGACAGAAGGTTAAATTCTATTTTTATTTCCCTGCGGCGACGCTCCCTAGTGATGTCTTTTGATTCACTTTCAACAGCTGTTACCTGCATGTTTTGAATCTTCCTGCTCCTATACACGGCGCTGCATGGCGCATCATGAAGCCTGTTTTCTTCTGTTTTTTGATGCTTTTTCTATCTTTCAGCGTGTCGTAATTCGCCCGCTCTCAGAAGCACCTATGGTAGCTGTTTGTGCGCATAAGATAGTTAAGTTAGTTTTCCTACATCATTTTGTGAGTGAGTGCAGGAAGGAATCCATCCAGGCTGCCACGTGAAGCTATAACGGGACGCTCTGAGCGCATAGACGATCAGAGATTTAGGCCGAGTGGACGTGGATAAGAACGCAGTTCGGTCCTTCTCGGCGGGCAGTTTTGAAGCCGAAGCGAATTGCGCGAAATCAACTCGGGACAAAAGAATAAGGAGAGGGACGGACGCCAGGCTCCTGTGCTTCTTTTTTCCTTGAGACTTGACGAGAGCGCTTCGTGTTACTGCGTCACTGCATGACGCAGTGCAGCGCAGTGACGCAGTGCTGCACTGCACTGCGTCACTGCGTGTCCAGCAGCCCCCTCTCGTGCCGACTAGGCTACCACTGCATCCAGCAGCGCAAGTTGCTGCTCCCTCAGAGAGAGCAATATCCTTTCACGTTCGATCAACTTTCACGCTTCGTTGGCTCTATAGTGAATCCATCGTCCGGCCGCCATTCGATATTCAACGCCGAAGCCCATCACACCGCGTGAACCTCAAACGCGTTGACGTCTATATATCCGTCCGGTTCGCGGGTTTCTTAATTTTGCACTCTTGCATATACTCGAAGGCTCGCGCGCGCGCATGGGGACCCCCTCGAAGGGACACGGCCAGTTTCGTTTTCCTCTTGCGTAAGCCCCTCGGCGGTGGTCTGGTTCGAGCGCGTCCCCCCCTCGCCGCCTCGTCCTTACCCTCTTCTCCGAGCTCAGTGCTTTGCTCTTGCGCTCTCCTCGCCAAGGGCGGCACGAAAGTCCGGCCAAGCGTAACGATATGTGCTCTCGCCGCGATGCTTTTGCTGTGGGCGCGCGTCTCCCGACTTGCCTGCCTGCCAGCCCTCTTCACCGCGCTGCTTCCTTCCCCGCGTCTTACGTTTCTTTTTCCCCATGCTTCGCTCTTTGAGTATTCTTTTTGTTTCGTTTTTACCCTTATACGGGATGCAGCGACGAAGACGCACCCGTTGCCACCCCACTGGGTGTAAATCTGGGTTGGGTCGTTGTATCTCTTTCTGTCTTCCTTTTTTGTTCTCTTTGTTCTCTTTTTTTCTTTTTCTTCTCTCTCTCTCTCTCTCTCTCTCTCTCTTCTACCGCTGTCAAATTAGCGCAGTTTTACGTCCGCGATGCAACACCTTGGCTGCGAGCGATGGCGTGTCACTAGGTTCGGGATTATACGTATACGTACTCTTCGACTCCCGTGGAAGTTGTTTCACGCTTACAAGTACGAGGAAGACGGGCGTGCAACGGACGTTCTGTGCTTTTCTTTCTCTTATTTTTTTCTTTTTGCTTGCGTAAAAAATGCGGACGCAGGACGCGAGCCGAGTGATTTCGTGCTCGTCGTTCAATTTTTCTTCATTTTTCTTGTCTCTCTATCTCTCCTAAATTTCGTTTCAAAGCTCGCTTACTTTAAGGACCGATTGATACCCTGTTTAAAATTAAATTATATTCCAGGGTTTCACGTGCCGAAACCACCATCTCATTATGAGGCACACTGTATAGTGGGGGACTCCGGGTTAACTCTGTGTCCACCTGGGGTTATTTAACTTGCACCCAATGCACAGTACATGGGCGCTTTTGCATTCCGCCCCCATCGGAATGCGGCCGCCACGGCCAGAATCGAACCCTCGACCTCGAGCACTGCAGCGTCACGCCGCAGCCACTGGACTACCGTGGCCGGCGATACCGCGATAGTATACGCTAATACCGCGCCTCTAATGACAGGTGAAATGAGAATTATATGTGTACGTTGACGAAGCAAGATAACCAGCTGCGGTACTGAGATTACTGGGATACTTTATCCTGGTGACATTTTTTTATTGTTCCTTGGTATACAGATCAGTTCTGGGACAGACAATGTTGCTGTTGTAAACGTTTATTAAACCGAAAGGCAACTAGAACTATCTTGCTAAAGCATCAGGCCGATGTACAAGTGCATTAGTGACGCCTGTTAGCGACCGTGCCTGCGAGTTTCGTTCTTTCTTTCTTTCTTTCTTTCTTTCTTTCTTTCTTTAAGTGCGTTTTCGCAGGCAGACAGCGAGAAAATGAGAGAATACATACAACGCCATCCGACACAACAACCCAGAAACGATGTCGCGGGATCAAATCCCGGCCTCGGCGGCCGTATTTCGATGGGGGCGAAATGCAAAGACACCCGTGCACCTAGATTTAGGTGCACGTTAAGGAACCCCAGGGGGTCAAAATTAATCCGGAGTCTCCCACTACGGCGTAGCTCATAATCAGATAGTGGTTCTGGCACGTAAACCCCCACAGTTTAATTTTTAACTCGGAAACTGTACTCCGTAGCCAAACACTGACGTTGATGTGCTGCTGTCGCGAGAAGTTCCTTATTTTCTAGTGAAACACTTAGCCGTTCAGTTGATGTTGCGCTTTTCGTAGCGTAAGCGGGCCTTTGTAGCGTCTTCAGACAAACGAAAGCGGAAAGCGAATGCCTCAGAGAGCAGATAAGGGCGCGTTTGGACACATCGCTGATAGCACTGTAGTGCCTGGGTCTACACAGTGGAGAACTGATAAACGGAAAACACAGAGAGTGGAGATATGGGCAATCCCCTTGACGGCCGCGCGCACAGAGACTGCGGAAATGCGTGAGCTTGTCGTCTCTCTGGCCCTGTCCTTGCTCTTGTCAAGGACGGCCGTTTACCTGCTCCTTATCGCAGATTCAGTGCTCGCGGCGAACAAGGTCAGCGCAGCGGCTCGGAAGCTGATAAACAGTATCAAGAGACAGGCAGCTTTTACTGTGGTGACTCTCTAATCGCGTAATAAAAGCTGCATTGCGATAGCATTACACCAACTGCTTGTTGTGTCACGCAAGGAGAGGGTAAGAGAAAGGGATGGAGCGAGGGAGGGACATTACTTAAGTATGATACGAAATAGAAAAGCTAATCCGGTGTGGAAAGATAAGGCAGTCTTTCGAAACGTTATTTTGGTTGAATTTGCTGTAAGAGGATGGTTATTAGAAGAGAAAAGTGGAGGCCAATGTATCATTCTTGATTTTCGTGCCGGAACCTTAATACCTGTCTGTGAGGTCAGTGTGACATCGTGACTCACGGATTTCGAAGTACGTTCTCGTATTTGAGCCGTTGTGGCGAAGTAAAAGTTCTCAGAACATGTGAAGTTCAGTATTCGATTCCTTTAGATAATAATGTAGTCCATCTTTAGCATAAAAAAAAAATTTAACTATAGGCCCAAGCAGATGCCGTCCATATCGATGACGTCACGGCAAGCTTATGCGAAAAATTCAAGGAGCTGTCGCTACCCGTCTCTCACTGTCGCGCCTTTTCTTTAGTTCTTTTTTTTCTAGAGTACCAAGCCTCTTCTTACGGTAAGAGTGGCTTTCTTTTTGGTTTTGTAAAATGGGTAATTTATTAATGCGGCTCAAGTAATTTGTATCTTTAATGTCCACTGTACCGTCATGTAGTGCACGTTAGGCGAGTTTATGCAAATAGCTTCAGCGCAAGACGAAATCGTACGGACGTCAGAAAAAAAAAACACGTTTATGTTTTGTGTTGTGTTGTTGTGACGCGCTGTGTTGCCGTGCTTGTGTTGTCGTCGTTACATTTTCGCCTACCTCGCGTACAAGCTACCGGAAGGAGGGTTACCTTTCTCCCGTGCATAACATATTGCTCCAGGCTGTGCGCATGTTACATGAAGTGACGTACACAGAACGCACGCAGTGTAGTAGTCAAGAGACAGGGAGAAAATAGGAGGCCAAGTTCTCTCTTTCTTCTTTTTCAGTTACATTCCTTGCTTTTACCTCGTACGAGCGAACGAATTCCGAATTATTCACATGCAAATTCTGCATGAACATTACGATGATGATGATGAAAAACTTTATTTATCCCTCTTTAAAGGGAAGGGGGCAATGGAATAGAGGGTGGGGGGAGGAACTACTTGAAGTAGGCCTCCTTTATCCTCTCAGCCCACTCCAGGATGGCCTCCTGAAGATCGGGCCTGGAGCTGCGCAAGGCAGCCTCCCACTGCTCCTCACTAGATATTAATTGCTTGAGGAAAGGGGGGAAGGGGGTGTTTAGGGCACCCCCCCCCCCCCCCCCCCCCATGATGTGGTTTAAGTCTGCTTTGGGATAGACACAGAATTTACAAGAGGGAGAAAGGTAAATGGCGGGATGAATGCGGTGGAGGAGGTAAGGGGACGGAAAGATGCGAGTCTGCAGCGGTCGCCACAGAACTTCACACCTACGCGGGGATTTGCCCATGAGTGGCGGAAAGGTTAAGCGGTCTAATCGGTAGTGTGTGCAGATGTCGTGGTAAGTAATAAGTCGATCCCGCGCTGTAAACGGCGCCTCCTCCGTGGCGAGGTCCGACACATCTGATCCCTGAGCCCGGACTCTAAAAGATCCTCGGGCCCTGGCATGAGCCGCCTCGTTTCCGTCAAGGCCCGCATGCGCGGGAGTCCAGATTAATGCCACAGTTTGATGGAAAGGATGGGCCAGGAGGAGAGAAAGGGCTGGCTTAGAGACCCTACCCGCTCCGAAGTTATGTATGGCTGCTTTGGAGTCGCTAACGATAACTGATGAATTTGTGATTGTGAGGGCCAGGGCTATGGCCGCTTCCTCCGCCTCCTTCGAGGAAGAGCCAGGAAAGGAGGCGGCCGCAGTGACCTGGCCGTGAGAGGTAATGACTGATATTGCGTAATGATTTCTGTTCCCATATTCGGCGGCATCAACATAAAGCACGTCTTTCGAATTATTTTTGGAGAGCCTTTGCTCGCTGCCTCCTGCGCTGTTTGCGGTGCACAGGGTGCATGTTTTTAGGAAGTGGGGGGATGCAGAGGTTCTCATGTATGTGATGTGGAATGGTGTATTTAGTCTTGATGATGGGTGCCGGAGTGATAGAAAGAGTTTGTAGAATGTGTCGACCTGTTGCGGTGTTAGAAAGTCTGCTATATTGGGATGTGAGGTGGGCTTCTGTGAGTTCAGTAAGTGTTACGAGAACTTTGGCAGATTTTCATGGCCAATCCGAGGAGCTCATACATCGAACACAACGAAGATGAGTTCTCAAACCCTTTCGAAAGTCCTAGAGGTCTGTCCTGCCCCTGTCCGGAGTCTACCCGAGACTTTTCAAATGCTGTATTGTATCCGAGCGTAGCTCTTGTGCACTCTCCGTTACATCCGACGCACATTCCTGCATACTGCGTCGACCGTGTACCGACACCTTTGGTCGGGCTACTCGTTCCCAACGGTCTAGCCAGCGTTGCTGGCTGATGCATCACCACCGACGCCGGCCCCCGGTATCGCGTTCTCAACCTTCTTGGTTCTCACCAGTATCCTGATCATACGGCCGCTTCAGAGCTCCGATGCCCACTGCGAAACAATTCACACCCTTAAAAGTGAATAAGGGTGTAAACGGGTCCATAAGTCTACACCACTACACCCTTATTATATTACACCTTTTGAAGTGAATAAGGGTGCAAATTATTTTGCAGTGTAGGCTGCGTTGCTGGCTGCTATTTGATTGACATTTGACACGGATCACGCCGGCGCACGCCGCCACCGCCGATCGAGAAACGTTGTAGAACTTCCCTTAAAATATATTCACTGTAAAACAAGCACGCACGCGTGTGATTTGAATCTGATACAGGCCTCACGGATAAACGTTTCAGGCTTTCTGTCGGCGGAGTAATAAATTTCCTAAGGGCGGGGCTCTGCCACGCACCTCATAGAATTGCGCAATTCGACCTGCTCCCACGTGAGCACTTCACACACGACATGCGAGCGGCAACTTGCCGATTCAAGGGAAGCACAAGGGGCTCGGGAGGAGGGTGCACTTTCAGCGGCGGGAAATGATCCGTGAAGTGCTCGCGTGAGACGGCGCGCGCAGTATAGAGTAGAGGGAGATGAGCGGCCCTGCGGCAGGAAAAACACGAGATGCATCTTGCTTATACCCCTGGCGCTCACGGCAGGCGCGTTTTTCTCACTTTTCCCCCCGCGTCTGCGCGCACTGGCCGCGAAGTCTGATGCGTCTGAGAGGTGAATGAAACAATGGCCCATTTTTTTTTTCTTCTTGCGAGGCCATCCTTGGCGCGGCGGATCCTGTGCCCTTCGTTACGATGGCGCCATGGGATGGCATACACTAGGTTGTTCATTTTATTTTGCATTGGTATCTGTTATGACTTGTTCTTCTTTTTCGGCTCTCTAAACAGCCCTTCAATACGCCGTGCCGAAAAAGTATCAAAACTGTCGCCATGACAGCAACAAAAGAAAAATTTTATTTATTTATTTATTTATTTATTTATTTATTTATTTATTTGTACATACTGCAGCCCGATCGGGCTATTGCAGGAGTGGATGTGAAAGGCAGAGCAATGACAAATAATAAATAATAAAGGCAATACGAACAATACAAACCAATACAAACCAAAACTATTCAATGACCACCAAGAATAAGTTTAATGGAAGAAAACGAGTAGGACTAGGCAAAGAATTCCAGCATTCGATTACACCGGGAAATAAACTGTATTCAAAAGTGTCCGTACGGGCAAAATAAGGTGGGATCTTTAGGTGATGGTGACTTCTAGTATTAGATGGCTTTGGAGGAGTTAGGTAGTTATCTGAAGATATACGGCAAGAGGAGTTAATAATGCAAAGCAAAAACTTCAGTGATTCCGTGCGTCGGCGATCTGAGAGCGGTTGTAAGCCTAGGGATGAAAGCGCTGTATAAGCTGAAGAATGCCTGTCGTACCTACGGCTTCATATGCCGTAGGTATAAGACTATGGAAATGTATGAATGAAGCCGAAATATATGAATACTAACCGCCCACTATTAAAAAAAGAACGCTATTATCTGTTGTATGTATTGTATCATCTATAGTATAAAACACATAGAGCTTTCTTTATCTCTACTTTGTTATCACTTTACCTCCCCCTCCCCTCTTTCCCCAGCGTAGGGTAGCAAACCGGATCTTCCCCTCTGGTTAACGTCCCTGCCTTTCCCATTTCCTCTGTCTCTCTCTCTCTCAGCAGGCTGAATACGTTTTATTTGGCTTGATTTTATGCTACTTTCTTTGCCTTAGTTATTGCGTCCTTCGGTGACCTCACTTCACATTACGATGTGTTTTAATGACTTTTTTTGTAAGCTGTCTTTAGTGCACCTATGCCACCAGACAAAACTGCAATGTCTATTTATGTGACCTCTTCATTGATTCGGCCTTTACAGTTATCATCGTGGCGTTGCTCTTTTATGGCTACAATATCACCTTTAATTGGATAGCTGCACACTGTGGCGCGATAGGTAACGAAAAGGAAGCCACTGAAGCGAAAACTGCTTTAAATCAGGCTTCTGAAGTACGCATTGCGTTCTCATGAATAGACACAAACGCCCTGCTTCGTTGCGTAATACACAAATCTGCGTTGGAGCGCTGGACCCAATTAGATCGACGACACAAGAGAGTGCATAAATGGGACCTAGAAATGAAATTCCGTATGCCTAGCACGCTTAAATGTAGCCAAACAAGCATGGCGCAGCGGATTCGCCTTGGTGTCGCATTCAGCGAGCGTTATAGACACCTCATAGATTGCAGTGGTACTGGCCCAAATTGTGAATACTATCAGGTGCCAGAAACACTTGATCACACATATTGCTTTGTCCCGTGCACGCGCAAGAACGACAGCAACTGGTCTCTTCCATTGCAAACGTCGATAAGAGACCGATGTCAGAGGGGTTTCTTTTGAGTCCTTGGCCTATAATGAAAACAGCGCAGCCTTGGCTACAAGTGCCGCTATAGCCTTTCTGCAAGCCACTGAGATAGAAGCACGGTTTTAGGGGTGCCAAAAGGTTGTGAACTTGTATGTACGTATCATCATCATCACTCTTCAGCCCTCTTCCTCCTCGTCACTTTCCTCCAGTGTAGACTAGCAGGTCAGGGCAAGCTATAGCTCAGGCCGAACCTCTGCCGTTTCTGTTTCTGTAAACAAATATTTATCTCTCCCTCTCTCTTCTGCTTCTTTTTTTTTAGTGCACGTTATAATTAAAGAAGAGCAACCTGTGCCGCTTAACGGTGTCATTCCCTAAATACAATGCATGACACCGCGTAGAACAGAGAACGCTCTAACACACACACACACACACACACACACACACACACACACACACACACACACACACACACACACACACACACACACACACACACACACACACACACACACACACGCATACGCACCCGCACCCGCACGCGCGCACGCACGCACGCACAGAGAGAGAGAGAGAGAGTCGTTGTTGGTTTTGGAAATGCCGTGAATTGAACTTGTGCATTTTCCATTCTGCTTTCTCATATAGGAATAAAAGAAAAAAAAGCATTTTATTCCTTTATTACAATGGAGCGCCGGATAATTGGACGCAATTCACATTTCCAAGCCAGCATTCTTTGTTTAGCGCCTCTTCCTTCGGGATCTTCCTTCGCACTATCATCGGGATCGGCCCACGTATCAGAAGTGCTTAACGCCTGCATTACCTCCGCCGCGCGTCGACCCGGCATTGCACAATCTTCGGTATCGGCCCACGTATGAGGAGTTTTGTGTTTACACACGGACACGATCTTGGGGAAACTAGCCCTTAACAGCTTCGCTGTAATTCGCTGTAAACGCCACGCCCAACCATAGCCTACGCAAAAGAGTCGCGTCTGTTCGGGGAAGTATTGATGGAAGTCGGAGGCTCAAGGTTGGATCCAGGGTGTAAAACGGGCGCGCATAAATTGTGTTTCATTCCACTCTGATGTAGTGCATTGACGTGCAAGTAGGCGGAGCATCCTTGTAGCATTCGTCCTAGACAGCGGGATGGACAGGCGGTTGTCTTCTGCATGAGCTGAACGAGCAACTTGATCGGCACGTTCATTGGCGATGATACCAACGTGACTTTGTAGCCGCTGAAAAATTATTTCACGTCCTTTCTCAGGCAAGTGGTGTATGGCTTTTGTGATTTCAAATACCAACTGTTCATGCGGACCCCGCCGTAAGGCTGACAATAAACACTGTATAGTGCTGTCTTCGAGTCGCAGAAAATCGACCGTTTGTGTGTTGGTTCGTCATTAATAAAGTGTAGTGCTACTCTAAGAGCTTTCTGCTGCCGTTGGCGTTGTCAAGTGAGATGTTTGCAACCTGATAGTGGTGGCTTCTGCTGGAATGACGACAGCTGTGGTAGAGTGCTTCGGCAGGATGGAGCTGTTGGTGTATAGGAGTATGTAATACCGGGGCTTCTCATATAATAGGAGTAGGGCAAGTTGTTTGAGAACCGGCTATGGCCTATCTCCGTTTTTCCGTATGTCAGGTATCGTCAGGTTGACCTTTGGTTGAATGAGGCACCAAGGAGGAGTCGAAGGTCCCACTGCAGGTGTGAAGCATGATGGTATAGCCTCACGACGTGCGGATACCGTTCGGCAGAACGAGGCACGTGGTCTCTCCGCAGGTAGAGAGGTTAGATGGTGGCAAGGGAGTCCGGGCAAGGTGCCTTACGTGCGCTCTTAGTGCTTCAACTGTGGTGTTGGTCTCTGGCGATTGCAATAGCTGCCGCCGTTGACGCACTTCGAGGAAGACCTAGACCGATCCGGAGCACCTGAGCCTGAACACTTTGTATAGTACGTATAGGGCCCAGTAGTTAAAGCGCAACACTAAACCTTGCTGTCGCAGTCAGTAGTTCTTCCTTCGTATGAAAGTGCCAATTTTTCAACGGCGTGGTGCGCTTAAGGCATTCATTTGTTGCAGTGAGGATATTTAGGTAGTGCTTGTGGTTTAAGTGCGAAATTTCGTAGAGGACAGAGCCGTTAAGGAGCTAATCAGTAACGGTAGTATAGGTGGCTGTGCACATAAGCCGATTAGTCATGCGAGTGCTGTCTCTCCAGCGGCGTGGGTGCCTGCATGAGAGACAACTCCCATCCTCCTCTTCCACTGTCCCCTACAGCTGCCAAAGGAGGAGGAGGAGCTGCGCTGCCCTTCCCGAGCGCTTCTTCGCAGCACGCAAGCCTTCACACGGTCCGAATCTCTCGCGAGGGAGCCCGTGCGCCCCAAAAAGCCGCACTCTTAAAACAGTTGCACCCTGTGGGGTGTATATTTGTTCCACAAGAATAATCGTCATCTGCCTTGCTTGCGTTTCCTTTCTAGAAAACGCAGCGCTCGCTACTTTCCTACCGATAATGCTGCATGTCAGGCGGACAACGTGCAAGCCGTTCGTGACTTGGAAGTACCGGGCTCGCAGCGTTAAAGAAAGAAAATGCGGACAAGACAGATGACGATTATTGTTGCGGGGCAAGATACGCCCCAAAGGGTGCAAATTTTTTAAGCGCGTAAGACAGTTGGCGTTTCGTGCGCACCCAGCAACTCGGTGGTCCGAGAGCTCGCACCCTTAGCATCGGCGCCTTTGATCGGCGGTGAAAGTCCGACCACCAGAAAGGGGCTAGCCGCTTATGATGATGATGATGATGATGATGATGATGATGATGATAATAATAATAATAATAATAATAATAATAATAATAATAATAATAATAATAATAATAATAATAATAATAATAATAATGAAGAAGAAGATAATATTAATAATAAAAGCTGCAGTCGAGAGACAAACTAATAAAGGAAGGAATACGTTTCCGTTCTTGCCTTTAGTTATCTCGCGGATAAGGGGCAAATGAAGCGAATAGAAAGCGTTGCGGGCGTATATAGATTTTTGCTCCAATTCCCTCTCCCCAGCCCGAAACTGAACAGGGCTCAGGCTGTTACTTTCAGGCTTTTACAGACGAGATCCTACCTCACCCCCAGAGCGCTTAGTTGGATAGACCCCAACTTCCCGCAGTCGTGCTCCAAATGCGGTCACGCGTGCTGCTCCTTCGACCACATGCTCTGGTTGTGCCCGTACAACGCGGGCTCCGACATTTAATGCAAGTCCAGGTGGGACGCCTTGCTAAAGAGCTCGGATTTCACAAACCAATTACAGGCCGTCCAGAGGGCCCGCGACGTCGCGGAGAGTCATCACCCCCCCATGTCCCGTCGTGAGCGGAGCGACCAACTTGATTGAGGAGCCTTCGGTTCCCCCCAATCAAGTTCCTCAGGACACTCTAATAAAGTTCTTGTCACTGTCTTCGCTCTCCACCACCGCTGTCTATCAACCACGTGTTCCCGCAAGAAGTGTACTATTTCTTTTCTATCTTTAACTTTGCATCCTTGACAGAACTACAGAGGCAGCACTTCCTTGCCGTTACCCCACAGAGAACTGCTCCGGAAAGCACGGCAGTTTGCGAAACTCTCAGCCCATCTTCGAGCGAGACTTGTTCGCCTGGCGGTATTTCTTCTCGTCATTTCTTTCTTTATTTTTTTCCTTGTCCATACTCGGTGCAACGTGCTACAGACCATTGGGATACGAAATGCGTGCACGTGTTTTCTCTCAACGGCTCACGCTGCAGTGTATCCTGTTTTTATGGGCGCGCTTTCGAACATTGTGTCCACGAACGAGTGTGCTAACGCGCATTAGCTCGGATTCCCTCTCGCCTAACCTTCACACCTTGCGCGAGACGGTCAGAGCCTCCTGTATACAGGGAGAGATGTTCGCCCTTCGGCACACTCGGAAAACACTATACGAACGGAGACCGGACAGCCGTTTGCGCCTATTTCCCCGGCTCTGAAATCCAGTTCCTTGCGTAACGACGCACATATTGCATATATGTTTTTTTTGAGGAAAGACGATAACAATGAGGAAAGGCAGCAACGCGCTGCGTCTTTACTCGAGGACAAAATGGCCGGGCCACCGCGTTGTTCTTGGGCGCGTTACACAGACGCTCTCAATGGGGTGACCCAAAAAGCAAAAATCAAACTGCTTTTGGCCGAAAAATGGGCTTCAGGCGGATGAGGGGGAGGAGGGGGGCAGCGAGGAGAGGGCGTGTGCATACGCATGTGTTTGTTTGTAAGGTGTTGCCAACGGCCAGTCCTTCTGTTCTCTCCCCCTTCTCCCTTATAGGCTCTGAGCCGTTCTCCCCGAAGAAAAGCAGAAATAGCATTTGTTTCTTCAATGCAACCATGTCTACCACAATATAGGATATGAGATGCCCAAGAGGTCTCGGACAATCCTCTTGTGGGAAACGTTCAAGCGCCCATCTTAGGTAGGCAGCTCGGCGCTAGGGGCGAACAACGTCGTAACCACGTCATGGCAGTTCTGGAAATGATTCGATATGAACGAGTTCATCAGTGAAATTGTTAGTCAACGTTCTTACGAAGCTAGCACCACAAGAGCAGCATTATATATCTGCTTATACTAATGATGCATTCTTTTAAAACTATTATTGTGATTAATTTTACCGAAAAAAAAGTTAACTATTACTTCAGTGAATAAAGGTCAAACTTCCCTTTCTTTTTTTCTTTCGTCGAATTTCGCGTCCACTCCCATACGTCGGTGTGACGTCAGAGCCTTCAATTCATCTGTATTTGGGCCCTGTTCTGGGACAGGAATGGTTCTTGAATATTTTGAATTTGCAAGCCCCAGTTGAGTTATCGGTTCCTTTAGGACGCAGTGCAGTCTTTGGCTTTTCTGTTATACCGAGCCTTCTCTCCGCAGCTAGGGTGGCCATTTTGGTATCGCAGAGGTGCGATTTACTATTCTACGGCTTATTTTAATATTGCTCTTCACTGTCCGCGCGAGAAAAAAAAAGAAGAAAAAAAAAAAACTGACCGCGGTCACGTGCACGTGGCCACGTCAATGGGTGTTACGTGCTGACGACGTCCTGTGCGGTACGCCGCGTGCTTTACCTCATTTCACGTAAGGAGTCTGAGGAGATAGAAAAAAGTAATAAAGCGAGAAAAATTACGAATCCGGGGTAAGCGTCACGCAGGGCGAGCTCACGACCGAGAACTCGCCCTTGACAAAAATTTCCTGCGTCGAACACTCCCGTTACGCGCCGTAGACGTTTCTTCTTGAGCGGCAGCCGCTGCTTCTTCGCTCTTCCTTCTGCGTTTCTCTCTCTCTCTCTCTCTTTTTGGTTTTTGCATTTCTTCATGGACCGTTTAGTAACTTACTCGCGCGCTAAATGTTCCAGGGTCGTTCTGCCGTCTTTTCTTTTTTTTTTACTTCTTCCTCGCGCATTCCTTTCCTTTTGCAGTTACGGGCACTGCACCATATAGCTGCTTATGTACCTCGCGTATTTTATCGTGATTTCGGAGGTACGAGAGTCGGCAACGCCTTGAAGGTTCCGAGTTGCGCGTACACAGTTGCACGCGGGGCACCAGGGAGCCGAAAATATGTACGCACCCTCGATCGTTTGTGGGCTGCCGGGTTCCGGCGAAGACCTCCCGCGGAAGAGCTAAATAGACGTCTTTTAGACGTTTCTTTCCTCGTCATTGCGCTACTGGGTTCCGGAGAGGCATTCATTATATCTCATACCTGCTTGGCGCTGGCTCAGTGCCTATGGCATTCTGCCGCTTAGCACGACCTCGCGGATTTGATTACCGGCCGAGGCGTGTGCACATTCCAAAGGGAGGGGGGTGGGTGTCCATGCAAAAACTGCTAGTGTAATAAAATAAGCTTTTGGCAAGTTAAATATGCGTGCACGTTAAAGAACACCAATAGGTGGCCGAGGTTAATTCAAAGCCCCCCCCCCACCGGCTCTCCTTCTCGTATGGCGTGTTTCGTATAGCCTGCGTGTTGGTATAGAACGTTAAACCCTACCTCGAGCATCCTGTATAAGGCCTTAATGAAGAACAGCGGTACAGCGCTTTCTGTTGCGTGTGCCGTTTCCACCCTCCATAAAATACTCCCTTTCCTCTTTTTTTCAATTCTAATCACGAAGAACGTAACAAACTGAAATTGCCCAAACGTTTGTTATTGGGCTACTTAGCGTAACGTATAGCGGATCCTAACAGCTCTTGAGACGAAGATACAGCGTTTTTCTAGCGTTCCGGCATCTTTGTTTGTCTAAACGCGTTATTGTTGGCTGTATATATAAATGAGATATATAAATATTTGATAGGACTGGAGTTCTAGATATTTTTTTTGCGCCGTTCTATCTTTTTTTAGATTCTTTTTGCATAGCGAAGTATAAGACTGTGGCGCCGGTTCATTCACTCTTACAGCTGGGTCAGTGACATACAGGGTGTTTCAGCGAACAATTTCAAAAATTTTTTTAAAGGTTGCCTTAGGCAGACAGCACAATTCTAGTTGATGGGCTGGTCTACTCGAAGAGGCGGATATTACTTGCACATAAAATTGAAATGCATAGTCGAGTAATTAACGAAAGTTCACTAATTAGGTTGTTAACTAATGACTCATGGTCCATATTCCAACTTGCAAATTCAAGCCGCGGAGTTCGCAAGGCAGGTACATTTGGAACGAATTCTCAGTATGACATTACTTTCGAGATATTAATTCCCAAAACATTGCGGAGAAGTGCATCGGCTTTCCACTTACCTTTGCGCTTCATTGCATAAAACGACGTTTTGTTAAGAAAGTAACTGGGACGAAAGTAACTTCAGGTGTACAGACACGCTTGAAATCACACTTCGAAGAAGAAATGCTATGTGAGCGCCGACAAATAGTTCCTTTCTGACATTTTGTGAAGAAATGCGAAAATCACAGGTGGAACTTGAGTGACAATAAGGATTACACAAATGGTCACGTCGGATGATGGAGGTGCAGTTGAAAGTCTGCACAAGCGCTATTTTGAACTCGAGTATTGGCAGGAGATTTAGGAATCCTTTCGCGCGGGACTACTGCCTTGCTCAAAAGAAGTTTCAGTATTATAAGCAAAGTGCAATTAAGCCTCTATCTCTCTCTCTCTCTCTCCATATAAATATAAATATATATTCTTTTTTTGCTTCAGTAATTTCAAAACACTAGGACGCTTTTTCCGAATAAAAATATTGTTGGTGAATTTGGTGACTTTCTCCTAAAGAAAACTTCGGGTAAAGGGAACACATTTTGCTGTCCCTTCAAGATGTGCTTAAGCGTAGTCAACTGTAATTGCTATCGTCAAGAAAAAAAGAAAGAGCGAAGATGCGGCGCACATGTCGAAATCTATGTGGCGCGGTTAATTAAACGCTATGCAACTACATACGACACGCAGAATTGTGTCTATTTTTCTGCTAGTAACGTGTAAGCTGATGTCATATTAATGTTTATGAACTCCACAGGTCACAAGGCTAATGTCATTTGATGTTAATGTTTATCCGCAACGCCGTTCGCAAGCTATGCTGAAATGCAAACACCAAATAAGGTGCATGCGCAGTGTGAGGCATCGACGCAGTGATGTCACGAGGACGAAGACGATGTACGATGCTTGAAGTATGGCGATGATGGGTGTATGCACAGCAAAGTACGACACAAGTTTTAGCTACATTTTAGGATTCTTTACTTTTATTACGATAGCAATTATATGGACACTTCAGGCGCATTTCTGCCGTCACCGTCGGCGTCGCCGTGAGGTTCCGCATGAGTGAAAGCGTGTGATGGCTCAGTCACACCGGCGACTTGAGGAGGTCACGCGACCATTTGCGACTCGCGATCGAAAAGCGACCGAAGGCGACTGATGTTCACACCGGCAAGCCCGGCTGAGCGCGACCCGCAACTCGCAATCCAGAAGATTATCGTTCTCAGCGCGAACTCTCGGAATCTACGCGGAATTTGCCGCGACGCGGGAGCAGGCCGGATGTAGACCCATGAAAGATCAGTTCCGGTGCGCCGCTGACTGGCTTATCAGTTTTGCGACCACGGTCGCGCGACTGAAAAATCGCGCAGAGAGCGACTGGCCCGAAAGGGTCGCTTTTCGAGAAAAGCGACCGTTTGCGACTGGCCGCTTTGCGACCAACTTGGTCGCGCGACCACTGACAGTCGCCGGTGTGAACGAGCCTTGAGGGTGAGGGCGAACGCGGTTCACTCACGCGTGCGCGAGCGGGGAACGCCGCCCAGATGCGTGCCCTCTCCTGTGGTGCGCGAGGCAGGGGGGTGAGGCGAGGGAGGAGGGGCATTCTTCTCCGGCGGCTGCTAGGGTGCCTCGATGTTCTCCTCGCCCGCCGTTCCGTACAGAGTGGAGAAAACCGCGGCGCTTACTACGGCGTTCTCGTGATCCCCGACGTGGCCAAAGTGCGCGCCCGCGCGGGCCTCATCTTCAAAGCGATCTGCCATGTTTACAGAGTGCGCGTAGGGCCGGTAGCTTCGTATGCGCTGTGCTTTCGGCGTTTCGTTCGGGTTGAAGCGAGAGATTCACGGAGGTCATTTGACTCGCGGCTGCTGCCGCGATTCCTAACTCCAGTGTTTTCACAGACAGTTCCCGCTGTCATCGAGCGAGATGTGTTCGTGTTTACCTGTGCGCGCGTCGCACCGTGCTGGTTAATTTAGTTAAAATACGTTGACGGGCTAGTTGGTTTTGAATCCATGATAGAATGTGTAAGTGCGACTCAACAAGGACGTAGAAGGAAGCAGACACACAAAGACAGTGCTGTCTCTCACTTTTGTTTCTTTCTACATCCTCGTTGAGTATTGTTTACATTCTATCATTGATAATTCAGCTAGTAAGTGAATGTTTACGAGTTTATACGGCCGATAAAACTACTATCCTTACTTCGTACAGCTATCTGTTAATTTGCTATCGCAATCGGTGCTTCGCCTTTGGAGCGGAACTGCGATTTTTTTTTTCTGTGTCACACAGTGGCTCGTACCCATACACATTGTGGAGGATTGACCAAAACAGTCTCACAGCTTGTGCCACATGTCCTGTATCGCATACTTACCCAACCGCACGTGCCCAATGGACAAAGAAATGGTAGCCTTGGCAATTAAAGGGACACTAAAGCGAAACAATAAATCATTTTAGACTAACGAAGCATTGTTTGAGAACCCTGCAGGCAGTCATTTGAAAAAGATAGTTTGATTATTAGATGAGGAAATGAAGGTCCAAGTATCAGTATTTTAATTTCGCGCCGAAACTCCAGCGCCGGTACGTCAGCGTGACGTCAGGGATTCCAAAGTTTGTTTTCGCCCTTGGGCAGCGTTGGCTGAATAAAGGTTCCCGAAACTTGCCATGTTTATTATTTGGTTCCTTTAGAACACAATGTAGTCAATCTGTACCGCTATATACAATTAGTAGGCCCTAGAAGATGCCATAAAAATCCAATCGTTGTTCCGCTTTTTCTGGCTTACCAAACGTCTTATCGTTGTAAGAGTGGCGTTTTTGGTGTTGTAGAAAGGTAATTTACTGCGGCAGAAGAAATCATTTTTCACTTTAGTGCCACTTTAACTAAATCAAAGAAGCTGTTAAACATCATGCACACTTCCTTTAAGAGATTGACGTGCTTTTACTCATTCTTATGAGCCGATATTATATGTACAAGTTAACGCGGATGCGCTCACTGGCCTTATTCCGTGAACCGATATAAGCTGGTTTGATGTGGCCTACTCGGTTAGACAGCGCGGAAGGACGCGAACCCCGGGATAGTAGGCATGCAAAGCTTTTTCTTCAAAAGTGCAGCGCGGACCAAAAGGGCACCGCGATTAAAAAAAAGAAAAAAAAAAGAAGAGGCAGCACTGCAAAGGCCCCCATGAGGTGAGTTCGAATAGGGCACGTTACAGTTGGTTCTGCTTTACCTAACTATACGAAGAAGCTCTTCACTATCTGTGATTATTCTTGCAAGCGTGCCAGGACGCCGTAACTGCGACGCTATATAGTTTCGCACGAAGTACCCGAGATGCACGAACGTAATTCCGTTAGCCTACTGCGTGCGCCCGCACACGTACGTTTCGCAAGAGTCGCGTGCAGGCGTGCAATTAGCTCATTTCGTTACCTTCCTCATAGACAACGAGGTTGAAGCCAAGGTCTGTCTCTCTCTCTCTCTCTCCCTCAGACTCGTATTACTTTCTCGGCGTTGTATCGGTGTATTGACTCCGCTCCAAGCAGTACACCTAAAGCGACGCAGTTCTATAAAAAGCCGCAGCTCGCGTCACCCACCCCGGGGCTTCGGCTATACACCAGCGACGCTCCAGATTCCTGCAAATTGCATCGCGTGTGCACAACACCCTCGCGTGTTTCTTTTCTTTTTGCCTCACTCGCGCTTTCTCCTCTGTATATGCTGCCCGCACTCCACCAAGAAAACCCGAGGTCGTTGCGCCCGGTGCTTATTAGGCGGCTTTCTCTAATTCGCCCCTCGTCCACCACCGCTGCGCCCATCCTTTTTCTTTCTGTTTATCTTTATTTGTGCCTTCTCACGGGAGAAAACAGAGTCGCGCTCCCGCCGAAAGGGAAACGTTCTTACGGGACGAGCTGCATCTCCTCTGCTAAACAACAACAGCTACGCTAGAGCGCCTCGCTTCGCGGCAGTCGCTGCAGAACCACCGGCACGTGCTTGCCCACCACCACCGGCACCGCCCGTGCACAGCTGCGCCGGCCAGCTGGGAGAATGAGAGCATGCAAAACGCCTCGGGGGAGACGCGCAGATTAGAGCCCCCCACTGTGCCGCACTAAATCGACCAGCGGACTGACGCCTGCGGGCAAGCGAGAAGAGGCCGCGCTACTGCACTACTGCGCGCGGGTCGGGCGGGCATGCCTCGCTGTTGGGATGCGACGTGCCATTGGAACTGGGAGGCGCCGTGGGCGAGAGGTTAGCGCGAGGGAAGGGAAACGTATCTGGACGCCGCGCCTCTTAAATTCTCTCGCTCTTCGCGTTCTTCCTGTATAGTCAAAGCACCGCTTTAGTCTGCAGTAACGGTTAGAGGAGGATTCCACTTGGCGCGACCGAGAACGAGACGGGGCAATCCGAAACAAAACTGAAACTCGGGAAATATAGAACGAAGTAGGAGAAGACGAAAGTACTTTATGTTGAACAAAAGATTAAGCGAAGCGTCTGCGCTGTGACTATATACCGAACAGAGCTGCTTTCTCTCTCTCTCTTTATTGCTTTTCCTTCGCTATGCTTGCGCATGCTTTCGTCTTCGTAAGCAGCTTGGTTCTGCAGCGGTGACTTTCTTCGCTGGCTCCTACTTCTTCGGGGCCTCTGTACAGCGCAGACAGCTCGACGTTTTCATTTCGTTTTCGTTCATTTGTTTCTTTCTGTACAGAAAGAAACAAATAGAACGGAGAACGGCCGGAGAGATGAGATTGCGGTCGACGTTTACCGCCGCTCGTGCCCGTCGCTCGCGCTCGTATACCGCCGCTCGTACGTTGGCCGGTGCCGAAGTCTACGAGAAAGCGGAGTCGGACGGCTTTGCGTTCTCTTCGAAGTCGATCGCTTGGCTGGTCGCAGTAGCGCCGCTGCTAGTGCTTTCAGTTGTACGTCGACAGACTCGATCATTAACTACTGCAGTGGACCCGTTTAACTGCGTGACAATGAACTTTGCATTTTGTTCGAGGGCCAACTGGTTAAGGCGGCATACTCATTTTTTTCTTTCACTGTTACTACGCATACTATCGTCGTAAACATGATGATGCGAAATACTGCGACCTATATATATATATATATATATATATATGTATACGGCCAGAGCAAACGGCGATGACCTGTAACATCCACTTACCTCCGGCGATGTCGCGAATGGAGCGGGAACAAATAGTCGTACTGTTGCAGAGTACTCGCGCCATGAATGCCCCGCCTTGCTGACTGCACTCCCAAGAGTTGATCGGGAGTCTCGTTACTGCATGCGTATCTATGCATTACGCATCTTCGCCTAATTTTCTACATCACGCACTACAGCAGCTTTCGAAGTGCGCCGGCTTGAGGGACCGTTTATATATAGTCCCTCGGCGCAGTCACCTGCGTGAGCACAGCGCTCACTCTTCCCCTCTTTCTCTATTCAAATTTCCCTTTCTCTTACCCCCAGTTAGGGTAGCGAACCGCACGTTCGTCTTGACCGCCTATCTGCATTAGCTAACCTTGCTTTCCCTCTGCCTACACAATCTCTTCCTCAATCTTCGTTCCTGTTCAAATTCGTTCTGCGCTTTTTGTCCCAATGTTTTCTCTAAAATAGCGAGAAGGGTTGAGTACCTGCACTGATAAAACATTCGATCACGCGCCCGCCTTTTGACCTACGCGCCGAAAGCGGCAAAGCTTGATAATCTGATATCGCAATTAACGACCCTGATGCGCTGCTTTGAATAACACCGCGCTGACCGAGACAGCTGTGTCAGAAAAAAAAAGAAAGAAAAAAAGAAAGAATGCTTGGCGTTCGAAGCACGTGTCACGTGTCGGAGCACGTGACAGATTTACTGTCAACATATTATTCCAAGACCCTCCGCAGTATTGTGCAAACCCTACATTCATTCACGGGTGTGGCGAAGGGACACATATCTTACACTTACAGAGAGTCACCCTTTTGTGACGTCACTTTGCGTCAGTATAGGCCACCAGATACAGCATCCCTCGTGAAACAGCCGAAGCTTGTTCTCGCTGTCTCCTTGAAGCACCTTCTTATGCAACACGAACTACGTCCATCCTAAGCCTAAACACTTGTAATGACTATCGACAGGCCATGTAATATCCAATGGTTACGACGAGCCACACGTGGTTTTTATGTCGTGGCCCTCGAGGCAGCTGTCGTGTATCTACTGTGGACCACAGGGCGCGTGCTCATGAAAAGCCACGGTTGTCATCTTTAGTAAAGCTTATTATGTTTGTTTTTCCTGAAGCTTCCTTTAAACGCTTGGTACGACCAAGCGTTTAAAGGAAGCTTCAGGACATCCTACACGAATAAATCGCGAGCAGAGAGCCTGTAACAGCCGTCCATATAAAGCGCCAATTATCTTGCGAATGATAAGATGCTCTCCGAATCGCAATGGGGGCTCATTTGGGAGAGAAAGAGATGCTATAATTAGAGCCGGAGATGTCAGCCGTGAAATGCCTGACATGCGACTTCGGCTAAATAGGGCAAAATATGAAATAACAATAAATAGAAGAGAGCAAAAGAAAAGGGATAGGAGGAGGAGGAAAGAAAGAGATAAGGCAGGCATGTTAACCAGACATGCGTCTGGTTGGCTACCCTACACTGGGGGACGGGAAAGGGCGAGTAGGAATATGAGATAGAGAGAGGAGTGGAGGGAAGGAAAGACGCGGTGAGTTCGCGCACGCGCGCGGAAGGCCTCCCCAAGTCAAAGGCGTTCACAGAGGCCAGTCGCCCTCAAGAAAGGGGATTAAGTCAATGCTCTGCCACTAGCGATGGCCTACCGATAGAGCATCCGCCTCGTATGCGGGAGGTACAGGGTTCAAATCCCGCTACCACCTGAAACCCACAGATTTTTCTAATGGATAGAGGTGTGGTCGGCTATACTTGTGGGGGATCGCATATCGACAGGCGCTGAGGTCCTATGGAGATGATGTCCGTGGTCTCTGAGCGCCACTTGTCCAACCACAGACGGCCCATTGTTGCACAGCATCCTCCGCGTCTCTGGGAGGCAGACTATAGAGATGCCACCGGGTACCTGCTGGTAAAATAGGTACAAGCTCGCTCTCGTCCTGATGCTCGGCCATTATGAGGCCTCAACGCTTGAAAAGGCGTGTTTGTCAACAACACGAGGGCGTCCCCACCAAATAGGCGCATTGGGATGACACATCAGAAATTTCTACTGTTGGAGTGGCCCAAACATTCCGTGGCCCAGTGGGTAGGGCGCCCGGCTCGGCTGCGGGAGGTGCGTGGCTCAATCCCCACCTCCGGACACCCAGCAGTTTATAAGACGCGTACAAGCAGCCTCCCGACCAGACGTTCGGCCTTTCAGGGGCTGTCGCATGGGAAAGGTTCGTAAGACTGTTATGCTTCTGCTGCAAGAACGAAGATAGACAAACAAACTCCAAATAACTATGAAAAAGGAGGTTTGGGGCGCTATCATGACGGCCATTTTCCATGTGGCGTCCCAATGCACAGAGGGCGTCCCAACCCGAGGGTCACCCTCGGACTGGGGACAAACACGCCCTTCCAAGCGTTGAGGTTCCAAAATGGCCGAGCACCTGGCCGGAAGCGCACTTGTACCTATTACACTCGTAGGTATACCCGGTGGCAATTATGGTCTGCCTCGTATACAGCCGCGACGGATGCTCTTCAACAAGTGCGTCTGTGGTTGGCCAAGGAGAAACAGCACAACGCGATATATTGCGTTGTGTTGTGGTGTGAAATCTCGACGCTGAGAATGACGTCGCGGGTTCGATTCCCTGCTGTGGTAGCCGCATTACGGAAGAAGGGCGCGGAATGCAAGAACTCTCGTGAGACACGCTCTGGGTACAAGTTGAAGAATAATCCCGGGTGGTCAAAATTAGTCCGGCTCTTCAGTTCGACCCACGGCCCCGTCGTGGCCTTGAGACATAAAATTGCATAACCCAAAATTTTTAGAAAGATAAGTCATGTCGTCATGCCAGACACGTCAGCAAATAAATAAATAAATAAATAAATAAATAAATAAATAAATAAATAAATTGTAGTGGGGAAAGGAGTCAGGGACTATTGAGAGAAGACGACGAAGTTCGGCAACCCGGAGAGCGCGAGATTGCGACCGACGCTCTTGGGTCAGAGCTGTTGTTGCGTAGCCCTGCTTTTAGATACACCCCCTTACAAAATAAATAAATACAATTATTTATTTATAGAAGCATCTACGTAAATGTCATACATTATAAATGGGTCGGGTAAAAAGACAAGAAGAGAATTCATCATTCATTCACCAAAAGACAGCTCTCACCAAAAAATTCACCAAAAAAGACAGCTTTCAGTCTCGGAACGTTCGTATAGCAAGTGCATAAGCAATACGTAGTTAACAAAGAAAGCCTGTTTTGTTCGGCGGTACCAATGCAAGCAGAAGCAGGAGAACCAAGTTACAGTACTAGCGCTTGTTAACAAAATCACATTCATATAGAACGGGATCACGAATATTCGCAAATGACGCAGGCCAGTTACATTCAACTCGAAAGAAGTTCTGAGAAGAAATTACTGTTCTATGTTGCGTTAACTGCTTTTCTCATTCACGCGCGCAGATTCAGGCAGATAGAGCGCGATGGGCTGCTCAAGGACGTGCCGTGATGAGTAAATGAACGAACAATAGACGTGGCCCCAACCCAAAGCTATAGAGTGTCGGGCGAAACGCGTTTTCGCGTGCAGCGGCTTCGAAGCCGTCAGAGAGCGAGAGGCCATTCGCCCTGCCGTGTGTATACAATCTGCGGCTTCGTTCACTTGACGACGCTGTCTACTACCACTTGGCTCTAGCTTATTTGAAGTCGCTGACCGTTGTTCTTTTTTATTCTTTCCCCGCATTCTCGAAACCCTATAGCCTCTGGGCCCACGTGTAGATGCGTGTACGAGCGCCCGCGTTCTCTTATTTCACTTCCACGCCTCTCGGCTTTGTCTCGGTTGGACTCGCGAGGCGTGCGCGCTCTGTGTTGCAGCCGCGCGGGGATGCGTGTTCCTGGCGCTCGTGCCGTTAAGCCCTTTAACGAAGAGAGGAATGATAATTGGCCGGAGGGGGGGGGGGAAGACGAGGGACGTGTCGATGCTTCCTCCCGATAAGCGTGCGTGTGAATGATGGGCACTCACGTGCTGCGCCGCTTTCTCGACGAAGTAAATTAGACAGGTAGAGAAACGTGAGCCCCGAGGCTGAGCACGTCTTTGAGCCATAATTCGGACTGTGTTCTTCCAAAAAGAAACCGGTGCGGTTATGCGCTTTGAGAGGAAGAAAAAAAAATGAAGTCGAGAGAAGTGTTAGTGGGAGCGGGAGATAAGCCGAGGAGGTGTGGCTTCGCGCAGCGCAAGAATACAATGTAGAAAATTTAACTACAATGGTGCACGCGCAACCAAATGGCTGGGAACATCCTCGGATGCAGGCTGTGACGCTGAGTGGTGAGAAACATAGCTGCATGCTCTAAATGTGGCCTTGCAAAGGCCGCCGAGACGAGAGCGAGCTCTCGCGAGAGCGGTTTTTGAGCAGCTATGAACGATCGTGATGGGCCGCTAAATACTACAAAAAAAAATTATGGGGCTTTACGTGCCAAAACCGTGATCTCATTACAAGGCCCGCCGAATTAAGTGCGGGGGACTCCGGGTTAATTTTGACCACACGGGGTTCCGTAACGCCCTCCTAAATCTAATTACACGAGCGCTTTTCCTTTTCGCTCCCATCAATATTCGGCCACCGTGGTCGGGATCGAACATGCGACTTCAAGCTGAGCAGCGCAACGGCGTAAGCACTAAGATGTATCCAGTTTCTCCTTTCATTCATGGTGTTTGTTACAGTAGCATGCAGCACCATAGGACACTCACCAATTGTGCACATAGAACTGGGGGCACAGTGAAAGTCACACAAAGAGGCACAATGAGAACCACTGTTCATACAAGACCTGTTCATACTGGAAATGTAGGTTCCGCTTTAGAAGGGCGGCAGGGATAAGCACCTCACCAACATGGGGTACCAGTCCGTTTGAATACCACATTCAATATAAGCACATTTTAGACGCACAGTCATCTGAAAATGCGCCCTTGTAGGCACGATCGATTCGGCGTTGCGGTCCATCATTCCCGCTTTCTGCAAACTGTGCATTACGATGAGGAAAAAAAAAACAGCTCAAGAGGTGCGTTATCACCGGAGGTCAGCCACTGGCATAAGGCAGCGAGATCAGCCGCTGCTGGACCAAATACATGACAGATAGCTCATATGAACGATTGTTATACGCATCCTCCAACTCTTGATACAGCCTGCCTGAATTTCTCATTTTTCTGTGCGCGTATGTGTCTTTACCTGCAGAACAGCAAAACTTTGCGATTCTGTGTTAGGCACCACGTCTTTCAAGTGGGTTTGCATGTTTCAAGCTTCACACGTAATTTGGTACTTCGCGCTCACGTTTCGCGGCACCGAAATTATCGTCTAGGTGCTTCCATTCGCTGTCTAATGCGTAAACAATGCTCCCTCATCAAGTTTCTCTCTTTCTCTCGCTCTTCTTTCTTTATTTTTTGTCTCAGCCACTCGTCGGAAGCTCCCACATTATGATGCTTGCTTCTTTGTGCACGCAACCGTCTGCTTTAGGGTTTTATTTCAATAATTGCACACTGACGAGGGATCACGTGGGCAAATTTTTCCTCCTGTGAATCAAAGTGCCCGGATCTAGAGTAATGAGGGCCGGTTGCTCTAATTACCACCGCAAACATCCGCTCAAAGCAAGCTGTTACGACTGTATCTTCTTTTTCCTCGTGAAACGGGGTGAGGGGGCTTTGTTTATTTCCAAAATTACAATAGCGGGACACTTCGCTTGTCCAAATGTTTCTGACGTCAGCGAAGGGACCGTGTTGAGCGTTTGTCGCTCAACATGTAATGCCTGCATGACGTGCTTTGAGGAGACGCGAGGAATGAAGGATATTCACGTTTCTGTTTTATTACCCTGTGAGGTACTAGTTCTCTGTGGCACGGTGCGTCCACCATTCTCACAGAGAACTAGAAATATATGCGAGGTGATAATTTTTAAATTTACTGGAATTTTTAAAGATAGCCTGTTCCAGATAGCATCATTCCAGTCCCTGAGCTGTATCATTCATGGAGGCGGACATTACTTCCACGAGAAATCGATGCACATATTCAACTAATTTAAAAATCACTAATTAGCTTAGTAAATATTTATGGTACATATTGCAATTTACGAATTGTAGCCGGTGAATTTGCGAGGCGCATCCGCTTGGAATGAATTTCAAGAATGACACCACTTTGGAGATACGCGCCATCAAACTTGCCGTAACAATGCAATGTTGTTCCACTTCCTTTTTTAACGAAATGTTCTGTATGCATCCAAGCACATAAGTAACTGGAACGCCCATGTATTCGTCCCACACTTTGGGAAATAGCATCTCGAAACTGGTGTGACCCTGGCGATCCATTTCAAGTGGAATACTCTTTAAAACTCACCGGCTACAATTCGTAAGTAGCACTAGTGGCATTACGGTAATTAAACAAGAAATAATTGGAAAATATTTGTTAATTAGTTGATTATGTGTTTCGATATTTCTCGTGTTAGTAATGTCCGCCTCCTCAAGTAATCCAGCTCAAGGAAAATAATTGTGCTACTACCAAAAACGATCTTTAAAAAATTCCGAAAACTTAAAAAATGATAACCCGTATATTAAACGTATAAACCACGCGCAGACACACGCACGCGCAGGCGCCACACTTCCGCAGGCACGCACCTGCTCGCACAAGATAAAGGAAAGGTGTCGGTGCGTATTGCCCCTTCGCATTGCCTGTGCTACATGGACTCCAAGATAGGCAAATGATCGTTCACGGCTACCGTTGAAACGCTGTTAACGACTGAGCAAGCGGATACCTCCAGAGAAGGTAATTGAAGCTGCTCCAGGCAACGAAGTTGTGTCTGCGTATTTCCTTTCCCGACTCTTTACACTGTCTTTCTTCCATCCCTTATCATCTATTACATCTGAAGTAACATGCCTGTCAAGCCTGTAGCACGGCTGTTTCTACAGTTAGCTTTAACTTTCTATCTTTCACCCACTCAGAGAACGGTCAAAGGGCTTACTGAGGGCGCTTAACAGAAGCGCCGGGTTGCGCTATCCATAGAGTTTCATACAATAAGGGATTATTGCGCGGAACTCTGCGGTGCCATCCACTGACGTTTTGCTTGTATCTGCACGCAGGCATATTCACACGTCTGCATACGCTACGGGAACACGGCCATCGACGACGCGCTGGCGTTTGCCTGAGCAGCACGTCGTCCCACTCAATCGCCAAATGCGTACCAAATTTTCACTGTGCGGGTAGCGACGGCCTATAGCCACAGCATAGGTAAGCGCAGACGCAGTGACGGTTCGCAAGCGCTCTGACCCACATTATGTTCACTGACGAGTTCTTGCGGAAGGAATAACGTTACGCGTATACTCGGCAGGTACAGATCTGAGGCGGCAGTGTTCGATGCGTACGTTTGTGGAGCGCCGCGAATCGCTCGACTCGCCGAACCCTTTGTTCTTCACGACCGACCGACCGGCTTTCTGCTTCCTTCTGTAATTCTCGCCTCCCCACCTTCGGTATGCGACGACGTGCGATGCTGCCACGAACCGTGGCCGCAATGACTATGGGTCCTAGAGTGCATCGGCGCAACTCATGCGATTTGACCTTTCTTCTCAGTGGGGGCAGAAATAACTCTGAGGTCGAGGCATACTGCAATGTACCCTAAGCGGTGTTCGTTGGTCGCGACTCCGTCAATCTAGAGCAATTCACAATGTGTAATTGTGGTGGGCAAGCTTTTATTTAATTGCGGTAGCAGTTATATGGACATACCGAGACACTTTTTCGCTGTCGTTGCCGCCAAGCCGTCACGGTCTCGAAGATGCATACGCGGCCGTTTGCGTAGATCGCCGGTGGGTTTGCCTGAAGAAAAAAAAAGGCCTAACCAAGTGGACGCACTGTCGCCATTAACACAAGCGGCTTTGCAGAGGAGACAGGGAAGCGGTCTTCGTCCAGCTGCTATAGCATGAACGATGGGCGCACACACACTAGCGTACGAGCTGAGAAACTGTGTGCATACCACATCGTGGTTCATCATACGCTGTTCTTAGCGGAACGGGCAGCGAACGTCAAGACAAAGCTAATAATACATTGCGTTATTGTCATGACGTGCCCTTTCTTTGATGACGCCAATGCGCCAAGCTGACATTCGTGCAATGTGCATTGTTGAATATTAATGCGGGACACGTGTCGCTAAAGTGCTAGTTGCAACGCTGCTAATGCGTTGTCCTAGCTTTCGTTGTGTTCCTCGCTACCATGTCTAACACAGGAAACCAATAACACTTTACCAGCTGCCGAGTAATCGTGATTGGAACAGCAACTTTAATTAAGAACGGGCTTGGCCACATATTGGGCACCTATGCGCTGCCGGAAATACAGCTGGTCACTTTTTCTAAAGCGAACATTCTATATTTGTGCGTAAAGTCCTGTGTGCTCAGTGTTTACCTAAATGCCCTTGAGAAGAGGGAAAAAAGAAAGAAGAAAGGTCAGTGCCCTTCCACTCTGTGAAGAAGGACGACCAAAAGCTGTGTATGTGGGCCCCTTGATGGCGAACTGCACCTCCGCCGCGGGTGGGCGCGGTGTTGCACTATCTTCGGGATCGGCCCACGTATGGAAAGTGCTTAACGCCTGCTTCACATCCGCCGCCGGTCGGTCCCGTATTGCTTTAACCTCCCTGGATGGTGTTCTAACAACACGCCATAGCGACATGTTGGCGCGATGCAGCACGCAAGGATATATACTGCTGCTGGGCCGAAGAGCGACCTGGCAGCCTCTAGGTGGTGGTGGTGAAGAGAGGGTGAAGCTCGTGCACTCCACTAAACTCGGTGTCGTCCTTAGTCCGGGACGTCATTAGTCGAAGCCGCCGCTCGAGCCCGTTGGACCAGAGCTCGTTGTTCCTCTAGTCCGGAGCTGCGGAGCAGAGTCGAACCCAGTCCTCCAGAGTGGGGTGAGAAATAGGGGATAGCTTGGGATGCTGTTGACAGGCTCAGACCATGTAATATATATATCTGCCAAATCACCGCAGTGCTGGCATTGCCCATTGATATTTGGAACGAAATGTTTAACGAAAACGAAAATGTTTAACGAAAAGTGCTGGGCAGAGGAACGTATTAGTTTGGAGGCGCCGTATATAAGATGCGTTCTTCTGTTTTGGATAGGCCTTTCGCCGGAGGGGGATACACGCAGCGCCGCTCGCACAAGTAATCTCGGATTGCACTGAACCGTAGTCGAGGGGTAGGACATTCAGGCTGTTTAGGGCAACAAGGAGGTTCCCGGGAAATGAGTGCGCGGGCCGCTGTATGTGCAGCTTCATTACCTCGGAGGCCCTGATGGCCTGGGCATCGTGACGATGGGCGTCGCCACCGCCATTGCAGACGTTGCACCTCGTTGGCGTTGGCTAGAGGGATTAGACAAATGGAGGTAGCTTCCTTGGATGAGACTGAAAGAAAATCATGGACGTTTGTAGCTAGAAGTTTACTGCGAGGAGGTTAAAGAAAACGGAAGTTAAAACCTCCTCCTTGGTTTACTGTGTGTTCCGCTCGGACCGCTGTATGAACCACGGTAGGGTCACGACTGCGCTAGAATGCGAGCACAAGCGTTGAAGCACAGCCTATGGTGGCATAGGCGCACACCTGCTGCTCAGCCAAGTTCGCTTCTCTGCAGACCTCCTAACACTCCTCGCGCGTGCCGCGTCATCGCTGTCGATACCAGGACGACGGAAAAGGCGCTATCACAATAAAAGTGACGCGATGATTTCAATAACTCTAAAAAACTGAGCGTCAGATGTTAGGACTACTTGAAAACTGTCGTTCCTGAGCTACGTGCATAGTATAGCGTTTCATTGAACAGTGTGCATGGAACTTTTACTTAACGCGGGTTCGCATGGGTCGCTTCTACTCGTTTGGTTTTCTTTTCTTGTTTACTTTTTTTTTTGTAGACTTAGTATGTTTGGTGGTGAAACGTGTTTGAGTATTATGGGGAAATGGAAGTTACAAGTTCTCAACTGTGTATATTGCGGTAGCCAGTTCCAATGTAGCCTACCTTCACATATGTGTGCTGCTAATAAACAACAAGCGTCACACGGATTGTACCGAGATACCATTATTGCGCTGCGCTGCTTGCTGCTGTAACGACGTATGATGACGTATTGCGCTGACGCTTGTCATGTTCCGTGTGCTCACGCGTGAGGCAATATGATCGTGTCATTAAAAAATTCACGCACGATTACGATACTAATGCGAAATTTGAGCTCAGCTCTATACGTGTTTTCATTTCGCAATATCTTGGCTGGCGCGGACAATCTCTCTCGTGAGGCACGTTGCGAACGGAGCGAAATGTGGCGCGACTGCCTCGCTAGACCGGAGATCACGAAAGGCAGCGCGTGGGTGAAGCGTGGGCGCGATTCACAGCAGCCGCCGCAGACAGACCTCCGCTCATGCAGTGCGTTGTTGCTGGCCGCATGCCTTATCGATGGCGTCATCGGTGAACAGACGATGGCGCGCTACTCTGGCGCCATCTCGTAGCGGTTGTCGCCGCAGAGCCAGTCGGCGCTACTAAGGCGCAACGCTTTCCTTCTCAAGCGTTCGACACACCTCCTCGCTGTGTTCATTCGCTCGGTTGCGCCGAGGACGCCGACGCTCAACGCAGGAACGGGTGCCTAAGATCAGCGCTCTAAAATTGCGCAATGTACGAAATACCTAGGACATGTTACGAGCTTTAGCGAAGTACATCCTTGTTTATGCAAAGTGCTTGTAATCCCAACTTTATTATAATTCCTACCCTTACTAGTCACCTGTTACTAATCAAAAACTCAGGAACAAAAAAAAAATAAATTATGGGGTTTTACGTGGCAAAACCACTTTCTGGTTATGAGGCACGCCGCAGTGGAGGACTCCGGAAATTTCGACCACCTGGGGATCTTTAACGTGCACCTAAATCTAAGTACACGGGTGTTTTCGCATTTCGCCTCCATCGAAATGCGGCCGCCATGTCCGGGATACGATCCCGCGACCTCGTGCTCAGCAGCCTAACACCATAGCCATTGAGCAACCACGGCGGGTAAACTCAGGAACACACGTGTGGCTTGCTAAGCTTATGTTGTATCATTTTAGGTACTTTTTCTAGTGTGGTAACCTTTTTAGTATGTTAAAAGAGTGCATATCTGACACTAAACTAACAGTACATGCTTGATCAGCATCATATGCGTTTCCGCAAGGAGGACCAGGGCTAAAGCGTAAAGCTGTTTCTTAAATGTAGGTGTGTTCGAATAGACAGAGATGAACTCGAAATAAATATGATTATTTGTGAATTTTTGGCATGATAACTTATTCGTTCTTACGCAGTGTATTGAAATATCAAGAATACATAGCAGACCGTTATATGTGGCCTTTTTAGACATTACAGGAGCGTATGACAACGTAGACCTCAGCATTTTGTCGGATATGCTGGAAGGGGAAGGGTTAGGTGACGATTGCCTACAGCTTTTGAGAGAGATTTACCTAGAAAATACCGTTTGCGTTGAATGGTAATGGATGAGCAGCGAGGAGAAGGTTGATATCAACAAGAGACTGAAGCAGGGGTGCCCTTTATCCCTGCTGCTGCTTATGACGTACATGGTGAGGATGGAGAAGGCGCTAGAAGGAAGTAATATCGAGTTTAATCTCTCATACAAACAGGCGGATACAGTAGTAGAGCAGAAGCTTCCAGGTTTATTTTATGCGGACGACATTGTGTTGCTAGATAACAATCAAAGTGATATGCAACGTCTGAGTAATATCTCTGGACAGGAAGGCGAGAATTTTGGTCTGAAATTTAGCGTTAGAAAACAGGTGCTATAGTATTCAACGAAAACAGTGAACGGACAGTGTCAGTCAGTTCAGGGCCAAGAAATACCTCGGGTAAAAGAATATAAATATCTTGGTATATGCATAAATGAAGGCGACAGATATCTGGAAACACAGGAAGAAACATAACAGCAAAGGGGAAGAGAAATACGGCCATAACGAAACACAGAGTGCTATGGGGATTCCGGTTTCAGAAAAGCGTTCTCTTGTAAAACACAGCTGCTGCCCTTCGTTAACGATCTTTTCATGTATAGTGATTCTGGGTCCGACGTTGACTGTATATTCATTGATTTCGCTAAAGTTTTTGATCTAGTCTCACATGAACTACTCATTTTCAAACTTGGAAAACTTAGTCTTAAAATAAGTTTGATCCAATGGATCAAATATTTCCTTTCTAACCGCACCGAGTAAGCAATCTCTAACGACCGCTCATCTGATGCCTCTCCTGTTTTATCTGCTACTTCGCAAGGATCCGTAGTGGGGCCCCTTCTTTCTTTAATTTATATTAATGACCTTCGCGGCTGCATTGCTTTCTCGCGTATTAAACTTTTTGCTGATGACTGCGTGATTATAAAAAGATCACTAGCTTCACCGATTCTCAGAAAATTCGAGCAGACCTTGATAGTTTATCATCACGGTGTGTTAAATGGCTTGTGTGGTTTAACATAACAAAAAATGTAAAAGCATGAGAGTAACCCGCCGGACCAGCAATGACAATTGTACCTATCATCTCGGTACAACATTAGAATGTGTATCTTATAAACACCTCGGTATTGAAATCTCCAATGATTTTTGTGGCACGTGTACGCCGATTCTGTCATTGCGAATCGTACGCTTGACAATTTACGCCGCAATTTTTCTCGCACGCCATCGCCATTGAAATTAAATTTATACAGAACGCTTGTTCGTCCAAAGCTCGAATATGCATCATCCGTCTGGGACTCGAGCCAATCAACGGCGTATCATTGATATAGAATACGTCCAATATCGTGCTGCTCGCTTCATGTTTATCAAATTATTATCGCCATGACAGTGTTTCATTAATGAGGAATGCATTTGCATTGCCCGGTTTTCTCGGCGCGCTTGTTTCATAGGATTTACCATTTTAACCCTGTCTTCAAAGATTAACTTTTATCGCACTCTACGTACGCCTCGTCTCGCCTGGATGATAACTTCAAAGTTTCTTTTTGTACCGCCATGTCGAACTAATTTATATAGTTATTATTTCATACCGATGACCAGCATCCATTGGAACCGCCTTCCTGCTTCTGTCCCCGCTATCGGCCACGCGAATAATTTCATAACTGCTGTTCACAATGCATTTTGTTAATCAGGCTTCCTTCTTCTTGTTCAGTGTTGCGTGCTATATATATATATATATATATATATATATATATATATATATATATATATATATATAGTGTTCTTCATCTCCTTCCTGTGATACTTTCGGGCTGTGGAAGTATTTTAAATAAATAAACAAAATATAATCATAAAAAAGGACAGTGGTAACGTTATTACAAAGAAAAGAAAGGGGGGGGGGGTTCATTTTATTTAATTTTGCTTCCTTAAAGACCCCGTCGTAGGGGTTGTTACGTTTCGCCTACAACGCGCGGTAATGCCGGCGCGGATGCAACGGACGCCGGGGCTTCGTTCAAAGCGGCGGACATTTTGGCCCGTTCGACGCCGCCGCAACGCCTCCCCGCCAAGCGTGTCCAGGCGTGTTTCAGTGCCACGTGTCTTCGTGTGTGCGTGTGTGTGTGTGTGCCCACGCTTGTCAAATCGCGGCAGCCGGGGAGCGGAGCTCCCAAAGTGAGGAGCCAGGAGGTCTGTCCGTCGGCGGGTTGGCGATGCGTCACTACACTCGTCTCAACATGTCTCTCGGCTCGACCGTGCTCCGCCGTCGCGTGGGCTCATGCTCCGCCGTCGCGTGGGCTCATGCTCCGCCGTCGCGTGGGCTCATCCCGTGACCTTACTTCTGGCCCGCGACGCCGAGAGTATAAGAGCAGCTGCCCCCGGACGCCAGGAGAGAGGCTCCGATTTGTACTGTTGAGTTACGTGCTCTCCCGTCTCTCCACTTCGGTCGACCTGACCGGCCGCTCTTTTGCTATGTTAGAATAAACAAGTTGTTCTGTTACCAGTCTACTCTTGCTTTGCCGGGACCTTCGGATGCTTCCAGTGCCCCAGGCCGCCAGGCCAACGCTACCCTTGGGGCTTGCGACCCATTGGCAATAACGGGCGTCAGCACCGAGACCCCAACAACTGGTTGCCAGCGGTGAGATCGCGACAACGGAGGCCAGCAGCGAAGAGATGCGGTTGACTGTATGCTGAGCAGCACAACGACCATCCGGGAGCAGTGCAACGAGCCCTGTGTGATGACTGGTTGCCTGCAGCGGAACGACTGCGCTGAAGTCTTGGCTGCGAGGTTTGGTGAGTGCGGGACTTTCTTCTTCTGAGTTTTGCCAGGCTTTTGTTAGTGTCAGAAACAGAGCTGGTAATTGTGGTTGTCGTTGCTGCCGGGTTAGTTTGCGGCAAGACAATAGTAGGCAGTAGAGAAAGCAGCATTCAGAGCAGCCATGGATTTGAAGTCGTTGCGCAAACCGATATTGCTGGAGCTTGCAAGAGAGTTGGGTCTGGATGTCTCAGACAAACTCAGAAAACCAGAACTGCTAAGGGCTATTCTTGAGTTAGAAGCTGAGGATGACGAGCTGTCGGAATGCCTTGAGACCATTGAGGAGAGGGAGCGTGAACTTAAAGAACAGAAAGAGAAAGATGAGCATGAACTTAAAGAACAAAAAGAGAAAGAAAAAGAAGAGCGCGACCGTCAACACGCTTTGGAAATGAAGCGTCTCGAGTTAGAGATGGAACGCGCTCGTAATGGAAGTCAGGCACACGGTGCAGGAGAACGAGTATTGTTCAAAATGACTGACCTGATGCGGCCGTTTAAGCTTGGAGAGGACATTGGTTTGTTCCTGGTTAACTTTGAGCGAACGTGCGAGAAGCAGGGGTTCTCTCGGGAAACGTGGCCACAGCGCTTGCTCACTTTGCTACCCGGCGAGGCGGCCGACGTAGTCGCTCGCTTGAATAGAGAGGAGGCAGAGGATTTCGACAAAGTGAAATCGAGTCTGCTAAAAAAGTACCGGCTGTCAGCGGAGGCGTTCCGTCGGAAGTTTCGGGAAAATGAGAAAGGCAAAAGTGAGTCATATACAGAGTTTGCGTACGGGCTTATGTCAAACATGCAGGAGTGGCTCAAAGAAGAGAAAGCGTTTGGTGACCACGAGAAAGTTCTGCAGTGTTTCGGGCTAGAACAGTTTTATAGTCGGTTACCTGAGAACGTGCGGTACTGGGTCTTGGATAGGCCAGACGTTAGTACGGTGGCTCGAGCCGCTGAGCTAGCCGAAGAGTTTGTGACGCGTCGGGCTCGTGGAGCTAAGGACGGTCAAAAGGGTGAATTTGGCTCCAAGTTTGAGAGGCCAAAGTTCACGCCCATGAGAGCAAAGGGGGACACACGTAGTTCGGATGCGAGTGAAAGCAGTCCGACCGAACGTAAGGAGACGGCGGCAACCGAAGCCGAACGCAGAAAGCGGTTCGAGACGAGGCAAGCGCGCGTTTGTTATACGTGCCAGAAGCCGGGTCACTTTTCGGCGCAGTGTCCAGAAACAAAAACACAAGTCGTGTTTTTGTCTTTATGCAGCACTGACGAGAACATGAAGCTTCTCGAGCCTTACATGCGAGACCTCCTCGTGAACGGGAAAGAGTGCCGAGTGCTTCGCGATTCCGCAGCTACAATGGATGTAGTTCACCCCTCTTACGTAGAACCCGATATGTTCACGGGCGAGTGCGCATGGATCAAGCAAGCAGTGGAAGCTCATAGCGTGTGTCTGCCGGTAGCAAAAGTGCTTATTGAAGGACCTTTCGGAGCACTTGAGACGGAGGCCGCAGTGTCATCTATGCTGCCCCCCCAGTACCCGTACCTATTTTCGAACAGGTCCGATCAACTCCTGCGCGAGAAGGGGCTTTTGTTTGGTGAGGCTAGCGTTCAGGCCTTAACCAGATCGAAGGTTCGGGAGCTCGCTGCAAAGGCGGTAGTTGCGGGGCCGACGTTGTTGAACGATGAGAAAGGGTCAGAGGCGCAGCAAGCTGGTATTTAGAGCACGCCCGAACAGAATAAAATTGAGCCTGTAGCGTTAAAGGCACCAGATACTGGAGAGGAAAATCCCGACACGGGAAAGTTAGAAGAGCTGTCTCCAGATTTGCTCATCGCGCCTACGTCAGACGGACTTAACAGGTTGCTAAAAGTCAGCCGGTCGGCTTTGATAGCCGAGCAAAAGAAGGATGGCAGCCTAGAAAACATACGCTGCATTGTCAAGGAAGGTATCGCCAAGAAAAATGCTCGCTTTGTGGAAAGAGGTGGGGTCCTGTACCGGAAGTATCTAGACCGCAGGGGAGTGGAGTTCGATCAGCTGATCGTGCCTCAATGCTATCGTCAGGATCTGTTGCGCTTGTCGCATGGGGGTTCGTGGTCCGGACACCTAGGAGTTAAGAAAACTAAGGACCGTCTCTTGCAAGAGTACTATTGGCCAGGGTGTTTTCGGGACGCAGACCACTTTGTGAAGACATGCGACACCTGTCAGCGGGTGGGCAAGCCAGGGGACAAATCGAGGGCGCCGTTGAAGTTGGTACCTATCATTACGGAGCCTTTTAGACGGCTCGTTATTGATACAGTGGGACCTCTGCCGGTAACAGCCACGGGGTACCGACACATTTTGACTGTGATCTGCCCAGCGACAAAGTTCCCTGAAGCAGTGCCGCTTAAAGAACTCAGCTCAGTTGAGATAGTCAATGCACTACTGTCCATATTTGCGCGAGTTGGTTTTCCTGCAGAAATCCAGTCAGATCAGGGTACAGTGTTTACTAGCGCTTTGACGACAGCCTTTCTCGAAAGGTGCGGGGTAAGGCTGTTACACAGCTCAGTGCACCACCCCCAGTCGAATTCCGTTGAGAAGCTCCACTCCGTCATGAAGCGCGTGTTGAGAGCATTGTGTTTTGAACATCAAACTGACTGGGAGCTGTGTCTGCCTGGAGTGATGTTTGCATTAAGGACCGCGCCGCATGCGGCTACGGGGTTTTCGCCAGCTGAGCTGGTGTACGGTCGCTCGCTGCGATCTCCGCTTCGCATGCTTCGAGAATCATGGGAAGGCAGGGGCGACGACCCAGTCGTGGTAGAGTACGTGCTTAAGCTCCTCGAACGCTTAAGAAGGGCACAGGAGTTGTCAGGTGAAGCAATGGCAAAGGCCCAGCAGAGGGCCAAGGTTTATTATGATCGGACAGCCAGGGCCCGTCGTTTTGAGGTGGGCGATGAGGTCATGATATTGCGCACATCGCTAAAGAACAAACTCGACGTGCAGTGGGAGGGCCCAGCACGGATTGTTCAAAAACTGTCGGACGTTAACTACGTGGTGAGTCTGCCAGGAAAGCGGAAAGCACAGCAAGTTTACCACTGTAATCTGCTCAAACCCTATAAGCAACGGGAAGCAGTGGTGTGCATGATGGTAAACGTTCCCGAAGAGCTTCCGGTCGAGCTTCCGGGACTAGGCTCAGTGACGAACAGGAAAGACACCGATCAAGTCATTAGTGACTTAATAAGTAAAGCATCGCTGTCGCCTGAGCAGAAAACCGAACTACACCAGCTCTTACAAGAGTTTCAAGGTCTGTTCTCTGAGAGGCCTGGTAGGACTTCTGTCCTTACTCATGACATAGAACTTACCTCCCCAGAGCCAGTACGATCCAAGGCGTACCGGGTGTCACCCCGCCAGAGCGATATTATGGAGGCTGAGGTAAAGAAAATGCTACAGCTCGGTGTTATTGAGGCGGGTGAGAGTGATTATACCTCCCCTTTGATTTTAGTTGAGGTACCGGGCAAGGAACCTCGTCCTTGCGTCGACTACCGCAGGCTTAATTCCATCACTAAGGATCAAATTTATCCAATCCCTAACATCGAGGAGCGCCTTGAGAGAGTGAGTAGCGCTCAGTTTATTTCCACCCTAGATCTTGTCAGGGGTTATTGGCAGGTTCCACTTACAGAAGAGGCTAGTAGGTATGCGGCGTTCATTTCACCAATGGGGACATTCCGTCCTAAAGTTTTGAGTTTTGGTTTGAAGAACGCGCCATACTGCTTTTCAAGCCTCATGGATAAAGTGTTGCGGGGACAGCAAGAATTCGCTTTACCGTATCTAGACGACGTAGCGATATTCTCCGCATCCTGGCCTGAGCATATGGCCCACTTGCGGGCAGTGCTAACCCGCCTGCGCGATGCGGGCTTGACAGTCAAGGCTCCCAAGTGCCAGTTAGCACAGGCCGAGGTTGTCTACCTCGGACACGTGATTGGTCGGGGTCGTCGCCGCCCCTCTGAAATAAAGGTGGCCGCTGTGCGAGACTTCCCGCAACCGCGCACGAAGACCGATATTCGGTCGTTCTTAGGTGTCGCCGGCTACTATCAGAGGTACATCCCCAGGTACTCTGATATCGCGGCTCCCCTAACGGATGCTCTAAGAAAGACAGAGCCGCAAACAGTCGTCTGGGACGAGACAAAGGAAAGAGCTTTTAGCGCCCTAAAGAGCGCCCTAACAAGCCAGCCTGTGCTACGATCGCCCGACTACACAAAAGGGTTCGTTGTTCAGTGCGATGCTAGTGAGCGAGGCATGGGCGTTGTACTGTGCCAACGGGAAAATGGAGAAGTAGAACACCCCGTCCTGTATGCTAGTCGTAAGCTGACGAGTCGTGAGCAGGCGTACAGCGCCACCGAGAAAGAGTGTGCGTGTATCGTGTGGGCCGTTCAGAAATTGTCATGTTACCTAGCTGGCTCGAGGTTTATCATTGAGACGGATCACTGCCCTCTCCAATGGCTGCAGACCATCTCTCCCAAAAATGGCCGCCTCCTGCGCTGGAGCCTCGCTTTGCAACAATATTCCTTTGAGGTGCGTTACAAAAAGGGGAGTCTCAACGGTAACGCCGATGGCTTAAGTCGAAGCCCCTAACGTGGGAATCAGCCTCAAAATTGCTTGTTACTGATGTTTTTCTTCCTGAGGCAGGATTTTTAACCTATTGCTTTCGTGTAGCGTTTCAAAGTGATGATGTGCTTTCTAGTGCAATTTTCCGATTTGTGGACGCGTTCTGAGTGCTGCTAAACTACTGTAAGGAACTAAGCAGCAGTATAAAAGGGGAAAGAGCCTGGCAGGGCTTAGTGAGGGTTGTGCCGTGCTTGCTGACTGAGCGGTTGACTTTCGGCGTAGTTCTAACGCTTGCCGGAAACGAGAACAAAAATGTCAACTCTCCCGAAGTCACTTCGCAGTGTCCTGTGTGCACCTGAACGTGAGAACGAGGCCTTCTCTGTGCGCTGCGCTCAATAAACGCCAAAGGACGCCCGACTTCGGTTATGAGCATCATCGAGCGACATCCCTCCGGACAGCGGATGCAGTCCTCTGACCATCGGGATCTCATTCCCCCGGCGGGGCGGTCTGTTACGTTTCGCCTACAACGCGCGGTAATGCCGGCGCGGATGCAACGGACGCCGGGGCTTCGTTCAAAGCGGCGGACATTTTGGCCCGTTCGACGCCGCCGCAACGCCTCCCCGCCAAGCGTGTCCAGGCGTGTTTCAGTGCCACGTGTCTTCGTGTGTGCGTGTGTGTGTGTGTGCCCACGCTTGTCAAAGCGCGGCAGCCGGGGAGCGGAGCTCCCAAAGTGAGGAGCCAGGAGGTCTGTCCGTCGGCGGGTTGGCGATGCGTCACTACACTCGTCTCAACATGTCTCTCGGCTCGACCGTGCTCCGCCGTCGCGTGGGCTCATGCTCCGCCGTCGCGTGGGCTCATGCTCCGCCGTCGCGTGGGCTCATCCCGTGACCTTACTTCTGGCCCGCGACGCCGAGAGTATAAGAGCAGCTGCCCCCGGACGCCAGGAGAGAGGCTCCGATTTGTACTGTTGAGTTACGTGCTCTCCCGTCTCTCCACTTCGGTCGACCTGACCGGCCGCTCTTTTGCTATGTTAGAATAAACAAGTTGTTCTGTTACCAGTCTACTCTTGCTTTGCCGGGACCTTCGGATGCTTCCAGTGCCCCAGGCCGCCAGGCCAACGCTACCCTTGGGGCTTGCGACCCATTGGCAATAACGGGCGTCAGCACCGAGACCCCAACAGGGTATTACATAAGGGGTGGGGATACAACATATACGAACAAGTGTTATAATGCATTCAATTCTGTAAGTAAGAAAGTTGTTACATCTTGAACAAATTGTGAAGAGCAAGTGATGGCAGCGACTTGATGAGAAAGGCCATTCCTGTCTTTAGATGCTCGGTAGAAAAAATGATGCTGAAAGTGTATTTGTGCGTGAATGTGGTTGTGCTACCTGCTGGGGATGGCCAATGCGTCGTGACCGGCGCGTTGGGGGGACAATGTATGGTGGGCGATTAAGCGTCGAATAGTAGAACCTGTGGAAGAGGAATGGAGTGGCAATGCGAGGACGAAAGGATAGAAGGGATAAGGAAGATTCTTTTTTTTAAAGATGATATGTTGACGTTGTAAGAGTATGTGGCATGAATATACCTTGCTCATGCGAGCAAGTGCTTGCAAGCCTGCAAAAGCTCCCGTGAGATTGGTTTCGCGAGCAGCTCCGAAACAAAGCACATGCCCCCCTTTCTCAAGGGCGCACCTTTAATAGCAGTGACGAGAGGTGAGAAATAAAATACTTGGGGAGGAAAGCTCTGGTTGGAACCACGCTTTATTATTATTCGAAGTGAACGACACAAACGAAAGAGCCTGAAAATGGATGGCAAGTGCCCCTAAAAGGGGCCCGATCGAAGCAAGGCGTAGCGCAGGCGATGGAAAGGGCGCACGAAAAGAAGACAGAGGAAGTGTGAAAACCCAAGAAGAGGAAAAAAGGAATTACACGCCTGCTAAAGATGTTTCTGGCGCAAAGCACGGAACATGAAAAGAAGCGTGGCAGGTAAGAAACAGAGGAGCGAAGCTCTCGTGTTCAGTCGCGAGGGTGCCAAAATAGGCACGCAAAACCTTTCAGGCGTTGTGCCGAGGGTGTTGCATATGAAATTCCGCTGGGCTGCGGCAAAATGGACGTTCTATTAATGACCGGCTGAGGGAGCACGATAATAGCATCGGAAAATGGGATGGTGCGCACCTTCCTGCGCCATGTATAACTTGCTCATGTGTGCCGCGCTTTGCGCAAGTTAAGATTATCGGCAAAAGAAGAGATCAAGCGGCGAGGTAACTTCTAGAATCATTCTCTATATACAAAGAAAAGGGTCCGCTTGTATTAGTGAAACTTCCATCACTCTGTATACCTTAGAAGTGTGCTTTTTTGATAAACGTCTTTTGTGATCGCACGTCTGACGTCACGATATCGCTCTACTGCGCGTGCTCAGAAGTCTTCCTTGTTTTGTGCCTTTGACCGTTAGTTAATAAACAGTTGGTAATTGGCGCTCCTCTATCTCTTACCTGTTCCCCTTCCTTCAATTACCATGCTTTGCGCCGGAAACATGTTTAGTGGGCTCAGACATCAACTAGCCCAAGAACAAGTTCTTGGGATGACACGCGTACGGATGAGGGCGGTGGCGGATGACATGCGAACGTTCTCGTCGCCTGCAGCTGTTAGCACTCTGTGTCAGGTGGACGAAGGCGATGTATGAGGCTTGTCGAGGGAAGAACGTTGCTCAGAGATGTACGTACAGTGAAGCACGACACATATCTGAATACATATTAGGCTTCGATACTCATTGTGTCACTGTGGATCACGCCCGTTCTGTGGGGATGGGCCTACAGAATGGGCACATACATAATGACCCAAGTTGTATATTTAGGGACACAGCCAATGCCACAAGTTGCTGTCTACTCGGCAAGACAGCAGGCGCAAAGTGGGGCAAAGAGGCAAAGAAAGAGAGAGAGAGAGCTAGAGAGAGAGAGACAGAGGTTTAATGATACGAAATGCGGAGAGGTTGACCTGAGGTACATTCCTCTAGCCAGCTGCTCTGTGCTGGGGTAAGGGGGGAATGAAAGAAAGCTTCGCTAGAAAAAAAATCACCGGCCTTTCAGTCCGTGAAGATGGTCGAACAGCGAAACTGTGTTAGTTACATCGAGTGTTGCACCATGCAAGTGAAACGTCGCGAGCAGTCTATATCGTTAATCTTTTGTTTCACCATTCTTTCACCTCATTTTCGCTTTTGTGTGCTTCGCGTGGTGAACATGCTTTAGGAGCGCTTTTTTTTCCTGTGGTTCTCTCCGTTCTTCTTTTTTTTTTTTTGCGCGTGAGGTTTGTGTTTGCATTCTGCCGTGCTTTTTTTTTCGCGTGTAAGTTGCTCCGCCCAGTGGTCTTCCCATAGTTATAGCTGGGATGGCATGTGCGGAACGACTAATACAAAGCTCCGTATATGGGGTGCAAGGCTCACCACTGGAGATGCGGGCGCTGAAATCGTTTTGACTATTGACTGGATTGGTTTGGCGATCATGACGCCTTTGTGTTTCTTAATGAGGTTACACACACGTTCGACTGCGACGAGGAGAACGACGTCACTGACGGCATGCATAGTGGTTCGTTACAGCGCAATACAACACAAGGACACAATAAGGTATATGGAAGGTTTATACCTTCTTGTGTCTTTGTTTTGTATTGCGCTGTAACGAACCATTATGAATCCCAACCAACTGGCCCAACTTGCCGTTTTGATGCAGTGTATTGACGGTATGCCCGCAGTCCGCCGCTGTCGCTTGCGTTCGATGTCTCAAATTTGTCTCACGGCGTGCTCAGCAGCCTCCACCCGGCATTCCCGCTTACGATTCTTCAAAATTAAAGTGCTTCAAAATTAAATCTGTCCGTCACATAAGACAATGAATGGCTCATACCCCCTTAAGCAATGGCTCGTACCCCCGTATTGTTGAGTTGTTGTAGGCTACTGGTGGGATTAGCCTTGCAGTAGCTGCCGGCAATTGCTCCACCGTAGCGACACTTAAAATACACAAATCTCATACCCCTGTAAACTCGGCCTCCCCATTACGACGACAGAAGAGAAGTGAAATTCAACGCTAGAATGACGAACGGCAACGGGGTCAGCTGTGGAAGAAGACGACGACGCTCGAGCCATTGCTGATGATGATAGTTTTAGCGAACTCCGACAACGACGGCACAGGGTCCACATAAACAGCTTCGCCGTAAATGAGCTGGAGAACGAATGAGAGCTGCCTCAAGTGGCACAAAGCCAGCTTCGGAGGGGCTATTGGAAAGACATAGAAAAGGAAAGCCGAGGAATCGTTAAGAATAAGAAGAGGAAAGCAGGAAGAAAGGAAGACGCCGACAAGTCCACCAGGTGTGACGTGGAGGCACTGACGAAGGGTGCGCTCTGCGAGGAGATGTAAGCCGCGCATCCGTCAAGTGGAAAAATCAAACCGGCTTGATGACCCCGGCACGTTGGTTGTGCATAGGCTCGACACGCCAAACTAATGCCGCGGGGTATCACTGCTTGGAAAGGGAACGCGTGCGAGCACGAAAGTGAGAAAACTGAGCGCGGAAATTGAGAAAGTCACACACGAGTTTCCTTCCCTAAGGGACGCTCAAATCTAGTCTCTCACAATTTTCTTTACACCGGTGTACTCTACTAAAGAAATAAATAAAAGGCTGCGGATAGAGAAAGAAAGAAAGAAAAAAAAGGGAGAAAGAGAGAGAGAGAGAGAGAGAGATAGAGAGAGAGAGGGGGGGGGGCTAACCAGGCGCACTTCCGGTTTGCTACCGTGCTCCGGGGAAAATGGTATAGGAATGAGAGGAGACAGGAGAGAGAGAGAAAGAGCAGTTTCGCGCACATTTGAAGGTTCGCACAGAGTATACGAATCGTCGCCAAGACCCGTCGACTTGAGGTATTAAAATAACGCTCTCCTGGCTTTGTGTGCCACGAATGTTGCAGATACATTGAGAGAGAAAGGGCTATAAGGAAGGCAGGGATGTTAACCAGTCAGTAGTCCGGTTGGCAACCCTACGCTGGTGGAAGGGAGAAGGGGAAAAGAGAGAAGGGAGAGAGAGGGGTGTAGAGACGTGCACGGAAAGTACTAGAGTCAGAGGCACCCGTACAAGGTTGCAGATAATCTACATAAATCTATAGATGTGACCATACCAGTCGCAAGGTTGGAGCCTTTTAGGCTAGAACTTAGGAACGGGCTAATCTTCGGGGCATGTTGCAAGCAGTCGCGCGGCCAATGTGCACACGCTTCCTTACTGAGCGCTTCCAATATTTGCGCAGACAACCTCTCAACTAGCAAATTTGCCGATGTTTTTCTTCCCTTTAAATTAAAGCCCCGATACGATAGATGACTTCCGTTGCGTTTTCCGCCTTGTCATGATAACTTTCACGAACCACACGAATACTAGTGCAGCATTTAAGACAGCCACGACGTGAAAAATTCCGTTGTAGGACCCGTGGTAGTCTCGGTAGTAACCTGAAAAAAAGAAGAGGGAGAGGGGGTGCATGCGTGTTATATGTAAAACTGTCATATCCCTAGCGCTGTTTCCAAATAATAATAATAATAAACACCCACACATAAAAAAGAAAAAAAAAATGGGAAGAAAAACAACAACAAAATAATTTAAAGTCGTATTTAACTGACTATGTAAGTTAACTGGATTAATAACGTCAAGTGAGAGTTAAATTGAGAGAAACAGTTTGGCTTGGGTGTGAAATGACTGAGATAGGTTTGAGAAAAATAAGGTCACATAACTAACTTTCGCAGCATGTTTTACTTTCCAAGTTGTTGCAGGCTGTGTTTGTGAGAGCATCATGCCTTGTTGAAGAAAATTGTTGACCTTGATAAGCAGCTATTCGCCTAGGTAATGCAGGACTGCAACCTAAAATTTGCCACGCAGGAAATATTATTCTTTTGTTCAGAAGGGTTAATACAACTAAGAACTGTAACCTGTGTACTATAGAGCTTGAAGAGCGTCCTGAAGCATTATTTGCATCCTTGTGCCAGATTTGTAGAAAAATAAAACCAAAAGAAAACGCAGTAGATCTATGCTAACTTGAATAATCACATGCCAATTTTAGACATGTAATTTCTTTCGAGCGTTCACGCTGATAAATCTTTAAGGTACGTAATTAAAAAAATAAGCACCTAAACACTTTCACTCCATGTGACTAATTAGTATTACATGGTACCTGTTTCCTGCAAATTTGAGCTTATTATCACATTCCGTTCTCCCAGGACACCAGAAAAACATGCCTATATAACGCCCGCAAACGCTTACTAGTGGCGCAGTAATTAATTTACTGCAAAGTATGTTAGTAACCCACATACTTTAAATTTTGTCTGCATAAGAGACATAATGCACCGCCTATTTCCGCGAAATATGAAGTTGGTATCACTATCTATTATCCCCCAAAAGTGGACAAACCGACGAATTGCAACGCTCTTATAAAATACTTACCGTAAAGACCGATATTATACAACATAATTTGTTCTTGAGCACATGAGGCATAACGTGGCCCCGTTTCCTGAAAGCTTTAAATTGGTGACGCAGTTTGTTGTTTCAAGCAAGTGAGGAGCATTATGGTTAACGGCTGTAGAACGCTTCCGAACACTTGAATAAGTAATTTACTGCAAATGCCGCGATTGACACACACACAAACACACACATTAAAATTTGCATGTATATCAGCCATAACGTGTCCCCTATTTTCATAAAATGGGAGCTCGATGTCAGATTCACTTCTCCCAGGACACATGGAAACATTGCGTATAACAAATCTACATAACATTTTATCACGTCTATGATCAATTGCATGCAAAAGTTGTAATTATTCCACACACTTTAAACTTTGTAGACGCATCATATACCTCCCTCCGCCAAATATTCACCAAATTTTAACTAGGTGGAAGACATATTTCAACTACGACAGCTCATAAACATACTACGTGGTTCGTAGAACACAGTTACAACGCTCTGGAGTGCCTTTATTTGTAATTTAATGGAAAAAAAAACAACAACAGTATTTTACCACACATTCCAAATTTTGCCTTCACATTACTCATACCCCGCGCCCTAATCCACTAAAACTGAACTATGCGCCACATTTGGCTCGCCGGAGACAGTGAGTAAATCTTCTACGTACGTTTTACGCATGAAAATAGGGAGAAAACCAAGCATTCAGTAATTACCTCCAAAATGAGTGTATAACCCAGAAACCTTAACTTTGGTCCAAAATTGCCCCCTCCCCATCATCGTCATTTCTTCCCATTTCTACAAAACGCGATCTAGACGCTACATTCAGTTCTTCCAAGACATAGAAAAGTGATTGCATGCAAGATCTTATAAGGCTTTCTAGCATCACCGTAAGGAAGTTTTTGCAAAGCTAATAAATAGCTATCTGACGCACTTGAAAATTTGTCAGCCCCTATAAAATGGACCCTATCCTCTCCATAAGACAAACACTGTGCCGTATTCAGTTCTTTCAGGACACCAGACAAATTTTTTACATGGTTCATAAAAGTGACTCTAACGTACTTCAACGTTTGTATAAGCAGTTTTCTACGAATGCTGTAACTGGTCTACAATGTTAAAACTTCGATCATTCATCACCCACAAAAATTCCCCTTATTCCCATGCAAATTGAGTCTCAGTACAACTATTCTTTCCCTAACATATCTGGCAAATAAACTACGCGTTTCGTATATAACACCTCTAAAGAAAGGAAGCAAACGAGCACTTAATAATGTACAAGTACCCTAATAAACCTATACACACTTGAAGTTCCAGGTGTACATCGCGAATAACCTGGCTTTTACTTTCTACGAATATACAAAGCTGCTGCCCTGTTTGCTTCGCTCAGGGAACCGGGGAAACTTTTGTAATCGTTTCATTTAACGCCTCTATATATAACTGGCAGAACACGACAGTCTAGCAACAGGCTTTTTGGCCTCTAACTTTGAGCTTTTCTCGCCCAACATCTCTTCCTTCCCGCTCCCTCCGAAATTAGGAGTGCTACAGGACTTAGTTGTGTAGATTGATACTGACACGGGTATAAATCGTTTGATTGCGGTCAACATTTTTCACGAGCAAATCTGTTACAATATTGTCGCTCAGTGCAAGACGCGCCTTTCCTTCCGTATCGGAAGTTTCTCGAATGTTATGTCGCTCGTTCTGTATCCGTTGTCTCTCGTCCCCGAACCTGGTGTGATCAGATTATATGTGTGACACGAATTATGTAGTACTAAGGCACGCACGCGCGGGCACCAGCGATTACGCTGGAAGCTTCGACGAGCCACGTGTAATAAAAAGCCGACGCGCTTCTACCGCAGATCACATTTTCGACGACTAACGAGTGTGCTCGCCGCCGTCATGCTGCTGGGCGTTGCTTGTTTATTACTGGACACCAATACGGCCAATAAACAGTTAGCTTCGCGATTCGCGTTGTGCCACTGTGGTTCTTCACCGTCACGACAGCGCGACAATAAGGAACCAGCTGGCGGGATTTAATGCAGTAAAGCAACACACGCTCCTGAATATGTATGAGCACCTGTAGGCTTCTTTAGAGAAATCCACGTATACAGGAGTGCTTTTACATTCCGCCCGCATCGGAATGAGGTTGCCTAGGTTTAGAATCAAGCCCGCGACCTATAGTACTCAGGCAGCAGAGCCACTAATACACCACATAGGCGGTTGATTTAGTGTCCCTGGTTCCAGGCCTCCGAAAAAAAAAAAAGAAGACTATAGCGTTTGCTAGCGGTTCTGGTCGCACTAACAGCTTCGCCGTAAGACGGAGTGGGACATTGACTTCACCGTGGGCACCTCTACGTCCTTGTTTTGTTTTTGCAGTCCTAATGGTCATCGCGCTGAAATATTTTGCTTCTGCAACGTCTACGTCGTCGCTCACATGCGAGACACATTGATCAGCAGCTGCGATCTTAGTAAACCAAAGAGCAGAACGCGAGCAGGCGAGTAGAAGTTGCCACTCACCGAACAAGAATGGCCTCGTGAAATGCACGAAGCCTTCGCAGAACACCAGTCCGCCCATCAAGACGGGCAGCGACTCCACTCCGAAGTCCCTCATGAGAGATGGCGCCTGCAGAGCGATGCGACTTCCGTTGCTGACTCCCATCAGTGCCGAACACGCCAGCATCAGTGGGAAGCTTCTAAACCAGACGAACAGCTCAAAGGCGCAGCCTTGGATCACGTAGCCGAGGAGCATCACCGTATCGAGGGTCAGCAGTCCCGAGTCAATGATGGCGCCACTCATGGGCCTCAAGACGAGGTCGCCGGCCGCGAAGGCGTTCATGAGGAACACCGCACGGGCAGGCGGGACGCCTCTGTCCACGGCCATGTCCACGTGAAGGAGAAGAAACGTTGTTAGTCCGAACACCACTACAGAGAACGACAAGGCATTTACGGCGAAAGGAACGGTAACGAATGGTTTTAACGTAGAAACGAAGCCTTCGGTGTCCCCTTTCTCCCTTTGTGCAGGCTTCGTGGCTTCCCGGTGTGCAGTACCTAAGAGCACGTGTTTTATGCCATTACGAACAACTGGAGATTTAGCAAGGCCGGTGTTGGACTGGTTTCGCAGCATGTCGCTTCTTTCTTCTCGAATCACGTTTTCGTTTTGCAGCGCGCGTGGATGGTGCAGGTATTGGCTCGAAGTTTCTGTTGTCTCGTGCTTGGCGGATTCAGTGCAATTGATGGCGGAAGACACGTCTAGTCGCTTCATCCAGGCGGGGCTTCGCAGGACAATGGCAGCAGGACAGGCGTTGAGTATGATTCCACCGAAAAGGAGGAACATACCTCGCAGGCCGTATGTGGAACGTAGCAGCTCCGTGAGGGGCGGAACGTAGATGAAGTTTAAGCCGCTCATCAGAAATATCATGCTGCAAGCGGTCGTCCTCCTCTTCTCGAAGTGCTGCGACACGAGCACATTTACTGCGACGTACACGCCGGATACTGCCGTACCTGGGAATGAAGAGAAAAAGAATATATATATATATATATATATATATATATATATATATATATATGAATAAATAAATATCTATCTATCTATCTATCTATCTATCTATCTATCTATCTATCTATCTATCTATCTATCTATCTATCTATCTATCTATCTATCTATCTATCTATCTATCTATCTATCTATCTATCTATCTATCTATCTATCTAATTTCATTTCATTCATTCCATATGTCCTACAAGGGCTGAAGCGGCGCTGCCCGCACACGTGCACGCATTCACCATATGTATTTCATTCCCATCTCTCAGAAATTTATATTTCGCTCTCTTATAGTAAAAAAAAATTATGCTGCTTTACGTGCCAGAACCATGATCTGATTATTAGGCCCGCCATAGTGGGGGGGAATCCGATTAATTTGGACCACCTGAGGTTCTTCAACGTGTACCCAATGCATGGTACACGGGCGTTTTTGCATTTCGTCCCCATCTAAATTCGGCCGCCGCGACCGGGATTTGACCCGGCGACCTCGTGCTTAGCAGCGTAACGACAAAGCCATTAAGCAACCACAGCGCTCCCTCTCTTATCATGGAGCAGCCAACCAGACACTTCACCGTTCGCATCCCTGCCGTCTTTATTTATTTAGTTCTCTCTTTCATTGCTGGTGATCACTCGTCCATACTCGAGGTCCACACTCGTCCGCGCCTTACCGTGAACGATCCCGAAGGCAATGATGAGGAACAGGACATCGTTGGCGAAATAGCAGGCGCAGGCGGAAACGCTAGCGACGAGCGGGCAGACGAGCAGCACGGCCCGGCACGAGAAACGCCTGCAGAGGTATCCCATGCCAGGGGCTGCAATGAAACGATAATCATCGATGAAGTGTGCTCTCTCCGTATGTTATACGCGGCCTGCTGAGAGGAGGAGAGGGGCGCTTGTGAATTATGTCCAGTCGAAAGTGTTTGGAATCCCAATTAAAGAAGAAAAATAAGAAACTAGATAATTTACGTTGTATACCAAAGATAGTTATTGACTATCATCGCCCTAATGTTCGCATGCCTTTTTGGAGTTCTACGATGGTTTCATGTGGGCGGCGGCAACGTTTAGCGGTATGTTGAGGGAGAGAGAGAGGGGAAACAAAAACTGAAAGGTAGGGAGGTTAACCAAGGACGTGTGCAGTCGGCTACCCTAAACTTGGGGAGGGGGAGGGGGAAGGGAAGAATAGATAAGGAAAGAAAATAATAATAATAAAGAGTCAGTCATGCGCAGAGACAGTCGCAGAGGAATGTCCACTGTCAAAAGTGCTCGTACAGTCCAGAAGCCTTCAAGAAGTGCAGAAGGGGAAGGACTTTTGTGGCCTTTCGCGTGCAAGAATGCATAGGCCATGGTCCAATATCTTTTCCTCCAAAGACGAAGTGATTCCTCTATAGAACGCTGGTTTTCACTCTCTGTAACTTTTTAAACGCTTTTCTTTGGTGTTTGCGAAAGACGCCGGTCTCGTGAGTGCGGCAATGGAATCACCGAGGCCTCCGCCCATACCATCCACGTCGACTGCAGCCGCTCCAAGAAAGCGCTCTGGCCACCCGAGCGACGCGGACAGCTAGGACACGCTGATATATTCTACGGTCAGTGACGAAAACTCGGACGAAGGGGACTTTGTACCCGTGACAAGGCCTAAAATTAAGACTACTTACGTTCTCTCCTTCAGCAAGGATACCGTGATTACGTGAGAGCCACCGGTTCACACTATCTTGTTAGTACAGGTGACTGCTGCTGATAGCCTTAACCGGCTTAATCTTTAAGCCACGTCTGTGTTTCTTGAGGCCCTCGCCTCGGGACAAATCACAAATATGAGGATCAATGGTGGCAGCAATGTTCTCGTTATAGATGTTACGCAACGTAGTGCGCTGGATGTATTGAACAAAGTCAGTGTGTTGGGGGACGTCAGTGTACGATCTTACGTATACCAGGTGGCAAGGACTCTACGTCTCATGTTATTTGTGATGTCGACGCTTCCGTCAGCGAAAATGACCTTCCAATTCTCATCAAGCCCGCGACGGAAGGTCTTCTCGTATTGCAAGCCCGTCGTCTTAGCAATTCGCGATGTGTAACACTTGTATTCAAAGGGGACATCCTTCCATCACAAGTCAAAGTTGGTCATTTTCGACATGCAGTGCGGCCGTTTGTGTCAAGACTTCTTAAGTGCCGGAACTGCTATAAGATGGGCCACGTCAGCGCTGTTTCTACAAATTCTGCCGAGTGCTCGCCGATGCCCAGAGTCGCACAATAGAGACGCCTGCCATGCAGAACATCGCAAGTGCGGCAATTGTCACGGCCCTCAAGATGTGTCTTCAAAGAATGCAAGTGTTCAAGCAAATGGCCAGAGACGGTTCCATCCACAGGGAGGCCACTGCCAAGGTCCGATGTCGGCGCTCTCGTCGCCGCAGACCTTCTAGGAAACGTGCTGCTGAAGCTAGGGATGCGCCTCTTCCACGAGCTGTCCACCCATCACCACAAGCGCCCAGCAATGCCAACAACAAGCACCCTGAGAAGGACACACAAGAATCATGGGCCCACCTGACGCGTGGCCAGCGCTGCCGTCGATGAACATGCCAGCAGAGCCGCAGCATCGCTCGTCCAAGGTCAGTTCGGAACGAGGCTTTGGCAACAATTAAGATAAGGAAGTCATAACCTTGGTCAAAACCCTTATAAATACCTTTCGAGTGATCTTAACTAGCATTCGCACTCCGGATGCTTATAGTGCACTTCAAATATTGAATGCTCCAAACCCGGTGCTGAGAAGTCTGGGTATGGCTCCTCCTCTGCAACTCCTCCGTAAGGACATCAAATAAGCTTCGATTTTCCAATGGAATGCCCTAGGCGGTAAACCCCGCATTTCGGATATTCGGCCATTTGTATTTAAGAATCAGTTTCTCATTATTGTCATTTGCGAACCACGCCTTCACAATGCGATAAGATTGTCTAGCTACGAAGCTTTCAACTCTGCTACCTGCAACGACAGTAAAGTCATCGTTTATATCAGGTGAGAGTTTACCTATATTGAGCATCCAGTAAAATCCAGAGGAAAACCAATACGTGTGCCTGACGGTAAAGCTCAATAACCTCACTTTCACCATAGTAGGTGTATATATTTCACCTTCAAGCCGTTTTGACCCTGCGAGATTAAGCGCTCTAATATCAACGAAACCTGGGCCGTGGATTATTACCGGTGATTTCAACGCTCATCGCCCACTATAGGGAAACCGTCGGGGAAGACGAATTTCCTCCTTTGTGTCAGATCATGAACTGTTTTGTACATACCATGGCAGTATTACCTTCCAACGGGGACTGATATAAAGCAGCTGCCTCGACCTAACGTTTGTGTCACGCAGCCTAAGTAACAAGGTGCAGTGGTTTGCGGAAAATGAAACCCATGGAAGTGATCATATCCCCACCTATATAAAACCAGGGGCCTAGGCAAGTTGCACATCACCGTTTCTTCACGCATCGACTGATCAAAGTGCATGCCACTTACAGAGAAGCGGCGTCAGGAAAATGAAGAAGGTTCTCTTGAAAACCTAGAAGACATAATCAAAGCTGCTACTCAAAACGCAGCCTGTAATTTTACACCTTCATAGCGATTTGCGAATATGAAGCGAAATTAGGGCGGCTCTGAGGCAATCCGTCGCCTTGCTGAACGACGGTATAGGAGCACAAAATCTATCCACGACTTGAGGGAGGCGAGATGTCTGCAGAAGATTCAGCGTCAATCAATACACTCCAGTCTCTAAGATGGAAATATTTATGCGAGTCACTTGATCCACACAAGCCTCTATCTAAAATATGGAGGGTTGTCCTCGGCCTACTAACATTACCACAGCATCATCACAACTTCAAGTGCCTTGCTCTCCACCAAGGTCGTCGTGAAACTGAAGTAGCAGAAGACTTCTGCGCGAGGTTTGCCGGTAAGGACTCCGCGTTCACCGCGAGTAATTTAGGAAACACGCCGATGTCAAGAGATTTCCGGATGGACAATCTCTTCTCTGTAGAGCTTCAAGCAGCTTTGGCAGCATGTAAGCGTTCCTCATTACCTGCATCTGATGGCGTTACTTACATGGGCTTGTGTAGCCGTGATCAAACAGCTCGGCGTGCCCTTCTAACTATACACAACGATTCATGGCGCAACGGATTGGTTCCTCCCTCGTGGAAGTCCAGGCGCCTCGTTCCTCTGCTCAATGCAAGTAGATTTTCCCTGGACCTGGCCTCCTATCGCCCCATCGCACTGTTTTGGAAAGGGGATGGAGTAGATGGTACTGACTCGCCTCGAGGTGTACCTCGAGCATAACGAGATATACCCTGATGCTGTGACCGGCTTTCGGCGTGGACGGTCCTCGATCGATAACGTGATTGATTTTGTCTCGTCTGTACAACAACAAAAAAGCCTAAAGAGATTATCTGCCGCGATGTTCTTGGACGTGAAAGGCGCCTACGACAATGTATCGCATGTAGCTATTCTGGATGCCTTGGGGAACATTAGATTGCGAGACCGTGTTTACCAATGGATTTACAGTTATTTGAAGGCAGAAAATTCTTTGTACAAACAGAAGATTATACAACAACGCACCATTGTACTTGTCGTGGTGTGCCTCAAGGTGGAGTCGTGAGCCCCGCTCTCCTTAACCTTGCGCTTGTAGCGTACTCGCCCTCAGCGGGAGCGAAAGGAAAACTTCTGCCCTCCGTGAGGTTTCGGACGAGAGCGCTTCATTTCAAAAAAGAAAGCACGTTGCGGAAAAGAAAGGAACGATAACATGAAGGGGGCGTGTCAGCTGCTTATCTCCTGCGGCGCGTGGGAGATAACATGCGGAGGCATGTTGGCAGCGTACGGCCCGAGCGCGCCGCCAGCGCACAAATATACGCAAACCCGCGAGTGAGGGAAGCGTCTAACGGCGGCCGTTGCGTCCTGTGGGCTCGAAGTCAAGGTCCCGGCATATCAGCGACCGCCACAAGGGCTTTCGAGAGTGTTAGACAGTCTTGACGAACTCCCTTTGTCGGAGGAAAGGGTCCTGGAATACTGACCGAGACCGTCATCAGCACAAAAGCCTTTGAAAGCGTTGTTGCGCTTCTTGCGGAGAGCTGCCTTAGAGAAGAATTTAAGCAGTGCCGTATTCTCCTTTCTCTTTCCCCTTTCTTTTTTGCTCTTCTTTCCCTTTCTTGATAACATATTTTTTCTATTATATTTTATTCCCTTTACCCCCTTTCCCTAGCACAGGGTAGCCAGCCGTTTTGAGAACTGGCTAGCCTCCTTGTCTTTCCGTATATTCCTCCTCCTCCTCCTCCTCCGAGAGCACTCTATCATGTAATAGGTTGAGTTTAGCTTGTAGAATGCGTCACTGAGGGTCAAGGATGGGCAGTAACACAGAAGGTGCTCTAAAGTCTCATCGCACCCGCACAAATTGCACGCCGCCCTGTTGGTCATTCCTATTAGAAACGAATTGGCATTTGTAAATGCGACGCCCAACCACACGGCGACACAGTAAAGTTTCGCGACGGGAAGGTCCGGGTGGCAGGTGAAGCCCCAAGTTAGGGTCGAGAGAGCGCAAGCGTGAGTTGGTGAAACATGCCGTTTCCAAAACGGCACGTTGAGTATCCTTGAGGCACAGGCGCATTGAAAAGGGGAGCGGGGAAAGCGTTTGCAAAGTCTTTGGTAGATTTCAGGAAGTGCGAAACAGATCCCTAAATTTCCGGAAGGCATGAGAACTCCTTTATACGGTTTTTATGTCTTTGATATGAATCAGGTGCTCGTATTTGCGTGCGCCTGCAAACGTTTCTTCATACTGCTCCATTTTCACCAATTCCTCCTGTTTCTACCCGCGCATGCAAAAAAAGAAAAAGAAAGTAGGGACAAAGTCAGAGAAAAGTCAGCCCGTGAGTTTTTATGTGCTGGTGTGACATACAACGGGGCGCAGAGTTACGCTGTACGTCAAGCCTGTCTTTTAAACAATATATATGCATGAGTGGACCTTTGCCGACGTAGTATGTAAGAATTGTGTACGATCAACATGTAAGGACATAGTGCAAGATAACATACAGAGACTAAGGTAAGGTTCAGTCACATGGCAAGGTAATGAGCATTTATGAATGTTAGTGAGCCTCTAGAATCTGTGCAGAAGTACGTTTATCTAGGCCAATTACTCCACAGGAGCGCTGATTATGAGAAGGAAACTTACAGAAGAAGAAAAATAAGTCGGAGTGCATACGGAAAGCATTAGCAAGTCACGACCCTAATTTTGTCGCTATCCTAGAAATGAAAAGTGTACACTCATTGTGCTCTACCGGTACTACATATGGGACAGAAAGGTAGAAATTAACAAAGAAGCTTGAGAAGAAGTTAAGGAAAGCGCAACGAGCGATCGAACGAAAAATGTTAGCCATAACGTTAAGGAACAGGAAGACGGGGGTGTGAATCATCCGCAAACGTGGGTAGGCGATATTCTGTAGTTGACATTGAGTAAGAAATAGATCTGGGCAGGCTATGTAATGCGTAGGGCGGACAACCGGTGGTCTGTTAGAGTTATATAATGTGTGCCAAGAGAAGGGAAACGTAGTCGAGGACGGCCGATAATTAGGTGGTGCGATAAAATTGAGACATTTGCACACATAAGATGGGGCCATGCTGGTGTAAGAGCATTACTGGTTATTAGGGCGGATTTTTGCTAACCGGACGTAAGTGGAGTTGCGCTATGCAACACTGGTAATCATGGCACAGCTCAAATCGCGGCGACGTTAATTAAGGCACCCGTACATGCGGTCTGATTTTGTGTACAATGAGCGGCTTCCCAATATATAACATGGTTCGACAGTTGTTATGCAAAACAGCGGCGATGTCTGCGCTTTGAAAGGACACTAAAGAGCAACATTTGATAGTTAGGTTGATGAAGTATTTTTTTCAAAACTCTATTTTCATTCAGTTGGCGGAGAAAGAGATAATGAAGGCGGAGATAGTGCAGGCAAACCTCGTCTTTTTATTGCCCGCCCCCCCGCCACCCTTGTCATCTTTTTTTCCGCCGCAGTCGTCAATTGGAAGTGTTTTCTTGCATTGGAGATCATTTGGGTGCAGATAACCTATACCTTAAACTTGCTATACGTTGAGTTTTCGACCCTTTATAGAAAGTGCTGTCATGCATAGTGCTTCTTTACGTATAAGCAGTTGGCTATATGCCCGACCAGGCGCTACCAACATCCGCTCCGCCACGGCTAAGTGGTCGAGGAACCTCAGGGTGGCCTTGTCGCTCGCATTTCGCTTTTGCGCCCTTCCTGGCTATCGAAGCCTCCTCTCAAGGTTCGAATATAGTCAGGCGTTTCGAGCGTGCCAAACAACTACTGCCGGCGAAGTTGGAAAGGTTATGCTGGCGACGCCAACATCGCCGAAAAATGTGCCACCTGTGTAATTCGGCGCGGTCCCTCCTCCCCGGCAGGTCTACTGTATACCACTGCGGCAACCATTGGACAAGCGCTGGAGGTGATTTTATTACCAGTGTCCCTTTTAGAAGGCAACTGCTGTTGTCTCTTTCGCTCAGCGTGGTGCTTGCGTGTTTATACAGCTAGGGTGTCCCACGTTATTTTAGCCAAACTTCAAAAATATGCAAATGCCACATAGCTGGATAGAACGAAGGTAATGTCGTTTTCCGTCACTTGGAGATTATGAAACTATTATTTTCATTCCGCCGAATTAGATAACTAGTCTTAATTAATTAATCAACTTCTCAGATATTACAATTAGATGAAAAGTGTCAATGAGAAAATTGTAGAGCGACATGAAAAACTCCCGACACAGCTTTCTGTTGCTCAATACGTGCTACATAAGAGAGATTTTCTGAGCGTGAAAGAATCCTGCAAATGCACGCAAAATTGCCGCGTGACTGGCTGCTCAAGCGACTTCGCGCGTATTCGCGGGCTGCTTCCACGCTCGGAAAAACTCTTTTACGTAGCACGTATTGAGCAACATAAAGCTGTATCGGGAATATTTTAAATGTTGCTCTACAATTTTCTCATTGACACTTTTCATCTAATTATAATATTTGACAAGTTGATAAATTAATTAGGACTAAGTATCTAATTAGGTGTAATTAAACAAATAGTTTGAGTCCCTTTAAGCGACGGCGAATAAGATTACCTTGGTTCTGTCCAGCTAGGTGGCATTTGCATGTTTTTAAACTCTGGCTAAAGTTAGCCAGGACACACTGCATACTGCCCACTTGTCGAAACATTGGCTCTCGCTTTTACCTTGCTCTCGTTTTGCTCATCGTCTTGAATTTCCATCTCCCGCCTTCCCCGTGTTTTCGCTGCTTAAATAATTTTAGGTTATAAAAATAACAATCGCACCTGCTAAGGCGACGAGGCTGCCGCTGACGACGGGCGGCCACGAAGCCTGCTGCCTGGTGACGCCGAAGGCTTCGATGATGCCGTAGAAGATGACGCCCGCCGCCTGCTGGCCCATCAGTGCCCCGCAGAGCACCCAGCTCAGGAATCCCGCCGTCACCCAGCTCCAGCGGGAGTCGACCCCAAACCGCGGGTCCCGCTTCAGGAATGCCGCACTCTTCGCCATGCCTGCGATACGACCAGTGCAACGTTGCAACGAGTCCGCGGTCCTAGTCCGTACGAAAAAAAAACAGTGCATGACATTCAATCGCGTTTGAATAGAATCGTCGTTGACCGCCACATAAATTTAAACGCAGCAAGATTTCTGTAGCTACTCTTGCAATGGTTAAGCTTGTCAACCGTGGAGTGCGCCGATGGAGTGCTGACAGCTACTGGCGGTCCTTCTTACGTCCAGGGTCGTCCACTCTTGGGGTGCGCACGGCTCAGCGTTGCCTTGCTCCGCGGAGCGCCAGTGCGTCCGGCGCTGCCGTGCATCGAAGCGAAGCGGCGCAGGCGGCGCGCAGGCGCACAGGGAACCTAGAGGGAGGTGCTGCGCGTCGTCTGCTACAGCACTGGAGCCATCCGCTCTTGCTTTGCGGTGAAGTGCACTTCACTAAACGCAGGCGACCGAGGTTGCTTTGCGGGAAAGCGCGCTTCATTAACGCGACAGCGTTAAGGAGCTCGTGTCGCAGGAAAGCCGGTGTCGTCGGTGTCGGCGTCCACGGCGTTGGCCGTGAGCGATAAATCCCGGCAGGCACTTTATGAATAAAAAACAACTTGCAGGATGGGCTGGGTGGGAATCGAATCAGGGTCTCCGGAGTGTGAGACGGAGACGTTACCACTTCAACGATGTTCGATGCTTCAACGCGGTGCAAAAGCGCCTCTAGTGAATGCGGTGTTGCCTTAGAAACGAGCCGTAGAAAGTTATACTGCGGTGTATATCGGTAATTGTGAACATGTAACTTACAGAAGTCGCAGTTACACGAGTAGCCAAGTGCGTTTCCGCTACATTTCTTCAGCGCTTTCCGCACACGCAGAGCCATCTTGCGGCAAACACAGAAGACCCCCTCCTCTCAATGTACGGCGCTGCCCCGACAGGTGGCGCGCCACGCGCGCATTGGGGTTGTGCGGGGACAGGTGCGAGGCGCGTCGCGTCCCGGACTCCCTCTCCCCTGACGACGTTTCTCCTTGCTCCCTCACGTGTTGCAGAATCAAGCGTCCCTCCATCTTTAGATCACTATCTGTCTATCTCTCTGCCCGTGCCGATCACGACGTTTGGCTGGCGTGCATCGTTTCCCCGGGGCTCCGAGACACCGAGTTCTTTGGTTCGTTCCGCTTGCTCAGGCGCACATTTCGTTGCCGCGCCGAACGCTCCGTTGCTCGACGCTCACCGCGTCCGATGCGGGGCGCCTCGTAAGTGATCGCTGCGCCGTAGCCCATTGTCTTACACCCCTTGGCGGGTCGACGGGAACGCTTTCGCGTTCCACTCTTGAAGGCGAAGCTTAAGCGTCCTCCAATTTTTTCCGGTTGGTTTTGACTGCCGCTTGTGAACAGCCTGTTTAGAAAATATGCATAAACACAAACAAACGCCTCAGAACACAAACGTCCTAGCATTTTTTTTTTTGTTAGTGGTGAGGCTAAAATAACAAAGTTACTTTTTGCGAAGTTTGCAAAGTAGGCGACATGGCTGGGGTTATCGCTTTCTTTCAACTAGCGTATGTTATGAAGACTGATTCATTAGACGGCGCAGATTCTGAATTCTATTGTCAATTTCATGGCTCGTAGGCCTAAGATGGCTTAACTTCGCTGGTGAAGGCACGTAAAGTTGATTACTCAAAACTAAGCGCAACTAATTGCTTGCTGCTAATAGAATAACATCTAAAGTGTAATTAAACACGGAAACATGAATGTCAAAGTTACTCTTCTTATCATATTTCTTGGCGAACATTTGCTACTTTGGCAGTATCTATCTATCTATCTATCTATCTATCTATCTATCTATCTATCTATCTATCTATCTATCTATCTATCTATCTATCTATCTATCTATCTATCTATCTATCTATCTGTCTGTCTGTCTGTCTGTCTGTCTCCGTCCGTCCGTCCGTCTGTCTGTCTGTCTGTCTGTGAATTTTTCTAGCCGCCTACACCTTGGTGCTCTCATGGCCGTTTAGTTAGCTTGGTAGGCTCCCCGCACACTGCTTCGCGTAACATCGATTCCCACAGGGCGTGGGATCTTCCGGACCCGCCATGGTTGCTCAGTGGCTATGGTGTTGGGCTGCTGAGCACGAGGTGGTGGGATCGAATCCCGGCCACGACAACCGCATTTCGATGGGGGCGAAATGCGAGAAACACCTGTGTACTTAGATTTAGGTGCACGTCAAAGAAACCCCAGGTGGTCGAAATTTCCGGAGTCCTCCACTACGGCGTGCCTCATAATCAGAAAGTCGTTTTGGCGCGTAAAACCCTATAATTTAATTTATTGGGGGGATCTTCCGGCTTTCTTAAATTATTTATAATAGCTTGTTTTTGACGCCGTAGTGGCGCTGCAAGCGCAAGACGCTAGCAAACGCAAAGCCCTATTCTAAAGGTATGCATTCCTGCGTGTCCTCACGCTAAAACCCGCAAAGGCATTTGGCACACCAAACTTTTGGAGTCCCTATCCTGAAACTCTCTAATGTCGCTCGTAAGCGTGCGTGGATCGCTTTACGTGATGTAGAAAAGTGCTCTCTCCGGCATAGTAACTTTTACATCCTGTAGCGAGAGATAGTGCCGTCGGAAACGAGAGGAACTTCACTCATAACGATGCGCTTTCTAATCGACAGACCAACAGCAAATCTTAATGACGATGCACTTTGTAAAGTAAGAATCGCCTAGGTGTGCTAATTTGCGTAGTTATTCCACCCGACAAATCGAAGGCTTTGTGAAGGAGAGTATAGCCAGAAGCTTGTCACGTCTGTTTCCTTGTTTTGAATTTACCTTTTTACTACAAATCACCATTCCGTGTTTCGTTTGTACGGCACAGACATTCCTACAGTTTCTGGTATTGACCTCTTGCGAGTAAGGGGTGTACAGTTGTACGTACATTTCGTCCTATAGAGCGGTAGGGGGCGGCGTCCTATAGGTGACAGCAACACAGAAATGGAAGATAGGAAGGAGGGGAGGAGAAAGGAAAGAGGAAATGAAGAGCAACAGGACAAATCTAAAGACTAAAGTAGAATACTGCAACAGGACAAATCTAAAGACTAAAGTAGAACTCTGCAGCCGGAATTAAAGTGACGCCGCGTCAAACAGCCTCCACAATTATCAACCACATCCATGGCTAGTTCGCTATGCGGCTAATTGTGTTCTCCACGATGAGACGCCAAGTACAGCTGCACGTAATCACCGTTTCACCGGTAGTCGGTTCACAATATACACTACAAGGTGTTTGAACCGGCCACCTCCCATCTTCGAAGGAAGAAGCCTTAGGGCACAGTATTGATCACACACAGTAGGGCCGGTCACTGAAGGTCACGCTTACTACAGAATGTTGAATGTTCAGGCTACAAACGTGAACCTAAGTCAGTTAACTCTATAAAGGTTAGTAGAGTGCGATGGGCCTGATCATGTTTAGATGCACAACCACTGGGGTATAAACATTCCTCGAGTGTCGCACACCGCAGGCCAAGGAGATGATAGTTACTCACTAGCGACATGCTCTGCGCACTGAAAGCGGGACACTAAAATATAAGGTGCTGAAGTGTCTCGTAGCAGCCACAAGACGTACACAATGGACTTTCCACACGCCCTTGTCTGTATAAACGTTCGTGCACGTTCACGCTACCAACCCTCAGCTTGAGCAGTTGTGCTCTAGCGCGACGAGACAAGCCTCGACCACGAACACGGGGCGGGAACGTTCCATTTGCGACGCGCTGATCTGGATGCTGCTTGAGTAGGTGGCGACGAATCAGCAGACGAGCGTCATCAAGCTTGCACAAAATTTCTGGGCAGTCACAGTTGTTATCAACGCAACTCGAAGCCAGCCGATCAGCCTCTTCATTTCCGGCGATTCCTACGTGTGAAGGTATCCATTGAGCAACGAGAGATACCCCACGTGATGTAATTTTGCTCGCAGAGTAAGTAATGCTGCGCACAAGTGGACAATCAAGCTCACTGCGTTGTAACCTGCTAAGGGCAGCACGGGAGTCCGTAAAGGTGACAACCTTCGATGTAATTAACTCCTCTTGCACGTATTTCAGTGCAACATTAATTGCTGCTAGTTCCGCAGTTGTTGACGAAGTTGGATGAGGTATTTGGAAGATACGTCGTACTTGAGTTGAAGGGCAGTAAAAAGCTGCAGAGGCGCCTTGACCGTCGTTGTGTACATATGCATCTGTGAAAACTTGAAGATAATCTGGAAACTTTTCGAACAAGTGAGACTGAGCCAATTGGAATATTGCCAAAACAGCCATATCAGACTTTTTGTGCATGTCAGGGATTGTGAGGTAAATGGGGAATACGTGTTTCGTGATATCCTTTGAAGGCGGAGACGTATCTGAAGCAGCATGTTCAGAAATGGTGGTGATATCCATAAATATTGCCGCCATTTTTCCCATGCGAGATAACGGGCGGTGAATCAGACGATCAAGGAGCGATTGACCATTCGATGCGCGGTGCAGACGCTCAATATTGTCACGTGGTAGTGACGGTGAAGAAAGAAGCAGTACGGTGGAATACAAGACTAGCTTTTATTGGGCGAACCTGTGCCCACAAAACAGGCTACACTTATAGCACAACGAAAGCGGCGAACACAGTCGGCGATCGTCGAAAATCTGATCAGCGGGTCAAGCGCGTCGGCTTTTATAGAGCAGTCGTCGAATGTTCCAGATTAATCGTTCGGACCCGCGTGCCTTCCACAAAGTTCTACACCATTCGCGTCACGCGATGAAATCAGATAACATAAGGTTCGGCGACAACAGACAGCGGATAGAAGCATCGATAACTTTCCAGAAACTTCGGATACATGCAGGCGCGTTCCGCGCTGCGCGATTACAGTTGTTAAGCAGCGAAACGTGGTTGCCCGATAAAGATAAGTACACGTGTCAATATGATACAGAGCTCTCTGATCTGCTTGCAGCCTCAGGGGTAACTGATGCACTTCAGTAAGTAATGCAATAGATTGCGCCTCACGAGGTAATCCAAGCATTAGTCGAAGGGCAACGCGAAAACATTACACACATGTAGATAATACAGGCGCCTACAAAAAACCTATTCTATAGAACAAGCGAAGCGTAAACTGTTCCCGGTCTTCAACGCGCTTCTTCACTCGGCTGCACGCGACGTTCTGGTTAGAACGTTAACGGTACTGCCCTTTCTTGTCCCAGCTACCCTCAAGCCCGACTAAGCTTCCTGCACCAGTTGCCTGACGGCCGCGCTTATGTCCTATACTACGACGCTCTGCACGCAGCTCCATAATTCACTGTGTTTTTCGTTTCATTCTTGGAGAAATAAAGAAGTGACGACTCTTCGCGGGGTAGCCCAGATAACACTTCGTACCTGCAAACTTGCGGTGCTAAGGCGCTGCTAAGTATCCGCATAAACCTGAGCACTATACTTTCCGACCTGTCTGCTTCCGTGTCCGCGCTGTCGTCTTGTCAGCGCGCGCCACTGTAATCCTCTTACACAGTGTTAACAGGCATACTAAGGGCAACGTCATCAGGAACAAAAGCAGCAATACTGCCACACCAACCTGCAGCAAGAGGAGACGGCCGAGTAGTGTAGATGCGGCTGCTGGGTCCCGTTCGTCAGAAGTTGCAACTGATCAAGGCAGCAGAAATCCCACTTGCTTTACGACCGCGTGATATCTTGAGACTACGCACATCTGCCGCGCCTCCGACAAGCAGCGCGTTCCAACGTAGCCTTTGGGGCTCTGCCATTCAAACGGTTGTTGTTCACCAGGCGTGCATCCACTTGCGTTGGGTGGCATTGATAAGGGGTCTCAAAGTACAGATGAACGTGAACAAAAAAGACAAGGAACAGTAGCGTTTTACCGGTATCAGTTGTGGGAGATACGGGGTTCTCCTCCGTACTCTTGGGACAAAGGAACGACAACACAGTAGTGCAAACAGTCACAAGGGCATTTATTGCACCTTTCATAGATCCATGCCTGCTAGCCGAGTGGCTATCCACAAAACATGCCGATGGGCGCGCGACAAATCTAGAGGTCCGACTCACCGCGAGCGAGCGAATATGTTCGCCCCATGCTGGATCCCAACGCCTGGTCGTTCGCGTGTTCGGTCACGCCAACGGAGGCGCGCTCGAAGGCCGCCACGCGAGGCGGTCTCGCAGAAGCATGGGTCGCCGCGCGCGCGTGGGACGTCCACGCCGTGCGCCCGACCCGCCGGGAAAAAGGGTCGCTCCACCCGCGGCACGGCACGTCCGTGCTGCTTGCTGTCTCCAACCCAAGAGAGCGCGCCTTGTCTCTCCCGCCGAGGGTAACCCCGCAGCCGCGCAACACTAGCGCCATCTCTCGGACTGCGCCTGTACCACTCGGACCGCCGCGTGTGCGGCGAAGCCGCACTACAGGAGACGCGCTATGCGGGAAAAACATCAGGGGAGGCGCGAGGGTCGCGCAACCCCACATCCCCCCAACCTTAAATCACTTCTTATTCCGTCGAAACATGTGAAACGGTCTAACATCAACACGTGCTTCGCGAACAAGGTGGTACATGCAACAGTGGCCGCGCCGGGGAAATGTCCACACGCTGTCCATAACATGCGAGCCGACTGTCCTTGGGTACACCGCTGGCGTCCGCCGGTCACAGCAGCAGCTTTGCGACTCGACGGCACGATCCCAGGCCAGGACTCCGGAGACGACGACGCAGCAGTCGGTACGAGCAAGCGTCGCTCGCGCCGACGCGCCCTGCTGGCAAGAGCCGCCGTAGCTGTCGGTGACCGCTGGCTCCTTTGTCCGCCGCCGAGGGTTGTGAGCTGGATGCAGGAGGCCGCCGAAGTCGCTGCGCCGAACTGGCCACAGCATCACCATCGCCCGGGGTGACTCCAATGACGTTGCGTAGACTCAACACACTCGGCAAACACTACAGTAGTGCAAGGGAGAGGAATTCTGCATGCGCATCGCCCACGTGGTACGATGTTCAACTCGGCTAGTAAAAGATCGGGCAGCTACTCAGATGCTAAGTTCACGTGAACGAAGCTCGCTTTCTTGAGTCGAACGAGTAATTTCAATTCGTGCGAGGCTAAATAGAATGAGGGGAGCAAATTGCAACGCCTCAACGCCACGGTCCACCAGGTTGTGTCCCTCCACGTGCGACAGGCAGCTTCGTAAAGCCTTAGGCCTAAAGCGTCGCTACTCTGACAACAACCGGCATCCAAAAACAACACCCAAAATGGGCGCAAAACAGGCAGCCGCGAGGAGACGTCAGCTCTATTAGGTGGTCCTACTCCGCTCGGTGCACACAGCATCCGAGTTGACGGCGCCCACCGTCCCAGACGGTGTCGGAGCGCCCGGTGCCAGGCCGCAATACCAGTCAGCCCGTCGTGGCACCCGTGGCCCGCGGCCACCCGGCTCCCAGAGCCGCGACTTCATCCGAGTCAAAGAGATAGAAGAAGCTATTTACATAAGAAATTCGGACCACCCACGAGGCTTCCGTACTCACTCGCTTCAGGCTTGCCACTGCTCCGCGGGCGCTCAGCCTCGCTCTCCCAGGATGCAGACCACGTGGCTCTCGTACTGACGAATGTCATTAAAAAAAAACACTTGCGAAAAGGCTTAGCATGTTGACATGTTCAAACACACTACGGCCACCGCCGCCTCGCTCAAGAAAGCACGCCGCCGACGCTAGCGATCAAAATCCACGCTAGGCCTACGCTTCGGTTCGAACAAAGGCCTCGAACGAAGCAACACTTAAAATTATCGTCCGATGCCCCAAGAGGTCCACGTTGGGCAGCCAGATGTGGGAGATACGGGGTTCTCCTCCGTACTCTTGGGACAAAGGAACGACAACACAGTAGTGCAAACAGTCACAAGGGCATTTATTGCACCTTTCATAGATCCATGCCTGCTAGCCGAGTGGCTATCCACAAAACATGCCGATGGGCGCGCGACAAATCTAGAGGTCCGACTCACCGCGAGCGAGCGAATATGTTCGCCCCATGCTGGATCCCAACGCCTGGTCGTTCGCGTGTTCGGTCACGCCAACGGAGGCGCGCTCGAAGGCCGCCACGCGAGGCGGTCTCGCAGAAGCATGGGTCGCCGCGCGCGCGTGGGACGTCCACGCCGTGCGCCCGACCCGCCGGGAAAAAGGGTCGCTCCACCCGCGGCACGGCACGTCCGTGCTGCTTGCTGTCTCCAACCCAAGAGAGCGCGCCTTGTCTCTCCCGCCGAGGATAACCCCGCAGCCGCGCAACACTAGCGCCATCTCTCGGACTGCGCCTGTACCACTCGGACCGCCGCGTGTGCGGCGAAGCCGCACTACAGGAGACGCGCTATGCGGGAAAAACATCAGGGGAGGCGCGAGGGTCGCGCAACCCCACACAGTAAACAACAACAGTTAAGGCAGCAGGCCTCGGTAACTCACTAGGGCCAATGCAAAATGTTTGGAGCTGCCGACAGTGTAGTACACTTCTTATAGCCGTGTCCATTCGTCTTCGGCCGACGGCAGATGCTGGCCAGAATCACCGGCGTACGGATAAGGAGCAACACTTAGCTGTATCGTACGGCCGTTAACACAGATGTTTACGCTGTCGCTGTCGTCGACCACACACACAAGAGGGTCACGATTAGGAGCGTCCAATTGCGCGCAGCCGCGCGCGGAGAAGTTATTTCGGTAGCGAGATAAGCATGAAGCGGTTGTCGAACGCCGCAGATATAGGCAAAGCCGTTTGAAACTTGAAACGTTGATTGTCAGGTCAGTGCCTTTTCTTTTATTGAAATGAAAATATACGTACTTATATATTGTACTCATATATGTACTCTACGCAGTGGCGTAAAGGTAGAGCATCCGCCTCGCGTGCAAGAGGACCGCGGTTCGAATCCCGGTGCCGCGCAATATTCCACCGCAATAAAAAAATGTATCCGCGTGTTGATAAAATTCCATAAAAAGGCCTGGAGTGTGGCCTGATCTCGGTGACCAGAACCGGCTACGCACTCCCTCACCAGAGCAGGATTGGTCATCCTGGTGCAGTACTTAGCCACAACCTTCCCATATGAATACAACAATCAAACCCCGGCCCTCGGTCCCCAGCAGCTGCGAAGCAACTAACCACGGCGGTGGTCAGACCTGTGACGCAGCAGAGGGTGCTAAGAATCCCTGGGTCCGGACAGGTCGCCATTGGAATTTGAACCTGGCAACGTTTAACGCTAGAACGTTATCTAGTGAGGCGAGTCTAGAAGTATGATTGGAGCAATTAGCGGACAGTAAATGGGATATAATAGGGCTCAGTGAAGTTAGGACAAAAGAAGCATATACATATACAGTGCTAAAAAGCAGGCACGTCCTGTGCTACCAGGGCTTATCGGAGAGACGAGAACTAGGAGTCGGATTCCTGATTAATAAGGATATAGCTGATAACATACAGGAACTCATAGCATTAACGAGAGGGTGGCAGGTCTTGTTGTGAAACTTAATAAAAGGTACAAATTGAAGGTCGTAGAGGTCTACGCCCCTACATCCAGTCATGATTACCAGGAAGTCGAAAGCTGCTATGAAGACGTGGAATCGGCGATGGGTAAAGTCAAAACAATATACACCATACTGATGGGCGACCTCAATGCCAAAGTAGGCAAGAAGCAGGCTGGAGACAAGTCAGTGGGGGAATAGGCATAGGATCTAGGAATAGCAGGGGAGAGTTATTAGTAAAGTTTCCAGAGCAGGATAACATGCGGATAGTGAATACCTTCTTCCGCAAGCGGGACAGCCGAAAGTGGACGTGGAGGAGCACGAATGGCGAGACTATAAATGAAATAGACCTTATACTCTGCGCTAACCCTGGCCTCATACAAGATGTGGACGTGCTCGGCAAGGTGCGCTGCAGCGATCATAGGATGGTAAGAACTCGAATTAGCCTAGACTTGAGGAGGGAACGGAAGAAACTGGTACATAAAAAGCCGATCAATGAGTTAGCGGTAAGAGGGAAAATAGAGGAATTCCGGATCAAGCTACAGAACAGGTATTCGGCTTTGCCTCAGGAAGAGGACCTTAGTGTTGAAGAGAGAGAGAGAGAGAGAGAGAGAGAGGCAAAGGAAAGACAGGGAGGTTAACCAGAGATTATCTCCGGTTGGCTACCCTGTACTGGGGGAGGGGCAAGGGGATGCGATAGGTGAGAGAGAGAAGGATTTAAAAAAAGCTATACACACACGCACGTACACACAAACTGTTTCTGTGGACGTATTTCTGTGGACTGTCACGCAGCCCGCAAAGGCGTTCCTAGTGTTATGCAGCGTCACCGTACAATCCTGCGTCACACAGTGAAGTCACAATCTGTCAGAAAGTCCAGTGTCTTTTAAATACCGCAGCAGTGCCTTCATAGCCGGTCGCGCTGATGTTCGCGTAGGCCAGTTTCCAAGGATCTTGTTTTCTGTCATTGGGCGCTTGTCCAGTTGGTCTAGGGTGGCTGAGAGGAGTTGCTCTTTGCGGTTTGAAACGAGAGCACTGACAAAGAAGGTGCGCGATTGTTTCATTGCACCCGCAGAAGTCACAAAGTGGACTATTGGACATTCCGATAAGAAAGGAGTACGCATTTGAATATGCTACTCCAAGCCATAGACGAACTAGAAGGGTGCAGTCGCGTCGTGGAAGCTCGGGCGGAATACAGAGTTGTAAATTAGGGCCCAGGGTATGTAGGTGTACGCTTGTGAAATCGGATGAATTCCACTGAGCCAATGTCGGGTCGTGTGCAAGTACGGCAAGTTTTTTCCCTGCGTCGGCTCTCGAAAGAGGAATGGCAACGCAGTTGACGCCGTCATGGGCAGATCGGGCAGCTGCGTCTGCTCGATCATTGCCATGTATGCTACAATGACTAGGCAACCACTGGTTGGCGCAGTGCTGAGAGTACGCTCTGTAGGGCTGCCTTGGAATCACAGAAGACTGACCATGCATGGGGTGGTTCCTCCTGAATGAAATAAAGAGCCGCACGCAAGGCTACCAGTTCAGTAGCTGTCGTTGATGAAACATGTGACGTTTTTATCTGTATTTTGGCGGATCTTGTTGGTATCGCCACAGCAGCAGCTGAACTTGCAGATGTGACTGAGCCATCGATGTAAACATGTACGCGGCCACTGTGCACCTCATGTAAAAGTTCTAATGTGGCCTGCTTCAGGGCAAACGACAGCATGTTAGCCTTCTTCGTGATTACTGGGATGGTGAGGCGTATTTCAGGTCTGTGCAGGCACCATAAAGGTGAGGATGGTCTTGCTGCAGGCATGTAGTTCAATGGCAATGAGGTACGATTGGCAACAATTATGCGACTGATAGTTGCGTGTGGCCTTTCTGCGGGTAGAGCGGCAAGATGGTGAGAAGGTAGTCGGGCAACGTGGCGAATATGCGCTCTGAGAGCGTCGGTTACCAAGTACGTCGATATTGGGTGATCTCGAGCTATGACAATCGTTGCCGCTGTAGGCGCACCCCTCGGAAGACCAAGACACGTCCTTAGGGCTTGAGCTTGTAATCCCTGGAGTACACGGAGGTTTGTTTTGCAAATGTTACCAAGCACAGGGAGGCTGTATCTTGTGAAACCGAGGAACAAGGTGTTATAAAGCTGCAGCATTGACCGCACCGATGTGCCCCATGACTTTCCGCCGAGAAATTTGAGGAGATGTATTATTGTCATCAACCTCTTCTTTATGTATGAGATGTGCGGGCTCCATGATAGGTCGCGGTCGACAATTACCCCTAAAAAGCGGTGTTTCCGTGCATTTGCAACTGCTTGTCCGTTGACCCTTACAGAGTAACGCTTCATTGCCTTCCGAGTGAAAGTAGCAAGGCAGCATTTCTCTGAAGACAGCTCTAAGTTCTGCTTTCGCAAGTACAGTGATGTTAAGGTAGCTGCCTTTAGTAGCCGTGCTCGTACCTGCAGTCGTGTTACAGCTGACGCCCAAATGCAGATGTCGTCGGCATAGATTGATACTTGAACTGTGTTGGGAAAGCATCTGGGCCTCATGCCACTGAGCTTGCTATCAGTTGATTGAAATAGCTCATATTCGAAAATATTTGCTTCAGCATGCATCTCCTTTTTATTCGTATTTGAGAACGTCCGACTCGATTTGCATATCTTTTTGAAGAGATTTTATTTGCTGTGCATTTTACTAACCCCTCCCTTCTATTCTCTTTTTCGAATAACATAAACACTACTCCTTTGTATTCAAACTGAACTAAAGCGTTATTTTTATTTTTTTCATATGCTTACTAGAGAATGACAGTATCAGGCGACGTGGTTTCAGCCCGTCTTGTCAAAAAACATATTTCTGCGTCACTCAGGGAATTTCGCAAAGGCACTCGGGAAAACCTGGAAAACTCTGGGAATTTGGAAATGTCATCTTGGTCGACACACTGTAGTATAAATGATGAAAGTGTTGCGTATCTTAAACAATGCGTGAGAAAATTTTCTTTAAGTGATGTGGCGCAGTTCGCAAGAGGTGGAAGTCGCCAGCACTTCCCACACTTTCAAGGCGCCAGTCATGCAAGACTAGATCGACTGTATGTGTGTTCGGAGATTGCGCCTTTGTGTCAGAACTGCGATGTTGATGCTGTTTCTTTCAGTGATGATTGTTTAGTCACGTTTGAGATCGACCCAAAACAAAAAAGGAATCTTGAATGGGAAAAGTGGGAATTGAACGCCAAGCTAATCAAGGATGATGTGTTCATAGATAAAACAAAAAAGAAATGGAGCAGTTCTTGAATGACACACTACGCAGTGCCGCAGAGAAATTGGAGTTATTTAAACAAAGGGGAAAATTGAACGCAATAGAAAGAGGTGGGGGGGCATATCAAGTATCAAGCTTGAAAACAGGAACAGGGTGTGCGGAAGGAGCTGGAAGACTTGGTGCGAATCGAAACAACTAATCCGGGTTTGGTGACGCAAGAACTGCAAGTCATTAAAAGAAAACTAGAAAGCTTAGAGGAGGATAAATACAGAGGTGCAATTACACGTGCACGAGCTGAAAAATATATCGCGGGGCAAGTACCAACAAAGCGAGCTTTGTGAGATGAAAAGGCGTACGCTCGAGGAAATGAAATATTGGAAATAGAATATAATGGTAATATATCCAAAGAACAGAAAGTTATGATAACGGCATTTAAAAGTTACTATAGAGAATTGTTTGCTTGTCGTGAGCCAAAGGTGCCGGGCTACGAGGATGACTTTTTGGCAGAAATGCCGACGCTAGGCAAAGAGGAAACGAATTTATTAGAAATGAATATTAGTGTGGGAGTGATTTAGGGCTATTGAGGAACTAAGCTCGGGCAAATATCCTGGTCCGGATGGGATTACCGCGGCATTTTACAAGGCGTTCAAGACGGATATGGCAACAACATTGCATGAAGTATCTTCAGAGGCCCTCGTGCGGGGGACTTTACCTCCATCGTTCAATCGTGCGCACACAGTACTAATCCCAAAAGGCAAAGATAGAAATATATTACGTAAAGTAACGGGATACAGGCCAATTACGTTGACAAATGTTAAGTACAAGGTTTTCATGAAAGTTATTGCAGCAAGGCTGTAGGGAGCTATGCGCATCAGACATGCGGCATCAGGGGTAGGAAAATATTTACAACTATTGATACAGCTAGAAGCATTTTAGAATATTGCGATAGCGCTCTCCTCAAGGTAGCGATGCTGCAAATAGATCTAGCTAAGGCTTTTGACATGGTACCACATAGTGTTCTCTTTTTATTAATTAATTATGTTGGACTTGGTTCCGTCATGTGTAAAGGCATCAGAATGGCATATCAAAGCTCATGTACCAATTTAATTGTTAATGGTGAACATTCACAACGCATACAAGTGCTCTCTTCCGTTCGACAGAGAGAGAGAGAGAGACAAAGGAGAGGAAAGACAGGGAGGTTAGCCAGTGTAAGTCCCGGCTGGCTACCCTGTGCTGGGGAAAGGGGTAAAGGGAATAAAAGGAGAAAGAAGACGAGGAAAAAAATGGAAAAACAAAGAAAATTGACACAGTAACGCGAAACTACGCGCTACAACGTTCAGAGGCGGTCACACAATTGGCATGTCCTTAAAAACTTCAACAAAGCCCTTAAGGCCTTGAGTGCCGAAGCCCGTCTGGACCAGTGTCCTAGAGCTTTTTCCTCTGTAAAGGGGCGATTGTCCAGTTTTGCGAGAGCGGTCACGAGCACTTTTCTTCGCACTGCGTAACGGGGACAGTCACAAAGGATGTGTTCAATCGTCTCCTCGCAGCCGCAGGTGTCACAAGTAGGGCTGTCGGCCATTCCAATGCGGAATGAATAGGAGTTTGTGAATGCCACGCCGAGCCACAGGCGGCACAGAAGTGTTGCTTCCGCTCGTGGCAACCCTGGTGGTAGGCGGAGTTGCAGACGTGGATCCAATTTGTGGAGACGTGCATTAGTGAATGCACTGGTGTTCCACAGATTCTGTGTAAGCTCGCGGGCGAGGGAGCGAAGACTTGTGGCTGCATCTGTTCTTGACAGCGGTATGGGTGTAATCTGGGCACCATCATGAGCCGACCGGGCAGCGTCATCCGCACTGTCATTTCCTGAAATTCCACAGTGACCCGGTATCCACTGGTAGATGATGTTGTGTCCCTTGTTGATTGCGTGATGGTGGAGTAGTCGGATGTCTGCGACTAGTTGCTCATTTGGTCCATGGTTGAAAGGGGACATCAGACACTGAAGAGCTGCCTTTGAGTCACATAAGATGGACCATGAATGTGATGATTTGTGAACAATAAACTCCAGAGCAGCACGGATAGCTGCGAGTTCTGCAGCCGTCGATGATGTGATGTGAGATGTCTTGAACTTGAGGGTAACGCACTCTGCGGGAATCACCACTGCTCCAGCTGAACTATTAGAGGATACAGAACCGTCTGTGTAAACGTGGATGCGTCCTCTGTGCTGTTCATGTAGCATTGAAAGCACGGTTTGTTTGAGGGCGAAAGTTGACATCTCCGTTTTCCTTTTAATACCGGGAATAACAAGAAGAGCCTGGAGTGGATGGAGGCACCACAGCGGTTGAGATGGTCGTGCTGCAGGCGTGAAGTTCAACGGTAAAGTTCCATGGTTGGCGGCAATAATCTTGCTAAACGCTGAACGAGGTCGAGCGGCAGGAAGGGAGGCGAGATGATGCGATGGAAGTCGGGCGAAGTGCCTGATATGCATCCTTAAGGTGTCGACTTGAAGATACGTGTTGATGGGGTGGTCATGCGCGATGGCTATTGTTGCTGCCGTGGACGCACATCTGGGAAGACCAAGGCAAATTCGCAGAGCTTGAGCTTGTACAACAGGGTTCGATAGGGTTGTCCGTTAAGTCCTTTACATTTTGCTTTATTTTTAGAGCCGCTCTGTAGAAAAATAGTTAATAGTACAGAAATCAGGGGTTTGAGATACAAGCCTGTGAAGTACGTGTTCTAGGTTATGCCGTTGACGTTGCCCTATTTGCTGCAGATAGGGAAAGTGTTAGCTCGTTATTATGAATTACTGAAGTGTTTTGCGAGAAAAGCGGCAGTGAAATCAATCAGCAAAAGGATATGGGTCTCTGGCATGGACATTGGAATGCCACGCCCGGTGTTATTGAAGATATCCGGTGGCTCACGACACCTAGTACTTACCTGGGGGTACCTTTGGATGGGTATCGTGAGAACGAATCTCTCTGGCTCGAAAAAACGAATGAAATGCGTGCGATGGCCGAAGCATGGGGTGGCCGTGAATTGTCAGTTTTCGCAAGTGCCACTATTTTTAACGTTTTTCTCGCTGCGAAAATTATGTATCTTCTGCAGGCACTGTATTGAATACGTAAGCAGATTCAACAATTTCACCGAATCTTTGCCACGTTTATTTGGTGTTCTACGTGGGAGCGAACATCAAGGACAAATTTGTTTCGTCGAGTAAAGAAAGGTGGTCTGTCGGTGTGACACTTGTTTCTTCAGCAAGTTGTATCACGTTTGATATTGATAAGCGACGAAAGAGACCCGTTTCTGTGTGTGTGTTTTTTTTTTCAAACCATGTTAACAGTTTCTCTGCCTGATTTTTTTGTTTCTTCAGCCATTGGCCCTTATTACACAATTTCAAGGTTCTTGCGTGAAGTTGTAACGTCCTATCGTTTCCTTAGGGCAATATTTTCCCTTGATTACCTCGCCAATGTAAAAAGAAAGCATCTAATGAAGCATCTCATTGAGAGTGTGTTCCCTGTTCCACTGTATCGGTTAATGTTTCAAGAAGGGCCTGGGCAAGCCGTACTTAAAACGGTGGATACTAAGTGGATACCGGATATGTGGATACTGGCAAACGTTAAAACTTTTTTCTTCAAGCTTCACACGGGAATCTTACTTGTTAAAACGTGGTTAGAGGAAATAGGGATTTATGTGCTATGGGGAAGCAGATGCTTTCTGTGCAACAAAGCTGAAACGATCGAACATGTTTTCATTGGTTGCAATAACGCCATATTTTTGGGGGATATCTTACAGATAACTTTAAAGATAGACCTACTCCTCAATCCGCACATGACATTCGTTATTTACCACCTGAACGCGATTTTGAACAGATGGATGTTATCTTTTTACTTGGACTGCACGCAGTCTGTCGGAGTCTGTTGGCATATAGACATTGTGATGCTAAAGGCCAGTCTGTGCATAAATATTTTGTGGAAATGGTTGGGAAAGTGGCGTGACGTGCACAAGATGAATGACTGTGATGAAGCTGTAGTGTCAATGCTTGATACTTTAGCCCATACAAAACGAGTGTGATCTATGATTACAAACTCTTTTGAGGCTTGTAGCCAAGCTGGAAATAAAGAAAAAAAAACGCTATATCGTCGGGGAAGCGTGCTTGTCTCATACCCCGTGTTCGATTCCCACCCAAACCGACGTTTACCTAACATTCTCTTCAAAGGCATTAATTTACTTTGTTTATAGGCCTCCCTAAGAAATTCGAATATTCTTTTTATGTGGTTTTATTCTATGCTGTCGTCCATTTTTGTTGCCGTCATTCGGTCAGGTCGCCGACTACAACGGCGGATTTTCGCGTGATGGGGCATATAATGCTGTCGCATTACGAAAATCTATAGCAAAACAAAACCAAGAACAAATGAATATAACTATTATTATATTATTATTATTATTAACTATATTATATAACTCATGCACACCTATTGGGAACTCCAGACTCCGCTACTAGTGCTGCTATAAGGTGACCCAAGGACTGTGCCTCGGGGTTGGGGAGGAAGCGCGCCGTCTTTCGACTTGTGCTGAATGGAGCGCACGAAATCAGTGACGCTGCTGAATGCCGAATGTCCACGTCAGAAGGCGGCCATGGATTCAGGATGGATATTGTGGCGCGCGCGATTCCATCCATGTGAGCATCGCTTCTTTCCTCGTTTTTTTTACCGAGACATGCATGGTGAGTGCAATACGTCAGTACGATAACTGTCTGCAGAGAACCGCGCAGAGCAGCCTGAAATTCTTCCGCCGTAGGCGGCAGGTTAATATTTGGGACGCGCATAGTTCTGGTGCTTTATGCAGGGCCAAAGTGGTTCGCATAATGTGACTACCTGGCTACTAGATTCACGCAAGGATCGTCATCGACACGAACAACCGTGCAGATTTTATGGAGAACCAGTGCGCAGAGAGGGTGACACTGTTGCAGAGAGGAGCGAAGACAGCGCAAAGCTCGCCACACACGGGACAATGACTGGCGATGTTCACGAGTGATCGCCCGTTCCTGCCTAGGAATTATCGCATGACTTTCAGCGCACGAACGTGTGATTACACCTGATTCTGCGTGATCCTTGAAAGCAGAGTACAAGATCGCCATCGTGCAATGTGCGCCTTGTACGTTGTAAATGCGCCTTTACCATGTGCGATGCGTACAATACGGGGTTATGATGGCGTGACAGCCTCTATCCAATTCTGTGGCATGTAGGGCAGTCCCCAGTCGCGACCAAGTTTTCGTCTTTCTAGGAGCACCAGTCTGACTAGCTGTATACGAAAAGTCACTTTTGATTTTGGTAAAAGTGTCAAGTTATACGTCACGTTATCAACGAAGCGTGAGCACAGGGAGGGCGACACATCCAACGTAAACATCTCCTTAGCAAAATGCCAGTATGGTTTGGTGTGTACGTCATCTATGAATTACGAGACTCTCATTCGCAGCCATGCTTTGTAGGAAGATAAAATACAATTCCGATAACTGTTGTCCATGTCTCCGTCAAAATCTATGAGCGGTTGCCCTTCGCGTGGGACGTCATAGCTGGAAATACTGGATATCTTTTAAAGGCTGTTGCTCACAACCACGATGCAGAGAGCAGGGTTCTGGCTTAGTAGTCACGTCGTTGCTTTCCACAACCTAGATAAACTGCAAAACAGCGAGCCAGCGACAACCCATACACAACACTAAGAGGTATCAGGGACGAATTATGGATGCATAACTGACGTTTCCTGTTTATACAGAAACTAAAGGAAACAAGCAAGCCGCGCGCGTGTGTGAAAATGACAAGACTTTTCCGGTGCGGGAAACAAATTATCTATCAAAAAGGACAGAAGAATACTGTTTACCCGTTGGGGTGTTATCGCTATTACTATCAGACGAAGTAGTCTTTCTGCCTTGTTATCGCCGCTCTTTCATTTGTTTTTTTCGCTGCGTATGGGTCTCGGCGACAGAAAAAGAGCCTTGCGTGCACTACTCGCTGATCCGAATCAAGAGGCTAATGCGCATGCGTTATCAGCTTGCTTCTCCCGTGTGTATTCACAGTAAACATTTACACGGCGGCGGCGTGTGCCAGTTCCCTCAAGAAAACTGCACCAGAGCACCTCGGCTGGTAGCATCGTGGCGCATCGTATGGACGACAAGGACGACTCGGTCGCTTGCAACAGGGGGTGCACCGCTCGGTTTTTATCCGCAATACAACTTTTGTGGCACCGTAAGTCGTCAGAGTGTGCCTACAGTTTTTTCCAAGCGAGGAGCAACGGGCAGTGGCGGTCAGTACCTTTGAATGAACGACAAGACAAACTCGATGCAACGAGCGTGCCTCTAGCGCACGACACCACAGGGGCGAGGCCTGAAGATTCGGCGGGTCCCACGCCCCAGGTGTCAGAGAAGCCTTCTTGCGATGATGTTATCAACTCGGCGACGGTTTCAGGACCACACTCCGACAGTGCCTGGGAAAAGGGACCAAGGCGGTTTCAGGACTTGAATCCGCCAGCACTCGATTCCGACGCTGCAGCCAGGATATCACCGGGAAACGAGCCGGGGCATTCAGACCCGTCATCTCCTACCCTACTGAGGCTAGTGCGGAAGCGGCGAGGCACTAAAGAGTCGTCCTCCGAGTGGGAGTCGCAGCTGAAGTCTCGAGCCGGTGATGAGCTAGACGACGCGAGTCGAAGAACACATCCGGGACACGCGCGAACCACGCAGTTACACTGCCCTACGATGACTAGCGGTGACGTTTCGATTGAATCTGACGACGACAATGCTTCCCAACTCTCCGACAGTGGTAGCTCCTCCATTGTGCATCCAAAAGCTGACGCCGGCGACGCCTCGAGTGCCAGGCGACGAACTCGTTCAAGACGTGCGCAGACCACGCCATCACGGTGCCCTTCGACATCCATCGATGACGTCTCGGACGTGGCGAACGCGCTCCCGGATCGGCGCAGCAATGGCGTTTCCAGTGCGCAGCCGAAGGTTAGAACCGGCGGTGCCTCAGGTGTTGCGAGCCGGACAACTTACTCGAGACGTAAGGAACCCACAGTGTCGGGGTGTCCTTCGACGACTACGGATGACATTTCTAACGAATATGACGCCGAAAGTGCTACTACGAGCGCGCACAGTGTCCCCGGTACGCACTCGTCTCAATCTGGCAGCACTTCGCGTATCAGTAACCGAAGGATTCATACCGAACGCGAGAATGCTACGCGGTCAAGCTGCCTTCCGATGCGCGGCGTAGACGAGTCGGAAACATCCAGCGCAGCAAATGTGCTCCTGCAGTTGCGCAGAGGTACGTATTCTAGAGTACAGCCAGCGGCTCGAGCCGAGGGTGCCTCTAATCGCAAGATTCGCAACAGTTATTTGAGCCGTTTGCGAGCCACGGTGTCTGAAGTTGCCACTGAAATTTTCGACGAATCTGAGGCCGAGAATTCGCCCCCTAACTCGGGACGCCATAATTTTTCCAGCGTTCGTGATGCGTATGACACGACTTGCCGCATGGCGGAGCAAGAAGCTCGCACAAAAGAACTCTCCCCGAGTCCGAATAAACGTGTCAAAAATAAAAAGACCGCTGACGCTCGCTTCTCGGCGATTCCTGATAGCTTGCCAGAGCAACCATTAAGCGCTGAAATGAACCAAGATGTCTTGGAAGCAGCGAAGCTTTTAATGTGTTTAAAGAACCTGTAGGTGGGAATGGGCGTATGTCCATTGACACGTCGATACAAGCACACATTACGCCGATCGAAATGCATATTGTACCTATCTGCAATAAAATACTCGCTGCAGCTCGCATTTAACATATTCGCTTTTTCCACTAGTTCTTTCCAGCGCGCTACGTCAAGCCGCTGCGCATTCGGAAAAAGAGCTCTATTTTCTTTATATGAAGCAAGGTATATTGTAAAGTAGAAGAAAAAAAAAACTGCTGGCTCTCCAGTAATCGACATTAGATCTAAGCATGAAATGCCAACCGGCAAAGCAGATTGGTTGGAGGTGATACTAGTCACGTTCTTAAACTGGGTGTATTGTGCATCTTCGCAACGGCACACCGCACTGCACCACGCCATACTGTGCACAGGGTCCATATGGACGCTGCCCACCTAGAAGCACAAAACCGACTGAAGGCGGCACGACAGGCAGCGAAATACGCCAGAGAGACAGCGCGCTTCCCAGTTAAACAAAAGAGCCCCAAGGAGCTATCTCTCGAGGCGACGCAAAACCCGCGCCGAGCAACTCGCGGACCGCCGGCGTTCAACAGAGCACAGGGAATCCTGTCTCAGCGCCGAAAGGTGACGATGAACCGAAAAGTGCGTTTCTTTTTTCGAACGTGAAAGAAGCCAGCGAATACACGCAAGATTTCCGCGCGACTGGCCGCTCGAGGCACCTTGCGCGTATTCGCGGCCTCCTTTCACTCTCGGAAAACAATTTTAGCATGTATTGAGCAACAGAAAGCTGTATCGATAGTATTTCATGTTGCTCTACAATTCTCTCATTGACAGTTTCATCTATTTATACGAATTGATAAGTTGATTAATTATTAAAAGTAATTATGTAATTAGGCAGAACGCAAGAAAATATAATCTGAGCATCTCCAAACGACGGCAAACAACGTTACCGATTCTGTCCAGCTACTTGCTTTTGGATATTTTTAAATCTTCGTGCAGCATAGTTGGAACACCCTGTGTGTGTGTGTGTGTGTGTGTGTGTGTGCGTGTATATATATATATATATATATATATATATATATATATATATATATATATATATATATATAATTATAAATTGTACTATAGTTTAAAATAAATTGAACGAAGTGCAGGCGCACGTACAAAAAATCAAACAAACGTTTATTTCGACGTAGGCGAAATTAAAATGTAAATTAAATTAAATCGGCGAAGCCAGTGAGATGAATCAACGTCATAGATATTTCTTGTAGCACCTCGTCGCGCTATATCCCTCGTCACATGTTCCTCGTTCGTGTCCGACGAAGGCCATATGTTTCTCCTCTCTACAGACCCCTTGTACATTATATCTCAGGTTGCCTTCGAAGCAATTGCGCAATACATTTGCCAAGGATATGAAGTCAGATGTGTGCAAAACCTCTATGGAAATGGTTTAATCATGTGCTCGTAGTTATCGCTGGAAGTACAAGCCCTGACATTCTTTGACATTTTTTGACAAGTGATTTTTTTTTTTATTGTCGTGAGGCATGCATGCTCAGTAATGCTAGTCGGCCCGTATATGGGGTATAAACGAGAGAGCGAGGAAAATGAACATTCGAACAAATGTCTAAGTATTAAAAGTATTTCATTTAAGTGTAGCTCGAACTTCGAATATGTGAACTCTCAACACAGTTTAAAAAAAAATGTATTAAATTAGATGGTTTTACGTGCCATAACCCCGGCTTCATATGAGGTACGCCGTAGCCAGGGACTCCGGATTAGTTTTGGCCACTTGGGGTTCTTTAACTGAGGTCGCGGGTGCATTTCGACAGTGGCGAAATGCAAAAATGCTCGTGGGTACTTATATTTAAGCGCACGGGAAAGAACTCCACATGTTCAAAATTAGCCCAGAGTTTACCAACTACGGCGTGCCTCATAATCAGATCGTGGTTTTGGCACGCAAACTTGTGATGCAGAACTATCGATAGTTCCATGGATACTATAAATAGTTGAGTATCTATCGAACTAACGATGGTAAAAAAAAAACTGTCGATAGCGCTGTCGATAGTAATTTCGATAGTGCTATCTGTTGTATTTTATACTATCGATAGTATAAAATGAATCGCGAGAACTTATTGCAGCATAAGCTTGGTTTCCATAGTGCGTGGTATATAGTGGTGGTGGTGATAACTATGGCAGGACTCTTCGTTATCGCAGTCTACCCGTCACCGAGCTCTGCAGATGTACCCTACTTACACTTGCTGCATAAAGTGTCGCTGTCGAAAGTGTCCTTTTTGTGCTGGCAACAGCGATTCGAGACGCACCATTTGGCGGGCCTGCTTCTGAGCCGAATTCGAGCTGAATTCAGCACGTATGGTTGCTGGATTTCAATGCCAGTGCTTGAACTGGGTCGAAGCTGCATAGACATAAAAGCAAGGAACGACCACGTTGCCCTTGACACATCAGTTGTGCACTACGATTTGTTCCGCAGCACACCACTCCAGCGCTCCAAACAAGTCCGCTCACTAATGTACGTACATACTTACATACAAGGACGTTGCTGGTTCGAGTGAAGTGATGGCCAAACGTAAATGGTATACTGGGGTTCAGCTTGCTGAATTGAAATCCAGGTCGACGACGGCGAAAATCGAAACTATCGCGAACCATTTTAGCCTTCAGCGTCATTCAATTATTTCGCAATGCCTTCCTTACCTGTAGCAATGCAGCATTACTCGCGAGACATACTCGCATTTTTCTGACTTTTCCGACGGGCAGAAATACAGCGATGGCGATCTTGTCATCGCTAAAGACGCCCTGAATGCATGCAGGCGACCATCGTTTGCGGTTTCGCTTGAACGGCGGAAGTTTGCAGTCACATACCGACGATCTCTAGTTTGTCATCGGTTCTTTGTTTTACACTGCACTCTTAGGCAAAGGTACACCCTTCGGGGTGTATATCTGCCACACAACGATAATCGTCATCTGCTTGCTTGCGTTTCCTTTCTTCAAAACGCCGCGCCTTCTACTTTTCTGTCGGGAATGTCATGCTGATAACGCGCATGCCGTTCGTTACTAGGAAGTACCGGGCTCGCATCGTTAAAGAAAGGAAATTTGGACAAGACAGATGACGTTTATTGTTGTGTGTCAAGATGCAACCCAAAGGGTGCAATTTTGTTTTATTGTGGCTAATGCCAGTGTTCAGCTAAACGTTCATCTTCAATGAAACAACGCGATTCAATCGTGCAATCAAGAAAACTTGTAATTGCGCCCAGGCTGATTGTAGAGTCCTTCTTACGGTCGCCATCTTGGACTGCGGCACCACGTGAAAATCGCCAATATTAATAAGGTAGCGTCATGTAGCGCTATCGCTCGAGGGAATTAAGTACTACAACATGAAGTTACCCGTGCCACCGATACCTCTTTGTTTACTTTTTACGCAGTTTCGTATCTACTAGATCCATCCACGGATTAGCAAAGCAAGCAAATGAAGTTAGAAATCGCGAACGAAACTAATAGATCCATCCGCGAATTCGCGAAACAAAACTGAATCAATATTCAAGAACTAAGTTTGTTGGTAAGGTGCAACTTTTGGGTATGAATTTAATGATGTACATCTTCCAACATTTTCACTGCGGAATTAATTTCATTCGCCAAAACTTGCTCATAAATTAAACGAACTGTGTATTGCCTATAGTAGGCTATCGCAAACGTTTTGGCAATATTGCTGGCTAACAGCAGCATAATTAGCACTATCGATCGTATTATCGGCAGTCAGGCACGTACCCAAGGGGGGGCCCGGGGGGGCCCGGCCACCCCCCCCCCCCCCCCCCCGAAATTAAGACGCATACCCCCCCCCCCCCCCCCCTCTCCGCCCACGCCACCACTTCTCAGACACATTCCTAAAGCGCCGCCAAATCAATGTTGAGACTTGACAGCTATTCGGTGGTCAACATTTTGTTGCCTTTTTCAGTGCTTTTGGATGGCGGTAGTTATCGGCGTTTCCTGGGATGTGAAGGCCAGTTTCCTCATCAATTCGGTGCCTGCGCGATTAACTCGAGATGCATTCAGTTGTCACCATCTATTCAACGGTCACTCGCATCGTTGTTGCTTCGTTAGTTCAACCTTCTTCGTCTAGTCTGATCCAGGGACCAGGAAAGGGATTCAGTTCGTGGTCAGCTGGTCTGTATGAGCGTGGAACGAGTTGCGGCCAGAGAAAATGCCAATTGCGTTTAACTTTTCTTTGTGTTTCATTATTTGCTCGAGTGACGGCTCGCCGCGACGCTGACAGATCCTCGGAACCATATTCCCGTGATATGGGTTAGATAAGGTGGAAAATAAAATAATGCGATACAGCATCCATCATCAAACCCTGCAATAACCCTTAAACTCATAGGCAATATGGCTCTCGCCCGTTAATTCATCTGGTGTTTCCCTAATTGTACAGCACTTTCCGTGCTGTACAATTGGCAAATGGAAACAAGAGTCTCAAGGAGCTGAGAAATTAAGCGATCTACTAAGGGAGAGGGCCGAGACAACAGCCAAACGGGCAGGAAAAGCGAAAATTAACAAATTTAGCCATTGTTTATGAATGTATTTATGGATCAATACCTGTTTATTTAAAAAGGAAACAGAGAAAACGCCGCAGGAAATGGAGGACAATTCCGTGTGTTCTGAATGACGCTTCTACAGTTATCATTAGAGCCGCCCAACGTAGCCACTTCTCTGCTGTGCTTATGTAGGTGTTTTTCTAACCTTTCGCGGTGGGCGCATTACGTCTAGAATCGCAGCTTCCAACGCTCTACGCGGTTGTACGCGACTGGCGGCCACGCATCGTTACGTAACTTCCCAAATAACAATACGAGTTGGTTGTGGCACTTGTTAGAGCAGTAAACGAGGGATCCAAAAGAACTGTGAGTGTTCCGCAAATGTATATTTCTGTATAATTCTTCCAGAGCTAATTCAAAAAACGCTACTATAGTCGCACACAACTGAAGTCTGCAATGAAGCCCCGCCCACACCCTCATAACCGCCAGGCACTGTTCCTCCGCGAGGCTGCAAATAATTCGTACTTGAAACTTTTTCTGTTACCCAAATAAGGCGGTAACTACAAAAATAAAATTATTAGCGCGTAATTTTATACCTTTTCCCTCGCCTATTATAGTGGAATGGCGAATTCCTAATTCTTTATTGAACTGAAATAACGTGCTTGCTTCGCTACAACTATTTGTTGTGAAGTTTCACTTCGGTTGGCAGTGAAGTTTCATGAGTAAAACGGGCGCAGCAGTGAAATGAACAGCAGCGCATACTTTTGAAGACTCTATACATTTTGTCCATGTCTGTTGCACACCTCATTGCTTCTGCCGATGAAAAGACTCTTTACGAGCAGCAGACGCTCCGGGGGTATCAAGTACGACGCCATTTTGAGAAGACCGCATGATGATGATGTTGTTGGCTTCTGTGATTGGCTGGCGGAGTAACCTAACTCCGCGCGGTCCGTTTGCCTTTGTTGCCAACTGCTGCTTTTTCAGTTCTATTTTACTAACGTAATCTTTATTTTACTTTTGCTTCTTTATTTGTTCTTGGTGCTTCGTTCCTGCGCGAGTCCATTTAACATAGTTCTTTGTTTGTCAAGTAAAGGAGAGGTGAATCGCACAGGCGTACGTGTAAAATACACCTTATTTCCGTTCTTTTGTGGGTTTATGCGTTTTTATGGCAAATGGTGGGCGTTATTCACATTTGTACTAGTAAAGGTAACCCCCCCTCATTTACATAGAAAAGTTACCTGGGGTTGCCCCCCCCCCCCCCCCCCCCGAAAAAAAATCCTGCGTACGTGCCTGTCGGCAGTAATACTACCGATGGTAGTAACGCTGGTCGATTTACCGATAGTTTTGCGTCCCTAACGCAAACACACAGAATGTATTATTACTATTAGTATCATCATCATCACAATTATTATTATTATTATTATTATTATTATTATTATTATTATTATTATTACGTCATGATAGGGGTTCGAACTGGCTTCGGAATGGTTTCACACTGCTAATGTCCTCTAGCAATTGAGCTAGAGGTCCTTTGCAAGACGTTCCAGCCGGCGGGGGCAGCAGCCGCTCACTCGGAAGGGCGCGCCTCTTCTTTCCCTCGCTCTTTTATTCTGCGGCAAGGAATTTGCTTTTACTGCGTGGTTTGGCACAAAAGAATCATTTAGAATTCCAAAATGAAAATAATACTGGCGAATGGATGTATCAGGAGCTGAGCGACCAGATATTATAGTAAAGCAGGCGGCGCAGGATCTCCAGGGCACACAAGGGGCAGTGATAGGTTTAAAGCTGGAAAGAACAATCCGGGGTTCCGGCTTCGGTCACCCAGTCGCCTCTTTGGTGTCCCGGAGACGCTGCCAAGTTATACTAAATAATGGCACGTTGTTTACTTGCACCAGCAGCTAAATTTGCGCACTGCGTGAAAGGATGAGGCCCGCCGAAAGAAAGAGACAAGACCTGCAATTGACCTCTCCGCTTCAGCCAGCTTCAGCACTGCCCTTTGCGTTAAGCGTTATCTACAGGGTTTTAGCGTTACCGATAAGGCGGCGCCCTCTGTTATTCACTTTGCCAGACTCTTTTAGCGTTCTTTGCGCCACCTGACGATCTTACTTCGCAACTACAGGAGCGCCGTATTTGAAAAAGAAGGCTTGTGCTCTGCAGACATCGCGATGTGTAATCAATACAATCGCTTAAACTGCACCGAAAGGCAGATTCCGATAGCTTTCATATTACCTTTAGCTTACAGCTATCGCATTCCATCAGCTAGTTTGAGTACGCCGGGCAAACAGAACTTTAGAACCCCGCTTCTTTCATAACGAGCTTAATGCAGGGCGGTGCTGCCATCTGTCGCCTTACACTGCAAACAAAGTGCTTAATGTAAAACGCGAAATGCGGGTCACGTTGTTTGGCGCGAAAATCTGAAACGCGAATGACGGAATAAATGGTTTTGACGAAAAACGTAAGGTCAAGCTTACAGTGCTTTTTTTTTTTTTCTCTTTGAGGTCAGCGGTGCATTGCTTTAGTCAGAGTGTCGAACCAAAATTTCCCTCGTTTTGGTTTTCGCTCCGGTTCAGCTAAAATGGTTCATTTCCGACTCAACTATAGAATTAACAACTAAGTCTAAACTGGCGTTAACCGGTTTAGCTTGGTATGCAGAGCCTAAGAGTAGTTGCAACAGAACAGCGTATATTTACTTTGTACAAAAGCTTGATGGTGCTTCTGAGGTGCACGGAACGATCTCAGAACAGAAACATAGAAAAGATGAGCATGCCTGATATTATTCGAGCAGCAAGCAGTTGCAGAAACAGCTTGTGGAAGCACACCTCAGAAGAATCCATCATACGAAATGGTTGTTTCTATAGTACCTCCATTAATTTTCATAGCATACATGCATAGGCGTATCTACCGGGGAGTTGGGGGCGGGGGGTGCAGATGCACTTTCAGAAGTGTGTATGTGTGTGTGTGTGCGGGGTAAAGTAGGGGGTGCCATTTGCCCCCCCCCCCCCCTCCTCTCACTTATTTAAGTGGGCAAACTGGCAAATCCAACAAAACAACAGCTGAGGCCAAATTTTCTTCCATAAGAGCGCCCACGTAAGTATGCTTTTCTTATTACATATATCTTGATTTGGCACGTAGAATTGCCTTTCGGGCCTCGCTGCCATGCGCTGTAGGAAACGACGATCAGCTGGCTTCACGAAGCAGTTAAATTAAATGGGTACGGTTCTTCGGGGTGCGGGTCATCTGTGGGACGCGCCTTGCACGCCTGCATTGCAGAGGAGGCTGTCATCAGGAAGGGCAAAACAAGTTTCACCTTACGCTGCTTGCTTCATCTCGTGTTTGTCAGGGCCGCCTAAGCTAACCATCTGGAAAACATAAAATCGACTTTGCTTTTCAAAATTTAGTGGTTTGTAATCAATGTAGCCCTTTTAGCGTTTTATCGCTTTATTTAGCGACGTCATTGTGTGTTTAGCGACAAAGCTGTCTGTTTAACGACCAGAGACTTTGTTAGCGGCTTTAAGAAATAACTACCGAAATTTTCGCGAGTTCGAAGTTAGGAAAGTTGCTTCGAAAATGACCTTTTAAAACGCAGTTTATTATTCAAAAGCTGCACGTAAACGCCAAAAACTTACGACGGTATGGTTGGCTTCACCTTGATAGTCTTCACACTGTGATTGTGCTTCACAGCATAGTGGTCATCACAGGCTTCACATCGGGCTTACAAGATTGACGTTATTTTTTTTTTATATTCCTAAAGAAAAATATGCTGCGGGCTCTGCGGTATCACTAAATGGTTCGTTTTGTGGACTTTCGCAAGCGTAGCAGTAAGTTAATCCACCAAAACCAATCGAAATAAATCGTATGCTCATATCTTGAACACAGCGGGTGAATAAAATTGACCGATTGCATAAGAAAAGCGTAGATGTCGTAGCGGCTGCGCCCGTTCACGCGAACATGAACAAATTGCTTCAATTTCTCACAGCTTTCTGACCAGTCAAAACTTCACGACAGCTTTCAGGTAGATCAAGGGCGGTAGCTGAGTATTCAACCTGTATAAGGTTGGGGTAGTTGTCGCCGCCTTATTAACAACATACAGCCAAGCTCATTCCGCAGAATCTAGTTCTGCTACGAACATCGGCAACCAGCATAATTTGGAGAATAACGTAGACTAAGCACCTTGTTGTGCTAGTAAAACTGCTATTTGTGTTCTCTTCAATCGTTTTGTGTTTGTAACCTTACAATCTGAAAGTAAACGCAGAATCTATAGGTTGTCATTATCCGTTACGTAAATATTTAACAATTATTAATAAAGCCTTCTACATCCTGCTGATAAATTCACCGTGTGATAAATTCACGGACATTAGACGAACATAGAACATCTAGGTAAATGATTTGCTTCACGTTAACTTATATCCTAGTATTCTAAAACGCCTACTCTATTTAAAATCTAGTTGACGGTTTCAGCGACAATCTTAGTGATTTTTCTTTTGTCTCAGCTCGGCGACACACTGTAACTATACAATCCTATGCATGCCATTCCATTTCAGATTGCCATTCTATAGAATGGCAATATGAAAATGTCCTATATATATACGTTTATCTAGAGAAATTTCTCAGAGGAGGCCCTGAGAAATTTACAGAATTAAAATGGCATGGAGTTTACACAGCACGCATTACGAAATCCTGACTGCTAGCTTACCAGTGTCGTGTAAAACAAAGGTGTACAGCTACTGCATTCTACCGGTGCTGACATATGGGGCAGAAACTTGGAGGTTAACAATGAAGCTCGAGATCAAGTTACCGAACGTGCAAAAAGCGATGGAACGAAAAATGTTAGATGTAACGTTAAGAGACATGAAGAGAGTGAGTGGTGTGGATCAGAGAGCAGACGGGCATAGCCGATATTATAGTTGACATTAAGAGAAAAAAACGGAGCTGGGCAGGCCATATGTAATGCGTAGGATAGGTAACCGGTGGACCATTATATTTACAGAATGGGTGCCAAGAGAGGGGAAGTGCAGTCGATGACGACAGAAAATTAAATGGGGTGATGAAATCAGTAAATTTCCAGACGTAAGTTGGAATCTAGCGGAAGACAGGTAATTGGAGATCGCAGGGAGAGGCGTTCGTCCTGCAGTGGACATTAAAATAGGCTGATGATATAGAAAACTAAAATAATGTTTAACGCTCTCGGAAGAGAACAGCAGTTTACGATAGGTAGCGAGGCACTGGAAGTGGTAAGGGAATACATCTACTTTGGGCAGGTAGTGACCGCGGATCCGGATCGTGAAACTGAAATAATCAGAAGAATAAAAATGGGTTGGGGTGCGTTTGGCAGGCATTCTCAGATCATGAAAGCAGGTTGCCATTATCACTCAAGAGAAAAGTGTATAACAGCTATGTTTTACCAGCACTCACCTACGGGGCAGAAACCTGGAGGCTTACGAAAAGGGTTCTACTTAAATTCAGGACGACGCAACGAGCTATGGAAAGAAGAATGATGGGTGCAACGTTAAGGGGATAAGAAGAAAGCAGATTGGCTGAAAGAACAAACGCGAGTTAATGACATCTTAGTGTAAATCAAGAAAAAGAAATGGCCATGGACAGGGCATGTAATGAGGAGGGAAGATAACCGATGGTCATTAAGGGTTACGAACAGGATTCCAAGAGAAGGGATGCGTAGCAGGGAGTGGCAGAAAGTTAGGTAGGCGGATGAGATTAAGAAGTTTGCAGGGACAACATGGCCACAATTAGCACTTGACCGGGGTAGTTGGAGAAGTATGGGAGAGGCCTTTGTCCTGCAGTGGGCGTAGCCAGGCTGATGATATATATATGAAGAGAGAGAGGGAAGAGAAAGGGAGAGACAGGGAGGAGACGGAGGAGGATAAGAGAGCACTCTAAAAACAGTTGGTACGCCACTGAGTACATGTTATAAAAATCTATTGCCTAGCAGAAAGTGGTTGGTCCTTTCAAGGCGGTCCACCTGAGAACTATCTGATGGTCACCAATTCCAAAGAGAGGCAGAGAAACGAAGAGGGAAAGGTAGGGAGGTAAACCAAGGACGTGCGCGGTTGGCTACCCTGTACTTGGATAGGGCGGAAGGGAAGAACAGATGAGGAGAGAAAAGAAAAATAATAGTCCAATTTGAAACGTTAACGAGTGTATTACTAACGTGCCTGCAGCCTCCAGGAGCGACACGTTGAAAACCGCAATAACGGCGCTGCGAATTCTCGCGTGCATTTACAAATTATGTAGCCACAGGTGCATGCAGTGTATAGATGGAAAGATCCAGAAAGGTGCCCAATCAGAACCGAAAACCGTTATGTCTTGTTTTATGCTTTATTGCTGAGTGAAAAAAAAAATATCGTATAATTCAGGTTCAGCTCCGGTCCTACGGATAATATTCCTGATACTGTCCTTGGTGTCATTGTTTGTTGGCTTCCTATGACATGACTTATAAAGATCGGAGCCCTCAGTTTACATAATGTAGTTCATTACATAGCGAGGGCCTCGGATCCGGCAAATTTGGTGCCTTTAGGTAGCGTGTGGGTTTATTGACCGGTTGCCTTCACTGAAAAAGTTCACATAGGCGTGACGCCTGCGGCAGAAAGGATCTTCAACATCCATCGCCAATGCCGTAAGTGGTGGCGCTGGCTAACACGTCCAAGGTTATTTCTAGTACATAAACATAAATCCCCTAGAAAGTGGATGGGAAAATGGCGCCGCGGTGGCTCAATTGGTGAGAGAATCGCACGTGCAATGCGAAGATGCGCGTTCGTATCGCACCTGCGGCGAGTTTTCTTTTTTTTTCATCCACTTTTTATTTCCATTTATTTATTATTTCTTTGATGCAATTAAGAACTACGGATAACTTCCCCAATGTTGTCCTTTTGTTGGCTTCTGTTGATATGACGACATGACGATATGACGATGATTATATATATATATATATATATATATATATATATATATATATATATATATATCATCATCAGCCTAGTTACACCCACTGCAGGACAAAGGCCTCTCCCATACTTCTCCAACTACCCCGGTCATGTACTAATTGTGGCCATGTTGTCCTTGCAAACGTCTTAATGTCATCCGCCCACCTAACTTTATGCCGCCCCCTACTACGCTTTCCTTCCCTTGGAATCCAGTCCGTAACCCTTAATGACCATCGGTTATCTTCCCTCCTCATTACATGTCCGGCCCATGCCCATTTCTTTTTCTTGATTTCAACTAAGATGTCATTTACCCGCGTTTGTTCCCTCACCCAATCTGCTCTTTTCTTATCCCTTAACGTTACACCTATCATTCTTCTTTCCATGGCTCGTTGCGTCGTCCTCGATTTCAGCAGAACCCTTTTCGTAAGCCTCCAGGTTTCTGCCCCGTAGGTGAGTACTGGTAAGACACAGCTGTTATACACTTTCCTCTTGAGGGATAGTGGCAACCTGCTGTTCATGATTTGAGAATGCCTGCCAAACGCATCCCAGCCCATTCTTATTCTTCTGGTTATTTCAGTCTCATGATCCGGGTCCGTGGTCACTACCTGCCCTAAGTAGATGTATTCCCTTACCACTTCCAGTGCCTCGCTACCTATCGTAAACTGCTGTTCTCTTCCGAGACTGTTAAACATTACTTTAGTTTTCTGTAGATTAATTTTTAGACCCACCCTTCTGCTTTGCCTCTCCAGGCCAGTGAGCATGCATTGCAATTGGTCTCCTGAGTTACTAAGCAAGGCAATATCATCAGCGAATCGCAAGTTGCTAAGGTATTCTCCATCAACTTTTATCCCCAATTCTTCCCACTCCAGGTCTCTGAATACCTCCTGTAAACACGCTGTGAATAGCATTGGAGATATCGTATCTCCCTGTCTAACGCCTTTCTTTATTGGGATTTTGTTGCTTTCTTTGTGGAGGATTACGGTGGCTGTGGAACCGCTATAGATATCTTCCAGTATCTGTACATATGGCTCATCTACACCCTGATTCCGTAGTGCCTCCATGACTGCTGAGGTTTCGACTGAATCAAATGCTTTTTCGTAATCAATGAAGGCTATATATAAGGGTTGGTTATATTCCGCACATTTCTCTATCACCTGATTGATAGTGTGAATATGGTCTATTGTTGAGTAGCCTTTACGGAATCCTGCCTGGTCCTTTGGTTGACAGAAGTCTAAGGTATTCCTGATTCTATTTGCGATTACCTTAGTAAGTACTTTGTAGGCAACGGACAGTAAGCTGATCGGTCTATAATTTTTCAAGTATATATATATATATATATATATATATATATATATATATATATATATATATATATATATATATATATATACAGTGCTACTGACGATGGACCCGCCGTGGTGGCTTAGCGGCTTTTTTGTTGCGCTGCTAAGCATGAAGTGGTCAAAATTAATCTGGAGCCCTCCACTAAGGCGTGCCTCATACTCAAATTGTGTTTTTGGCCCCTAGAACTCCAGGATTCATTCAACGGTCGATGGTCTGCTCTGGGCCACTGTAAGTTGCACGTTGCACTTCGCTCCTCGAAGAGGTAGGCCGTGTATCGCGTGGGCTACTGAACATTTTGCAATGTGGTGAACGAGGTTCAAATCGTGTATCCGGGACCTCAAAGAGGTGAGATATAACATTGTAACGCATTTCTCCTGCATTTACTGCGAAATCACCACTGAGTATCTTTTTTTCCCTCTCTCTTCGGTATTGTCTCATCGAATGCTAAAGGAACTATGCCGAACCACGCTGCAAAGACTCCTTAAGCATAGGGAAACGATGAATTATTGCATGTTACTATAGTGATCGCCAACGTACGCGTAACATTTGGTGAAAGCACTTGTGTCAAAAGCGAAAAACTAAGCACTGTTACGTTTCGCCTACAACGCGCGGTAATGCCGGCGCGGATGCAACGGACGCCGGGGCTTCGTTCAAAGCGGCGGACATTTTGGCCCGTGCGACGCCGCCGCAACGCCTCCCCGCCAAGCGTGTCCAGGCGTGTTTCAGTGCCACGTGTCTTCGTGTGTGCGTGTGTGTGTGTGTGCCCTCGCTTGTCAAAGCGCGGCAGCCGGGGAGCGGAGTTCCCCAAATGAGGAGCCAGGAGGTCTCTCGGCTCAACCGTGCGCGCCGTCGTGTGGGCGGGTTGGCGATGCGTCACTGCACTCGGTTCGCCATGTCTCTCGGCTCGACCGTGCGCGCCGTCGTGGGCTCGTGCTCCGCCGTCGCGTGGGCTCTTCCCGTGACCTTCCCTTTTGGACCACGACGCCGAGAGTATAAGAGCAGCTGCCCCCGGACGCCAGGAGAGAGGCTCCGATTTGTACTGTTGAGTTACGTGCTCTCCCGTCTCTCCACTTCGGTCGACCTGACCGGCCGCTCTTTTGCTATGTTAGAATAAACAAGTTGTTCTGTTACCAGTCTTCTCTTGCTTTGCCGGGACCTTCGGATGCTTCCAGTGCCCCAGGCCGCCAGGCCAACGCTACCCTTGGGGCTTGCGACCCATTGGCAATAACGGGCGTCAGCACCGAGACCCCAACAACTCGTGCCAGCGGTGCGATTCCTACATCTGGTGGCAGCGGTGGGATCGCGACAACGGAGGCCAGCAGCGAAGAGATGCGGTTGAATGTATGCTGAGCAGCACAACGACCCATCCGGGAGCAGTGCAACGAGCCCTGTGTGACGACTGGTTGCCTGCAGCGGAACGACTGCGCTGAAGTCTTGGCTGCGAGGTTTGGTGAGTGCGGGACTTTCTTCTTCTGAGTTTTGCCAGGCTTTTGTTAGTGTCAGAAACAGAGCTGGTAATTGTGGTTGTCGTTGCTGCCGGGTTAGTTTGCGGCAAGACAATAGTAGGCAGTAGAGAAAGCAGCATTCAGAGCAGCCATGGATTTGAAGTCGTTGCGCAAACCGAAATTGCTGGAGCTTGCAAGAGAGTTGGGTCTGGAGGTCTCAGACAAACTCAGAAAACCAGAACTGCTAAGGGCTATTCTTGAGTTAGAAGCTGAGGATGACGAGCTGTCGGAATGCCTTGAGACCATTGAGGAGAGGGAGACGGCAAAAAGACAGGAGCGCGAACTAAAAGAACAAAAAGAGAAAGAAAAAGAAGAGCGCGACCGTCAACACGCTTTGGAAATGAAGCGTCTCGAGTTAGAGATGGAACGCGCTCGTAATGGAAGTCAGGCACACGGTGCAGGAGAACGAGTATTGTTCAAAATGACTGACCTGATGCGGCCGTTTAAGCTTGGAGAGGACATTGGTTTGTTCCTGGTTAACTTTGAGCGAACGTGCGAGAAGCAGGGGTTCTCTCGGGAAACGTGGCCACAGCGCTTGCTCACTTTGCTACCCGGCGAGGCGGCCGACGTAGTCGCTCGCTTGGAGAGAGAGGAGGCAGAGGATTTCGACAAAGTGAAATCGAGTCTGCTAAAAAAGTACCGGCTGTCAGCGGAGGCGTTCCGTCGGAAGTTTCGGGAAAATGAGAAAGGCAGAAGTGAGTCATATACAGAGTTTGCGTACAGGCTTATGTCAAACATGCAGGAGTGGCTCAAAGAAGAGAAAGCGTTTGGTGACCACGAGAAAGTTCTGCAGTGTTTCGGGCTAGAACAGTTTTATAGTCGGTTACCTGAGAACGTGCGGTACTGGGTCTTGGATAGGCCAGACGTTAGTACGGTGGCTAGAGCCGCTGAGTTAGCCGAGGAGTTTGTGACGCGTCGGGCTCGTGGAGCTAAGGACGGTCAAAAGGGTGAATTTGGCTCCAAGTTTGAGAGGCCAAAGTTCACGCCCATGAGAGCAAAGGGGGACACACGTAGTTCGGATGCGAGTGAAAGCAGTCCGACCGAACGTAAGGAGACGGCGGCAACCGAAGCCGAACGCAGAAAGCGGTTCGAGACGAGGCAAGCGCGCGTTTGTTATACGTGCCAGAAGCCGGGTCACTTTTCGGCGCAGTGTCCAGAAACAAAAACACAAGTCGTGTTTTTGTCTATATGCAGCACTGACGAGAACATGAAGCTTCTCGAGCCTTACATGCGAGACCTCCTCGTGAACGGGAAAGAGTGCCGAGTGCTTCGCGATTCCGCAGCTACAATGGATGTAGTTCACCCCTCTTACGTAGAACCCGATATGTTCACGGGCGAGTGCGCATGGATCAAGCAAGCAGTGGAAGCTCATAGCGTGTGTCTGCCGGTAGCAAAAGTGCTTATTGAAGGACCTTTCGGAGCACTTGAGACGGAGGCCGCAGTGTCATCTATGCTGCCCCCCCAGTACCCGTACCTATTTTCGAACAGGTCCGATCACCTCCTGCGCGAGAAGGGGCTTTTGTTTGGTGAGGCTAGCGTTCAGGCCTTAACCAGATCGAAGGTTCGGGAGCTCGCTGCAAAGGCGGTAGTTGCGGGGCCGACGTTGTTGAACGATGAAAAAGGGTCAGAGGCGCAGCAAGCTGGTATTCAGAGCACGCCCGAACGGGATAAAATTGAGCCTGTAGCGTTAAAGGCACCAGATACTGGAGAGGAAAATCCCGACACGGGAAAGTTAGAAGAGCTGTCTCCAGATTTGCTCATCGCGCCTACGTCAGACGGACTTAACAGGTTGCTAAAAGTCAGCCGGTCGGCTTTGATAGCCGAGCAAAAGAAGGATGGCAGCCTAGAAAACATACGCTGCATTATCAAGGAAGGTATCGCCAAGAAAAATGCTCGCTTTGTGGAAAGAGGTGGGGTCCTGTACCGGAAGTATCTAGACCGCAGGGGAGTGGAGTTCGATCAGCTGATCGTGCCTCAATGCTATCGTCAGGATCTGTTGCGCTTGTCGCATGGGGGTTCGTGGTCCGGACACCTAGGAGTTAAGAAAACTAAGGACCGTCTCTTGCAGGAGTACTATTGGCCAGGGTGTTTTCGGGACGCAGACCACTTTGTGAAGACATGCGACACCTGTCAGCGGGTGGGCAAGCCAGGGGACAAATCGAGGGCGCCGTTGAAGTTGGTACCTATCATTACGGAGCCTTTTAGACGGCTCGTTATTGATACAGTGGGACCTCTGCCGGTAACAGCCACAGGGTACCGACACATTTTGACTGTGATCTGCCCAGCGACAAAGTTCCCTGAAGCAGTGCCGCTTAAAGAACTCAGCTCAGTTGAGATAGTCAATGCACTACTGTCCATATTTGCGCGAGTTGGTTTTCCTGCAGAAATCCAGTCAGATCAGGGTACAGTGTTTACTAGCGCTTTGACGACAGCGTTTCTCGAAAGGTGCGGGGTAAGGCTGTTACACAGCTCAGTGCACCACCCCCAGTCGAATTCCGTTGAGAAGCTCCACTCCGTCATGAAGCGCGTGTTGAGAGCATTGTGTTTTGAACATCAAACTGACTGGGAGCTGTGTCTGCCTGGAGTGATGTTTGCATTAAGGACCGCGCCGCATGCGGCTACGGGGTTCTCGCCAGCTGAGCTGGTGTACGGTCGCTCGCTGCGATCTCCGCTTCGCATGCTTCGAGAATCATGGGAAGGCAGGGGCGACGACCCAGTCGTGGTAGAGTACGTGCTTAAGCTCCTCGAACGCTTAAGAAGGGCACAGGAGTTGTGAGGTGAAGCAATGGCAGAGGCCCAGCAGAGGGCCAAGGTTTATTATGATCGGACAGCCAGGGCCCGTCGTTTTGAGGTGGGCGATGAGGTCATGATATTGCGCACATCGCTAAAGAACAAACTCGACGTGCAGTGGGAGGGCCCAGCACGGATTGTTCAAAAACTGTCGGACGTTAACTACGTGGTGAGTCTGCCAGGAAAGCGGAAAGCACAGCAAGTTTACCACTGTAATCTGCTCAAACCCTATAAGCAACGGGAAGCAGTGGTGTGCATGATGGTAAACGTGCCCGAAGAGCTTCCGGTCGAGCTTCCGGGACTAGGCTCAGTGACGAACAGGAAAGACACCGATCAAGTCATTAGTGACTTAATAAGTAAAGCATCGCTGTCGCCTGAGCAGAAAACCGAACTACACCAGCTCTTACAAGAGTTTCAAGGTCTGTTCTCTGAGAGGCCTGGTAGGACTTCTGTCCTTACTCATGACATAGAACTTACCTCCCCAGAGCCAGTACGATCCAAGGCGTACCGGGTGTCACCCCGCCAGAGCGATATTATGGAGGCCGAGGTAACGAAAATGCTACAGCTCGGTGTTATTGAAGCGGGTGAGAGTGATTATACCTCCCCTTTGATTTTAGTTGAGGTACCGGGCAAGGAACCTCGTCCTTGCGTCGACTACCGCAGGCTTAATTCCATCACTAAGGATCAAATTTATCCGATCCCTAACATCGAGGAGCGCCTTGAGAGAGTGAGTAGCGCTCAGTTTATTTCCACCCTAGATCTTGTCAGGGGTTATTGGCAGGTTCCACTTACAGAAGAGGCTAGTAGGTATGCGGCGTTCATTTCACCAATGGGGACATTCCGTCCTAAAGTTTTGAGTTTTGGTTTGAAGAACGCGCCATACTGCTTTTCAAGCCTCATGGATAAAGTGTTGCGGGGACAGCAAGAATTCGCTTTACCGTATCTAGACGACGTAGCGATATTCTCCGCATCCTGGCCCGAGCATATGGCGCACTTGCGGGCAGTGCTAACCCGCCTGCGCGATGCGGGCTTGACAGTCAAGGCTCCCAAGTGCCAGTTAGCACAGGCCGAGGTTGTCTACCTCGGACACGTGATTGGTCGGGGTCGTCGCCGCCCCTCTGAAATAAAGGTGGCCGCTGTGGGAGACTTCCCGCAACCGCGCACGAAGACCGATATTCGGTCGTTCTTAGGTGTCGCCGGCTACTATCAGAGGTACATCCCCAGGTACTCTGATATCGCGGCTCCCCTAACGGATGCTCTAAGAAAGACAGAGCCGCAAACAGTCGTCTGGGATGAGACAAAGGAAAGAGCTTTTAGCGCCCTAAAGAGCGCCCTAACAAGCCAGCCTGTGCTACGATCGCCCGACTACACAAAAGGGTTCGTTGTTCAGTGTGATGCTAGTGAGCGAGGCATGGGCGTTGTACTGTGCCAACGGGAAAATGGAGAAGTAGGACACCCCGTCCTGTATGCTAGTCGTAAGCTGACCAGTCGTGAGCAGGCGTATAGCGCCACCGAGAAAGAGTGTGCGTGTATCGTGTGGGCCGTTCAGAAATTGTCATGTTACCTAGCCGGCTCGAGGTTTATCATTGAAACGGATCACTGCCCTCTCCAATGGCTGCAGACCATCTCTCCCAAAAATGGCCGCCTCCTGCGCTGGAGCCTCGCTTTGCAACAATATTCCTTTGAGGTGCGTTACAAAAAGGGGAGTCTCAACGGTAACGCCGATGGCTTAAGTCGAAGCCCCTAACGTGGGAATCAGCCTCAAAATTGCTTGTTACTGATGTTTTTCTTCCTGAGGCAGGATTTTTTTTTAACTTATTGCTTTTGTGTAGTGTTTCAAAGTGATGATGTGCTTTCTAGTGCAATTTTCCGATTTGTGGACGCGTTCTGAGTGCTGCTAAACTACTGTAAGGAACTAGGCAGCAGTATAAAAGGGGAAAGAGCCTGGCAGGGCTTAGTGAGGGTTGTGCCGTGCTTGCTGACTGAGCGGTTGACTTTCGGCGTAGTTCTAACGCTTGCCGGAAACGAGAACAAAAATGTCAACTCTCCCGAAGTCACTTTGCAGTGTCCTGTGTGCACCTGAACGTGAGAACGAGGCCTTCTCTGTGCGCTGCGCTCAAGAAACGCCACAGGACGCCCGACTTCGGTTATGAGCATCATCGAGCGACATCCCTCCGGACAGCGGATGCAGTCCCCTGACCATCGGGATCTCCTTCCCCCGGCGGGGCGGTCTGTTACGTTTCGCCTACAACGCGCGGTAATGCCGGCGCGGATGCAACGGACGCCGGGGCTTCGTTCAAAGCGGCGGACATTTTGGCCCGTGCGACGCCGCCGCAACGCCTCCCCGCCAAGCGTGTCCAGGCGTGTTTCAGTGCCACGTGTCTTCGTGTGTGCGTGTGTGTGTGTGTGCCCTCGCTTGTCAAAGCGCGGCAGCCGGGGAGCGGAGTTCCCCAAATGAGGAGCCAGGAGGTCTCTCGGCTCAACCGTGCGCGCCGTCGTGTGGGCGGGTTGGCGATGCGTCACTGCACTCGGTTCGCCATGTCTCTCGGCTCGACCGTGCGCGCCGTCGTGGGCTCGTGCTCCGCCGTCGCGTGGGCTCTTCCCGTGACCTTCCCTTTTGGACCACGACGCCGAGAGTATAAGAGCAGCTGCCCCCGGACGCCAGGAGAGAGGCTCCGATTTGTACTGTTGAGTTACGTGCTCTCCCGTCTCTCCACTTCGGTCGACCTGACCGGCCGCTCTTTTGCTATGTTAGAATAAACAAGTTGTTCTGTTACCAGTCTTCTCTTGCTTTGCCGGGACCTTCGGATGCTTCCAGTGCCCCAGGCCGCCAGGCCAACGCTACCCTTGGGGCTTGCGACCCATTGGCAATAACGGGCGTCAGCACCGAGACCCCAACAACTCGTGCCAGCGGTGCGATTCCTACAGCACACTGTTCTCGAGTGCCCGCAGTGGACTCGTATTTTGGCAGCCGGGTGATAGTCTATGTGTACACTACAGTGTTTTCTGGTACTACAAGACCGCCACACCAAGTGTCGGTGACCTGAACAGTCCCATTGTTCACATAAGAAGCGGCGGTGCATCTTGGCGCGTTCTGATCTTGTCGTGATAAAAGGTGACGTAATTATTTTTTGCTGCCAATTCTGCAAAATCAGGCTCCATAGCCTAATGACTGGGTCGGCAGTTATTCAATAAAGAAATAGAAACGAAACAATAGTATTCCCTCAGTACTCATTTGCCTTGAGAACTAAGATACCGCAGGTAGGGCAAGTTGAAGGGCCCTTAAGAGGCGTGTGCTTACTCGTAAAGTGCACTGTGCCACATTTTGTTGTGGGTTGCGTTATACCCCATCTACAACATCTTGCGACTGTAACGTTTATTGAAGGCACCGATATTTCTCGTTTAAAAGGAATAGCCATATCGTGACCTGCTCGTTTATGAATGGCTTGGTTAGGAAAGATTCAGCTTTGAAATACTTTGACTATTCCATCATTATATGCGCCGCAGCAAAATAAATAAATAAATAAATAAATAAATAAATAAATAAATAAATAATATAACAGCCGTGGTGCGTTACATATTTATTTCCTTTCGTTACCTCCAAAGGTAACATCAATAGAAGCAGAATTAGCACACGCGAATCTATTGTAACACCTCGTAGAGCTAGTTTCAAACATTATACATTTCATAAGAAATCTTGTTGATTTGCCTATTTGACAACTTTAGAGGTTCCCGAACGAAAAGAAGGCTACTGCTATCTGATATGTAGCTTCGAAAGTTTTGTACGATGTCTTCAGTCGCCATTTGCACCGACCTCTCAGGCTGTCATCGGGTAAAAATTAATGGCCGTTGTAACGCCACCCCTTGAACTGCAAACGTGACTGCAGGTGCAGGACGAATGACTTTCAAGTTTTTATGACGAAGCTCGGTACGTTGTCGCACTTTTCCGTGCCACAGCATCGATGCTGTGGTGTCCAAGCGCGCCTGGCGTCATAAGCCCCCCCTTTCCTAGTAACGGCACTAAAGCGACACACAACCACCGCCGGCTCTAGCGCAGCATGCGCGGCTTTATTTCAATGCCTACGCGGTCCGCGTTGGAGTCTTAACGACAAACGTGTGCGACGCGCTGTTCTTCGTTGTGAAACAACTCCCGCCGGGAAGGAGGCGAGTAGAGATAAACAGGCGTTCCACGAGGGTCTCCGCCTAATGGATTTCGCACCGACGTGGCTCGTTTTACGACTTCGGCTATCGACGAGTAGAGACGGGGACGCAGGAACGGGCGAAGCCCTGTAAGAGCTCCTCCGCGCCAGGGACAGCCAGCGCGTTTCAGCCGCTCTTGCGTAAGAATGCCCGCTTTTCTGCAATACAAAGCTGGGTACCGCCCGTATATTCTCAGCCGGTTGGACGGTTTGTAATCTCATTCATGGATTCATTTGTTCATTAATTCCTCCCCGTCTATTCGCTATACGCTTCGCATGCGGGCCCGCTCTTTTAAAGTCCGTATACAGATAGAGCTGCAGGATTTAGGGCGAGTGCGCCATTGTGGACGGTCATTTGTTACATGCATGCAGGAATAAGTAAGAGGACGCTAGCTCTCGTGATCCGTGTACTTTATCCGAACGTCGTCAATCATTTTGCTGTGACAGCAGTTAAAAGAACTTTGTCCAGGCATCAGGCAACGAAGCAACTCCTGCCAACTGATTGTTCTGAGTTTGGCCTTTACATCCGTTAGCTTCTAAAATGTTCTTTTGCAGGAGCAGCTGGTTACACGAGTAGCAAAAAAAAAAAAAAAAACAGCTTCAAGAAAGTGACAAGGTCCCTGAATACGGTAGTGTCCAAACCATCTTCTCTGAACGAGTTAAGCCAGCCATAGACGGTCATTCTAACCTTGTTTCTTCGTGATTCGGGATCTTGGGATTTGAATTTCAGCGCATAAGCTGTTATCGTCTACCTCGAACAAGCCGCAAATAATCGCTACCTGCTCATCACCCACTGAGAGACCGAGCAAGCTCTTTACGGCACACACAAAGTCAAAAGTCTCCTGTGTGAACGTTTCCTCGATTCCCTGGATAAAGGGATCAGTCATCGGAAGGAAAATGGCCACACGATAGTGCTTCTCTTTCGTCGCGTAGAAATGCTAATTTGCCCAATTTGCGTCGATTCGATATCTTTCGTTTATTGCGATAGCAACTATATGGGCACTCCAAGCGCATTTCTGTCGGCGGCGCCGTGAGGTTGCGTATGGATTCCATTGCCGATAACACCGTCGCCGCGCACCCTACGCTGCATGTGCGAGTGAAAGCGTGTGAAAGCCGTGTGAAAGCGCGCCGCCGGTGATCGCGGCTCAGTCTCGGCCGCGCGATAGGGACGAAAGCTAGAGGAGGCGCGCCGTCTTCCGTCGCACGTGAGGCACCGAACGTTGCGAGCCATCGGAGCGAGGGGAAAGAAGGGGGAGGGGGTTGTACTGCAGCTGCAGCTGTGCGCGTGGCGGCTGCACGTGGCCGAGTGGCCGTATCTTGAGAGCGATCTTCTTTGGGGGCAGAGTCTAGATGCGTCGGCGCCTCGTAGCTTCGTGCGTGCTATGTGTTCTTGACGCTCACTTTGTGTCACTTCGCTCGCGGCTGCTGCCGCGTTTTCTCACGCCAGTGTTTTGACAGCGTGTCCGAGGTCATTGAGTGTGATGTGTTCATGTTTGCTGTGCGCGCTGACAACATGCTTGTTAATTTACTTAGCAAGTGAACGTTTACAAGTTAATACGACCCACAAAAGTGCTATTCTTACTTCGTATGGCTGTTTGCTAAATTGCTAGATGCTTCGCCTTTCGGGCGAAACTGCGACTTTTTCGGACTAAGAAATTTCAATGTAATTGTCTCGCAAATCGAGGAAGCTCCCGAAATCGGCTTTTGAGGAACTTAAATATCTGGCCTCATTTCTTACTGTGCGTCTCAAATACCTGTCTTCAATAAATGCAGTTGTGATCTCAATATTGGGTTCCTGAAGAGCCCAACTAACTTTCAGAATATCTTGGAGAACAGAGTGAGCGACTTCCATACAGCAGACAAAGTTGAATATCATTAACTGGGAAATAAGTTCTTTGTGTTTTGGCCGCGTCTCCGGGTGTTTCGTTGAGTTAACAATCTCTACTAACATGCTCGCCAGCTCTGCGTAGCTCTCGGCTTTAAGGGGGCACATGTGTTCTAGAAAAAAAGTTATTTTTGAGATATGGTGCTGAAAACGTAGCTCTCGGCTTTAAGTGGGCACATATGTTCTAGAAAAAAGTTATTCTTGAGATATGGTGCTGAAAACTTGTATATATACAGGGTGTTTCAGCGAACACTTTCAAACATATTTTTTTTAATTGCCTGTGGCAATTTTAACCCTTGAGCTGGTCTACTCGAAGAAGTGGACATTACTTGCACAAAAATTGACATGCATAATCAAATAATTAACAAAAATCTACTAATTAAGTTTCTATCTAATTACCGTATGGCCCGTATTGATATTTAGAAATTATAACGGGTGAGACTGCACGGTATATCAATTTGAAAATAATTGTGTGGAAGACACTATTTACGAGATAAGCGCCGTCAAATTTGCTGTAAAAATGCGCTGTCGTTCCACTTACTTTAAAATGTCGTTTTATGCATTGAAGCACAAAAGTAACTGGAACGCCAATGAATTTCTCCTCCAAAGTTCGGGAATTAATAACTCCAAACAAGTGTCATCCTGAGAATTCGTTCCAAGTGGATCCGCCTTGCGAACTCCTGGGCTAGAATTTGTAAATTGCAATATCTGCCATAAGATAATTAGTTAATGACCTAATTAATAAATTTCGGTAATTATTCGATCATGCATTTCAATATTCTTTGCAAGTAATTTCCGCCACTTCGAGTAGACCAGCTCATAGACTAGAATTGTGCGATCGGGCGCAGCCAATTTAAATTTCTTTTTTTAATGTGTCCCTTGAGGCACCCGCTATTTAATGTTACGTTTCATTTCAAATGTGACGATCATCTTTGCTTACCTCCCTTGGTTTTAATTTTATGCAAGGTTCCTTTAATGATTCTCTGCAACGATTTGCACAATATCTGTTCGTTAGATTTCGATAAACAGGGTATTAGTGGCTTCTGTATAACTCAAGGATTGTCGTAAGAGTTACCTTATTTCTCTGCCTTACCGGGAATAACAGTCGCGAGACTTCAACGTGAAGCACCAGAAAGGCACTCTTTAGAGTTTCAACTTCAATATCTCACAACTCATGTTCCAGGAAAGGCATAGAAATAAGGTTAGTCTTACGGCATTTCTCGAATTATATAGAAGCCATTGGTACCCTTGTTAGCGAAATCTAGCGAACAGCTATTTTGCAAATCATTGGAGAAAATAATTAAAAGAAGCTTGCATAAAGTTAAAAACACACAGACGTCATATCTGTAATCAGTACATAATAACATTGCATATATGCACAAGTTTCCGGCACCTGTACCTTGAAGAATAAAGATTTAAAAAAATGTTTGGTCAAAGACCCACATCTCCCCTTAACAGCTTCCGCGCTGCACGCCCAACTTGTAGTCATGGACAAAGGCATCAGGATTCTAAGCTTTGTGCTGAAAGCATAGAAAATTCTCTAAAGAATGCGTGGCCCGAAGCACCGTTTACAGTGAAATTCTGTGCAAGTTGCAGTGCGCCAAAAGAAATCTAACACCATTCTGTTGTCTGCCCGCCACAAACATGTCCGTCGATGAGTACCAGGTTTAAGCTGGACATAACAGTTAAGGTATAAACGAAAGCTTGTCGTTCTGTTCTCTGCACTTCGCTTGGACATCAGATACGTGACCTGACTTAGTAGCAGCGCCGTCCAAGCAGTTTGAGCTCGCAGCGCTCTAGGGAACAACTATGCCAGCGAGAACAGCTTGCAATGTTGCGAATCCCGATTCGCTGTCCAAGTTTGTGAGCCTTCAGAAGCCGAAAAAATGTGGAGGACGCTTGAACTGCGCCTTTAAGAGTGAAGCGCGATAAATTTCAAAGATCCCTGACTGTTCGTCGCGCTTTCCGGCAACAGCAGCTTTCTTGAAGATGCACGGAGCCCAGCGCGATGGTGTTGTTACAAGGAACCGCGCGGGCCGCGCCGCTCGGGAAAGGGGTTTGTGTTTGTGTTTTCACGTAACCGAATTATGTTTTATGCTATATACAAATTAAACTCAGACGCTATCATGTGTGTAGGTTGTGTTTAGGTAGTACTTTACGATTTTTCTGACGTATCTTACGTTGAGGCGCTCAATTAGTTCAGTAACGCATGCGCACCACGCGGTGGGCCTGCGTGGTTGTGGGTCGGAATTATTTCTCGCCAAGCGACGTCCGACGCCGACATCGTATTTTTTGCAACACTGGGCCCTTAACGATATCGCGCTAAAACTCCGCAACTGGCCTACATCTGTCCTCGAAAAAATACCTGGTCACCTGCTATGATACCTGCTCATGATGGCCGCGGTCGCGTCACAAATAAGTGAAGTCATTTACCCTTGTATCAGCTGCATAATTGACGAAATGTGGCTGTGTGCAGCGATTGTAGGATTATCTCACATTTTCTTGCTCGTTACGAGGCGTCGTCCGGCCCCGGCTCTAAATGATCGCGCAAACTTGGGTCATTCTTTTTTAGAAGACTGATAATTTCAAAACATTGACCGCCTTTGCACTACTACGAAAAGGGCTGCAAGCGAAGCTCGGAATCCGCGGCTCTTGCTTGTCGTAACGCCTCGACTTCGCGCACCCTCACTGCGAGGTCGGCACGTGGATGACGATCCCTTTCTCGAGCGAGTTCCCGGCGTCGTATGAAATGCCTAACATAGAGGGCCACAGAGCCCTCGGGGCTAGGGCCCGAGCTGCTGCGGAAGCCACATATTTGGCAAGGGACCGGTTCTTAAGGCCGACCCTACTTCTCTCTCTGTATATATAGATAATAAATGTTTTTCACCACCACCACCGCCTGTTCTTCGGCTGAACGCACCACGTGCGGCCCGCTCCCGCTGCCGTTCCTTCAACACAGCCTGCTCTTCGGCAGAAGGAACCGAACGCGGCCTCACCATCTCACAAAAGCAAAACGCGGCGTCTTTATTTCTTTTTCTGGACTGTACTCAAGTCAACTAAACTTAGCAAGGCACTATGCACAAAAAATGCGTTTATGATTATTCCTTTCTGTTTGAGGATAGCTGCTTAGACGCAGTCGGAAAGGACCACCTGCTTGTTTGGCTTGCTCCCGTAGGTCGTTAGTAGGTATTGGTAACAATCTGTTATTACCAGACAAATGGCTATGTTCGCCAAAGGACGTCGAAACAGCCAAAGTTTGTTCGCCGTGTTCGTCGACGGCATCGCACACAATCGTCTCGTAGTCATTGGCTACTTGCTCGGACATCACAGAGGAGGCCCGGGCCCCCTTGTTCCGCCTCGTGTGCATGCCTATGGTGCCCGTTGCCAGCGCCCGCATGTATATACGAATCCCTTTGAAGCTAAGGAGTACTTAATATTAGCCCCAGGCCAGTTGAAGCAACGAACGTATGATTAGTAGAGGTGACTCGACAGTGACAAATACTTTTTAGGGGTGAAAAGGTTTTCGAATTCGTCCTCTGTTTCTACACATATTTTGCTGTGAGAGAAAAATAAGAAGGGACAACTTTCTTGGGGTGTTCCCGCGCCGAAAGTGCCCCTACCTTTCCTTCTGGTGATACCACTGCAGCTAGTTTGTCGTCTGGAGATGTGTGCTTCAAGAGAAACGAGAATGGACACAAGAACCGTTTTGTGGCAGTCTTTATTAAAATTGTTTGCTCACTTATTGTAGCAACCGAATATACATCCAGTGCATCTTTGCCTTGCCCGTCATGATGGCTGGGTATCAGACAAGATATAAATCACCTGTCCCGCGGCTGCCAGGCGACGTTTTCACGCGTTGTCATCAGCTGTAATTGCGATCAATACACAGTACCAGTCTTAGTGGAAGGTGAATGAAATCTGAACCTTTTGAAAATAAACGAATAAAATTTTTTGTAGGTAAAGAAAAAAAAGAAAAACGTGGTCGCCGCATGCTTTGAGCTTTGAGCTCGCGTTTGTATATACTTTGCTTAATGCGGTAAAGTTTATTAACGGTAAGTTTATTATTAATGAGGTAAATTTTATTAACTACCGACGAAGGACCGAGTCTAAGCGAGACTCAATTGCAATATGGCACTTAACGAGTTCACGGCGACGGCAGTCGCCAGCTATAACGCCACTTAGGAGTAAAAGTACGAGACAAAAATGAAGCAGAGTTTGAGAGCATGGCAAGAGCACAAGAATGTCACGTGACAGCGAAGAACGTGTCGCCCGCAAAAGCTGTCGGTGCAGTTATTCGATGACGACCACGCAAAAATATGTAGCTTAACGCGGCACCAAATAAATAAAATAAATTAAGCTGAATTAGTAAATTGCATTGTTGAAAGAGCAAAACAGCTACTGTTTCCCTAAGAAGAGGGTTATAGTCAACCAGAAAAGGCACGCGCTCACACACACACGCGCAAAGAAAGCGAGAGAGCAGTGGCGACGGCCGCCCTTAATTTTTCACACCTGTTCGCCGTGTAGTCACTGATTCTGACAGTGTGTATTAGGGTGTAGTTAATTGTTTATCGGTAAAGAAGGACTACACTGCATTGTATAGAGACGCTAGGCTCAACCTAGCAAACTCAACGGAACTTTTTCGATGCCAGAACTAGCCTAATACGAGAGAATATCTTAAAACTCGTTATATCACGTCTTATAAACGATACATTCTATAAAGCCCAACATTTACGGTTGAGTTCTGTGAATGGGCGCGTTTATCATAACATCCGTATCATTGAAGATAAGTACAAAAAATAAGTATTGCCAGTTAAAAAAATTATCGGCATTTTTTTCAGCAACATTATCTCCCATTGCAAGATAAATGTCACAAGCAATTAAGCATGCCTGTGCAGTACAGGAGAGCGTTAATAAAGCTGGATAGATATCCAGTCTATGGAGCGAGACACACTAAATTTGTGTCTAACTGCATTATTAGTATTGCCTAAATAAACTTCTCCAGTCATAAATTTAGAAAAGAAACTGTAATGACAGATTTGTATATAGAAACACGTTGGATTCATGACATTTTATTGTTTTACCTTCTGCACAATTATAGTACAATGTCTTTTTGGACGTCAAATACAAGAGCCACGAAATATAGAGGAAAAAATCATGAGCCATTCCCATCTGTGAAGATGGGTGACCAGCAAAGCTTTGTAGCACATGACGTTGATTTTTTTTATATATATACATTCGCGTGTGCGACGGAACCGCCACCACGAGAGAGCGGGAGGAAAGGGAAGTAGATAGGCAAGTGCTTGGAACGCCGACAAAGAGAGGGTGGTGCGAAGGTAGACATGGCCGAGGCAGGTCGAAGTGTAGTATGTGTTGTTATCAGCCTAATATATGTGATACGGGTTCTATTTGGACCCAAGTTATCTAACTTGTTTTTTTGCAACTTGGCGGAGAGCTCGAAGCCTGCTTCACCTCCGCCGCAGGTTGATCCGACATTGCACAATCTTCGGGATCGACCCACAGTTTTTGCACATGCAGAAGAAGAAATGCACAGAACCCTAGCCATAAACAGCTTCGCCCGCACTCATACCCGAGCCCTAAGTGCCCGGCATGCCCGGCCAGAGGTACGGCCGAACGTCTTCTGTGGAGCTGCTCTGACTTTGACACGGTCCGAGAAAGGACACTACGCTCCCTGGGCGGGAACCGACCTGGCACCCTGCAGGAGTGGCTCGACCCGCCATCGCACATTGGGCTCAAGGACGCAGTCCAGCTTTGGAGTGCTTTTTTGGACTTTTTCAGGGACAAGGAAGGGCCCGGCCGCCTCTTTGCAGAGCCGACCTCGGGACCACTCCACCTCGAGGAAGAAGAGAGCACCGGTCCCCCTCCCCCTCCCCCATAGAGCACCCCTTTTCTGCCGCAAGGCTTGGCCTATTAAACGCAGAAATAAAGACGCATTAAAAAAAAAAACAGCTTCGCCGTAAAAGAAAAAAAAAGTGACGAGAACCACGTGAGCATCTGCTTCTGTGCCGCGATCGCAGTGCTCTCAAACGTGCCGCATGTGAACGGCAAGTGATACTGGCTTGCAATGCACCCGCCGCGATGATTCAATGGCTATGACGTTTGGCGCTGCTGCTTTTACACAGTCACGGGTTCGATTCCCGGCATCGGCGGCTAGATTCATGTTTATGCATAAGTGAGTAAAATAATGTAAGTAAGTAAATTAAGTAAGTCTGTCCTTTTCTTTCGTCCTGTTCCTTTGCGCTGCTTCTGCTCAAGACAACGGCTTACATTTATTAAGTTTTGCGGAGACCCGTATACACACTCTTTTAAAAAGAAAGTTTGTGCCAGTTACTAAATAAAAGGTTGTAACGGTTTGTCACGAAGTTTACTAAGGTCCTAGCAACCATACTTAGTAAAGGCACAGATAGTATATAGCATTTACAACCCAAAGGAATTGCATGGTTCATACTAGCACAAGTTAGTAAGTTTACCAACCATACATGGTAATGGCAGCGGCACAGTGGCGTTTGCTACCAAGGTAAGTTAGTGGGGACCTGAGCCGTTTACACGGGGGCATTTCCATTACAAATAAATATTCAGGTCGCTCCTGTTCTGAATAGAGAGGGAGAGAGAGAAAGGCAAAGGAAAGACAGGGAGGTTAACCAGAGATTATCTCCTGTTGGCTATCCTGAGGGGCAAAGGGATGCGATAGGTGAGAGAGAAAGGAAAAAAAAAATGAAAGAAGCTACATACACACACACGTATACACGATGATGAACACGTATGCTAAAAATAAAAAACAACGAAGACCGCATTGTTGTTAAATTGCATGTAATAAACTGCACTATGCAGAAATGAACAAACGGTAAAGAGGAACAACGCATCGCACTTTACAATTATTGGTATACCATACGTGACATGTTTCTGAGAACGACCTAACAAGTATATATATATATATATACCCGTAGCCTTTTGGAGCACAGCGTGCACAAGTGTGCACATATGTATTTCGATACCTAAACAAATGTACGAGCCTATATTATTATAACGTACAGTCTCCACATGTATGCACCACAACTCAGCATATAACTATTATTGCAACATAAGGGTAGGAACTATAGTTTATCTAAACATCGCATTATGACAGTCACTACGCAGCATATTAGATCATGGGTGAGATGAGGTATCGCCTCTTACTAATTGGTCTGGGAAACCTAGTAAAGGGGGGAGGAGAAAAGAAGGAAGGAAAGGTAGGGAGGTCAATCAGACGCACGTTCGGTTTGCTACAATACACAGGGAAGGAATTTAAGGGATGAAAAGAAAGAAAGGACAGGGAGGGAAGAAGGTACTCTCAGTGTGAACACGAGCGGTTGTCCATCACTTCACCTTATATAATCGGTCACTGAGGCCAGTCGATTTCATAAATCGTAGCAATGCCCGCATCGCTTTGTAAACCTGGGGCTCGTGTACCATGGTCTGAGAATCTTAGTTTCTGGAAATGTCGTGTTGTCTAATTAGTTTAATACACTCCGAAGAACACGTGCTCGATTGTCTCTTTGCAGTTGCATGAGTCACAGACCAGTGTGCCGGGCATTCTAATAAGGATAGGCTTTCGTAAAAGCCACCCCTAAACAGAGGCGGCACTTGCATCACGGCGGGAGAAGTTCGATGGAATCTGCAGCTTCAATGTAGAATCCAGCCGGTGGGGACTACAGTTATAGAAAATCGGGGTGTTATACGTAGTTTCAGACTCGGTTTGCCCAAGTAAACGAGACCCCTCACAACGTCTGTCCTTGATGAGGGTATAAGAACTGTCACCGGCAAAGTCAATTCCGACGATGCCACAGTGCCCCGGAAGCCATTGGAAGATGATATCATGTCCGTTTATGAGGGCTTGATGGATATGCTCTCTGGTCTCGAACGCCAGTTGTTCATGGATATTGCGTCGTAAGGCTGACTGCAGACTCTGAAGGGCTGCCTTGGAGTCGCAAAAACGGTCCACTTGCTCGAGGTTTTTCTTATACGATGTAATTAGCAGCGGCACGTAGGGCGACAAGTTCTCTTGCCGTAGAGGTCATTATGTGGGACACTTTAAACTTAATAGTGACTTGTAAATGCTTAGTAAAAGCCGCGCCTTCCAAGTCTAAATTACCGAAGGCAGGAAACAGCTAGGAAAGATGTAGTAGTGGCTGACATTGTTAGTAACTGCACCCGTTACTACTTCCTTAGTAACATTTTTTATAAGCGTATAGCTTAAAAATAGGAGTTATCGGCAGTCATCTAGCTGGTTGCGCTGGAATAATGAAAAGAGAAAGGCACGTTAAAAAAATGTTGAAGCAAAATTAAACCTAAAAATAAAATAAAGCACGCAAAGCACATTTTACCAAGGAATGACACAATATCGCCGCGTTTACGCGTCACGGTGAACTGAGCAAGGCGCGTGCGTTTCCTGGCAAGCTGCCACTCTGCAACCTCCCAACGTTTCGGTGCCCGAAGGAAAAGATCACCGAAACAAGAACGACAAACAACAAATTGCGTATGGGCCACGGCGCAAGACACACGAGAAGAAAGTGATTGACCGAGATCAATCACTGGCGGGCTTGCTCCAGATTCAGTGGCGCGCGCGGGCCTTCTGCAGCGACGTGGGTGTGTCCCGCAGTTCGCCGTCACCTCGGCTCGATCGGTGTGCCCGCAGGAAGCGAGCGGACGGAGCCTCGGACGAAAACAAAAGCTCGCCTTGAGGAACCCATCGTTGATACGTTTGTACAGCGCTGCCTCGCACGACGCGTGTGTGTGTGTGCGGCACATGAGGGTGTGACTCTCCGACCGTAAACCGACTCACGCTTTTGTGTTGCTGCTGAACGCTTCGACCGAGGTGTGGGCATGCAAGGTCCATTGTCTTCTTTGGCAACCGCAGCAGCTGGAAGATCTGTGCCCTTTCTTTTATTTTTCTAGGTTAAACTTATGCCGATGTTAGACACGCCACGCGGGCTTCGAATTTCGATCTGTTCAAGCACCCTTTTTCCGTTTATTTTATTTTTATTTTTTGTCACGATCGTTTAAAACTTGAAGACCACTTCCGCTAGGCGTTACCGTTGCACCTTTCTGACGAGGAAGTGGTGATCATTTTCAGGAGGGGCGGGATAACGGTAAGTTTCTGCCGGCTGTCCGTGGGTACTTTGGAATTAGCTCATCACAGAGAAGGCGACGTGTCGAATTAAATTCATTCATTCATTCATTCATTCATTCATTCATTCATTCATTCATTCATTCATTCATTCATTCATTCAAAGCTTTGAAGGCTCTAGGTCGTCGCAATAACTATCGGTCACAGAAAGGCGGAACCAATGAGGTCTAACGACCTCAACCTCGTTCCTTTGTTTTCTCGAAACATTCCTGCTGTGATCATAGAAGAGCCGCAGTGAGTGGGAAGCGGGCCGAGGTGTTATCGCCGCTCACACAAAAAGCTGCGAGGTCGCAGTGATTTGTTTAAAACGAAAGATACGCTTTTGCTAGAAATAATAGACACTGCAGCAGAAGGCACGTTCTTGTAGACAATTTAAATAGAAAATAATGTAAAGCGAAGGCAGCCCTCCGTTCTGAAACTACGTGGCTATACAATCTCCTTCTCCCTTTCTCTCCCCCATGTCGTGTGTATGTGTGTGCATGTCTGCGGGTGGGCGAGTAAATGAGTGAGTGCGAGGGATATATATATATATATATATATATATATATATATATATATATATATATATATATATATATATATATATATATATATATATAGAAAGCGTGCAAAGTAAGAATTAACTTCCTCCGACGTAGGCTGCGTCGTGGTTTGGGCGGACACAACCCCATTGGTAAATAATTCCGGGAGAGCATTACGCAATGTGCGGAACTCATCTCTTCGCTTCCCACTTGGAGTGTGTTGACTTAACAATGAATGACGTAGAAATCTAAACAAGGCGAGGTGATCACGAGGCTGGAAACGAATAAAAATTTGGCGAACAAGGAGCGCAGAGTTTTGATAAGGGGACTTCATCAGAGCGAACGTTCTGACGAGAAAGAGGCCCTCTCTTGTTCCTTCATAACTGTTCTTCGCTGAAGAAAGGAGCAGTCAGAGATAAGGAGATTATGGTGACATCAAAAGCGGCACGCGCACTTGTCCGGAGCTTGCAAGGGGTGTGCTGCCGGACCGAGGAAATGGATGCCCGTTTCGAAGGCAGAGCGCAGGTTTCCATCTAACTTCTACGTGTTCTCCTTTGCATTTTAGTGTAATGATTTCATCTTAAACGTATCAAAGCGTACACACCTACGGCATGACTGTCTTCAATTTTTCACTGTGCAGCCTATACCACTATCGCGGTGTATATAGAGCGTATATATACTTGTCCAATACGGGGTAATTGACCAGCGTGCCAAGAGTAGCGCGGTGCAGGCAGCACGACACATCGAACAGGCGGACCGCGCAGTCTCAGTTCGTGGTCGCTCTGCGGACGACCCCTGCAATCACGTGTACACGCGCTGATGATAGCCACGCCGAGGTGTCGGGTAGTATACACGTCTTCATCGAGCCCTCCGTTCCTCAACGTAATGCTCGTGGAGCAGACGCGTACACCGAGTGGCCGCGACCTCTATGTTCTTCGGAAGGTGAACCAGGAAACTTACCAGCTCGTATATCATCAGACTGTATACGCGCGCAATAAACGTCCCTCCCCCTCCCCTCCCCCCACCTCTCCGCACCGGCGAATCATTGGTGGCTATTCGCGTCGCGGGTTGGGTCAGGGAAAAAGAAAGGTGCGAAGTTCACAAGTAACGGAGACGGGGCCAGCAGCGTGAAGGGCATGTGTAGGCGTAAAACAGCGTGGTCGACGAACAGAATTGTGTCGACCCAGTGACCGATGATTAAAGTGAAGCCAGCGTTCTAGTAAGATGCTTTCTGTCGGTTGGGCGGATGATTTCCTCCTGCACTAGCTGCAATCCGCATGGCGATTTGATGAAACCGTCGCCACTTTTCAACCTCGATTTACGAGAAGTGATAGAACCAACTGGCTCCTTACTCTTTGCTGATTCGTATTCGCACGCTTTCTAAAGTTGCTAACGTGAAGTGCGGAAGTTCGCCTGTTAAGTTATGCGCGCGCGGGCCCAAGCACCGCAGACGCACGGACGCACGCACAATTCCACAGCACGCACAAATTTCACTAGAAATTAGCATGAACCTCGCCGACAAGTGGAGCTCATTGTGGCAGCGCGCATACCGTGCGAGGTACCCGTACTTATATCGTGCACTAAATCCCACTTGCACCCGTGAAATAGGCGGGGGAGTTTGCTGTGTGCACAAGGTGGTTTGTAATAAGAGCACTGATTATGAATGGAGAGAAAACAACTGCTGCGACTGGTTGCCCCGGCGTGGGGTGTTTGCAGTGCTACGTGGGAGTCATTTATTGCGAGTGTGAAGCAATCTCTAACATCCTGTTATCACACAACGTGCTCGTCAGAAGACGCGCTTAACTTATAAGCATCACAATTTGTTACTGAACAGAGGAATAGCCAAACAACCGGCGGTAAAGACGACTAAAAGAGCCGGAGGTGGTCTCACATGACGGAAGAAAATATTTATCGTTATTTTTCTTGATCCCGATCATAAGCTCTTACACACTACTACGAACTGGTCAAGAAAGCTTTAGGAAACCGAAAAGGAAATGACTCCAGAAATTGTAAAAGAAGATAGAAATATTAACTTTAGATTCTCAATCAAAACACAACTTGTCATATTAATGAAGAAGAGAAGAAGATAGGCTTTATTGATAGGAAATACAGAGAGGCCGACCTGAGCTAGTGCACTCTAGTCTGCTACTATGCACTGGAGAAAAGGGAAGGGGAGTGAAAGTACGGGGATGAATGGTGATGATAAGAGAAGTGGTGACTGCTTACGTACATTAGACGGGGGCCCTACTAGAGTCGCTCATCTAGTTTCGTGTCACGCAGAAACATGAACAGCGCTTGAGTTGTCCGCATAGAAGTTGCAGTGTCAACCCATGGGCAGAGAAAAGCTCCGTCGGACAGTGGTTGCCTGCCACGCTGGCTAGGGAATTATTCAACGTCTTTCGCTGCAGGCGTATATGCTGGGCAATCGCTCAATATGTGTTCCAGCGTTTCAGGCGTTTGACGTATTCAGGCGTGTTCGTAATCAGAACTGCGAACACATTCAGACGCCTGACAGGCATCCCGGGTGAAAGCAACGCCCAGCCGAATCCTGCGTAGCAATGACGCTTTGCTCCGCGTAACCTTCGGGAGCAAACAGAACTCACCATCTTGGTCCATTATATATGCAGGCGTCTGCGGATGTTGTCAGCGTGTGTTCTGTATACCTTTGTAAGGTCCTGCATGAGTGTCTTTGTCATTGAGATGGTGCCAAGTCGCGAGTAGGCAATCTGTACTTCATCAGAGAAAGAGAATGCCGATCTTGCGTCGCTGCAAGCGAGTTCATTGCCAATCACACCGCAATGACCAGCTATTCAATGAAAAGTGATCAAGCGACCACCTCGCTGGGCGCTGTGATGAAGTTCGGCGATTTCCAGCACGAGCAGGTAATACGGTCCTTTCCTTAAAAACCATTTTATCGCCTGAAACACTGATTTGGCTTCGCAGAACACCGTCCAAGTGTCGCTGTTGGTAATAGTGATGTTTGAAAAGAAAAATTTGCAGATGAGAGAGAAAGAGAAATAAAATAAACTTTATTTAAAGAACAGACGACGATGGGGGGGGGGGGGGGGGGAGGGGGGGGGTCTTCTCTAGGTGGGCAGCGTTCTGAATACAGGAAGCCGTGGTCCTTCGCCGTCCGTCGCGCTCTGTCCGCCAGCCGAATCTGGTCCTCAGGGCACGAGCTGGTCAGAAAGAAGAAGAATAACTTTATCGAAAGTTCTGGCTAGTTATTTGGGGATTGGGCGAATATCCCCACCTAGGCGTCGACCACGAGCCCTTGAGCTCTGGTCAAAACAATTTCTTTTTGTTGCGGCGAACAAGACTGTGATGGTAACAATACCAAATACCAAAGTACCCCGGTTGCGTTGTTTAATGTGATGGTTATACGTGTTTGAAGCGCGGGCGACAGACGAATTTTTTTCTCGAAACTGTTGTTTAAAAAAGAAAAGCACTCTGCTGCTCATCATGATATATTGTGAAACTCTTACACGGTCGGACGCTTCTTCGTTTATATACCCTGTTCTCGCTCGATCGACAGAGGAAGACGAAGAAGGCGTGCCATCAGGGTTGTTCGTTGCCCTGGGCCGCTTGTCATAATCTTTGACAGGACCTTTGAAGCGGCCACACGAATACGGCGAGGATGGCCAGCCAACCAAGTCCAGCCAGAGCATCGCGGGAATCGTCGGCGGTAATCCGAAGGGTTCCAGTGCCATTCAAACGCGACCACGACGACTCTTCGATGTACATCCTTAGGGTCAGGCGGGACATTGTGGACATCATGGACGACCCACCGCCATTAATCTACATCGCGCCGGAGGAGAACGACGTCACCCAGATCAACGCCCTGGTGGTGGGACCTTCCGACACGCCGTACGAGGGTGCGTTTATGCGATTCCGCATCGTGTGTCCAAACGAGTATCCGATCGTGCCGCCCAGTGTGCGTTTCCTGACCACAGACGCTGGCCGTGTGCAGCTACACCCGAACCTATACCCGGACGGCGAGGTGTCTCTCAGCATTATCGGCACATTTAGCGGGCCGTACTGGAGCCCGGCCCAGTCGATAGGCAGCCTGCTCGTTTCCATCCAGTCGCTGCTCACCGACGACCCTTTTTACAACGACCCTTACGTCACCAAAGGTATGCACCAGGAAGCCGCGAACAAATACAAAGTCTTCGTGCGCCACGAGGTTGTGAGAGTAGCAGTGTGCGACGCGGTAGAAAGCTGCCTCGAGGACAACTCTTCGCATCCGGCAGTTCTTCGGGAGAAAGTGCTGGAGTTGTTCCTCGAGTTTTACGACAGGTACGAAGCAGCTGTCAGGAGCGAGCTCCATCTGACTGGCACCAAAATGCAAGACCCGATTAGCTTCGCTGACGGCGTCTATCAGCACGATGCGCTGTTGACACGGCTTCAGGACCTGAAGGCGAGAGTGCAGAAACGAATAAAGTGTGCGCTTTTAAATGGAAACCAGTAGTGCCTGGTGAGGAGTTCGGTCACCGTTCGCGCGCAGGAAGCCGTGTAACAAACCTGGTGGTCTAGTGGGACGTTGCGAGACAGAGCGTCTCTGCGACGAAGAAATTTCGACGGAGAAACTGAGGACTCATTGGTGACGAAATCATCTTTCGACAAAATTAAAGGATTTGACGAACATTTGTTGTTTCGTTGCTGGAGATATTGGATGCTCTTGCAGGTGTCTCGCTTTTTCACGCTCGGCGAAATAACATGACCTCAATTGAATGTTTAAAAATATTCGATTATGAACGCAGGAACATGTTGTCATCCATACACCTCCTTTGTTGTTGTTGTGAATGATTCTAACGCATGCCCACAGTGAGCTCACCTTCTGTACAGGCATGGCAGAAAACTCCACAACTTTTTAAAAATTTGTTTTCCTCTATTTAACAGCGATATATGTTGTGGACTTCTTCACCGAATCATTCGGCTGTCCGCCGCCGCCGGTACCCGTCGCAGTAATCCCAGAATGCTTTACGGAATTTCATTTTATGCGATAGCAATTATATGGACACTCCAGGCGCATTTTTGCCGTCGTTGTCGCCGTGATGTTCTGTATAGGGAGGAAGGCGACGGCGTTGGGCTCCGGCAGCAACAGCGCATTTCGCCACCGGTTGTTAAGGGAACTGACGATCGCGGCGCAATCTCGCGCGCGAAACGTATTTCAACTCCGGAACGACTGATTTCCCATCAAGAATACTGTATCCGGAAAATACTACGCCTGACCGATTGAGCGCTCACTGAAATGATTGCCTTACACCTCACTCTTTGATGGGGCCTCCGTGATCGGTTCGCCGGGCATTTTGCGTCGACATCACGGAGGCCGCTCACTTTTCTCGCAATGAAAGCAAGATGAGCATGAAGCTATAGCCCCTTCAGGTGCCAATTACTTCTATCAATTGAAGGCTTGGTTTCAGCATATTTCTGCACCTTCAGAATTATGAAAAGACGTGTGCAGCTGCAGAACGGGTGAAGAAATTTCATTTCCTGAGTTAATTTTCTCAAGTTTACAGAATGTGAACTGCAAGCGAGAACTCTCTGCAAGAACGTCAGATATAAGACCAACTATTTCCTGTCTGGAATACTTCGAAAGAACCTATCCAGCCAGTTGAAAGTAATGGCAGATGTAACACCCTGTGAAAAACAAGGAAAGAAGTGAACCTGCTGCACGATAGGCATATTGACAACATAACCAAACATCCAGTGGTCTACCTTCTAACTTGTTTACTAAAACATTTTACACGTATTATTCGATCTCGCAGGCAGGACAGGTTCAGTTAGAACGGTTCGAAGGCGTATGCGGGCCGTTTTGATTGTAAGTGTTTTCGACAGTTGTGCACACAATTCGTGAGAATAACGAATAAAAATATGTGGGGTTTTACGTGCCAAAACCTCGATCTGATTATGAGGCACACCGTAGTGGGAGACTCTGGAAATTTGGACCACCCGGGGTTCTTTAAAGTGCACCTAAATCTAAGTACGTCAGTGTTTTCGCATTTCGCCCCCATCGAAGTGCGGCCGCGGTGGCCGGGATTCGATCCCGTGACCTCGTGCTTATCCACCCAACATCATAGTCACTAAGCAACCACCGCGGGTGAGAATAACAAACAACGATCAAATAACGAAGGGGTTAGACGAATGATACACGGCCTTCTGAAATCGCAGGATATTATTAAATCAATTGTGTGCAGCCTGCCTGTGCACGGCCACTATACGACGTCACAAGTCGTTTTCTGTAAGGAAGCCGCGTTGTTAAGCTTGTGGCGCGAGTGGGAGTTCTCGTTGACGTGATCAGCAGCTCGAGATCTTGCAGCGCTGATGGCAGACCTGCCTTTGTATATATGTATTTACTTTTTCGCTTGGCGAATCGAAATTATCACTGAAAAAAAAATAACAACGCAGTTTTCGGTCTGGTGCCATTACCACGGCATGCATGGCGACGTTTGTGGACACATTATATACGGTGATCTCAGAGAACGTATACGGTCATCTACACACGACGACTGAACGCGGGGACAGGGGGGGGGGGGGGGGGGAGGCTTTCTGCTTGAAACAAAGGCGCCCCGGTCCGGCAGCGAGTTAACAGCCACGAAGCCACCGCATTCCCGTCCGCATTAAATGGATTGCGCGAGGGTCTCGCCAGCCACCGCGAACGCGTCGTGTGCACGACAAGACTCGGGGTGCTGCTTAAAAATGCGGACAACGTGTTCATTAGCGCGCGCGTGCGCGTGCCTGCGCGAGTTTCTCGCGACCGCGATCCCCTGTCATCGACGGCACGGCGAAGCGGTCTGCTCACGGTCGCTACATCGTGTATTTTGTTGCGTCGCCTTGTGTACTACATGCGCGGCTTGGGCGTGGCGGGGGCCAACGCTTCAACAGAGCAAAGAGCGGTTCAGTTGTTCCGCAGTATATATCGCCCACATACGCTGCCGTTATTATGCAAAATTTCACGCATACAGGTTCTAGTTCCGGGCAGAACGCAGGGAACCGCTTCGCACCGCAAGGAGCGCTAACGAAAAGTAAGGCGCTATGCAGTTTTTAGGGTTGCTATAGGCTTGATTCTCCGCCTTACTTTGTAATGAAACTCTACTGAATGCAGCAAAATATAACGCTTCTTTGAAAACGAATGCATACTGCGCATGCCAGTGCAATGCACAATATACTGTGCACTATACAAGTGCACTATAGAAGTTCACTATACTGTGCATGCAACTGGCGCTGAAAAGTAACGCTTATTTTTTATTTATTTTTTTCATTTGACAAAGCAGCGCCGAGTTTCGCTGCGAAGGTTTCTCCGTGATTGTGACTGATAGCCTCAGCTTATATCTCGCATTAATTACTAGGTCGCTCTGGTGATTGCGATTATTTATGCAGAAACCTACAGCGGTGGCGGCCATTTAACTGTCACTGCAGGCTCGCGCCACAATGCTGAGCCTTTCGAGTCAGCGCAAATTAAGCTTCCATCGAGCAGGCTTTAAGAGCCCGAACTTGAGTGGCAGTACGTCGCTTGAGGTTGTCTCTATCGCTGGCGTCTTTAATGCGGCCGGCGACGTGGTGCTTGTACACCGTGCGACGGCCTCGCATGCCTAATTGCCTTGTCGATATTAACGAGCGCATTGCAAGAGAAAGCTTCTCGACGGCAGGTGTTTGCCGAACTGCAGAGAAAGAGCGTCCACTTGTTCCGAGTCTGTTTATTACTGTCCAACATTTGACGTACTGTGCCTGTAAAACTAAATTTGATCTGCATTTTTTTTTTATCGGTCCCTTCTGACGTGAACCGTCTTTCATTTCTGTTAACATAGGGGGTCGCGCTTGCTAAAACTCGTGCGTAACTAAAACCAATTATAACACTAGCTATTGTCGCTTATATATTTGCAACCGTACTATGCCCACGCGCCTTACCTTGGTATATATCGTTGTACAAAGAAAAAAAAAATGCCATTACACGATTATGCATGTGTCGCGTGCGCAGACGGCGCCATTGTCGCGATAAGAATGACGCAATTGGAGATAAATTTAGCCTCTCGCTCGGCGATCAGGGAGTAATAGTTCGGCAGCACGTTTGTCGAACCTTGCGGTAATGGTTTCGTTTGACAGATATTACTCAGTCACCGTTGGTATAATCCATCACACTCAAGAGTTGTAAGGTCTGCAAGTGTGCAAGTTGCAGAAATTTGAAGGTTCCTCGGCCATATGCCGCCCCGGCGTTCGGCACGTAATAAGGTATAAGAGAGAGAGAGAGAGGGAGAAAGGAGGGGGAGGGGCTCATTCGTATTCGCCACCTTTGACCACGGCGACCCCACTACGAAAATAGGGAGCGAGCACCGTTGCAAGATTACACCGTACGGCACCCGCTATCTGTATCATAAGTTAGGCATGTACGCTTTGTAACGCGTGAATAAATGTCACTTGTGTATTTTGCGGCGTCCATTTATAAACCTTATAGTGTCCGTACGCACTCAGCCGGACGCGCAAGTCGTATACGTCGTATACCCCAACAGCGGCTGCGTCCACGATATAGCTTACCCTATTTAAAAAAAGTAAAATGATGCGTGTATTTTACAAAGAGTGAAAAATCTTTGCACAAATAAAAAGCGATATTCTGAGAGCCAGTAAAAATTGAAGTTGGAGTTATTTGTTCCCAAACTGACATGTTGAGATACACGTATAAATCGCGTCTCTAATTTGCCTTCTTCTTCTTCTTCTTCTTCCTCGCGTTAATTCATTATGTTAATCTATTGCAAAGTTTTTAGCTATTAATTGGCGAAACTTCTAATTTCACTTTTCTTTCATCCCTCATCATCTCGTATCATCCAATATTCTTTTTCATTATCTAACAATTGCTGCAAAGAGGCCCGCTACGACCTTCCGTCAAGATTTCTAGTATCAGTCATTTAGGACATCTCGAAGCACGTGCTGCACGTCTTGTGATGTGTCAGAGAAAATGTCTGGATTGTTTGAACAATGGTTGACTAAAGGAATATTTAATCGTCATGATGATGAAAAAAAAATGGTTCAACCGTAGTTGCAGGTCTTTCTGTATGCAGCTTTACAGTCAGGAAACACTTGTCAGGAGGTACCTTAAGATACCGAGAGAGATAAGATAGAAAAGGGAAAGGCAGGGAGGTTTACCGGAACGGGAAATCCCGTTTGCTACCCTAAACTAGGTGGGCGTAAAGGGATATATATATATATATATATATGGAGAGAGAGAGAGCACATGCGCAGGATCAAAACAGTTCACAGCACACGACAACGGTTAACACTTGTCTTGTCAGTGCTAGAGTCGCTTGCGCAAGTTTATTTTTAGTAAGAAATGTACCCATGCTTTCACGGCCCTCTGATGCGACGGTTTGCAACGCCAGTATTTCAAAGTGATTTGTCGCGACATTCTCATAATGGTCGGTATACGACGCGAGCTGGCAAACTCGCGAGCGATCGTCTCTACATTTACGTTTATCGAAGACACAAGACTCGTTCAAACATCTCCTCTTGAAGTTACAACAGAGGAGTATAAGTGCACCTATATCCGTAGTACACCACGTTGCTATACCAGAAGAGCGCTTTCAGCCCATTGCAGCTTAGTATCGTTAGGCTCGTGCTTATTTTCGCTTGCTCTCGTGTCAACTCAGCCAGCCCCACCTCACCAGCGCCAGGAGAACTTCAAGGCTATCTCAAGTTTTAATCATTCATATCAACATTTATTCCTCTCTTTATATGTAAATGATGTGTTATTCTATCCTCCCATAGCGCGTAACAGTCATTCTGAAATACGCTGCACTCAGTCTTTGCCGTCTCGAAAGTGCTTATTCCGTCGCTTATTGTCGATGAAGGACATTTACAAAAGCCTTGACGGACTGAGTTGGCGACTCATACAAGTTTGCCGTTCGCACAACGCCTCGCAATTTTTCGTGGCGGGTCGTCTTTTTCTTTCACATTTGCCCTTGAGAACTTTGTCACTAAGCCTTCTATTCATGTTTTTTTTTCTTTCATCCTGCTCATTCTTGCATACAGCCGGCGGTATATTAACTAAATAGAGGAAAGTTTCACTGTACAATGCGTTTATGACTTCCCCTGGCAACACGTACATATTTTCCAGCTGACCATCAACAACTTTGCGTTGCCGGTTGTGGTTTTCGTTTTTGAAGAGGAGGGGAGGGCGGAGGTGTTTGTGCTGCACAAAATGCCGAACTGGGCGAATCTTCGTGGATTCGTGGTTAGGAAAAGCATGAAGGGACAAAGATGACAAACAGTATGAGTACGCGCTAACAACTAGATGGTTTTACTAGAAACTGTCGTATGTAAATAAACCGCAGTGTATGCGCATGTGAGAAGACTAGCTTGTCGGCAGCGCTGACAAAGATAAGATTACAGACGAAATTCGGCTACTACTACTTTGAACATGCCTTGGGAAATTTATCTCACTGCGTTGCAAAGTCGCAGAATCTTGACTCACGCACACGTTTTTGTTGTCTTAGATGAAAAACGCCTCGACGATTTCACGTGCCAGCTGATCCGCGTGTTTGAAGAAAATCTCGGTATCACTTAATCTTGGGGAGAGGCCATATTCTCGACAACACCGAGACAAATTGGAAGTTGGCGTTCCTTTAAAGTAGTTCCAGTGTTGCCGTGTGGGCTCATTCACACATTGATCCGTCTGTCTTATATTATCCTGCACCACAAGTCCCACAAAGGTCCTACACGACCGATTTCTGGCAGGTCGTGAATCGTGGGACGTGGTTAACAGTGCACGAATCACATACGCTGTCTTAAGTTTATCCCATTTTCATCGTACAGCTGCACAAGCGTTTCCTGGCTTGTTACGTGCACTGAACACTGTACGACATCAACGTCGTACTTGCTTGCAATTTGCCTCAATCGTTGCGAAAAACAGTGAACGTACCCAATACATAGCACATGTACAAAGCGCCCAGCTTACGTTCGTATATACAGTCATCGTTCTGGCTACTCATTTAGCTTACTCACCGGCAGTGGTTATAGTTAAACGTTTTCACGCGATATGAAGGTATTCACGGTAAGATAAGGACTGATTTGACCTTGGGTCGTAGTCTGGTCCCCCCACAGAGACGAAAACGTGTGCCAACACTTAGCGGCTGCGTGAGAACAAAACCAGATCGCCAGCTCAACGAAGAATGATAGGCGTAATGAGATCTCCACCTTTGAAAGATAAACGCAATGTCGAAGGCTTTCTTTCTTTCTTTCTTTCATTTTTTTCAGTGTGAATGGGCGAAGGCTGCGTCGTGTGGCCAGGGAAGGCCAAACGCCAGAGCCGAGTGACGCATAGAACTTGAACTTGGCGACACCGGCCCAACGACCACCTCCAGTCGCTGGCGGCGGTGGTCTCTCACGCGTTTAATTAAGCAAAGCGAAACCGGCCGTCGAGAATAGAACGCGCTCGTATCTGATTAGCGCCTAAAGCTTGCCCTCTTTATTTCTGCAATTCCCCACGATTCTCAGTCGGTGCCTGAAGGCGCAACGTTTTCCCGTATAGCCTTGCTGTATAGACCAATGAGTGCTGTTGCCCTCAAGGGTTTCCGCGCTGCGTCACATGAGGTGAGCAGCCCGGAGGACGCAAATGTCACGACGGAGTCGGCTCGGACTAGTCACTGGTTTGTCGGAACAGGCGGCAATTAAAGCGACAACAACAAAGTAGACGGTGGACAGTACGAAGCTACACTTTACTGGGGGGCGAACAGCTGTTATGAGCTATACAAAGTGACTCGATCGCGGCTTAATCGCAGCTTGATCGCGTACGCGATCAAGTTACTTCGTATTGCTCACAGTCACAGAAGTCGTATATAGCTCAAACAACGAACGAGCTTTCGTTCGTTCTCTCGTTCGTGCTCTTTTATTCAAACGCCGCATGTATAAATGCATGAAGAAAACACGCGAACATCAATAAAGCAATCAATTGTACGACAATGATGCCACGATGCCGATGATGACGACGACTGTGGCATGAAGACGACGGCAACGACAAAATCAGCAGTATGACGACGACGACGTCTGGGGATTAAGCGAGAGCAAATAGTTCAATGATGGAACGCAACAAGCGCGATAGGCTGTTGCTTGGGCTGCTTACACTCACACATTTATGCACCACCAGGCCCAAATTCAAAGTAGTCTGCGCATAAAACGTTTTTGACAATGTAAAGCTCCCCGGTGTTTCTTTAATGCAAATGTGAAGGGTGTATTCTATACGGAGTAGGTACAAAAGTACGCGTTTAATAAAATACGTATAAGCTGACATTGGGACAAGTAGACGGATGCTGCAGTGCTTTCAGGGCAAGGAAGGGTGTTTGAAATGAAGTGTATGTAAAGTGCGTATAAAATGAAAGAATTCAATAAACGCATTAAGAACCGTCATCGTAATGCGTAAGCTGTGCGCCACGCGAAACAATGCCTCTACACGCTGTCGTAAACTAATTATACACAATGAGGTAAGAGTGTCACAAATCTTCCTAAATGCGCATCCGCCTGAACTGTATGTGTGCAGTGCCCTGATTCATCGATGAGAAGCGAGAAGTTGCAGGGCGAACCGATATGAACGCAAGCTGTTTCAAACGGCACGTTCTCCACATGATTACCTTACATTCGTTTACGTTTAATATTGTACACAACGAGGAATGTCATGAAGGATATGCATACAATAAAAGTTGCGCATCAGTTGTGTGTGGAGCCTAGAAACACAGAGATTCCAAGCGTCATACGAAAATTAGGCAAACAATGCTGCAAGCGTGCACAAGAGTAAATCAGTCGTGCAAACCTAGTGCGTTAGGGACTAGTGCTAACTGGTACTGCCCTAGTCTCGGCATTTGTAACAAGCGAACGTAGCTTTAAGAGGTGCAGCATGTCCGAAGCTTGCAAGTTATGCTCAGCCCTTAAAGGCGAGTCTGTTTATATTCAAGTGAAACGTCGAGCTTCTGGAAGGCGTGCGAGCCGAAGTGCTTAGAATATGCCTTGGCTTCCTCAAGAATGCACCCACAGGGCGAGCTCACCACTGTCGGTGCCAATTTTTAGCAAGCAGAAGTTCTTTCGGGCTCAATCGCGGCCCGTGGTGTGGGGACGTGACCATCCAAATTCTCTCACTTGTCCTTCAATGGCTCAAGGCTCGCTTCCTCTACGTCATCGAAATTCCGTCTCTGGCGTTTCGCACTAGAAGTACTCTTCGCGGCATATTTAATTCACTATGCCTGAAATCGAGAAGCTCATATGCCTGAGCCAGCACTAGGATATTTTGCAAGTCTACGTTTATTGCAGTGCTCGCTGTCACATTTACGACGATCGATCGGTCATGCCTACATCATCAGACATAAGATTGTGGATCCCTGTAATGAAAATCACAGTCACAGGAAAGTTATCGTAGAACATTTACCGCAGCTATTGAGTTGGCTGCACTGCGAGTAGCTTTCACTTATGTTTTGCAGCAGCCAGCTCTCGTTGTGTGGGATTTTCAGCTATTGGCAGGCGGCTCTGCAATGCCTGAAATACTAACGTCTGTAAGTACAGTTAATCACTGGCGTTAAACGCCCAGACGCGGTGACCTGCAGGTTTAGCCACATTCCACTGCTGTGGTAGTTAGCAGCCCACTGTGGGATAGATGGAAATCTCATGCAGGTTACGTTGCGGTGGCAACTGCACTCAGTGACTCGACCAAGCTAACCTCGGTGCTATTGACAAGAAGTGAGGTGGTGGCGGTTGTGTCACCCGTTACGTGCCACTGGCAGCAAAGCGCGATTAGTGGCCCCGCAAATGGCCTTGCGGCAGGTGCACTGAAGGAACACTTCGCTCAGCAGCGGGTGGTTTGCGCCCACCCTACAGTCACTGAGGAGCCGCCCCATAAAACGTAGAAGTTCCGACAGTCGCCGAGCTCCTCTTCGTTGAGAAGCTGCCGGAGGTGCCTGCGCACAGACGCGGACTTGCTGCGTTACAGAACCGTCTTTTTGAAGTGGCCATAGGGGGTGGTGTCGTGGGGTGCGTCAACAACCTCATGGATCTCCTTAACCACCTCTGTAGGGAGTGCCGAGACAGTGCGGAGGAACCTGGCGCGCTGCGACTTAATGCGCCGAAGGTCGAAGACCTCCACCTCAGTGAACCAGGCTGCAGAATTTTGTGGCCAAAGGGGCGGCGCGTGAATCTGGCCCTTGGCGAGGTCCTCTACGCTCGTCGTCAGTCTCTCGTTCGTGGCCTCGTCCATAATATCGTGCTTGCCGCATAATGACGTCCGGGTCACCACGTCTTAGGGACCGAAATTAGGTCCACTGCAACAACGTGCAGGTCAGTGAGCGAAAGGCCTGAGTACCTTTCGGACTGATGGCAGGAGCCGAAAATGCTCCTTTATTATTATTATTCTTATTATTATTATTATTATTATTATTATTATTATTATTATTATTATTATTATTATTATTATTATTATTATTATTATTACTTCGGAGTCGCAGCATGAGGCACAATACACATACACCGGTGCGCGCCTATATAAATGGCGGCCGAGGAGGATTACCATGGCTGCTAAAACTCCCTCAGGGAACCAGAGTTGCCGGACTGTTTCCCGGCTGGATGGATGGATGGATGGATGGATGGATGGATGGATGGATGGATGGATGGATAGACGTTATGAGCGTCCCTTTTGGAACAGGGCGGTGGGTTGCGCCACCAAGCTCTTGCTATTATACTGCTTAATTATTATACTGTCCTACTTAGGTTAAAAAAAAGAAAAACACTATGAACTCCCACAACCAAATTTTATGATCCCCTATTGCGAACTTTGCTTTTGTACGTCTCCGTTTTTTTTTTTGTCGTTTCCCCACTTTCTTCCACTAATCTTCCAATCGCCTCTTACTAATCTCTATTGCGGACATGTTTACTTTCCCCCTGCTCTCGTTGAACCCAAGGGCTTCAAGGAGGGCAGTGGTGCCTAAATCGTACACTGGGCAAACGCCTTCAGATTCTAATAAAACAAGCTCCATCGTTTCTCTAGGTTTACCGCAGCAACCACATGTTTCTTGCTTCTTATATCTCGCTTTATAGGTGCGTGTTCTAAAGCATCCCGATCTCGCTTCGAAAAGAAATGAGCTTCCCTTTGAGTTATCATAAATTGTTTCGTTCCTGATTTCGTTTTTTTCCTCTTAAGTAGTTACTCATGGCATGTTTCTTTTCCATTGCCGCCACCCATGAGATTATTTCAGCCTTTCTGACTTTCCGCTTGACGTTCTTTGTTGCTGGGTTGCCCACCCCTACAGGCCGCATACTTGCTGGTAAGCTTTCTAGTTCTTTTCTTCCACTGTGAGGCCACGAGGTCGTTTTTCAATGGGTGCCTGGCCACTGTGGAATTAGTGGCAATGATTCCGCCGATAACGCTGCTCGCACAGCACATCAAGAAGAGCACAGCGTTCCAATTCCGCTTTCGAGGAATGACGCTGCAAGGCAGCTTCGACACCTGGCACGCAGTCTCACAGTGACCGAGTGGAACTCGCCAAACTTATGACTTACACGACTGAATCGACTAAACCCCTCCCTGCAACTCCTACCTCCACTCGGACTTCCTCGACGCGAAGCTACGTTTCTCTGTCGCGTCTGGTTAGGAGTTGCCTTCACAAAGGCATACTCTACATTAATTGGAGTGACTGACAGTGCAGCATGCGAGGTCTGTGGCACCGAAGAAAACATCGACCACCTGCTGTGCCACTGTCCAAGATATGCCCTAGAGAGACAAGAACTTGCCAAGGCTTTCCAAAAACTGGACAATCGGCCGCTTTCTGTGCAGGTGCTGCTGGAACACCGCCCCCATCGCCCGTCGGCCCATAAAGCGGTGAAGGCGCTTTTGTGTTTCTTAAGGACGACGGGTTTGTGCACCCATCTGTGACTATTAATGCAATTTCTGTAAAACCGCACGCGTCAGCGAACTTGCCGCAATTTCCTTCTTTCCTTCCCTCCTCTCTATCCCTTTGATCTTTGTTTTCCCCTTTCCCATTCCCCCGGTGTAGGGTAGCCAACCGGACGTTATTCTGGTTAACCTCCCTGCCTTCTACTTTTCTCTCTCCTCCACCTCCACTGTGAATCAATGTTTTTCCTGTACAAGTACATCAACACTCTCCCAGCCCATTTATTTTCTTCCATATTCCTCAGTCGTTCTTCATAATCAATTTTAGCCGACACGTTGGAGGTGGCGCCAATACTCCGCATGATCCGGCCGATCAAGCGCTGTTGACATGGTCACTCGCTGTTTGTTTCCTTCGACCATGGTTATATAATCAGCTTCTGCCTCGGTGCCACTAGTCGCAAGTATTCTCCCCGTATGGAATCGGCTGAGCGTAAAAATCGCTGTATTGCGATGCCCTGACAGATCTGGCGTATGATTGAATGCAGCGCGCTAAACAGTCGTATAACCGCAATGAAAGCGGTGAATTGTTTTGCACAGTGCTACGCAAGAAATCTAACGTGCGCCGCCGATTGCCAGAATCGGGTCGCTTTTGTCTTTTGATTGAATCGCGTCACTGCCGATGTTGCTGAATTTGAAGTGACCGGGAGAACTTTGTGCGACCAACTTTTTTTTTTTTTTTAGGCAGGGAATACTTAAGGCATGCAGCTTGTCCCCGCGTGTGTCTTCTTATACTGTATGAAGCTCGTAACGCCGGTAAAGCATGGACGCGACGTTGTATGTTACTTGCATGCGAGGGAACGAAGGCTATGCTGGAATAGTTATTATGGGAAGGTGAGGGCAGAACATGGGGTTAGCGCACGCAATTTCTCATGCAACACACGCTGATTATATTCAGCTCTTTACTGAAGCGCTATATCTAAGAAGTGCTGGACGCATCAGCGCTTTGTTTCGCGCTCTAAATTCAGGAATTCGCGTCATTCAGCTGTCGCGAACCATGATTACAGGCATGCCTAATGAAACAGTCAATGTCTCGAAGACGTCGGTAATATCCCTAAGCATTTCCCGCGTGAAAGCCAACGCGCTTAGGCGCTTGACGCGTTTTGTGTTGCAATACCAATTATACCAATATTCCGATCGATATATCCCCGTCGCTTGTAATTACACATGGTTGTTCCTTTACATAATTACACAGCACGTTGTTTATGCCTCTCGACCACGTAGTTCAGAGGCAGGAACAACGTGCTGCTGTATGTGCGGTACAGCTCAAGGGCGCTGCGGCAACAGGAGGCCGAGGCTAAGCGACAACGTCGACAAAGCTTCTGTAGTTCAAAAGCGCGAAGCGGGCGCAAATTGAGCATGTCGCACTACAGGACCGCGAGGTCGACGCAAGGCGACAACGTCGACAAGCTCTAACCCATGCTTCTCACGGACATCAGGTTCTTTCTGTCCATATGTGACTGCGCACATCACGCCATGTGTGTTTACTTAGCCAGATTGATTATGTTTAGTGCAATTCCCACTGCTACCAAAGCTAGACGCTTTACTTCGTGTAATATTCTAACGTGTTCCTATGACATTCATTGTTTCGCCCTTCTGACGTAATCGTGATTTATTCTAAATAAATCAATCAATAATATTGACGAACAGCTGGATTAGAACCGAGGATATCTAGCACAGAATCCTGACACTGGGACCCATACTCCACGGGCACTCTTCCCCCATAACGGCGTGCCTCATAATCGGATCGTAGTTTGGAAATGTTGAATCGCGGAAATTATTTCAGATAAATTAACACGTCGTCGTACGTCAAACTGTGGATCAATCCCGAAGGTAGTGCAGTAAAAACATAAATATTCGAGTCCGACGCTCCTCCTACTGCCCTCACGCGAGGAGTGACGCAATAAAGTGTGGTGCGCAATGACTGCGCCCCTATCTCACCCCCCTACTCGCTCAGGAAAACTGTCCTTCATTGACTTCAATTGGCGGTTGGATCGCCTTCCGACCTTTTCTGCAGTTTTGGCATAAAAAAAAGTCCACCTTCTCTCTACCATGCGAAAGTGGGTGTGCAGCGAATCCGGTGCGGACGTTAGACAAGTACCACCACCCCAACAAGCGACATATACGTCACACGCTCACGCGCACGTGTGCGGAAGTGCAACATACATCCTCGTTCTTGCAAGCCCTCCGCCTGGCGCAAGTGCATTACTGAACTAATTGAATTTCTCAAAGTAAAATGGGTCAGACTTACAAACGACTTACAGGCATGATAGCATCGGATTGTGATTCGAATGCACGAGAAAGCATAATTTTGTTACGCGGAAACTCAAACACAAATCCCTTTTCCAGCTGCCTTTTCTTTATTAGGGGAGGGGGGTGGGGGAGCATGCCACGAAAAATACCGACCAACGAGAGGCTTACAGCGTCGCTGTAAAACGGCTGTTTTTACGAGCTCTTCGCCACGCCTCTGCTCTTATATAAAACGTCAAAATCTGCGCGGAGGCTCCAGTATATCTAGGTTACCTTAACCAACGGTTTTTATGTGGTCCAAAATTTTGTTGCAGTTAACCTTTATATCGAAAATGCATTTTTTAAATTATGTTCACACGTAGCTGTATAAACCAGGCACGTTATCGTTACGTGAAAGGTACAGAGCTCTTCGAACCCCCCCCACCCCACCCACCCCTTCCACAAGAAAGAAAAAAAAAATAAGAACAATGGAAACAACTTTTAACGCCTTGCTCCCAACAGAAGCAACATCCAAACTTGAGCCGAAATTGGGCTTTCTGCAATATTTACTCATACTGAGGGTGATATACGTTAAAAGGTGAGTACTGTGAACAGATTACTTCTCTCTAAGTTGTTGTGCTTCAAAGCCAACAAAATCAATTATAGATAACTACGTATGTAAGCGCTACGAAGCTTGCCAGGGCATTCACAGATACCGTATACGTAAGAAAGTGTTTACGTAGCCATTAAGGAAGTGTATTATCTCAGTAGTAGTACGCCTTCACCGTCTTTAACTGGCCCTCCCTTTGTATATGTTTTTAATGTCTTTACAAGTCCTGTGCGCTCATAGATCTGAAGTGTTGTACCACAGCATTTTAGTGTCTGCTCGTGAAACGCACGTTGCATTTTTTCGACTTTTTGTACGAGAAGCTCCGTGTATAATGCGTTTAAACCTTTCCTGACAGTTTGTGTTTGTGACAGTGACAGTTTGTGTTTCTTATGTATACTCGCCGCTAGGGAGCCTAAATGTAAGCGCTTTAACACGAAGCATTCATTATCTCATTTGAGGCACGTTCCGGTAGGTCGATGGATAGGCAGCCATGTTGCTAAATTGTTTTTGAGCGTATCACTGATGTCGCTAAATTTCTTTCTAAATCTTGCTGCAAGGTCGTTAATATTGTCGCCAGAACATTCGAGTAATTTCTAGGTAACGTATAGGCGCATTGGAGCACTATAGCTAACGTGGCGTAAATCATATAGAGAAGCGTTTCACGGTTTGCCTAGGCTCCTTACAGGTGATGAATAAACAGTGGATTTACCAGCTCTGTACGCAGGGTGATCATTTTTAAGCTTTAGGGAATTTTTAAAGATTGCCTGTGGCAGATAGCATAATTCTTGTCCTTGAGCAGTATAATTCGAAGAGGCGGTCATTACTAACACGAGAAATCAAAACGCGTAATCAACGAATTAAGAAAACTTCCCTAATTAGTTTCTTAATTAATTACATTGCAGCACGTATTGCAATTTACGAAATGTATTCGGTGAGCTTGCAAGATGTATCCACATGAAATGAATTTACAGGATGAGGCTAGTTTCGAGATATTCTTTCCCAACGTGTGGAACGAAATACATGGGCGTTCCAGTTACTTTTGGGCTCCAATCCATAAAAGACCGTTTTCTTAAAAATGTAAGTGGAAAAACGGTGCATTTTAGAGAAACTTTGTTGGCGCATATCTCCAAACTGGCGTCATTCTGGAAATTAATATTAAGTGGCTACCCCTTGCAAACTCACCAGCTACAATTAGTAAATTGCAATATGCGCCGCAAAGTAATTCAAAGGATAATTAGTGCACTTTTGTTAATTATTTGAATATGTGTTTTCATTTATCGTGCAAGTAATGCCCGCCTCTCCGAATAGTCCACATCAAGGACTAGAATTATGTTATGTATAGAGTAGGCTGTTTCTTAAAATTCCATAAAATTCAAAATGATCACCCTGTACACTGGGCTCTTACTTTGCTAACATAGTCGTATAACAACTACCGATGACAGCTGAAATTCGGCGTAAAACTTCACATTGTGAGGTTACAAACGCCAGAACGATTCAAAAGAACTCTGATTTTCCTAGCACGCAAAGGCACTTGGTCCTCATTACCGTTGCAAATTTATAGTTATCGCCGCTCCCGAAAGGAAAGTGAAATTCTACAACACGCACTTGGTGGCATGTTGACACGGAGATTGACTATCACGTGACCTTTATGCAGGCCAAATGCTTCGCTTCCGCCCCCTGATCTACTTAAACGCTCCATGTAGTACTGATATGTCCAAAAGCCATGACATGAAGAAGCACTGGGTTCAGACTCGCGTGAACGATGCCAGCCGCTCCAACACCTTCCTACAGTCGATCTCTGTCTTATTATTCCCTTTCGGCTTTCTGTATCTCACCATAACATTTATTCCAATAGGTATTGGTACATTTATTTACTGATGCTCTTGCAAATGTTCACCAATCGAACGTACTTAGTGAAAGTGCGTAAGCGTTAGCGTTAAGACCCGTTATCGAATCGTTCCGTAAATAATAAAATTGGACGGCGATTAAAGCGCCAGTTGAAGGCGGTCAAATACAGTGTGTTCCTTAGCAAGCTGACAGAGAGAATGCGCCAGAGTCACTAAGCACGGTGCTCTATCCCGTCATCTCTTACGCACGTGTTGGGAGTAGGAGGCGCTTCGGAATGCCTCAGTTTATTTTTTTTACTGCGTTATCTTCGGGATCTGACCACATTTTGAATTGTTAAATCAGTGTTAAATATTTTAAAATAAATTCGAGGGGTTTTACACGCCAAAATTACGATGTGATTATGAGACCCACCATAGAAGGCGAAAAGCATCCCATGCGTAATGGTTACCGTATTGACCACTTGTACTAGAGGCCCTTTGTTCGAATCCCGCCGCAAGGCAAGTGATACACATATATATACACGTATATTGGGAACATGACAGCGACCTGTGGCCCCAGGGGCACATATCGGCATACCTTCTTGGACTGCTTCGTCTTCAGGATCGTCCCACGAAAAAAGCTAGAAAGATACGCGATACAGAAAAAGGGCGGGAAAGTCGCTAGGAAAGACATAATCTTTGAAATAACCGCTGCTGACAGCCCCACCAGAGCCAGCGCGGCTCCTGCGCCTGCGAGGAGCGGCTTTCCGGCTTAACATTGAAGCCCGAAATGGCGGACTTTGGCGCCAGTCAGGGTCCCCACGCGTGCGCCATATACAGGGACACTGATGCGCGACGTTCAGCAGGGACGCTATAACGTAAAGCTATTCCCACCTGTTTCTATTCTCTCTCTGCCATTAGCCCTCCATGATTTCATTTCATTTCTTTTATTTGCTCTCGAGGCCGGAGCACAACAGAAAAGGATCTGAGGTTGCAAAAACACATAAATATATAAAAAACAGTAAATTGCACACAATACAGGTTACTGGCAAACGAAACAAGCTTACATAAAATAATCAGAAACAGTAGTCTTGATAGCATTAACATCGGTGATGGAGGCGATGGCGGCTGGGAGGCCATTCCTGTCAGTGCTAGTTTTTGGAACGAAGGAATTTTTTGGCGAACATTTTGCAGGAAACATGTGCGAATAGTGGCTATTCGATTTGTTACTCGAACGTTTCGAATAGTCGCACAGCCCTATTAATTAATTAATTTGTTCACTTAATCAGCGAACGTCAGATGTAAGCATGAGCTCTGCGCCACCGCTGCAATATGCATGTTTGTTCAAAAAAAAAAAAAAGGATGTCTTCACAGCTTTGTTTTAACAAAAATGTTCATCTTCATTAAAATGCTGCAACGCCCGATTCGCCACCCTTTCGGCGCATGGCGGTTGCATCGGCGACGTTTCGGCAGACTCTTCGCTCTCCAGGGCTCTTTCTCTGTTTTCCGTCGACCGCGAATCCCAATTCCAATCAAGGGTGTCTTGTGTGCCCATAGCAAACCTGCGGCTCTTGTGATCAGTACTGACGTGCGGCACGTGCCGATTATTATTGCTGCGATGTGAAAGCACGAGCTCTTTGTTGGCGCGAAAGAAACGTAAGCGGAAGCGAGGAAGTTTAATTTTCCTTGCGTCTTCATTCCTTTACGTGAGTCTACGCGTGTTCGTATAGAGACAACACTCTCGAGGAGTAAGCCGCGGAGCTTTCGGCAGAACGGTGAAAGGAAGACCGCCTCACGGGGCGCGCTTATACAGACCGCCTTAAGTTTGTGTGCAAGCGCCCCTGCGATGACTCTCAGCTGCGTTTCCTTCTTTATTTTTAACCTTTTTTTTCGTTCGCAGGACACGGAAGCGCGCGGCGCTCATTGTACGTACTTTGTAAAGCAAGAACAACATGCCAGAACAAAATAACAAAGAAAAAATAAAAGGAAAAGAAAAATCGGCGGCTTTTCGAGCCTCCCTCCGCGGGTTCTCCTCTTCTCTGATTGGTCCGCTGCTGCACCAACGCCAGCCTTCCGTATTGAATCGTTGCGAAAAAAAAAGCGGGAAATGGTGAGGACATCCTCTTACTTGTTGGCGCGGAGGCCTTTTTCATCTGGCGCGATCGAACCTTGCGTCGCGATGCGGCCGTCCCGCTGAGAACAAAATCCTCCAGTGCGCGCATCCGGGTCTGCGAAGAGGTTGGAGAGGAGGATTCGCGTACGGCGTGGCCGCCGGACAGTGTACGTGGTTCGATATATAGAATCCAAGCCATAATGTACTCGAATCACGGACAGTACAGCACGCAGCCTCTTCGGTTCTCAAGATGCTCGAAATGCGAGGCTCTCTTGACGTCGCTTCTCATCTTCCTACGAACGAAAAAAAAAAGTAAAGAAAAAGAAAACGAGAAGAAAGAAGGAAAAAAAAGAGAAGGAACCGACGTTCTGTGCATTGTTTGTTTTGCCGCTTGCTTTCGTGCTACGGCATCCTTATAGAATTGCACTTGGGAGAGGCATGCGTTTAAGAATCGCTCAACTACGAACTTCCCGGTGAACATGTTTTCGTAATATGCCCTGTGACAATAAACGCAGATAAAGTTATAAAAATGTTGTTAGAGTTGCGCTGCTGACCCAGACTTGCGCCAAGGAAAAGCGCACGTACGGAAATAGGCATTCACACATGTGCGTGAGAGCTGAGCATCAGTTCGTCTTTCTCGGGCGTCCGGCCTAGGTGGTCGTTCTATGCAAAACAAACTTCCTCTTTGAGCGCAATCTCCCCCCTCCCTCATCCCGCCTGGTCCTTATACATTTCTTTGTGGCTCGAGCGAGCTTGGAAACGGATCGCACTTCCAGTAATAAATGTCCTGTTCGCTATGCTTGATAAGGCAGATACGGAACGGGAGGATTGACTTGCAACGGTGCGTGATGCTCAGTTCAGAATGATTGCGTTTCCGGACGTTCGCTCTAGTTTGATCTTTCTTTTCTAATCTCGAATAGTTAGAGCTAGAATGGCTTCTGTGTGATGCAGTATAGCAAGTATTTGACGTAATAGTTCTGCGTAAAACCGCAAGGTGGAGTCCCAGACCAGGACCAATTTTTCTTCATCTGTGAGGCTTTTCTTTCGAGGAACCCGTATGGGTTTCCTTTGTAGCAATCGCTACGGACGGGGTGGATGACTGATTTTCCCTCTATTAAAGTATAGCAAGTAGTGATGAAGCAGCGCCTTTGCGCGACGCAGCTTGCACTCGGTGTCTCTCATGTAAAAGCTTCAGCGCATATTTTCGGAAACAGCAGTGTCCGAATGGGATAGAAAAGGGCCGATGGTTTTTCGCAGCTGAGCTGGTGCAGCCAATTTTGCCGGCTAGATTTCTTGACGTCATTTTTCCCGCCCAACAACGGATGGTGCTATACAGCCAAATTTGGATGGCAGGGTGGTGCTTCGTGTGGTTAGTGGAATGCGATGCGTATGCCTCTATGATAACAAAATAAGAAAGCTGGCGTGATGAGCGAAGTGTTGCAGGCGTTGGCGCACGAGGTGAGACCGAAGGGAAACCGTCGGCGTTCGTAGCTTGAAGTTGTTTGTCCATTCCCCTAAGACCAGTGCACGCACCACGTTGTGGTACGCCCACACCCGCTCACCAGGAATGATAGCGTTTTACAGCGTACCTGTATATGTCTACCCACCCGTACATTTACAATGTCCGTGCTTCAAAGCTCCCGCGCCATCTATGTGGAGGCAAAGCAAACCAGTAGGACATGTGCAGAGAGCTGGCGTAGCAAGAGGAAAGCTAAGAAACCACCTGATACATAGTTTCAAACAATAATTGCGAGATAAAACTCTGGCGCTGTAGTGTTTAAGAGAGCTTAAAGCCCCTTACAGTAGCTGCAATAGGGGCGTTTTAGTACATGGATTTGCCTAAACTTCGTCCTTCTCGATTTAAACGTCTATTCGACTTTGCAAATTCGTCATGTTCAACAAAATGCTGTGTAATGAATAATTAAAGAAACATTATTAAAATCACCCACCGGTTCGCAAGTGCCTGTCCTCTGCGAGAAAAATATCGCGTTCGCAGCGAGCAGGCATCGAAGTAGACGACAATTGTAGCATTCCTCTCAAAGGCGCAACACTTTCTCGCAATACAAAGTTTTTGTTTCCATAAATACTTGACAAGTATGTTTATATAAGTGCACGGTTGTTATTGCTGTTGTAAAATAAATAATAAAATATTCTCTGGCGCTAAATCGGGAACAGAATTGCAGAAGCATGCATACCCTGGTGTGCCCTGGTGCTAACCGGGCTTCAGTCTCGAAGTCATACAAAGCTTATGTAATGTGTTGTGCATTATATAAGATACTGCAGAAATAAAATCACATTTTACGCGATAATATTTGAGAATAGCTTCGTTTACTGCGCCGCAAGCAAACGCCGCTAGTCTAAAGATCGAAGTCAATCCGAAGCCTGTACTTCCCGTCATTCCCATGTAGTTTTTAGGCAACGCTCAGGAGCACCACTAGCACCACAGTAGACACTAGAACCACTTTGCCCTATAGGGTATTTATTTAAAAACTCTATGCGTGGAAAGCATGACGGTCCCGGTACCGACGGCGCGTATGCGTCTGAAGCGTCTGCTATTGCAATAAAATGAAATGGCCAGCAATTCTCATGTTTGCAGCAAAGGTAAAAAATTGGCAGTGGCTTAGCTCGGCTATGCCAGGATATACGTAGCGAAAGCTAAGGCATATCATGGTTAGCCTTGGTTAATCTTGATTGCAAGTCCAGGTTAGTCTGGTTGCCTAGCTATGTTGCGGCGTTTAGCCAGTCGTTCGGCGCGCTGTTCGTCTGTTTCCTGGGCGATTCGTTTCCTCTTCATCTCGTTCCGATGTCGATTCCAGGCCTCCTCCTGCTTACCAGAATTGTCGCCGTCCATACTGCTGCCTCAACTGTGGTTGCGACGAACGCGAGCTCTCCTTTCCAATCCTCCGACATGTTATCAGGCATGCGACGCAGCTGGCGAAGCGAGCGGAGGCGAGCGCAACGACGAGGAACGCGATGTCACGTCATACCAAACGGCGGCGGCAGAAAGGCGCGGCGCTGCGCAGTGGCGGAACCCCTATGGCTCGGTGCTACTAGTGGCGCATACGCCATAGTGACTAGGGAACGAGCGAGTGAGAAATATCCGCGGCGAGGGGGCGCGTGTTGTGACGTCATGTGCCTCCTCGGAGCACCGCCACAGCGAAATCGCAAGTTCGCGGCCAGTAAAGCTTTCGCTTTAATGTACGTAATTATTGCCAGACTTACTTTCCATGGCACCATCGTATACCACATTGCCTATGAAACTAAAGAGAGAGAAAGAGAGATTTATTTACAGAAAGGGAAGTGATATGTGAAGCTAAGTGCATGCGTGCGCTGTTAACATATACGCCAGCTTTAGAAGCGCCCGTGCTTGCTCCGGCTAGTATAAAGATTTCGTCTGAATATCTGACAAGCATTGCGGGCACCTCGAATATAAATAACTAATGACAATATTATTTGGGCTTCCGTGATATCTTTTATATACCTATATACTTATACTCTATACAAATGCTTTCTACTAATAAAAATCGAGAAAGGGTAATGGGATGTGGAGGTTGAGCTTATTATTATTATTAACGCGAAAGCATTATACGTCCCGTGTGGCAGAAAATACGGTCTGGTCAAGTGATGGTTGGAAAAATTTGGCATATGGCACGAAGGGTAAAAACACGTCAAAAAAATTCACCGGCGATTACGATACTCCCTAATGCGAAATTTGAGCGCAGCTCTGTACATGCTTTCGTCTCGCGTGTAAGTATTTTCTATTATGTTTGCAAAGTTTTGCGCCGCTAGGTCATTATGTCTCGAACGCGGCTCCATATGGTAATGTGGCGGAGGTTTCGCGATGAAGAAATCAGAAGCTCGGAAGCTGGGAAACTGATAACCAACAGGTTTACTGGCACTTGAACAAAACTTGTTTGCACCGTTGAATAGGAAAAACAGAAAAGAAGTCAAGTGTTTAGCAACGAGCGTCTGAGAGAGCCTCGTTTCCAGAGCAGCTTGTTTTCTCTCCGCATCGTCATTATAACACCTCTGTTCTGGCGGTAGCCAATTACATACAAGTCACAACCCACCAGGGCGACAGCCAATCAGGAAGCACACACAACACTGTCGCAGACGGAATATCGGATCGGCTACCCCACAAAGTTCCAGCCGGTGCAAAAGCGGAGAGAAAGCTTGGCCGTGGGAATGGTTGTTGCTTACATTCATGTCTCGTGTGCCGGGAATCATGACACAATACTCAGCTGCAAGTACCCAGTAGTACCAATGGTATATATATCTTTAGACTGCGCTATATTTGGTATCGGCCTATGAGAGCACCGAGATACACGGCAAAAACTGGGTTGACACAAAGAAGAATGCTTCGGAATAAGATTAAAATCTCGTTCTATCTTTTCTTCTTGTAGCATTTCAATGCTTTCAGTGTGTCAGATATCAGTGGACAATTCCGCCCTTAGGCTCCTATTGGCAACTCCAAAATCCATAACTTGTGCTCGTAACACTCCAAATAAACAAATGTGGGTACGATATTCCGGGCCATGGTGGAACTTTCGCTTAGCAGTGTGCTCAAGTTTCTCGATAGTGGCTTCGAATCGAGGTGTTTCGTGAAAGCCGAAATGGTCCTTGGTGCCGATCATCGTATGTTGATCGGTTTCAAATATTTCAGCGACGAAATCGCGGAAATAGTTGCGCCGTGCGTGCAAACGCCCGGCTTGCTCGGCGAGCTGCGACAGATTTTTTAAAGACAAAGAGTCTGTCAAGCGAGCCGGAGGTTCAAGAAGGCAAGTATGTGTGCTTAGCGGGCATCTTCAAAATGTATAGCAGTTGTGCGCGGTATGTCTCCACTGCTACAGGTAAGATACTTAACTGTTATCGATCTTTAAGGCCTATTCACACTTGCGAGTCGCGAAGTGCATGCGACCGTGAGTCGCCTGCGGCCAGGCAGCAGTTTGACAACACCGACGTTCATACTTGCAAGAGGGACCCCATAGACCTGCCGGTCGTCTCCTCGTTCGAAACGAGAACTCTCGGGAACGACGTCGTTCAGTGTTTGCCACCGGCAAGGACAACCGGATGCACAAAGTATCGTGCGCTCCTTCTGGGGCCTCGCTGATTGGTGCAGCTGTTTGCGACTCGCAATCGCGAGGCTGGGAATTCGAGCAGCATGCAACTGGCGTGAGACCGTCGCTTTTCAACCAATACGACCATTTGCGAATGTCGCTTTTCGACCAGAATGGTCGCACGACCTCTACGACTCGCAAGTGCGAATGTTACTTTATAGGCAACGCCGCGTATTGACTCACATTGCAGCATATCACATGGCGTCCCATAACACACAGGCAGTAACATCTATTATCCTTTGAGAAGCTAAATGCACATATTGTGCACTGATAGAACGAGGCTAAAGCTGTAAAGATACCCGATCAGCGTCTCTTGAGACAAAAGCAAGTGAGAGTTCCGTTTGTAACTCGGGCTGCATCTTTCCCAAGCGTTCTCTGGTCCGCGTGATAAGTTCATATGCGCCCGATTACTGGCGCTTATGCGTGTTCGCAGTATGCAGTGTTCGAAGTACGGCCCGGGCTTGGGAACTCGGCAAACATATCCACCGGCCGTCGTCGTCGTCGTCATCATCATCATCATCATCATCATCATCATCATCATCATCATCATCAGCCTAGTTACGCCCACTGCAGGGCAAAGGCCTCTCCCATACTTCTCCAACTACCCCGGTCATGTACTAATTGTGGCCATGTTGTCCCTGCAAACGTCTTAATTCATCCGCCCACCTAACTTTCTGCCGCCCCCTACTACGCTTCCCTTCCCTTGGAATCCAGTCCGTAACCCTTAATGACCGTCGGTTATCTTCCCTCCTCATTACGTGTCCGGCCCATGCCCATTTCTTTTTCTTGATTTCAACTAAGATGTCATTTACCCGCGTTTGTTCCCTCACCCAATCTGCTCTTTTCTTATCCCTTAACGTTACACCTACCATTCTTCTTTCCATAGCTCGTTGCGTCGTCCTCAATTTCAGCAGAACCCTTTTCGTAAGCCTCCAGGTTTCTGCCCCGTAGGTGAGTACTGGTAAGACACAGCTGTTATACACTTTCCTCTTGAGGGATAGTGGCAACCTGCTGTTCATGATTTGAGAATGCCTGCCAAACGCACCCCAGCCCATTCTTATTCTTCTGGTTATTTCAGTCTCATGATCCGGATCCGTGGTCACTACCTGCCCTAAGTAGATGTATTCCCTTACCACTTCCAGTGCCTCGCTACCTATCGTAAACTGCTGTTCTCTTCCGAGACTGTTAAACATTACTTTAGTTTTCTGTAGATTAATTTTCAGACCCACCCTTCTGCTTTGCCTCTCCAGGTCAGTCAGCATGCATTGCAATCGGTCTCCTGAGTTACTAAGCAAGGCAATATCATCAGCGAATCGCAAGTTGATAAGGTATTCTCCATCAACTTTTATCTCCGATTCTTCCCACTCCAGGTCTCTGAATATCTCCTGTAAACATGCTGTGAATAGCATTGGAGATATCATATCTCCCTGTCTGACGCCTTTCTTTACTGGGATTTTGTTGCTTTCTTTGTGGAGAATTACAGTGGCTGTGGGACCGCTATAGATATCTTTCAGTATCTTTACATATGGCTCATCTACACCCTGATTCCGTAGTGCCTTCATGACTGCTGAGGTTTCGACTGAATCAAATGCTTTTTCGTAATCAATGAAGGCTATATATAAGGGTTGGTTATATTCCGCACATTTCTCTATCACCTGATTGATAGTGTGAACATGGTCTATTGTTGAGTAGCCTTTACGGAATCCTGCCTGGTCCTTTGGTTGACAGAAATCTAAGGTATTCCTGATTCTATTTGCGATTACCTTAGTAAATAATTTGTAGGCAACGGACCGTAAGCTGATCGGTCTATAATTTTTCAAGTCTTTGGCGTCCCCTTTCTTATGGATTAGTATTATGTTAGCGTTCTTCCAAGATTCCGGTACGTTCGAGGTCATGAGGCATTGTGTATATAGGGCGGCCAATCTTTCTAGGACAGTGTTCCCACCATCCTTCAACAAATCTGCTGTTACCTGATCCTCCCCAGCTGCCTTCCCCCTTTGCATAGCTCCCAAGGCGTTCTTTATCTCTTCCGGTGTTACTTGTGGGATTTCAAATTCCTCTAGCCTATTCTCTCTCACCTTATCGTCGTGGGTGTTACTGGTACTGTATAAATCTCTATAAAACTCTTCAGCCACTTGAACTATCTCATCCATATTAGTAACGATATTGCCGGCTTTGTCTCTTAACGCACACATCTGATTCTTGCCTATTCCTAGTTTCTTCTTCACTGCTTTTAGGCTTCCTCCGTTCCTGAGAGCCTGTTCAATTCAATCCATATTATAGTTCCTTATGTCCGCTGTCTTACGCTTGTTGATTAACTTAGAAAGTTCTGCCAGTTCTATTCTAGCTGTAGAGTTCTAGCTGTATGGGGCTTCAAATTAAACCCCCGCGAAACAGGAGAGCGTGAACAATAACCAACCCGACCTAATTCCGTTTCTTCCAACGTGAAACCTATTTTGAGAAGACTCGTTTGTATTAGTGTAAATGGCATGACTTGGAAACGAATTGAACATAGCTGTAACAGAATTTAGCTACGTTCGCAGTGTCGGAAAGCCAACTAGCGGCGTGGTGCGCAGGACGAGCGCTTCGAAGTTGGAGCGAGTGCTGTTTCCAGTTGCTCTTACCTTTCTTGAGAGCTAATGAACTGACGACTCATCTCGTTGAATGAGAAAACAACATCTTCTGTTTACACTGTATAGCTAAAGCATCTTATCAAAACAATACGTCGCCTCGCGGCATTAACGTGTGTCATCACCTACTTTAGACCTTCCGAGCTAGTTATCGTTCACTGCTACTGTGCCTGCGGTCAAAAGAACAGTAGCAAGAGTGTTCCTGCTGCTTAAAGCATTAGTACCGCTAAGGCTCGGGCAGAAAACTGAACTAACAAAACCAAATTAGGCTTAAGCGTACACCCCTATAATTTATTGAAGTGCCCGCCTAAACGAAAGTACACTGCGAGGTTTGGAAAGCTGGCATCATATTTAAATTATATAGAAAGAAAGCAGTTCACCGGGAAGAAAGAAATTGTCCCGTGGGAGGTGTTTCGAGCAAATGAGAATATAGTGTCAGTTGCCTCATTTTTCTCTATGCACAAATTACTTATCAATATTGCTCTGAATGCGTGTCGTCTGCTTTTTTCGGGAGACGATGAAAGGATGCATTTCCGTGCGCCCAACGCGATGGCAAACATAATGGTACGCAGCAAATCTTTCGGCATAGTTCTTTTTTTTTTTATTCTTTCATTTTTTCTTTCGGGCTCGTGCGCGACGAAATCATGATGATTTGAGAACTACAAATCAGTTTATCAGCACACACCGCAATGTTAGAACCTACTTCGCTTCAAGGCTCAACATTGATCGGCTGGTTCTCGGCGCGGCCGCTAGGTGGCGAGCGTAAACGCGGAATCGGACAAGAATCGGACAAGTGGGCTGGACAAGTTTTCAAGTGAAGGAAGCTCAGAGTAGAACTGATTACGAAGAACGACTGAAGAATGTGAAAGGAAGTAAATGGGCTGGGAGGCTGTTCCGTTATTTGTACCGGAAGAACATTGATTCACAGTGGAGGCAAAGAACTAGGAAGCTCACCAGCAAGTATGCCACCGGTATGGTGAGCAACATGGCAACAAATAACGTAAAACACCAAGTCAGAGAGGCTGACACAATCTCGTGAATTACGGCAACGGAAAAGAAACCTGCTATAACTAACTACTTGACAGGGAAAAACGAAATCAGGAAAGAAACAATTTATGATAACTCTAAGGGAAGCTCTTTACTTTTCGAGGCGGCATGAGGATGCGTTAGAACACGCACTTATAAAGCGAGGTACAAAAACACAAAAAAGAAGAGGAATCATGTGCTTGCTGTGGTAAAGCTAGGGAAACAATGGAAAATGTTTTATTATAATGTGAAGATATCTAGCGGTCGATTTAGGTGCCTTTGGTCTCCTGAAGCTCTTGGGTTCAGCGAGAGCAGGGTGAAAGCCAACATGTCCGCAATAGAGATTAGTAAAAGGCGATTGGAAGATTAGTGGCAGGAAAGTAGGGCAGCGATAAACAACGGAGGCGTACAAAAACAAGGTTCCCAATAGGGGTCCAGGAAGTTTGGTGATGAGAATTCTTCGTTCTTTTTTTTTTCTTCGCTATTTTTTAAACATAGGTAGGACATTAGGCAATATAGTAACAAGAACTTGGTGGCGCAACCCACCGCCCCGTTCGAAATGGGATGCTCATAGCTTCCGTCCGTCCGTCCCTCCGTCCGTCCGTCCGTCCGTCCGTACCTCCGTCCGTCCGTCTATCCATCCGTCCGATCTTGTAACAGGGTAGAAAACCAGACACGGTTCACATCTTTCTCCATGCTTTCTCATTCTTCCTCATGATAACAACATTTATTCGGTACCTACGTTCCTTACTTTTGGATACATGATACACTGATAGTTAATTGATATGTTTCTTCGTTTTGGGCAGCACACGAGACCGACATCTCCGTTTCCAGCCGCAGTTAAACTGCGGAATACGAAGGACAGAATGAATGCTTCTTACGCTTGTGCTTGGTTTGCCCAGCTCGCATTTCCCACACCATTCGACGTTGACGGCGAACGTACACAATGTGCGCGCGTAACCTTTCGTCGAGTGTCGGGAATCGTGCTTCTTGTGCGGTCGCAGCTGCTTTTTCCGGTCTCAATGCCGGGTCATGTGGTGCACACGCTGACACTGACAAGAGGTTCGTGATACTTTCGCGTGTCTTCGTATTTTCTTTTTCCTCTTTCGTGCGTCCCCTTGACTAACTTCGGCATGGCCGTGTGAGTACGCTCGTTATTCGCCCTCCATACGCGATGATTCACGCGCGTTCAAGAGGACGAGCGGCGCACCCCGACGACCTCGTGAATGAGCGGCCAGCTTGTCCTCGCGAGCGCGACCTGCCACTGCGGTGACTGCTGAGAAGAGAGCACCCACAAGAACACGTTTTTGTAATGTTGTTTGTTCACCGTTAGCCACGCGGAAACTCATTTTAGTAAGTTCAAGATGGTCAGTGAACGTCTTGTACCGCAGCCCCGAACTACTTACAAAGTGTTCATTCACTTAAGAGCTTTGTTTGTTATTTCTTTTACGCCGAGCTCTCTCATTCATTCGTTCATTCATTCAGCATAAAATATATACATGATGGTTATGTGGGAGGGGATGGCAAGCAAGTCAACTAAAAGCCCGACAATGCGCCAATATATCCCGCCCTTAACTACGAAATTCCACAGCTTTGAGTACACTGCATGGCGATTACATTGTGCAAGAATCTAATAATACGGTAACTGCTAATAAATATATGCATTAATGTACAGTTATAGAAGCCTATAAAGCTGCTTTGAAGCATGGTTTCAGACAAATCTGTTGAACTGTTTCCCCTCTAACGCAAGCCTCTCCTATATTGAGGATACTGTCCTAGCAGTCCTGGAATGAGTGACTTAATTAACACTCATTGCATGAATGAGCAGTAAAATTCAGCCAACTCATGCCATCACAGCTTACGCCGAAAGTGGCTGCAGCTACGCTGAACCTTCATGAAATGACGCTCCTCTTTGCCTGTTTGTAAATAAAATGATGTGACGACGTATGATGTGTAGAGTAAGAAGCATTCGACAGTACATTGAACTTAGCGGTTATTAGTTGTTAGCCACTTTGGACAGCGATATTTTCCACCTAACGTTTAGGAAGTTACCGCTAAGGAATAACTGTCGCTTAAGTAAAGAAATGGCAATAGGATTTATCGAAAACATTTCTCTCCACGCTCAAAGTGCACGTGGCTATGGTGTCGCCCTTTCTTCGCTACGGTCGTGTATTCCAGTGTGTCTACAGGTGGTTTGTACTGACGTCGCCGCGGCCGCCATGCTGGTGGACCACTAGAGCATGGTGAAAGATCGATAACCAACTAATAGGGTCCATTTGCATGTGACGTCTTAGATACCATATTGGTGAGCCGTTCACAGTTTCCACGCATATATTGGTACAGGTTGCTTGCACATGACGTCATAGACGCCATCTTGGTGAACAATTTTCGAGCTCCAGCACAGTGCTCGTATAAATGAGACGCAGTTCTGGACACTGTCAAATTATGCCATGTTGGCGTTTTGAGCCAATCGGAGATACCGTAGCAGCCCTGCGGGCCAATCAGAGAGGACAAGATGGCAAATTTGACAATGTGTCGGAATTTGACAGTGGCCAGAAGAGAGAGAGAAAATGATAAATGAAAGGTAGGGAGGTTAACCAGAACTGAGCCCGGTTCGCTAACATTCATAGATTCCAATGCATAAATGACTTGCATGTGATCTTACAGAGCCACTGTTGGTTCCACGTTTCAGCATATGTGCTGAATATAAGCCGGAAATGAGCGGATTGGATTAATGATTTCGCCGTCCTAACTGTTCACCAGCATGGCGACCGCGACGACGTACAAAATCACCCCTTCCCCTTAACGTAAATAAAAGCCTGCGAGGTCGCACTGTCTTGAAAAGAGTGACGCGGGACTGTAGTTTTTGTTTCACCTCGCTTTCTTCACTCGCAACAAAAACGTGTACGATTGAAAGAAAAAGAAAGAAAGAAAGAAAGAAAGAAAGAAAGAAAGAAAGAAAGAAGGAAAGAAAGAAAGAAAGAAAAAAGAACGCGGTAAGGGGAAAGGGCCCCCTCCTTTCGAGGAGGTGCCACGCTTCTGGGTCTTTTGACAACGCTGCTGTACATGCGGTGATACGAGAACCCCGATCGCGTTTCTGGCACGTGCCCTTGTTTGGTTAGCGATTACAGGTGTTCGCTGCTTGCCGCGTTAGGGACGCTAGCGTCGTACAAAGCGCTGCTTGTAGGACGTAAGAAAATAGCCACTTCTGATATACGCAGGTTGCCGAGTTGGAAACTAGTCAGGCTGAATACATCCATTCCTTTGTTGAACTGCCATAACTTTTTCGTTTCTCGTAAGCCCTTCGTCACGATACCGATATAGCCAAACTACTTGCACAACGATAATTTTCCGTCGTAAAACTGCCTCTCTTGGAGAGGATAGAAAAGGAAGCCAATGCGGAAGTGTAGCCTCAAATATGTATAACAAATGTCTATTGAACTTTCTTCTGTGACCTCCTTATTGATCTTTTCTATTTGTATGTCGTTTGCGTCTGAGCAAGACCAGCCAAGCATCTTATTTCTTGTTGCGTAGGGGCAAACTTGTGACATATTTCTAGGATGCGAAGGAATTGGTGGATAAGTTTGTTTACTCTGAGAGCTGCAGCGACATGAAGAAAAAAAGAAAAGGCCGACGTTAAAGACGAAGCTGTAGAGCACCGGTACTTCTGTCACTTCCTATTCCAGTACTTTCGAAACGCAGAAATGCTCTAAATAACCAACCGCCAAAGCCAACTGAATGAACTCCTTTGAACGTGAATAGAAGTCACGTTTTGTTATAACTGTGCCTCCAAATTGGTTTAAAATTTCACGCCATTAACACAAACAATTTCTTTTTTAAACTAGGCCGTCGAATTTGTAATCTTATAGTTCTGAAACGGAAACAGACATTGTAATTGCGCAAATGCAACATATACAGCGTTTGATGAGGCTATATTAAAAGTACAGAACTGAACTGGCCTTGCACAACATGATGGGCTAGTTGGCTGAGAATTCTGTGGGCTACGACACTCTTGATGTGAATTTTGTGTTTTGGTCTCCCTGCTTAGTTACAATTGAAAGAAAAGAAATAAAGTGTGAAATTGCCGAAAGCCCTTTGTAAGATTACGTCTTTTTGAGTGACCGGTTAGCAGCTCACGATTTGTGTCAGAGACGCGGACAAAGGTCCACTGGACAACTCACGGAATTTCGCATGCCGTAACAATTCACTTTTCGAACTTCTTTTCCCTTTTTAATCTCGAAATTGTAAACTCTTTGTTTTTCGCCCAGGTTGTGAAATATTCTTTAGCCATTTTGAACTATCCTGAACTAGATAGAAAGAAAGGGGAAAATGCAGGCTGTCAACTGCCACCTGAAGGGGCACAGTACCTTCCTACTTTTCATGAATGAGGGGACAGAGACATATAAATGGAAGATCGGTGAAAGATAGGACAGATTACAAAAGGTAAAGCGAAGCAATGATTAAAGATTAGAGTACGGTAGTAGATACGCAAATACATTGCTGCGGATCGCACGTTTAAAAGAATGCTAAAAGATTGAAGAAAAAAATGATCAAATTACTTCAATAATCAGTCATAAAAACATCACGATTTTCTTTCATTGCGACATATATTCTAAGCAGATTGGTTTAGGAGCGACCTGGCGAGAAAATTTCCGCGCATCCCATACGTACATAACAGCTCAGTCTGAAAGGTACTCTCATGCTCTTCTCACAGAGGAATGCGTATAGCATAGCAGCAATATGTCCTCCGAGTCGACTTTGCTATTCCCGCAGTCGTTTGGAGTGGGTCTAACGGATGTTACCGAGCCTAGGTAAAAGTCAACGAGGACGGACCGATGCGACGTCGTCTTGACGGTGTCTATAATGGCGCATTCCAGGAACAGGCTGGTGCACGCTTCGTCGAGGTTGCTTCACGCGTGTTCGAAACGAATTACGCCGAAGGCATTAGGAAAGCGGCTCACAACCGGTACGGGTGGGCCCGGTAATGTTCAACCAACGAGGCCTTCACTGTCGCTGGAGAAGATGACTTGTTGACGACCGAGGAGGCTGCACTTAAGGAAAGCGAGCTTGTGGTTATTTGATACAGTGTGTGTTTAAGGCGAAAACGCTGTACACGTATACGTGCGGCTTTTGCAAGCTTGCTAAGCAAAGAGGGTGTTTCTAAGTGTGGATGGTGATGGTGAAAGTGGGGGGGGGGGGGGGGGGGGACAGGAGAGTGGGTGTAGCTACAACCTGGCGATCGACAGCTGACAATGGCTTCGCCTAAGGATCTGTTGTAATGTTAGTCAAACACATCACGAGACATCGAACGAATTCATCATTATCAGCCGATTCTTTACATCCACTGCAGGACGAAGGCCTCTCTCCCTGCGATCTGCAATTACCCCTGTCTTGCGCTATAGCTAATTCGAACTTGAGCCTGCAACTTTCCTAATTTCATCGCCCGATTTAGTTTCCTGCCGGCCTCGACTGCGATTTTCTTGCCTTGACATCCATTCCGTTACTCTAATGGTCCACTGGTTATCTGCCCTGCGCACAACATGGCCTGCCCAGCTCCATCTTTTTTAATGTCAACTAGAATATCGGGTATCCACTTTTGCTCTCTAAGCCACACCGCTCTCTTCCTGTATCTTAACGTTAGGCGTAACCTGCTTCGTTCAATAGCTCTTTTCGCGGTCCTTAAATTGTTCTCGAGCTGCTTTGTTAACCTCCAAGTTTCTGCCCCATATGTTAGTACCGGTAGAATGCAATGATTGTACTCTCTTCAATGACAGTGGGAAGCTCACAGTCAGGATTTGGTTATGCCTGCCGTATGCAATCCAAGCCATTTTTATTCTTCAGTAAATTTCCTTCTTATTACCAGAGTCCCATGTGAGTAATTGACCTATATAAACGTAATCCTGTAAGACTCTAGAGGCTACTGGAGATCACGAATTCTTATTTCCTTGCCAGGCTATTGTACATTATTTTTGTCTTCTGCATATTAATCTTCAGCGCCACTCTTATACTTTTTAAGTTAAGGTCCTTAACCATCTATTGTAATTCGTCCCTACTGTATCCGAACAGGACAATGTTATCTGCAAACCGAAGGTTGCTGAGATATTCACCGTCCATCTTCACCCCTAAGCATTCCCAGTCTAATAGCTTGAATATTTCTTCTAAACATGCAGTGAATAGCATTGGAAAGATTGTGTGTCTTTGCCTGACCCCACTCTTGATAGGTAACTTTCTAGCGTTCTTGTGGAGACCGAAGGTAGCTGTGTAATCTTTGCCGGTATGTTCTCAGATAGTCACGTATGCCTCCTGTACTTCTTGATTACGCAATGGCCGTATAACTGCTGGTATCTCAACTGAATCAAATGTCCTTCCAAATAGAGAGGTTGATTGTACACCACATATATCTCGATTACCTGACTGATGACATGAATGTGATCCACTGTAGAATATCTCTTCCAGAAACCAGCCTCTTCTCTTGGTTGATTGAAGTCATGTGTCTCCCTGATTCTATTGGAAATTATCTTGTTGAATATCTTATGCAACATTGAAAGCAAACTAATGGGCCTATAATTCTTCAATTCTTTAATGTCTCCCTTCTTATATAATAGTATAATGCTGGCATTCGTCCAGCTCTCTGGTACACTTGAAGTCGCGAGGCATTACGTATAAAGGGCCGCAGGCCTTTCAAGAATGATATCTCCTCCATCTTTGACTAAATCTACTGTTATTTCATTTTCTCCTACCGCTTTCCCCCGGGTCATGTCTTGCAAGGCCCTTCTCATTTCATCGCTAGCTATAGAAGGAGCCTCTGTATCCTGTTTTATCGCTGCTTCGAATGAAGGTAGCGTGGCTGCTCGGATTGCTGCACAGGTCAGTAAAGAATTATTCTGCTGCGTTTACTATATAATCGAAATTGCTGGTGACATTACCCTTATCTTTCAGTGCATACATCTTGCCTTGTCCTATGCCAAGTTTTCTTCTCTCTGATTTCATGCTGGGGCCATTTTTTACTGCTTCCGCAATCTCTTCGACGTTATAATTTCTAATATCGCTTACTTTCTTATTGTCGATCACTTTTAACAGTTCAGCGAATTCTATTGATCTCTTAAGTTGGAAAATTTCATGCTTAGTGGTTTCTTTATTAAGTTCTTTGTTACTTGGGAGAACTTACCTACTGGCTGTTTTGGTGCCTAACCTCCCACTTCAACTGCTGCTTCTGAAACCAGCCTTCTTACGGTGTCATTCATTAACTCTATGTTATCTTCGTCTTCCTGTTATAAAGCTGCATATTTGCTTGCGAACACCAGCCTGAATTCGTCTGCTTTTACCTTTACTGTGTCTAGGTTCGTCTGTTTCTTGATAGCTAATTTTACACTTTCTCTCTTCGAATTGACAGAAATCCTAGGCCTCACTAACCTATGGTCACTGCATTTTACCCTACCGAACACTTCTGCATCCTGCACTATATGCTGGGATGGACAGAGAGTATGAAATCTGCTTCATTTCTCGTGTCTCTATTAGGGCTTTTCGAGGTCCACTTCCTGTTACTGCACTTCCTGAACAAGGTATTCATTATTTGTAGTATTTTCCTTTCCGCGAAGTCTACCAACATTTATCCTCTAGTGTTCTTAGGATCGATGCTGTAGGTGCCAATTGCTTGTACCCCAGCCTGCTGTTTTCCCACTTCTATTTTGAAGTCGCCCACGAATACAGTATACTGAGTTTGCGCCTTTCTCATCGCTAATTTCTCATCGCTAATCTTCACAAAATTTTTCTATTTCTTCATCATCGTGGCTGGAGGTTGGAGCGAAGGCTTGCAGTACCTTTATTCTATATTAATCTTTATTACGACGGCTCCTACTCTCTCATTCACGCTGTAGAATTCATCAATGTTGCCGGATATGTCTCTATGAGTTAGTAATCCTACCCCGTATTCTCTCCTACCTGGAAGACCTTTGTAGCAGAAGACGTGGCCGTTAGTCAGCACTGCACAAGCCTTACCAGTTCTTCTAACTTCACTAGATAATATCCCAGATAATGCCTGATAATTCCTCAAAGAGCCCTGCTAAGCCAGCCTCACTCGAGAGGGTGCGAGTGTTGAATGTTGCCAGTGTAATGAGGTTTAATTGCAAATCAGTCTAGCAGCAGCGAACAGCACGGGCTCTCTTACAATAACCGCACAGGTCGTCGTCGTCTTCTTCGAACTGCCACTGAAAACACGAGGCGCGTCTGCTTCATTACACCAAGTTCAGTTACACCAGTGGTGGCCTGTCCGGATCAAAGAGATTCTTAGCACCCTCTGCCACGTCGCAGGTCTGACTGCAGCCTTAATCAGGTGCTCCCCAGCCGCTGAGAACTGGGGGCCATGGGTCGAACGACTTAGTGCCATTTAAATACTAGAAAGCGACATGAAACTGCATTGCGGGCTATGATGAAGCTCTTTTAGAAACACTAGTGGCCGAATCCGCAAAGATTTTTGTACGTAAGTGCGACTTAATTTCCATTAGTCAGCCGCCTTCTCTAAAAATTACTTCAATATCATATTTGGTCGGAATTTTCTTTTACAGACACTTCTGCCTTCATAATGTTCTGTGAATACGGGCCTAGGTGTTCTAAGAACGCCTGTAAAATGACTTTCTACTGTAAGCTCCCGAGTTAAGTGTCTCTTTCAGCGAGGTATACAGTATTACGCACAAATTTGACAGAGGGTACTTCTTGCCCTAAATGCCGTGCTGGCGTGCGCACAGTTCCCGTTTATGTTTGATAGCTCCTTTCTTACCTCTATATTTCAAATCTTATAATAACATCAAGTTATAAAGTTATCTATGCACTGCCTACGTCTTTCTCGAAGCTCCGGTGAAATCTTACGCTGACCAATTGCACGAATGCACGACAAGACAAGGCTGCTAACAGCCTTGATAAAAGAACATTGCTTCTCCTCCCTCGTCCTTTCATTAATACGAACTTAGCGACAGTACGTGACATGGTCATGGTTGTGGACGAACATTCGGAATACAGAAGGAAATGGGATTTAAGTATATAAAATTCCTTTTAGCACACTATATAGCTACCTCGCCAAGTTTCATTCTTCTAAATTAAATATTACGGAGCAAGTTTCAACCGATTAGAATACGGCTATGAATACGGCTCGCTCGTCTGCATACTAATCCGCGAATTTTCCCACTTTTGCGAAATGATACTCCATAAACAGGTAACACCGTAGTGAACATAGTTTATTACCTACATTACACCACATTTATTTTCTGACTACCAACTAACTGTTTGAGCCCACCGACGATGCAGTCACCGCGCGGAGGTGTTGTGTGTTGTCTGGTGCCGCGTAATTGATTGATTGATTGATTGATTGATTGATTGATTGATTGATTGATTGATTGATTGATTGATTGATTGATTGATTGATTGATTGATTGATTGATTGATTCGTAGAATGTATGGTGCATGTTTACAGAGGCAAAGAGCCCACCCACATGCACTCCTCAGTGTGCAAAAGCGTTTGGCACACAGTACTGCTTTCAATACTGCGATGCTACACAACGCATATGGAAGCGCACAAAGTTAAGCCTACAGTCCCTCCGAATGTCCTGCTGCGAATATATATCGCGTCACGCAACGTTGCGGGCCCTGTCGCACGCTCGAGGAAACGCCCACATCGAGTGCGAACACAGCTTTTGTTTTGTCTTTTGGGCGCCGCATAGGTGTGCGCACGGTTTTGTGGTGCCAGCAGAGCGCGCGCGGTGAGCTCGAAACGAAGCGCGATGGGCATCGCTCAACCGAACCAGAGACACTCGGTGTTCCGCCACTCTGACGCCTGTCAGTCAAGCGAGCGGAAGTTCGAAGCGCTAATAGAGGGCGCTTGCGCACTCACGCGCGGCGCTGCTTCGAGGCGAGCAGATCTCTGCAATCACTAGCGCGCCCGCAGGAAGAGAAATGCAAACCGGTGCATGCCAACAGTCACACACACAGACACAGTCCGCCAGCCCTTCTGAGGGATCTGTCGAAGTCGTTGCGTCACCGCACGCTCCACAAAGCAGTGCCACGCTGTAGTAGATTCGGGTTCTTGTTATTGTTCTTTCTGCGTCCGATTCCGATGCCCGCGACACCTTTCTTTATTTTTTTTTAGCCGTTGTTTACGGACTTACACATGCAGCGGAAAGAACACTCGCGTATACCCCGTCGCATGCATAAACTGAACGGACGCGTGTGTTTGTTTGTATTTCTATGAAGAAGCGGCAAACTTGATTGGTAAGGACGTATTATAAAGCAGCAGACACATGTGGCGGATTTTTTTCGAAACATTTTTTCGGCGTGGCGTCAAACATGGCGCTGGCTAGTTGATATTGCACTTCGTGGTGACCGCAGTGTTGTACCCGTGCATGCATCATTATAGCTGGTTAAGGTGGATGTTGATGACACGCAATTCAGTTGGGAAGTCAACACAGTTCTCGCGCTAGGCGAAATTGACGCGCCGATGCCGGACAGCCCGACGCTGAAAATACGGTCGAAATACGCTTCATTTGTTCCCCGTTTTATATCTTTTATTAGTCCTATCAGTACCGCGCAATCTCCTCAGGTTTTACTGCTTAGTGTCCCGTGTCATCTTCGTCGCCGTGCGAATACTTCACTGGAGAAGAATCCACAGAAAGAATGGTCCTAGAGCGCAGAACTAAACACAAATGTCTGTGAAAACTGATTTTCCTGTCACCGGATACACCATTTGACATATTATGTCGTGGTTTCTTTTAGATCATTTACTGTGTCGCTTATTCTGAATGTCTTGACGCACTCAATCACGCTTGCGTATTTGCGTACACACTCACTACATTGTGCGTGTTTGTTCGTCTGTCGTTTATATTGTCATTAGGAACGTTATGACCTACTTATTTTAAATATCAGCACCTACAGCACGTAACATACATAACCGTTCACTACACAACATTTACATTATTCAAATAACCGTTTTCCTCTGTTAAAATCACGAATGATTCACATTACGTAGACGTCAACTGCAGTTAGCCTACCACATTTTGTTTACGTCACAGGGATCAGTCGTATGTCTCCTTGTTTCACAGAGCCCAGCAAAAAGCACACGTGCAATTAACGGTCCGGATGTCAGCATGTCCGATTCTCGCATTCCATGCAGGCGGAACGCTGCAGCGTTCAAGTCCGTGGTGAAGAACAGACAGTAAAGATACGAACGGAATAAGGTATTTACAAAGTCTGCATCCCGATAAGCACTTCGAACGTGGCCGGCTGATGGATTAATCCGTCAATATACCTTCGGGCCACTGGCATTGACGATGGGTCAAGTGCATTCTCTACTATAGTTTATGATTCCGCACTGCACGTGTTTGCACGTGCTGCGCGTGCGGGCTCTTTGCACGTGTACGCCATTTCAGAAATCACTGGTGTCACCAGTATACCACGCTAGGTACCCTGCGGAGGTCTCCAGCATCGATGAAACACTCGGTTTCCGTCTCTCCAGTAAAAAAAAAAAAAAATAAGAATTCTTTGGCCGGATTCAAATGGAATTGGGATGCGAGAACGTGTCTCCGTCCGTCGAAGAAACCCAGGTTGTTGAAACTAATTCGTAGCCTTGCGCTGCAGTGTCGTTGTTAACGTAGTGTAACCCTATACGGTGTTGAATTTCAATTCTTAATTGTAGGATGTTTTAATAGTGTTTTTAGTTTATATTTCTTTTCACTTCATGTCTCCATATCGACGGCGGAAATCACTTTGCCGGCGAGAGCCCGCTGGCGTAAAAGTGAGACAATAAGCCCGAATAAGCTCGATATCGCATTTAAAGTGGTATTTGTTGATTAAAAGGGATCGAAAACAGGTCGCGCAGCAGCTTCGCGCGGCCCCATGTGAGCCTGTAGTTGCTGCAGCTATATTTAACTCCTTTGGCGACGCTGGCAAAGAAAAAAAAAGTGCACTGCTTGTCCACTCAGCTCGGCGTCGCCGTTGTCAACGAATGCAGGCGGGAATCCCTCCCTCTTCACGATGACGCGCCATGGTCACCTGTCGGCGTCCTGCAAAGTCGTCGGCGAAGCAAGGCGTGTCGGAAGTGTTGTTGCGTTGGTCTATTTCAGGACCGCTCGGCCATCGCAGCCGTAATGCCGAACTGCGGCAGCTTTCTTTGCAACAACGGCCGATACAGTTAGTGCTGTGTAGCCGTGATAAGAATCTACCGGTGCGGGCTTGCATTCAGGCGCAGGCAGCGTTGCAGATTACTGATGTAGGGCACAAGGAGGAGGAGAGGGGGCTGCCTGTTTCGAACATTTCAGTTGATTTTACGATCGTGTAAATTTCTTTTTTAGTTTATGACGCTTTCGTTTTTATTCGCGTGGGTTGCCACGTGACATATAATTATGCGGAAGCTTGCGGCCAGTTTCACGCAGATAGTGCAACAGCGATTCATAAAACTCATTGTTCGTGAACCGTCGCTCGTAGTCGTCGTGCTGATCAGTCCCTTCGCGCTGTGTTCAGTTACGAACAATCTTTCTGCTGCTGGCGATCAATCTGTCTGCGCGTCTTCTTCTCTTTCTTTCTTCATTGTTTACGTGAATATTGGTAGCGTGATACTAGAGATTCAAGCAATTTCTTTTTGACCACTACTTTACGCTGGTAATCTTCATGGTTCCCATCTCGCAAGGTTATAGCGTGACCGTTAGGTATCAGGGAAATATATAAATATTTAACTTGCTGCGGAAAATATCAGATGTTTAGTTAGACCCTCGATGACAGCCACGCCCCGGGCAAGCCAAAGCCGGCAATATCGTTACTAATATGGATGAGATAGTTCAAGTGGCTGAAGAGTTTTATAGAGATTTATACAGTACCAGTAACAGCCACGACGATAAGGTGAGAGAGAATAGGCTAGAGGAACTTGAAATCCCACAAGTAACACCGGAAGAGGTAAAGAACGCCTTGGGAGCTATGCAAAGGGGGAAGGCAGCTGGGGAGGATCAGGTAACAGCAGATTTGTTGAAGGATGGTGAGAACACTGTCCTAGAAAGATTGGCCGCCCTATATACACAATGCCTCATGACCTCGAACGTACCGGAATCTTGGAAGAACGCTAACATAATCCTAATCCATAAGAAAGGGGACGCTAAAGATTTGAAAAATTATAGACCGATCAGCTTACTGTCCGTTGCCTACAAAGTATTTACTAAGGTAATCGCAAATAGAATCAGGAATACCTTAGATTTCTGTCAACCAAAGGACCAGGCAGGATTCCGTAAAGGCTACTCAACAATAGACCATATTCACACTATGAATCAGGTGATAGAGAAATGTGCGGAATATAACTAACCCTTATATATAGCCTTCATTGATTACGAAAAAGCATTTGATTCAGTCGAAACCTCAGCAGTCATGAAGGCACTACGGAATCAGGGTGTAGATGAGCCGTATGTAATGATACTGGAAGATATCTGTAGCGGTTCCACAGCCACCGTAATCCTCCACAAAAAATGCAACAAAATCCCAATAAAGAAAGGCGTCAGACATGGAGATACGATATCTCCAATGCTATTCACAGCATGTTTACAGGAGGTATTCAGAGACCTGGAGTGGGAAGAATTGGGGATAAAAGTTGATGGAGAATACCTTAGCAACTTGCGATTCGCTGATGATATTGCCTTGCTTAGTAACTCAGGAGACCGATTGCAATGCATGCTGACTGACCTGGAGAGGCAAAGCAGAAGGGTGGGTCTGAAAATTAATCTACAGAAAACTAAAGTAATGTTTAACAGTCTCGGAAGAGAACAGCAGTTTACGATAGGTAGCGAGGCACTGGAAGTGGTAAGGGAATACATCTACTTAGGGCAGGTAGTGACCACGGATCCGGATCATGAGACTGAAATAACCAGAAGAATAAGAATGGGCTGGGGTGCGTTTGGCAGGCATTCTCAAATCATGAACAGCAGGTTGCCACTATCCCTCAAGACGAAAGTGTATAACAGCTGTGTCTTACCAGTACTCACCTACGGGGCAGAAACCTGGAGGCTTACGAAAAGGGTTCCGCTGAAATTGAGGACGACGCAACGAGCTATGGAAAAAAGAATGATAGGTGTAACGTTAAGATATAAGAAAAGAGCAGATTGGGTGAGGGAACAAACGCGGGTAAATGACATCTTAGTTGAAATCAAGAAAAAGAAATGGGCATGGGCCGGACATGTAATGAGGAGGGAAGATAACCGATGGTCATTAAGGGTTACGGACTGGATTCCAAGGGAAGGGAAGCGTAGTAGGGGGCGGCAGAAAGTTAGGTGGGCGGATGACATTAAGACGTTTGCAGGGACAACATGGCCACAATTAGTACATGACCGGGGTAGTTGGAGAAGTATGGGAGAGGCGTTTGCCCTGCAGTGGGCGTAACTAGGCTGCTGCTGCTGCTGCTGCTGATGATGATGATGATGATGACAGTCGTGGTTTCTCGTGCGGCTTCTCAAATAATAATAATAATAATAATAATAATAATAATAATAATAATAATAATAATAATAATAATAATAATAATAATAATAATAATAATAATTACTCGCTTGTGACGCAATAGCAGGCTACACCATTTCCTTAAACCTTTCCACAATAACTCAAAGAAAAAAAACCGGGTTACTTCGTATTGTGGAGAATATCTCGATTTCATTCCAAATATACTTTCATCAGTTTCTCTCGCTATGAAACTAAAGTAACATTGACGTGTGTATGCGACGTGCCCAATTGACGGCATTTTTGCGTACAGGGGTCCCCATGATTCTGCAGGCAAAAAGAAAAAAAATGAGACGTAATTTCTTTTCTTACAAAGAACAGAGAATGGTGCGCGTTTTCTCTTAGTCACTATCTACGAGGTCGCAGGGGGCAGTTTCGGGAACTTGACGGTGACGTGGCCACCGCTATTTTATTTTCACGTTGTTTTTCTAAACACTAATCCTCTTCGCTCGATGAGGCCGACCGCACGCAGCCTTTTAGGCGTTTAATCTGGCTACCCAAACGAAGCAATCTAACAGATCTAAACTTAGTGCTTTTGCCTAGAACCCCTCCGAAGTAGATATTCCCCGCAACTGGAGATACGACACAATAGTGCGGCAATACATTCAGTACGCGCCCACTGACTACACTGATACCTGCCGCAGGCGACGGCGCTCTTCCATATTTCTTCGCTAGTATCTGCGCACAATCGGCGGCTGCTCATGCTCGCGCACGGGCGGAAGAGAACTGCTTCTCTGTCCGCGTACGTGCTCGCCTGAGGCCGTAGAGCGTGGCCTTTGAGGAGCGCAGACACTCGCGATATGTAGGGAGTTCACACGTAGGCATACAAGCACTCGTGCGTCATCGCTTCAGCCGTGACAACGCTGCATGGATACAGCTACGCTCCGCACAGTTTTGTTCCGCTAGCATATATATATGCCTGAGTGCACGTGCTCTCAGGGCTCGAGTTGCAACAGATATATATTGAGAGCAAACTACCGGTGGTACTCCATTAAAAAAAAAAAAAAGAAGAATTGCCCATATGCACAAAGCAGTTCGCGCGTTGAAACGGGGCCGATTTCACACAAATTATTTTGTTCGTGAGTGCTGTTTACCGTTGGCCGCCATTCTTTACCATTGCCGCCTTCGCTAATAATGTGTCCTTTTCTGGGTGTAGGGTAGCAAACCAGACGGACGTCTGATGGGCGTAATGAGAGCAGCATTCCGGGCGAAGTTGGTAATCTATTACTCAAGTATTATTGCGCGAAAAAAAAAGAACACGGACGTAAGAGAAGAGAGTTATGTTTTTTAGCGCTTGGTGCGTCTTTTCTTACGTCCGTGTCTCTTTTTTTTTTTTTTGCGCAATAGTACTTGACTGATGGACGTCTTTGCCTTTCTTCCTCTCTATATTACCTTTTCCTCCTTCGCCTCTGCCATCACGATTGGTACCGGTTCTCAGGAACAGTTGTCGCGTACCAACATCACGGGCTGGTTTGACAAGAATACGGCAACGACGCGATGCCGAAGATATTGCTAAGGAATAAGCGGCAGGCCACTGACATTTATTTCTTAAAAACAAAAACAAAAACTTTTGGAGGTACGAAGCGAATGAACAAGGATTTTCACAAAGCCGGCTGCTGTCACTACAGCAGTGCCTTCTGTATCAAGTCGGTGCCTTGCTCTTACGAACCGTTCTTGTGTACAGTACTGCTTTGTGAATGCGGCCCGAGGAGCCCGTGCCCACAAAACTTCTCTTACGTAAGAACATTTCCGCGTAGACTGGCATTCGGAAAACTGTCACTAACGATGCCGACCTGTCTCGTCGGAACGAGAGAGATGCTGAGTTTAACGATTAGCTCTAATGATTGGCAACGGCCAATCGCGGATGTCTCTTGCGTGGAAGAAAGCTTCGTCAATACGGCCCAAAGGCACATATTCACAAAGATTTTCGTACGCTATTGTGGTTTGTAAAAACAGGCGCCGTGCAATCGTGATAACAACAACACAGTGACGTCTGCCGGGCAACTAAACTTCGTCGAATGAAGACCTTGATTGGGCACCTGACATGGTGTATAGCGTACACGTGGGTGAAGAGAGTTACGTAAACATGTGGCGCGCGGAGCTGTTCGCGAAGGCTTTCTTTACTAATAATGATTTACTAAGACGTTCCATTTTCGCTGTTCACATTTACCTCGGGTGCTGTTCCTGACATCTGCACCATGGGAACGCCGAGTAATGTTGGTTGCCTGGCAAGTCCATAGCCGGCGTGGTGCGTCCATCAGCTCATCACTCTAATGACAAAAGGGACAAGAGCAGCCGGTCGGTTGGATTGGTTGATCAGGGTCATTTTGGTGTCTCTAACCTTTCCGCGATGCGATACGTTAGTGCGACATTCGAATGAACCTCCTCTTTTATGCACAAGCCAATATAGAGATGACAACTGAGCACCGCAGATTTAATGCGCGTGTCTGGAGATGAACGGGGCTTCGGCAGGCTTAGAGGCGTAGTCTGGGTTCGTCAGTAACGAAAGAACAAGCAGCAACCAATGGTGTAATGAGTTAATGAATTTGAAAGAATATTTTACCAGTCGAAACTGATTTAATGAATTTCGCTAGTGTCTTTAAATTTAACCCTGCAATGCTCAACATATTGCGCATGCTATACTGCGTCGAGTCGTAACCTATATAGCAGCATTTTTAAGGCGGTGAAGCAAGCTGTAATTTGTTGGTAGCTCAGCAAACCAATTAATAATCAATATTTTCATGTACTAATTCAGTTGTAACTCAAACACAATTTTATTGTTGTCATTTTATTCACCTCCACAAAAAGGAGGGAAGAAGTTATTGTGGAACATTGGTGCAACTGCGTCCAGACATCACCAGTATAGAGTTAAACGACTGCAAAGCTTCCAGTCTTGAGGCTCTACGCTTTCCTCATATGTTGCACCCCACGCCCCAAGCGCCTTCGTGGTATATGCGCCACATACGTATACGCGCGAACTTGGTTGGCGCCTCCGAGACCCGCCTGGAGCCAAATACCCGATTGGACGATCGAGCGGACGCGCGGCGTGGTCGTCGGTGGCAGTTCTCAGGGAATCGGGCGTCGCGAAAACCGCTTTGCTATCTATTTCCGCGAAGAGCTCGAGAGGGGGGGGGGGGGGGGTGCCTCGTTGATATTCGGCCGTGTCTGTACGCCACACGTAGTACACGCAGCGCCGAGTCGACAGCAGAACGCGCTCTATACCGAGAGTGTGGGGCTGCCGCAGGTGTCGTACAAACGCCGCCTCGTATTTTCGAACTCTCTCTGGTTTAGTTACTTTACTTTTTCGCGGACTTTTGTTTGGTTTCTCGCAGATAAAAACAAGAGGAGAAAATAAAAAGTGCTTTTGATATGCGAAGCACGTCTTCGCTGCAACCGTCGCGCAGCCTTGCGTGCCGATCGCGTGCTCTGCTGCTCGCCACGGACGAGTTTAATTTGCTGCCTGGGTTCCGTTCCGTCTACTTACCCGGACGCGCGAGGAGAAGCTCCGTTTCCGGATCCGCGAGTCTGTGTTTTTGCGCTGTCAGCTTGGAGACCGGGCGAAAAAAGACTGCCTTAGTTATCTTCCGGCGTCTAATTTACGCCCATCCGTTTGCGTGTGGCGAACCAATGCTTTACAATGCGTCTCGTCATTCGGATGCGTAGAAACGAAAGAATATGGCCCGATAATCCGAAGCTGCGAAGAGGCCACTGACCCACCTGTTTTGATGGTGGCCCCGATTTCACTTGCCAGAGGATGATGTCTCTGAGATGCATATCAACCTTCTGTGTCCCCAAGTCTTGATTTTGCGTCTAGAGACCCAAATTGTTGTTTACAGTTTGAGCTAGGCAGTAAATGCACGAAAAAAGAGCTTTATGAGGGAGATAAAAAAAAAATCAATATTTGTACGAGAGAACATCGGCGCCATTCCTGTTGGAGTGAAAGAGGGAATCCACCAGAGGATCCCTGCCTTCTCAACAGGAAATTATTCCCTATGAGTAAAAGCCCTCGCAATATGACCCCTCAGCATATCGACGTTTTGCAGGGCAATCTAATCGCTCCCGTAAAGTTACTTTGGGTCATATTATGTAAGGCTTTCTTCCCGCAGATTCTAGAAGTTTTCTTAGTACCCATCGGAACGAGCGACCGATACTGACGGTGACGCATGGGCGTATTGGCGTGGCGTCGTGCGAGCATGCAGGCGACGAAGGGCAAAAGGAATGAAAAATGGATAGAATCGTTACGTAATCTGTCTTACTGTTACGCTTCATTTTGCGTATATCACAAAAGCGTTGGTATGCCATTTTTTTTCTCGCTACAACGCGCACCAAAAGCGTTAAGAGGATTGAATAAAATCTGCTGTCTGATAATGAAGGAAATGCTTTAAACTGAACTTTTCGTAGGCTTACGAGGCACTAAAGACTGTTCTATTGTTTTGTGATGAGCTATAAAGTCGTTTCTATCCAAAGCTGTCATCTTTCACTTCCTGCTTTTCCACCTCTCCCTGCAGAGTGGGCTCGATTACCACTGCCGCTAATCATTCTTTACTTTGTCCCAGGGCTTTGTGGACGCACAGCGGAAAAATGCACCGCTGAAAGAGGACGTAGCATGCCGATGATATAGGCGTAAAACCGATGAGGAGAGCCACTAAACTAGCACTGTAATGCTGGTGCAGCACGATACTTTATTGGCACAGATTGCTGACCCCGCAAAGCACGCGTTACCAATCCACACCAAAGAAAACTTAAACGTGTTCGCCTTTAGTGCTGATCATGGGGAGTACATTCAGACGCACACACAAAAGATAATAATAATACAAGGAAGTGTTTTTAATTCGTATTCATTAATAGTAATTTATTTATTTATTAATAATTGGTAATTGGTTAGCGCGTCAAAAAGGCTTATATGCATGGTTTCACATCAAGTTTCCAAGGCTTCGATCAGCATGTTGAGGCACGAAACTCAACGTATCAAAAATAACACTTTGGACATTGCGTGGTTAAACGACCATATAGTTTGGGAGCTGACGTCACAGAGATGGGGAACGTCGAGGCACGGTGAAACCACGTCCCCGCTAACTTCGTGTCACAGCGTAATGCTTCTCCCTATCTATGCCTAAGCTGCGCGTCGCGAGATCCCACATCGATCTCGGTTGCAGCACCAGCATGTTCCTCTTGCCGGACGCGTGCCTGTGTATATTGCACGCATCGCATGGGTCGCGTAGGCATGGGCGTTGTGACACTTCCGGTGGCAGCTGCCAGACTGATCTTTGCTTTCCCTTTCCTCTCTTTCGAGTGTATATGTTTTTCACAACAAATAGTAATACTAATGCGACGCGAAGACAAAAAAGAAAGTGTGAAATGTCGAAAAAGGACAGCGACAGGAACAAAGCGGGAATGTGCGATAGCAAAAAGGAGCGTCGACGGGTGAGAAGGAGACCCGAAACGGCCCACATCGTCTCGCGCGTGAGTTACAGACGAGCCGCCGCTGCGGGCTTTCCTGAAGAGATAAGTGACCATACACCGGCTAACGCCGCTACTGTCCCAGCTGGACCAAGCCTTTCTGGACCAACGCCCTTTAAACGCCCTACGCGTGGCGCACCGTGCGTGTCGGAAGTTGGCAGTATACCCGCAACACTGCCCGCTCAGTTCGCTTTGTTAGAGTTATAGAGTGTGAGTATACCACGTCTTGTCGAGGGTGTTGACACACACACTGCCAGTGTGACTCCGAAGCGAAGGACCCCTCCGCGGAGCACAGCGAATTGACGGGGTCAGTATTTAACACCGCCACCTGTGGAGCGTGCTTCGGTTAATTTTCGCTGCGTCTGTCGCAGATGTCGTCACCATCGTCTCCCATATATCATCATGAGGTTTTGCTACTCTCATTCCTTTGGGACGTTGGCTTGGACGAAAAGATGAAGATATTTTCGCTCGCACGGTCTCTCCGTCTCTCTCATTTCTGTATATATGCTGCTATCGCACTATATGTAAACGAGGAGAAGGGAAACAGAGCGGCTTCATTTTTCGTTAATCACGACATATAAAGCCAGCACACAATGAAGCCAAGGAAACCGCAAGGGTAATTAGTTGTGGTTGAAATTGAAGTGTAAGAAATAAATATTTTCTTGGCGCACCTCCTTCCAGGTTCTTTTTCATACCCTCCTAACTAGTTCTCTTATAGGGCGTACTTGTATCAGATGACTCTCCATAACCAGGGTATAATACAAGCGCGCAGTTATCTAGACACCGGTGTCACTCTCCGGTGTCAATTAAATAAAATCGTTTACCTTGCGATGATCTTGGCGCACAAACGCTGAAAACTATGTGATTGGCTGCACGTGACCGTCATCTCGCACAGTACCATCAGAAGTATCAGTTTCTCGCTGGCCGCTGCCTCTGCGGCATGAGAAAGTGTTGAAAAGGTACTCCGCTTGTGAGCTTGTTCACCACACTCTCAACTCGACTATGGGCTGAGATAGTGATAATAATGAGCCTACGTTATCTGCGAATGTTCCGTTCCTCACTTTTTCACCTGATAAGACATACTGAGACATTGAGTGGGGCATTCGAGAAGTCCCATGTGCTCCACTCAAACAACAGATTCAGAGTAATAGTGGCTGAGTACAAAAGAACATGACAGCTAGGTGCCCTATTGGACGTACAGGTAGCTCCGGCACTAAACCAAATCTCGTTATCGTTGTGAATTTTCCACTGAAATTGCTCTTCCTCGATCGCTTTCACTGTATACAACGACAGCAGTAAGCCTGCGAAACAGTTTTGAAGTGCGGTCGATGTGTAAAAAATGTGTACGCAGACCACATCCAAAATGCCTGTATCAGGAAAAATCCTCTGAGTTGGCAGCACTGACGAAAATTCAAGCACTATTGACATCAAATTGTTGAACGTGCGGAAAGTCCGAAGTTATTTGCACATTTTGTTTCGATATTATGACCCCTTACCTGCGGCCGGGCTATTATTTTAAGTTTTCTAATCAGCCTATATAGCAAAATATAACGCCTTTTTTATATTTGTCTTTCGATTACGCTAGTTTTTTTTCCCCCATCAGTACGAGCTGAAAAAAAAGAAATGCTGTGCTTAAAAGTGTGTAGAGCCAGCGTCTGTCTCTTGTCGTGTCTGTATGCTAGATTCGTGCTTGGATCCCGTTGCAGCACAACTACATACGAAAGCGACGGAAGAATTGTGGGGCGTCTACTAAGTATACTCTGCCCTAATGCAGACGGAGGATTGATGACTGGCTCTTCCCATGTCACCGATCCTGAGTGTCCCTATGTGCCATTGGCGTCACTGGATATGTGTGACTGGGTTTTAGTTTGCTTTCAATCTTTTAGCTTGCCATTGCGAACGTTGTCTTGCATATTAAAAAAATATAAACGCTACATCTTATAATATATTCATAACCATTCACTTCGCTGCGCAACAGTGACATTATTCATATAACCGTTCTCGACAAATCATGCATGTTTTGGATTACGTAGAAATGTGAACTGCAGTTCAGTCTAACTTTCTTTCATTCTTTTTCATTCTTTCAACTGTCGTTTAGCAGACCGCGCGCGCTATCGGCCCATGGTTGGAAAGTGCCACGAGCGAATCATGAGCTGAGTGGGATCGCGGTCGAATTTATCACGTGCAAGTTAGCTCCGTAGAAGAATTCGCGGGAGTTAGTTCCAAAGAAGAATTTGTTCTTCCAAAGAAGAGTAATTATAATACATTATGGCGAAAAGCGTACTAACTGAACACGAAGAAGGAATGCATGCCACTTTTGTGTTTTATATACGGATCACGAATGGGCATGCACGGAACACGAAATCCGTGACCAAGGCCCAGCGTGGCATGCCATATACACTCGCCTTCGAGTTTCCAGCGTTGCTCTTTCAAATGGATCTAAACTGGCGGCGTCGTCCGACCGCCTCTTGGGCGGCGTCCTTTTATCGTCAAGGATCTCTCGCGTGACCCGATCGATCATTTTCGCGCGTAATCCTATTACGTGGCCGTTAAGCTTCTTTATTGGCCCACGCACGCCTTACGTGTGCGCTTCGAGATTATTATTAGCCACGACGCGGTGTAAATCCTTCACGAGCTGTTCTTTTATGGATTGTCCGTGTCATCTCCGAGTTGTTCAATTCCATCAGTTTGGATTACTTCTAGTACGTTGTTACCTTGAACTAAATAGAACGGAAAAAGCTGCACACGGTCATTATTGAAAATGTGAACAGCTAACCCCCATGATATCATTGGTCGAAGATGCAGTTTGTGAAGGGGCAATTTTGTACATAGGCGGGCCGGATGCTGGATTCCACCGATCTGAGGACTATAACATCCGCTTGCTACGTGCATCGAAAACATGGGACGAGAACGGATCCGGAACTTATCCATCAGAAGGCTCTGTTACCTTATAGCCGCTTATTGTTTGTTTTTGTGCGATACGTGCGAATGCAAATGAATATGCAATGGCGCGATCAACCGAGAAAGCTTAGATGCATCCAAAAGGATAGCTGACGCCGTGAAATGTAAGAGAGAGAGAGAGAGAAGTAAGCACACATGTTGAAAGAGCTCAAATAATTTTTTTCTTAGTGTTGTCACGTATATGCACGCATGCTAACTCTCACAAATTAATTCTCTCGAGTGATTGAAAAGCGCACCTCCCAATGCTATGATTTCAAGGCGAGCAGCACGTACCAGTGAGAACCACATTAGTGAACCAATGCTCACCTGTGGTTTCACAATTGCGGATTTTTAAAGCTATTGTTCACGTAGAATCGCTCTGTCATTCGCAAACTATCACCATGCCAGTGCAGCTTGTTTTATTTTCCCCATAGTTTTTTTTTTGGTAACGACAGAGCCAGCTTATTTCGAATTTACAGTAATTCATTAGCTCTCGTGTAACCATTTGCCAGCTTTTCTCTCTGTCTCTTCATTCTTCTTCCAATGGGAGTTTTCTTATGTGCTTCGTATTCACTGACCCACTCAAGTGCAAGTCATGTATGCCAGACCTTATAGTTACAGCAATGTGAACCAAAATAAACATTATGAAGAAGAGAGAACTTGTAAGGAATCTTTTAGGCTTGTGTTTACAGCTTCCAAACAAAAAGGGGTTCGCACACATCAGCACGCCTTCACGTTTAGTATTTCTTCCTTGTCTGCCACGCATAAAAAACTTCAGTCTCATCTTTCTCTTAAAAATGAACAGCACAAATGATGACACAAAGTTCAGAAAAACTAATTTCATTAAACGATTCCTGCGTTTGCTGGAGCAAACGCCATTACACGAGCAAGCTTCAGAGGTCAATGTAACGTAGTCTCAACGAAGCGTCCAAAACGAGCCGTTAGAAAAGGTCGTCGATCTTCTGGGAAGTTCACGGTTTTATGCGTTTGAATCATCCGCAACTTTAGAGTCCGTGTAGATGTGAAGGTGAACGTTAATTCAGTATTCTCTAGGGTACGCTTATATGATGATGTTCTTCGTTTGTCACATGCTCAGAGGCTACACGTGGGCATCGTATTGTTTTCGTTATCGTGGACCACTCTGACAGTGAAATTGCATAAGTAGGTTCTTACTTTGTTGTTTACTTTAAAGTTTCCTATTATGCAATGTAATCACACTTGAGTTTTGTGTGGAGACCTTTATTTCCTTCCTTCCTTCCTTCCTTCCTTCCTTCCTTCCTTCCTTCCTTCCTTCCTTCCTTCCTTCCTTCCTTCCTTCTTTCTTTCTTTCTTTCTTTCTGTCCGTTTCTTAAATAAATAAGGGTCCTTGTCAAGTATTTAGTGAGTAGTGGGCTTTTTTGTACGCGAGGGCCTATAACTAATATCGTATTTTGTTGTTTCCTACCTTTAAGTTTCCCGTTGCTTACTTTGAAGACAATATTGAGCATTTGGGCAGGTGAAATTCTGAACTTTGCTTTTTCAGAGCGAAACTAAACAACTTTGTGTATCGCAGGATTTGTCGTTGCTTGACGTTATTTCTTGGTGATAGTGCCGGCAAAGTATTACAGGCTGAATATAAACCCATAAAGATCCCTTTGGAAATAGGATAAGACGAACTGAAAGCTAGTGTTTGAAGCAGGGTCTATCAGGCCATAACGAAAAAGGAGGGTAGCTGCTTCTTCAGCTTCATCTGACCAGCAGTCATAAACGGCCTTTGGCGGCGTTTTCCAAGATCGGTGATGTGTGCCAGGGTCTACAACAGCGCATGGTGAAAGTGTGCTAAACTATGTTGAAGCCTACTTCACGCATGGCGTATAGACCTGCTCGCGCTTATAGCTGTTGTAACTTTCGTCTCTACACATTGCACAAATCAGACGGTTGCCCATAGCCTGGAGTATCATGCTTATAGTTGTTTATATATATAATTTTGTGCAGTCGCAGTAGGCTAACCAGGCGACTGCTATGTTAATTCAATTCTGCGGTTTTATGTACTAAAACAAAGATACGATTACGAAGCACGCCATAGTGGGGGACTGCGGGTTAATTTTGACCACCTGAAGCTCTACAACGTACACCGAATACACTGTACACGGACGCTTTTTGCCATTTCGCCCGCAACGAAATGCGGCCGCGGCAACTTCGACTGAATCCCGCGCCCTCGGGCTTAGCAGCGCGAAGTAAAACACAATGAAGATGGGTGACTGCTACATCGCCGGACGTATTATGCATCTAGTTGTTCGTCAATAACTTCCGCATGGCCAGAGTGTGCAAACCGTACGGCTGCCACTCCGACATCCCCTCCCGTTCATATATACGGCACAGCTCACTTTCCGGGAAAGCTCGGATCTGCAGAGTGCGGCGCTATGGGACGAAGCTTGTCGCCGTGTGTGGCTTCCGAAATGACCGGTTGCACCACACACTGCCCAGAGGAATACCCGGTAGGTTACTTTACCTTCTTTTTTTTTTTCCTCCGTGAGGGAGGACCACCCCTCCTCTTGCTCGTGCGACGTTTCAATGGTACAGTGGAGCGTGCCGTGGGTCTCGCTGGACGCGAATCGCAGCTCGCATCGTGGGGAGCGTATAGCCTGGCAGGAGTAGGTGTGTGTGTACGTTGGGTTATTTTTGAAGCCTCGCACTCACGCACAGCACGCACCCCGTGGCGAGCGTCGGTGTGTACACGGACGGCGCTCACGGAGGGCCAACAAAAGGAGCTTCCCGCTGGGAAATGTGTGAAAGATGAAATCGCCGCCAGCTCGCCGACGATATATCACGTGCCGCCGCGGGAGCGTTGCGTGCTGCTATCGCTCGCCTGCGCGCGCACCCGAGCGAATACTATCGCGGTTTCCGCGATGCGTGACAATCTTTTGTGGGCGAAGCCCGCGATACGCGTCCCAGCCTCACATGTGCCGAAGATTTATGGTTCCGTTTTCTTCACACATTGTTAGCGATTACGCGTACGAACGTTTGGGTCATATGGCGTTCTGATCGCTGCCGACGTGCAAGTTATAAACGCGGTGAATCCGCGCGCTGGACGGCGTTTGATCGTTGCCGGGGGTTGGGGGGGGGGGGGGGGGTAGCGGTATTTATGGCGGCGAGATTGCTTCGGAATGCGCAATGAACTGATAGAACGGCGTACGTGCCGTTCGATGATCCCCGTTACGACGATATTACGGTCTTTGACAAGACCGCCGCTCTCTCAGATATGAGTCACGGAAGAGGGTCCAGTCGCTACTGTTTGCAGATATTGAATGTTGCTGCTGGGCAAGCCAGCGATCTGTTGGCGATTATGTCTCATGTTGAGTCGCGTCCTCCCATTTATTTATTTTTAGCCGCTGGTGCAGCCGGCAGTAAGGCAGTACGCGGCTGGTATCAAAGACGCATAACATCATAAAGGAGGCTAGAGTGCGCCGCGCTGGCTTCCGCATTCGGAATAGACTGTATGACAAAAAAAAAAAAAAATGCATCAGAACTCATCTCACGATGACTGTCGACGTCAATGCGAATAGCAATCGAAAAATGTATACAGTGACCGACCATAATCCTGAAATCAAGTTTACTTAACACGCACGAGGCTCGGGAGGTCAATACCTCCGGCTTGATTAGGGTAAACTTGCTGAACTCTGTAGCAACATGTTGATGAGCCCTCGGTGCACCTCGTAATAATTCAAGCCCACTAAGTGAAAAAAAAAACTGCTGATTGTTGAAATGCGGGCCAGTGGTTCCCTTTCATGTGCTGCATATTGTCACGTACTGGTTTCTGCTGATATATGAATGTGTTGCTGGACAGCGAATGTTGCGTTAAGTGCGAGATATAGCGTGTTGAGTGGTACCAACCTTGGCTGTAACCGTATGCAGCTAGGCACAACATTTGTGGATACTGGTGTGCACATTCATCTCTGCTGTCTTGACAGGAAGTTTCAGACAGTGTTTTAGAATAACGTACAACGGACACCACACACACACACACACACACACACACACACACACACACACACACACACACACACACACACACACACACACAAACACACACACACACACACACACACACACACACACACACACACACACACACACACACGCACACACACGCACACGCACGCACACACACACACGCACACACGCACGCACACACGCACGCACACACGCACACACGCACACACACGCACACACACACACGCACACACACGCACGCACACACACACACACACACACACACACGCGCGCGCGCGCGCGCGCGCGAGCATGTGTGTGTTAGTGTGTGTGCATGTGCGTATGTGTGAAGGAAGTAGTTCTTCGGATCCGGTGTTTATTAAATTGAAAGGAGTGCAGGCACGCGCAGAAAAGCAAAAACAAACATTTAATTTCGACATTTCGGCCGGGGTCCGGCCTCAGTTGGCTCAGTTGCCGCTCATTGCTTAAGGGGGCATTCATTGGCAAGAGGAATCTATCGTTCTCCCCCTCCTAACCATCATCGTTAGCTATCATCATCAGCAATGACTCGAGCATCATCGTCTTCTTCCACTGCTGGCTCTGTTGCCGCTCATCATTCCAGCGTAGAATTTCATTTCTCTTCTGTAGTCGTAATATGGCGGCTGCGTTATTTTTTATATTTTTTACGGTGGTATGAACGATTGCTTAAGGGCATATGAGCCATTCATTGTCTTACGGGACGGACGCATCTAATTACAGAGGTGATACGAGAATGTGTGTGCATACCTATCGTCACGATGACCACCGATCAGGACAATAAATATTTTCATGGCTTTGTTCAAAATTCTATGTCACCTCTGTGTTGTATGGTAAACAGCTTCGCTGGTCCCCCAGCTTTACAGAGTGAAATGGGTCATTACTTTTTTTCAGTGCATATCCGCTTGAAACAACAAAATTGGCGATACGGTATTGCTGTTTTACAATGTTTTACATGGCTACTATGAAAATGTAAGTATTGTTGCTTATCGGTTGGTTTTCCCTAAACTGGTGTGACAAGCCTGTTGTGCACACTTGCACTAACATCCAGAAAGGTGATTGAGGGAACCGAACATGTATGGGAGAATGAGATGATTGGATGGACTCTATTGAACTGAGAAATGAACTTCAATAACTCTTCCTAGCCTTGGGACCATATTAGGAATACGTAGTCCATGAACCTTCTCTAAAACATTGGTTTTAGCATGCAGCTCTCAAGAAACTCTGATTCCAGCATGTCCATGAATGTGTTGGCGTAATTAGTACCTATTTTAGTACCCACCGATGTGCGGTTGCCTTGCATGAAGTGCTTTCCATTAAATTCAAGATTATGTAGTTCTAATGCCAATTTTAATAGGATTCGAAGTGTGTGACCATCACTGGGATTCTCAAACAACGACTGTGAAAACGCATGTACAACTGCGCAAATGTTATCTACATGTGGGATATTTGGATACGGGGATACACCGTCCAAGGTCACTAACAGGCTGCCCATGGGGATACAAAGGATACAAATTATTTCGGATGGAAAGTGAGTGGTGTCTTTTAAATAAGAACCGAAATAGGGCAGAATTCCTCTAATTAAGCCATCTACGTAAGTATATTTTTTTTTGTTATGGTTCCATTCCCAGAGACAATGAATGGGTCGGCTCGTATGACTTTTTATGCATTTTTGGTAGAAGATAGAACCTGCCTAGGTAAGGGAAGTCGTCCTTCGAACGATTTCTTTAAATTCTGAAGTGCGGTCTGTGTCTACCCGTTTGTTGTCTACCTGTGTCTACCTGTTTGTCTACCGCGCAGCACTCAGTGCACCAGCGTAGCTGGGGCTTGACTTGGGGGAAAATGTACAAAAGCACTCTCGCACGGTGCTCTCGGCCTTCTCGTATTATTTATGACAGAGTCGTGCTATGCGCGACGTCCGTGGAACATGGTAGTTACCTGTCTCTGTTGTGTCATTCCTGCGGAATATAGGCCTCGGTCAGACTCCGTAAACTTCACGAGCGCACGTGCTCGTGCGTTTCCAGTGTGTTTTTGTAGGCGTGTGTGCGCGCTTTTTTTTTTCTCTCGTTCTCTTTCACATCTCAGTATGCATGACGCTCGTAATAGCAAGATACACCTGTGTGTATGGGCTTAGCTTTCCAGTTATAATTGGAGTTTCTGTCCAGTAAGCTGTTCTGGCACCCAACCCTCTCTCACTTTTCTTTCTGGCTCCTCCAGAGGCTATGATCACTTTCGAGCTTGACATCAGTTCGCTGCCTGGATTACAAGACCGACTGTTCGTTTCTTTTGTTTTTCTTTGTTACTATACACGAAGGACGCGAAAGAAAGAACAATCACGTGTCGTCCGCGCACCACAGGAGATACCCGTGCAGACACAGCAGAGTGCGAGGAAAGCCAGAGAAAAAATCGACGCTGCGGCGTACGTCAAGTGGACGAGTACAGGGACAACTTTCGTACAGGTTGTGCTCGTGAGAATTCACGCCACCGTGCGCGTTCAGCCAACGTCGCCATTGTAGGGTATCAACACGGTATGCGACAGGCGCGCCATGCTCGGTGGGAACACGAGAGGCCGAGTAAAGTTCGATCATACTGAAGGCTCCCCGCGAGCGTGAAACCGAAAATGACTCTGGCACGCACTCGAACGGCCGCGGTTGATCCCACGCCGCACTGACCGAAACGCAAACTGTGCATAGCGCGCGCCCCACCGGGTGTCCCGTTAAGATGCTGCCCTTGCATTTCCTTCGCAACTTGCGACTTTTTTTTTTGTTGCTTTTCCCCCCGTTTTTCTCGGAGTGTTGTGAGTGCGCGTGCTCCGCCCACTGCGTTTTCTCTACCCGCATTGAAACAATGGGTTCACATGTTTCGGGGTGAACACTGCTGGCTGTTAGGATTCGCACGCAGCTCGCGACGGGACGCCGTCCGTGTTGGGGCGGCAAGGGCACCCGCGTCACGCGTTGTCACGCCGGCTGAGCATACAATAATGTTCCCTAAATGAAAAAAATAAATAAATAAAAATAAGAACGTTTGTTCGTTGTTTTCGCTGCGCCTTCCGCACGAACCACAAAATGTGGACTTGCGGTTAATGTCCTCGAAAGGCGTGACACGTTTTTCTAAAATTATTTTTATTTGCGGATGTTTTGATTTCACCGTAGATCGGCATAGGTGTTGTCTTGGTTCGCCGAATTCCTCGTGTACTAGTTGACAGAGGCATTGTGAGAAGTAAATGAACAGTGCATGCAGTGTTCATCAAAACATTCTGTTGGAGTTCCTCAAGCCTCGCTATATATGGAAACCGAGAAAGGTTGTATAAAAAGGCAGAGAGTTTAACCAGAGATAGTTTTGGTTCGCTACCCTGGACGGGTAGCGGGGGGGAGGGGGGGCATAAAAGAATAATAAGTGAGCACAAATTGATTAGGACGAGGACGCAAAACACAATCCAGCGATAGAAAGCAGCGTAGAAAGGAGCTCAGGGATTCGAGCAGTGCAAATATAGTCTTCTGCGTAGGGTCAACTTATGAGGGCTCCGAAAGGAGCGCAAACCGAAGGATGCAGTGCGATATTCTGCACAACTGGCCGTGCACTGCGGGCTGCTCGCGCAGCGGTCGCCAATTGTGGGACTCTGCCACGGAGCTAAACATGGTATATCGATCCAGTTGGCCGAGTTGAATTAGCGAATACGTGGCAGGCAACCAGCTCCAAGATAAAAGAAAATGATACGCGAACGACCATTACCACACAGGGGCAAATGTAGCACTCAGAATCTACACACTACTGGCCCTGTGAGAATGTGCTGCATTCCCGGCAAAAGTACGCAGTACGTTGCCCGAGTCGACTTTATAAACTAGTTATGTACGCAACAATACAGCGCTTTAGTATCGCATGGTCTCACAGAACGATCGCGGCAAGGAACAAAGTAACATGTCGAGCGTAACCCTTACGCCTGTGTCACTATATATGCTTGGTGTTGACATATATATATATATATATATATATATATATATATATATATATATATATATATATATATATATATATATATATATATATATATATAGAGAGAGAGAGAGAGAGAGAGAGAATTGCACAATATGAATGCGCGTGCATTTAATTAAAGATTGCAGCTCATCGCTGCAGGTGCGAAGTGCCGTAGCTTTTCGTGTCTGCCAGCGTGCTAGTCGAACTGGCCCATTGCTGTTGCCGTAAATGTTAATTATAATGAGCCTCGGTACGATGCGCAGACAGGAAAAGGAAAATAAGGGAAAGAGGAAAGGCATGACTTACCCGATGTGGAATCCATACGGTTACAGCGCGTGTCCTACTTGCAAACTGTCTACGCCGAAGCATATGTCTTCTCATTACTTGCTCATGCCTCCTTTATGCTCGAATGCACCATGAATCACTGAAACCATTACCTAAAATGCTTCAAGGATGAAAATAGTTAGGCCCGTAAGTGAAACGGTGACCTTCCGAGGGCCGATATACGCGCATACGAGCACTTCCATATATGTGCCGACTTTCTTTCCTCATTCCTGTAATGACCGTTTCGGGGAGACGTGTACATAACGGACCATTAGGTAAGAGTTCCGTTTCTTGTCTTCGGCTTTCTTCTGAAGGAAATGCCGAAAAAGAAAGCGGTAAATCCTACAGGTCATATACGGACTCGCGGACGCTCTGGCGTCTTTCCTGTTGTGAAGAGGAAGTGACGCGGACGATTATAGATTGTTGTGCCTATTTCCGATACGTTCTCGTAAGGCGTGTGTTGAAGCGAGAAGAAAGATATGAGTGAGACCTGTCGTATTGGGCACATTGAGTAACTTGATTGCCACGTAATAGGGTACGATTAAATCGCTTCTTGGTGGTGGGTTAGGTTCGCTCAACCTAACAGTGCTAATAGCTGTCGATCAGGAAGCAATGCGGGCATGATTCCCGTAGCTCCATGCTTACGAAATATTGAATGAATAGTGCTGCCACTCGAAGGCCGACAGTCACAGACGCTGAGGTAACTCGCGCGTAATAGCTCAATCATTTCAAAAAAGTGACGCGTATGAACCTTGACAGCTCAGATGTTGCGGTCGCACTGTGGTGTATTCGCCGCTTCTTGCCCTCTCGAAATTAAAGCGCCAAGTTAAAGTAAGAGAAGCAGGTGGATATGGTCCCGGAGTTAATGTGCCGTGTTGGCTACGTTGGCGTCAGCAAAGCCAGTCCAGTGATACTGCATGAATGTGCGAAAAGCAGAGCAGGTCGCCCCCCCCCCCCCCCCCCCCCCCTGGACTGTCGCAGTAGTTCTTCGTTGCCTGATATAGTGTCAATTGCTTCAGGTTTGATTACATGTACTAGTATGCACAGGCCAGCGCATGTGAACTGTGTGTACTGGCACGCGCTCGCCAATTCTGTGCCCATGACCGGAAGCCTGAACCCTCTAAAGACTGGAGCACTGGTGTTAGCGTATTCATGGGGAGAGGGGAGGGGGTCAAATACCGGCCGCAGTGGCCGCATTTCGATGAGGCAAAATGGAAAAAGGGCCGTCTACCGTTCATTTGCTCCACGTTAAGGAACCTCAGGTGGTCAGAATTACTCGGAGTCCCCCACTACGGCGCGCCTCATAATCACATCTTAAGTTCCTCATAATCATATCTTACGTTACGCCATAACCATAGCTTATACATTCAAGTGAAGACGGGGGTGCTCGGGCGAATGCAGCTTTTGTGCGGGTTCCTTACGGTCTCGGGAGATTATCGAGAAAAATCTTTGTCAGCCTTTACGTCAACCTCCTTGAGTACATTACTTTTTTTGTTATATAAATAAAATAAAGTTGAAATTAGCTTCCCGAGGAACCACAAGGTACCGAAGACCTTTCCCAATTACACTGTGTCACACAATCCAATGTGTGCGTGCTCATTCTTTCTCGGAAACCGTGTCGCCATTTCCTTATCGAACCCCATCGCGGCACCGGCGGCAACGCCTAGCAGCTGTGCGTATAACGATCGTATAGAGAGCTTCCGTAGCACGGCGCAAACTCCCGTAACTGAGCAGTTTCCCCACCACACAGGCAAATACCGGACAGTGGCTGCCAGGCACGTTCGGTCCCATTATCATTGCCAAGTATCATTCCACTATCTCCGTTTCCTACTTCTCGAGAAGGCCTCCGATGCCCATAAAACAGCTGATGGATAAGCAGCCGTCTAATGATCTGCTATGCTGTCCCGATGCCCGCTTTCTTTTTTATTATTTCGCCGGTCATTCGTTGCTCGGGGTCCTCCTACACAAGCACACGCCGGTGGTAGTGGTGCCGGTACATTGCGCTGTTGTTGCCGTGTGGCCCCGGGGCTCATGTATTTCTTCGCCGATTTTTCGTTTGTTGCCAGGTATACGGGAGCTGCAAGTCACTCTGACGCGCATTCACACATACACACACAAAAGAAAGAAAAAAAAAAAGAAAGAAGGAAGACAGAAAAGAATGCGAAAGGCCAGCATCCGTCTGTGAGAGCGAGCGTTCGCGTGTGTTTGCGGATGTCTGGGGCCACATTGACGTTCGAACAACAACGTTTCTTACAAAAATTATTAGGAAAAAACATGCATCTGGGGCGCTATAACGTAAAGCCATTCCAAACTTTTCTATTCCAATTCTGCAATCAGCCCTCCACGATTGGTAAAAGAATTTTGAGGCCACCACCTATGCGTTTGTCTGTCACGCGACGTCACGGAAACCGCAAAAACGCCCCATCTGAAATAATATGTGCTCGCGGATTATGCATGATTAGACCGAACGAAATAAAAATAATAATTTCTGATTTGACGCCTTTCTCACAACTAGAGAAAGAAAGGCGTTGTTTGACCAATTTCTATTGGTCAAACTTTTTCGGGCTGCAGCCACTTTGCCTGTCTCTCAGGCGACGTCACAAAACCGCGAAAACTGACGGCGTCAAACTGACGGGCACACACATATTAATATACTGAACAAAACTGAAAGTTTTTCTGAATAGCCGGGCACTGCCGCGTTCCGAAAGGAATAGAAGATGGCTGCCCGCCGATTGCTGGGGCACTGCTACTCGGAGCTGCCGGGGAGTATGGTTTTATTTGTGTATAATAAAAGATTTTGTATGGCTGTATAACGTTGTCGAGACCTTTGAGCACGTATGTGACGTTGCCCTGCCAGCTCTACTTTGATGCGTATCAGTTTTAGCGACATTTCTAACCTTCCGTTGCATGTCGCCGCGATTTTAGACCAGCCAGCGCAAGCTAAGTAAGGGGAAGCAGACCAATCGCAGACGCCGGCAGCACCCTGCACATCCGGTTATCTATTTTCACTGTGTGCTGGTCGGGCCTATAGAAACTCTCCATTTGAGTGTGCTCCTCGCCTCTTCTCTGCCAGTTAGGTAAGAAAAACTGCTCAATGTAGGCAATGTTATTCGCTTTGAAAGCAAAAGAAATTGACATCCTATAAACGAGAAGCGCATTTGATCGGGCTTTTCTACCAACACTGCTGGTTACTGCCGGATGCTTATGTAAATATACCGTCAGGAAATTGGAATAAAAACAGATTGGAATAGTTTACGTTATAGGGCACATGGTGCCGCTGTTTGAAGGAACTGCAACGATGATGGTTCAGCCAGCATAGGCACGGTAAATAGTATATGGATTTGCCTTTAAACTTCATCCTTCTATAGCTTAAAACGACTGTGTGGCTTTGCAAAGGGATCACTTTTAGCAAAATACTGCGTTACAACTGCACCAAGTTGCAATGGTTATGCGTGTGCGCGGGAACCTGGTACCTTCGCACATTTAGATGAATGCCATTGCTTAGAATAAAGCCTAATAAACAGTGCCACATGAATTCTTGAAACCGCGAGCGCTAAGCTTAAGCCAATCCGTGTACTGACCATCATTCCCGTAATAGCTGAACAGTCTCAGCGCCAGAGTTCCTTCTGGGAAATTTTCTAGGCAACACTGAGTTTAATCTGACCGGACGAATATCAATCAAAAAAAGACCGACAGAAAAGAAAATGAGCTCTTTGAGAACTTCTATTAAAATCCACACGACGGCAGACTTTTTTTCTTCTTTTTTTTTGTAACAAATAAAAAAGTCCACAAACTGCTACGGAAGTATGTGCGAAAGTAACTTGGGAAGTTCTGTGGAACTTTCAGTGCCTGCAGATGCGTTGGCCACTGTAATCGTGTTTTATTTTTTCAATAAAGTTTCCTTCATCTATCTGTCCATCGTAAACAGCGAGGAGCTGCCACTCTTACTTAACTTGTCTCTCATCATCGCTAGTTCGCAACTGCATCGAGTGCCCCTGCGTAGCAAGGCGAGAAGGAAGCGCGGTACTTCGCGTCTTTACCTTAAGGGGAAGCGTTAGCTCATCTTTCATACAACTTTTTTTTTTGTTTCCAAGTAAAGGGTTGAACAACTGGAGATATTCTCTAGTTAAACTTTCTCCCGTTCCTTAATTGCTCTCTCTCCCTTTCTCTCTTTCAGCTCAAGGCTAACTGCAATCTCCCTTTTCAAATGCACGTTAAATGTAGAAATGCTCGCCTTTAAGAATCGCCGACGCGATTTGAGCGAAATTTTTATCATTTACGAAAGATGAAATATATTTATCGTATCGAATACTTCACGAGCATTCCCAGAAATTAGTGAAATAATTGAAACGACGAATACAGTATATATATATATATATAAATATATATATATATATATATATATATATATATATATATATATATATATATATATATATATATATATATATATATATATATATATAATCACACAGTTAGCGTCCCTGTTACTCTGCGTCAAAAGCAGGTATCACAACGCTCCTAAATGTAGCTGTTAGATCTTCTCAAGTAGACCAATATTTGTTAGTTCGCCGCATGCGTGAAATGGATCTCATTTATCTGCGTTGTATACTGAGCTCGTTGCCAGTCGGGTCTGTTGTCAATCAATTACCGCTCACAGCTTTATCGAAGCGTCTGCATGAAAAGTATCAATTTGGCTTTTGGGCGTCTCACAACCACCTTGAATCGTGAAAGTGCGTTAAAATATCTATTCTTTTGCCACTTCCCCGGTCGGTCTTTCAGCCACCACTGACTAAGCCCCTTGGTCTCTGCGAGTATGTCTCCGGAAACGCCCTTCTCCGAAGATTGCACGATAGACCTCCCAAGCATAAACGACTGAGGCTTTTCCCTTATCGTTCCCTTTATCGTTTAGCGCCATTAAGCTGGATTTACCTCGTGCAACAAAACCCAAACCACAGTAAATACAGTTGCACGTTAATTTATCCCGTTTTTCCGCCCTTGAATAAACTGTCTGCACGGAAGCAATCATCCGTTTCATAAGCAGCGAAATTACACTGCGACCAGCCACTTCGCTAAAGTAGCAAATGCATATGCACTATACGAAACCGAATGCTAATGTAGTTACCGCATACGAAACTATCCTTCTCCGCACAGCGCCATTTGAAATGTCAATATGATTGCCGGAATGATCGCGACTTCGAAACGACTGCTCAGCCCGTGGGGGCCCTACTCGACAACAGGTCGAGGCACGCGGATCCATTTAGAGCGGAATCAATCCAGGCCGTCTCAATCTAGAGCGCCCCCGTACGCAACTTGCAAAGCCGGGCGGGGGACAATAAGCAATTGAGTCGAGGTCCGTAGGAAAATGAAGAAGGCGACGTCGTCGGCTTCGCTGGTAGCTCGGTCGCAGGCCAGGGCCACAGACATATTGCCTCGCGACTGTCTTTGCTGCCTCAGTGTAGCCACTCTGCGAAGCGGGCGAAGCTTTCGACAACGACTGTCTTTTGTCGCGGCGAACGGGACTCTATCGCGCGGCGACGTGTATGCTCACGCCATTGCCTTTTTGCCGTGGCGTGGTGGAACTAGCGTGCAGCGTAACGAAGGGAGGGACGTCGTCGTCGCCGACAAAGGCGGTGTCCCGCGCATTGCTTTGTTGTGTCGTGGCTCGCGCCGATCTTTTGTTTGAGAGATCCCTCGCGCGACGGTGACGCTTTGTCGACGAGAAGGGAGAAAAAATGAAAGCGACGAAGGAAAGAGAGACGTCGCAATCGCTTTCAAGGTGAACACGGGAGTGACTATCGCTAGAGAAAGGCTGGACTTGACGAAATCGGCAAGCCCGCCACCGCCAGGAGAAGGTGGCTTTATAGTTCGCTTTACGGCGTTGGTCACGGGGTGTGCTTTTATTTGTCGTGACTTCGCCCGCGACGCTTTCAAGAAGCATTGCTGTCGGGCCGTTGGACTGTACTCAGTGTGTTTTGTATTCACAGTATTCGGTGCCTCTGTGATTTCGCGCTGTGTGTGACTAGAAGAAAATACCGAGACATTGTGCTTTGCTGTTGTCGTGTTTATGTAAGTTGCGTGTGCCAGCAGGATGCGTTCTGCGCTCGAAGGGGAGGTGATGACACTCGCGGGAGCCCTTTGTGTATTCGTCGTGTACGCCATGCTTTCAATGTTGTTTGGTTTTCTATATGGATTCACAATGTGTGCGGCTCTCCGTACAACACATTTCTCCGACAAGAAACTCTGACATTATACACTCGTATATCTTTCTTTCTTGTCGCATTGTCCATCTAGCGTGACGAATAGCCTGCAAAGTGTCTACGGATTGTTTTTTTCAGTGGCAATGACACTTCCACAGGTCCTTTCCGTATGCTGCACGAAATTCGAACGTGCGCAATTTACGTAAGCGGCCACAGAGAAGTGATCCATGCGTTGGGATTAGCATCGAGATAGCTACGGGCATTTTTTCTATGTTACCATTTGAGAAGCGCGTTCTGGAAAAGAGGGAAACTGCAGCGTCGCAATACTATACCCGTGAGTAAATAACGCGTATGCCTGAGTTTAGGGGTCTTGGAAGACCGACGAACGCTAGAAAGAGAGCTTGTTTACCATGGTATATGTACCTGTCGCCATTCTTCGTCGATTCTGGGCGTCTCGATGCAACTCTTGTCACCTGAGAAGTAAGCAGGAAGCACTGTTTCTAGGTCCGAGCACAAGTTACGGCCAAGAATTCACTTAATTTAACCAAAAGCTAACCGCAGGAGTCCAGAAAAATAGCCAAGAAGCAGCCGAATTATGTCCCGATGGTCATGAAACAGAGTTGCACTTCGCGCTATCAAAGGTATAAGAGGATTGAAAACAGCGCCTGTAGTATTGAGAATTAAAAGGAAATAATGCCCTGACTGCCGCGCCCAAGCTTAACCTGGCAGTAGAACTCAACATTCAGGTTCACTAGTTATCACAGACATCACTGCCTCGCAAGACCCAAGTTTTTATTCGGGATCATAAGTTGCTCGTTTTTTATTCGACTACAGATAATTCTGAAGCTCTGAAAGCCCTATTAAACGACTCGATGACTCATTTCTAGCGCTCGGAATAGAAAGAAAACCGCCCAGATTCTCAGCTTAGATATGAACCCTGAATCGCACACATCAAAGCGTATACGGCAAAACAAGCGTCCTACGCACGTCAGGGTCTCTGTGAAACGCGTGCACTAGCATAGTCAGTTGCGAGCGCACCTTAAAGTTGCAAATTAAATCTTCTCGTCAAATCATACAGGTTGCAGGTCACCGCGCGGCGCCGCACTTCTCACTATTTATACACGGCTAAGTCCCATTCAGCACGCCACACACGTTCAGCGGTGTGCCAAAACCGATTCTCGTCCCGCGTCGTCGGTCATAATTACGGAGCACCACGCCTCCAGCAAGCAATCACAATCCTGCTATACCCATTCCAACTTCGCGAACCGAGCTATCAAATCACCGGAAGTGCGTAGGAGCACCACAGCTGTACATATACGTGTATAGCCTGAGACTCAAGCCACCCAAGAAATAAAGTTTTCGCGCTATAGAAAGCTCCAGTCGCGTGCCAGCGCGTTTTCACGCTAGCCTCGCACGCGAGGAGAGTTCGCGAACCGGGAAAAAAGGAAAGTAAACCGAGCTCCGCCTTTTCTTTCTATTTAGTAGCAACGACAACAATGGCTCCCACATTAACTTCCGGAATCGCGGGGGCGTTCCGCGCATTGTGATCGCCACGATGCGCGAATTAATCTTTCGCTAATCAGCCCGCGCCTTGCATGCTTCGGCGAACTGCCGGACTCATTGTTTCCAGTGCATGCCCTCTTTAGAGGGAGCCTTCTTGAGAACCGCACTTGCGAGCAGACGCCGTGAAAGGGCGAAGGGGCACGCAAAGTTCGATTACGAGGGTGGCTCACTAGTGAACGTCTTGAAATATTACACCCTTCCTGGACATGACGTCACGGCACATTAGCATGCGCGCCCCGAGCACATGAACTTCCTAGTGGAAGTGCACGCGATCTAAAGAATCCCCCACTGTGTGTATGTGGGTATGAGCCACTCTCGAAGACAAGCAAGAACGCAAGTGAGCAAGCAAGCAAGCAAGCAAGCAAGCAAGCAAGCATCTTCATTCTGACCGTTCGTGTTGACTCATGATCCAACGCCTGTGCGAGGTATTCACAAAACTCCGCGGGACCTTTAAACACATTCCGTGTGCACACTTTATAAATATTCTCGAGTTCCTTGTTCTTGTTATCACGGACGCTGGACAGGGCAATGTTGGGGGCACTGTAGAACGTAAGTCAATCCCTTCATCCACGAGTTCCTTTCGACTGCCGAGCGATTGACCGAGCCATTCGTCTACTGATGTATATGTGACTCCTCTTTAACGACCATTTTTAGATATTTTCCTGCCGCAGCTTTGTCATTCGGCACCCGCAGAATACATGTGTTCGGCTATGAGTAAATTACACCATGAACTATGAGTGTGTCGCGGCGATGAGACTCAGATATGGGACACCTCAATTGGCTGCTGCCTTTATTTTCCGTTCTCCGTGAAATAAATAATAATAAATTGCGAAAGCAAGGTAAAACGCATCAGTTAGTTTTTAATGCTATTCGAATTATTTGGGAACTTCACCCAGTTTGCGGCATGTCTGTTTGTATGTCTCTTTGGCGGTTTGTCCTTCTAACCATTTTCCCGCCAACTTGGGACACTGCGTATATTCCACGGTCTAATAGGTAGGGCATCAGGATGCTTTTATGAGGGAACATGGTTCGAAACCAATCGTCAGACCAACTTGAGTGACGGGATATATAACACTGGGTTGTGTTGCTTTTTATTGAACCTCTTTGAAGCCAACTTTGGTCACTTTTCTTTTCGTCCGCAAGCAACGGTGTGTGGTCAAGAAGAAAGAAGATTACTGTCGGCGTTAATGCGATTAGCATTACACGCCATCGCGCGCATGTAGCTGCGCCCCGGAAGTAATCTACGAGATTCTGCTCAGCTGTACACAAAGTGTACACTGGCCAAACTAGCCACTGCCACAAGCAGCAACGACAGCTCGCAAAGGAAGACGAGTCCGTCCGGCTGCATACACGCCTCGCACGTGACGCGTTTCAGCGGTTACGATTTTCTGCGTCGCTACATTGCGTCAGTATTAATCGCATTAACGTGAACATTCATCGTGAGATGGGCTCTGCCCTGAATTTTCGCTTACTTCAATCACTCTACTACAGCGTAGAGATGTCTGAAACTACGCAGCTATATGAGCGTAGTCACCCGACTGTGCGCGAAAACTCATTACTGCCGCTTCTCTTCTAGCTTCTGTAATACACCCTCTTATGAAAGCGCGCAACGAGCAACCGGAATTTTTGTCTCAACAACTTTGCTGCCTTCTGACTGGCATTCTTTTCTTTCTTTCTGTCCTTCTTTCTTTCTCTCTTTTTTTTTTTTGCCTTAGGTCCCAAATACGACACTTTCCATTCACTAATATCACAACCTAATTGTTTTTTAACGCATACATTCCACCACGAATTCGCGAACGCGTTTGCGATCGCTTCGTAAATGAAGTCACAGGAAACAAAACGCCTCAGGAAAAGAGATGACAGCTCTGCAAGAATAACTCTGACCAGACTCATCTCCGACGTTTGCTCTCATTGCTTAAAGGGCTTTGATGCTTTCAGAGTGAGGGTTCCGCAACCAGTGCTATCGTTTAGCGAGCTCGCTGACAGCAATGGCCGATGCAAGGCCTGAGTGGGACAAGGAGGCGGGAGCCTGGACACCCAACACGGGGTCAGTTTGCAGGGGGCAAAGAACCACCAGGCCGTTGCTGTTTGGTCGCTCTATATGCTAATGAGCGCGCGCGAGCGTACATATATCAAGGGTGCTTGTTTAATCACAGCCTAGAACCTACCTGACTCGCCCACTCTCAAGTGCGCGCGCGTTGAATCTAGAACACGTCGCGTTTGCTTGAACTAAGTGCCAGCCCCGTATCGCCCACATTAGGCCGAAACAGGATGTCTGATTGAATTACGCGACGCTTTTAATAGCGCTTCCTTTTTCTTTAACTGGCCCTTTTATTTCTACTAGGCTATTTGGAGTGACCGACAGCGCTGCGTGCGCACAGTGTGGCTGAGAAGAAAAAATGAATGAATGAATGAATGAATGAATGAATGAATGAATGAATGAATGAATGAATGGATTCTGTGGTTTTACATGGCAAAACCACGATTTGATTATGAGGCACGGAATAGAACATCGAACGTTTATTGTACCACTGTCTTTGACTTATATAACAGAGACAATCGATGTCCAATGTATTGCGGCGCCTAGATGGCCGTCCACTGTCCGTGCAGATGCTACTGGAACACCGTCCCCACAGATCGTCGGCCCAGAAAGCAGGGCAGGGCTTTTGTGCTTTTTGAAAACGACTGGCTGAATTTGTGCGAGTGTCCTTGCGTAGTGCTCTCCGCACACGTGTACACATTCACCACCATCTCTGTTTTTCTTCTTTATATTCCTATATTACCTTCCTCATGCATAGCGTAGCCAACCAGACGCCTTTCTGGCTAACACGCCGGCCTTCTCATTTTTTCCTGTACCCTTAAGAATTTCAGCACTGAAATTCAAATGAATAGGCAATCCTCACGTCAAGGAAAGTAAAAAAGAAAAACCTAGCTGTTTCGCACAAACGGCGAAGCATCGATTGCGATAGCAAAGTAACAGATAGCTATACAAAGTAAGGACAGTAGGTTTATTGGGTGCATAAACTTGCAAACCTTCGCTTACTAATCAAATTAACAAGCATGATGTCAGCGCGCACAGACAAACATGAACACATCACACTCGATGAGCGCGGAAACTCGCTGTCAAAACGTTGGCATGAGGAAGTGCGGAAGGAGCATTGAGCAAAGTGACCTTTGTGCTGTCTATCGCTTCAACACAAACTGAGCGACGAGAACGCAGTACACACAAAGAAAGGTATGAGCCGTCGAAATGCCCAGGCTCCGCTCTCAACGCAGATCGCTTTCAAGATATGGCGCGCACGGCCTCGGACAACGCCGTTCAGCGGCGCCCTCGCTCCTCCCTCACCTCTCGTTGGAACCTAGCGCGCGACGGAAGAAGGCGCGCTTCCTTCCCGCTTTCCTTCCTTGCGCACGCGAGATTGAGCCGCGATCGTCGGATTCCCTCGGGCGCTTTCACTCGCACATAGAGCATACGGTGCGCGGCGACGGTGTTATCGTCCTTGGTCTTTATACTGAACATCACGACGACGACGACGGGAAAATGCGCCTGGAGTGTCCCTATAATTGCTATCGCAATAAAAAAAATGGAGCAGGACAAGGACGGAGCATATAGTGATGTCAATGCTTTGCCTAGTCGAAGACAAGTTCTCTTGTGTACATTGTTTGTTCCAGTTTCATGTTCCTTTCGCTGACGTTCCTTTTGTGTGGATAAGAGAGACCGGTATGCGTATTTGGTCTACTGAAAAATTATGCAAATGCGGGTTGGCCCTTGATCGATGAGAACAAGTTGAATAATGGGAGAGTGCGAATACAGCAGCTGTTCGTTTACACATTATGATGCGTGCCTTGTCGTCTTTCACAGCTGCTTGTCTAGTCGAAGCTATGTGATGTAACTTGCCTTCCAGAATAAATGCCTCTTCCGGCTACCGCAATAATAATTTAGCCAAGTTCTTGTAGACGAGCTTTGGCCGGCAACAAGCGCTGTAAGAACCCTAACGACAACAAGTGTGAGAAGACAAAAAGAAACAGTGCTGTTTCTATAATTTATGTCAGTTATCTTGTAGTGAGCTCCCTTTCCGCGCTGGTTTTCGGAAAGACGTCTGCCTCTTTCGAGCTTAAATTTCGCATAGAGATTAAACTTGCATTTCGGGGGATGAATTGCGCATTATTTTAACGCCAAGTTTGCAATTCCATGTTTTTCCACAATCCTGCTGTTATACACGATGCTTACATCCGTTTATGTCCTAGTTATGAGCCCCCAACTAGTCCAGACGCGAACCATCCGAAATCAAACGTTTTGTGCAGTGATGCATGTAAGAGAGCACACAACCGGGAACTAAGCTACTATCCAAGTAATACACGAATGACATCGCAGTGAGGCTTTATTGCTTCTTGCAGTGCAGATGAGGTCCACTATGTCTTGCAGGCGGTTTCAGTTTCCCTCTTGACACCAGTTGTATTACCGCGCCGTGGAACCACAGCGAGCTTTAGAAGCACGCACAATGCGAGCGCTTAGCGGCGATGCCATCCACGTTCCACCACTTTGCGAAACTCGCAGGGTCATTCTCTCTGGCGGTGATGCCTATAAATATCGCGACTCACCAGAGCGACGCGCATTAGATTTAGCGCTGTTCCTAGAGTGCGCCGTGGCGCAAGGTCAACTGATGAAGCTTCTTGCCTAACGTCCCAACAAGGCTGAAATGAAAGCACAATGCTAAGAGAAGCAGACTGGCATATACATTTAAGTGTAGCAAATTTTCGAATAAACAGAGCGTAGACAGCACGGACACAACAATAAACGGATGGTAAAAAGCAGATGAAGCTAAAGCTATAAGGAGAAAGATCCCCCAGCATAACTTATATCGCTAATTTATAATCTTCCTGGGGTGTGTAGAAAAGTAGCTTGTCACATCCGGAGGAGATGGAAAGGCCGTAGGCCGGATACGTATATTGCGACGATCACTTTCGGCGACAGTATCGCCGTTAGGCGAGCGCTGATTGGCTGATTGAGCGAAATCGGATGAGCTCATTGGCTCATTGAGCACCACGTCCCGCGAAGCTGGTAGTATCGCCGAAGCGACCGTCGCAGAATACGCCCCCTGCAGTCTCCCAAATCGTGTGGTTAAGTGAATTAATTAGGTGCGACAAATCGCCGGCATAGGCTCAACGGATGCTCCTGTGGATGCTCCAGGAACTGAAACGATAAATAAGAAATGAGCGTTCCTTCTACCTGTTTTTGGTTGGCAAAGATTAGGCTCCATTGTGCAAATAGAGTTCAAATTTGTAAACTGCTGAATAACCGATTTGTAAGAGACCCTGCTTTTCTTTATATTTACCCTCCTAGTTCATACTTATAGCACCAGCGACGTCAGTTTCTTCGCAAATTTCGACAGGAAGTTGGGGTTAGACGGAAGGCACAACACGTTACTTCGCTAAAGAAAGAATCGAAAACAGAACTGAAATCCTGATGCGCTAGCTTTCCAGCGCACGGCGATCCCGCTTCCACTACAAGTTCACTTGATCCGAGAAGTTGCCAACTGCGGCAAGGGGTTATGAAGAGAGCAGCGCCGAGAGGATTTCTCTATAGTGCTGTCAGCTGAACAATGTGCACACACACACACGAGGAAAAAGCAATATATATGGAGTCGTTCTTTAACCCCTGGCCACCCGTGTCGACAGCCGAACTCAGACCTCCTCCGATCCAACATGACGTCGACTGCTTTCTCAACCTGTCGGCGCCCTTTTAACAGGAAGGCGGCACATGCTACGGCTTCCAAGCAACGTGCTGGGAACAGTGAGCAAAAAAATAATAATAAAAAAAAACAAGAAATGTAAGAGAGAAAGGCACAGGGAAGCGAAACTACCGCGCACGTGTGCGACGGACAAATGTTTGGCGAGAGGTCGCGCGGTTTCGTCGGGCCTCCGAGGGCAACGCGCCGCTCGTTCGCGGCGGGCATTGTTTGCCGCTGCCCGCTTTGCTGTTCGCTGTCTTCTCGAGACAAGCGCACATTTACCGCGCTGCGGCTTCCCTTCGCAGATTAAGGACGAGGGAGAACGCGCTTCCGTGTTGTTCCTGCACTGTGTGTTCGAGTCGTCGCAAGCCACACCTGGCCAAGCGTGTTCGCACGTGTACGCCTTGCGAGAGCAGCGTGGCTGTGAAAAAAAAAAAAGAGCTAGAGAATGGCTTACGCTGCGGCACTGTACCGCATCGAAAAGGAAAGTGAATATAGAAAGTGGTAGGCAGTAAAGCGAGGTAACTTACAGACGAAACACTGACGGACGGGGTGTCACCTCCTAAAGAAATATTCGGGCTACGAGAGACACCATAGTATACGCTGGAACTCTAGATCAATTGCCTTGAAATTCTTTGACGTGCACTTGAGTCATGCGGACTAGGCGATTAGGAGTGAAACCTGCGGCTTACTTCTCTGCAGCACAACATCGTAGCCAATGAGCCTCCGCAACGGGCACATGTAGGAGAGATTGAATGCCGAACGTGAAAAGAAGAACTCTGGAACTACTATCAAACAGCGAAAGGCAGCCGACGAGCGTTATAAAATGCAAACAACCAGCTCCGGCCGAATTCACAAAGTTTTTCATTCGAAAGTCGCCATCGACCGGCTTCCTTCGTTAATGAAATGTCCAGCATCCCAGCATTCTCTGGCTTTTGCTCCTACGAACAGTCCTACAGCGTACGGTTCTTTACACCGCAAATGCAATTTTTCTCAAAGTTTGCCACAGACTTGCTGATGCAACGAAAACTACGTAGTCGCCGGACCTGGCGGCACCTGGCCCTCTTTAGGCTGAGCGGGCAGAAGTTTTTGACCCGCCTGCCCCGTTCACGGGAAGTGAATGCTGTTTTAGAATTTCCCTTTGCTTTCTCTCCCCCCGGCAACAAACTTCGGGCGTTACATCTCGGCGGTCTTCTTGAGATGAAGACCGCCTTCATGTGTGAAGGTATCGACTGGGTAACGAGAGATACCTCACGTGATGCAATTTTGTTGACAGAGACAGTAATGCTACGCACAATTGGACAATCACTCTGACTGCCTTGTAATCTGCTAAGGGCAGCACGGGAGTCTGTAAAGATAACAATCTTCGATGCGGTTAACTCCTCTTGCATGTATTTCAGTTCAACAAAAATCGCTGCTAGCTCCACAGTTGTGGACGAGGCTGGGTGGGGTATATGAAATAACGTCGCACTTGAATTGTAACTAGTTCAGACATATGCAACTTTCATAAGAACATCACAGGTTGTGCGCACAGGCGTCAACAGTCACCAAACGCAATGATAAGCTGCGTAACATGACGACACATGTATAGGCAGGACGGCGCTCCCAGCACATTCAGAGTAAAAGCCCTTCACTTCAGAGCGGGCAAAGAAACTTTGACCAGCACTACTGCAGGGCTGAATTTTCTGCGCAGGCGATGCTTTTTTTACGGGTGGCCAACTTTTCAAAAGTTAGTTTGCAAAGCAGCATGTTCGAAGAAGTGAACAGGGAAGAAGTGCAATCGTAGTCTCTTACTTTTTCTATTTACTCACGCAATGTCCTTTCGCCAACCAATACCAACTAGATTACGTTTGTTTCATGTAAAAATATAACTGAAGGGCGCACATGTGCACTGTGGTATAAGGCGACATGGACATGCCGGAAGATGAAGTAACAATCAGCTGTTGCATGCGCTAATGGTGTTAGAGAAAATATGTCGTACTTGTTCTGTCTGCACCGTCTGTCTGTGAGCTGTAACCATAAGTATCGCGTCTATCACCTATTTTTGGCGCTTCATCGACTAGCGTCAGTGCCTTCCGATACTGCCGCGAGTCACACACACACACACACACACACACACACACACACACACACACACACACACACACACGCGCACACGCACACACACACACACGCGCACACGCACACACACACACACACACACACACACACACACACACACACACACACATATATATATATATATATATATATATATATATATATATATATATATATATATATATATATATATATATATATATATATATATATATATATTGACACGTGTACTTATATTTATCGGGCGACCACGTTTCGCCGTCTAACAAATCTTATCGCACAGCGCGGGACGCGCTTGCATGTATCCGAAGTTTCTGGAAAGTTATCGATGCTTCTATCCGCAGTCTGATGTCGCCGAACCTCGTGTTATCTGATTTATTCGCCTGACGCGAATGGTGTAGAACTTTGTGGAAGGCACGCGGGTCCCAACGATTGGTCTGGAACATTCGACGATTCTGTATAAAAGCCGACGCGCTTGACCCGCTGATCAGATTTTCGACGATCGCCGACTGTGTTCGCCGCTATCGTTGTGCTTTAAGTGTAGCCTGTTTTGTGGGCACAGGTTCGCCCAATAAAAGCTAGTTTTGTCTTTCACAGTACTGCTACTGTGTTCTTTGGCGTCACTACCACGTGACAATATATATATCGTGTGTCGAGTGGTCTCCTGAACAACACTTTGCATTGTGGTGAACGCGGTGTTAAAATCATGGGTATACGATATACCTCAAAGAGGTGCGACGTAATGCTGATGCATTTCTCTCGCATTTACCGCTATATATCCATCGAATCATCTCACTCTATGCCTCCTAGGACTGTTTTTATAAGCTAATCCTCTGTAGTACTATTCCGGCATCACAACTATACGTGGTTATCGCACAGGGTTAACTAAAGGAGATTACGCCGCCGGTCACGAGATGCCGAATATGAGTCGTAAGAGTGCGTTACATTTGGTTATCGTTAAACTTTAATCACGTGAAACGTACTTCTTGGCTTATTTTCAGTGGTTGAGCTTGGCGGTATGCTTGGATTTCGACTCATGCCGTGAGCAGTGGCACGCTCTCAGGACGTGCTGTACTCTGTATAACGCGGAAAAAAGTGTGTTATTCGGGTCCCTCAAGAAGGCAGGAGTCCCTCACAATTCTCTTCAGGACATTGTCTTCCCGCGCGGAAACCAGTTGTGTAGGAAGGAGGTTTCTCGCCTTCTTTTAATTTACCTGCAGGACACGGATTTGGCCTCCACATGGTGACTTTAGGAGTGACTATTTGTAATTGTGAGGTCTGTGACTGATTTATGTGATTTATTTATTTTAAAGGTTGCTACGGTGGAGAAATTGCCGGCAGCAACTGCAAGGCCAATCCCGCCAGTAGTGTACAACCACTCAACTCAACTCAACGCCGACGCGATGTGCGTTCCGAATGAGCTTATGACCTCTCACGGGACACGTGACCGTGAGTGAAAGTTTCTAAGTACAGCCTTGAGGGCGCATTCGCGTATGTGCCCCTTCTGTGCGTGAATTCCAGACTAGTGCGTCGCCTCAACCTCCATATATCTTTCTTGTGTTGTGTACGCAGCTTGCAATGACCTGTGGCCAGGCTAACACCTCAATTTTCCATTGTGGCCATCATGCCTCGCGCAACCAGCGTTGGTATATGGCGTAGCGCCCTATACCGATTAAACTACCGCGACCTCCAGCCCCCGTCTAATTTCGTTCGCGTTTATGCATACGCGGCGCAGCCTTGAGAGAACTAACCAGCGTAGCTACCAACAGCCGGCTTCGCATCGCGGCTGCTGTGCTGCTGTCTGCGGCAGCGCTTGTTATCAACTGTCAAGGCCAGGTCGCATTTGCATAAACACCTGAGAAACGGAAAGGTGTGGCCCGCTGGTGGTCGGGGCAGCTCTGCTCTGGGTTGAGGCTGTTGACCACTGGAGAAATGCGTGTTTCAACATCAACTTGCGCTCTGCGAAATTAACTGCAGTTTTGAATCGTGAATTCGCTTTGCTAAATCGGCGGCGGTGACGACGAGGACGACGACGATGACGTCAACAACAACAACAACAACAACCAAGAAAAACAACAACAACAACAACAACAACCAAGAAAAACGATTGCTTAAATGAAGGTAATTATTTAGCTTGAGTCGAATAATCCGTATCAGTTTGTACCACAGTAACTTCTGATGGCAGCTACCGCTTTGATAAGTCCCCACTGCGCTTATTTAACGATCGTTTCGTTCAGCTCTGCTGGAACACGAAGTATGCCAATTAACAATACGGAAGGATTCGTACATTTAAAATAAGCTGCTACGGTAGCTAGACTACTGTATCCCAGAAAATAAATTGTGACAAGCCTCATAGCGCCGTAAATAATTTAATATACTAGCTTTTTAAGGTTTATATGCCTAGGACGTTTAATTAGCTCACGAAATGAATATTTGAAAATATCATGCCATTACCCCTTTAAGTCGACCAATTATTGCCCTCGCGGCCGGCAGGAGTCAAAAGGGCCACTTTAGTAGCATTGAAAACGTTTCTTTTGGGCGCTACTAACGTATGCACAAAACGTTTTGTTCAGAAGACGGTCGCTGTCTTGTGTGACTGTTGCCGTGTGTGCTATATGTGATTTTGTCGTTTTGTTTGCATTGTTGCTTTGACAGCTCCTGCCGCTGTGGGACTACATGGCTGTCATGCTGGAAGGTCGTTGCCTGTGCGTTCTTCTGCTCATTATTCTACAAACTACGTACAAAGTGCACAAACTATAGGTGCGCAAACGCAGCAAGCAATTAGTGTAACTATTTGTTCAAGAAACACCTATAGAGTAACCAGCGCTATCTGTGCGCCAACATCACCTACTTCCACCGTGTCAATAATACAGAAAAAGAAAGAAAGAAAGAAAGAAAGAAAGAAAGGTGCGGCGAGCCGATTGTGATGTTGTACCTATTATTAGCAAAAGCGGCCGCCCACTAAAGCAAAGAGCCCTACACAAATAAAAAGGGGCCTTGTGAATCTGGGCCCCGCATTTTTGTAACCTGCTTTGTCGAAGATTTGTGGCTTAATAAACCTCGTGCAATAATGCGCAAGCCTGTGATATGAATCATGCAGGTTCTTGAAAAGAAGCGACGCCTTCATTGTTGATAGCGTGCCGCTTTCGTGGTGCCGGCTTTCTCACCTATACGATACCTGCCGGCACCGAGTGATATCAGCACCGCACTGTATTTTCCCCGAGTCGCAGCTATACAGGCAAGGGAGGAAGAAAGCGCATTGAAATTTCGCACTTTCAGCGTTATCACTAACGTTTTCCGCTTTACCGGATGCAGCCCGTATAATCACCGCCGTTGTACTTCTTACCAGAAGTCTGACCGAAATAGAAGCGTCTCCTCCGAAGAAACCTAAAACCGGAAATTTTCGCATTCGCTAAATACTTGACGTACACTGGATCGCGGGGCAGACGCGTACAGTGAGGCCATCTTTGACCCATTTAGAGTAGATCTGCGAGGCCTTCGAAACTGATTAGAATAAGCCGTCATTCCGCGAGCGTTATCGAGGGGGTCTTTTTTGGCAGGCCCACTTCCTGTGTCATTTATAAAGACACGTTGCCTTTAATAAGTATGTATAATGTATAATATACTAGCGGATACCGTTCGTTCTTGCAAGCTTCTGAGGTGTGATGTAAGCAGCGTCTCTCTCTCTCTCTCGTTCTCTCTCTCTATCTTTCTTTTTTTGCTCTAGAGGTAATTGTCCCCGTCTAATGACTAAATTCCGCCCGCAGCACAGATTCCTTCGGCGCTTTCTGGAGCGGGTCGTCCTTAATTTTTTGTTCGCCGTAGCGTGTTATTACCTCAGAGATACGTCTCTCTATCGTCAACCGACAGGGACAAATATGTAGCGCGGTCTTTCTTCATTTCGTGGTCTTGTTTTCCCGCCGCCCGCAGAACTAGGGGGAGGGCAGCTTCTTCGCAGGCCAAATAAAGAGAGAAGAAAACGTCAGTTTGGGCTCCTAGCACGTGCAAAAGCAAGAAAAAGAAAACGCTTAACTGCAAGAGCCGTCAAGTAACGACCCGCTGTAATCAGTCGCAATTAACACCTGTCCGCGCGCTATCCTCTCATCGGTCGCCGTTTCCTGATCGGCCTCCCATTTGGAGAATTAATTGACGTGTTCCCTCTAGGAGCGGTGGCTCGTGCATCGCGGCCGGCAGATAACATGGGGATAAGATGACTCCTTTATGGTACACGCCCATGCAGCGACGCTGGTGTCGCAACCAAAGGCGTCGCCAAGGGCCAAGGGCTGTCGCGTGGACGTGGGTCATTGGGTTCACCTGGAAATGTACGCACGTCACGGCACGAATGCGGGAAAATTGTCGAAAAAGTGTTCGAGAGTTGATGAACTGCGTCACACGCGAAGCAACACCCTTAGTAGCGACTTGCGCCTCATTGCAGGAACTGCTGCTGGAAATGTCGTTTTGTTGCTGTACTTTTTAAACCTTCTTTTTCCATATATTCAATTGACGGTCTACGAACGTTGAGAAAACTTGTTTATTGATGGAGAACCCTCATTTCTCTCCGTACGGTCAGCCTTTATTCATTGCGCATTGAATTGTTTGCGGGAAGCTGGCAACAAAACAGCTGCCGACGTTCTCAAATGCGCCGAAACATATAAACCAATCGAGCTTGCCTCTATTCTTCTGTTCGGTGAAGCGTGCTGTGAACGGCTCTAACTCTCTCTCTACAAGCATTCGCATTTCTTTACTCTGTTTGTTTTCACGACGGGATAATTTAATTGTATATTGGAGTTATCTTGATTTCCTACCAAATACCTTTCCTTGTTGTTGTTGTTGTTGTTAAACTTCGCATTTGTAGTATTTCTACCCTTCTCACTGTTGTAAAAGTTGTCGGACGATCCCACCGCTGTCAACCAGATGTAGGAGTCATCGGACGATCTCGCCGCTGCCACCATTTGAAGGAGTTGAAGGTCGTAGAGAAGAACTCGGTGAACAGGATTTATTTACATTATTTACATCTTAGACAAGACATACATCGACAGTCTAGCATGACTCCCAAATGGAGCACACGAGACGACGCATACAGCTAACAGCTTACGAGCACACAGCTCACTAGTACATTTCTAGCACGACAACGAGCACTCAGCTCACTAGTATACATCTCGAGCACGACAACGAGCACACCCAGCAGCCGACAATCGCTGCTTATAAGCTCTCTGCTTGACGTCATAGTTCGACGTCATTCAATATGACCCTCCCTTTTGGAGGATGAGGGCTGTCGACTTGGGGGAGGATGAGGGCTTACATACACGTGCCGCATACACACACGGGTGTAGAGGTCCGGAGCCGACGTCAGAGGGGCTTCGTAGAACTCCTTCACTCGCAACGGCGACGAGGCTAGAGGTTGGCGGCGGCATTCCAAGATGAGGTTACCACCGCTGGCGTAACTGGCTGGCAAACTGGCACTGCAGCTGGCCGTTCTTAACACTGTATGGACAATATCGGGCACGGGCACGTGCCATTCGACAAGAGCTCGACATAAACATCCACTCCTGGCAAGTTGTCCTTGTTTCCCTTGTCAGGAAGTTTCAGAATATTGATAAGGGGGGCTTCCAGAGCAAATCTCAGTGTACGTTGCGCGACTGCGATGTCCTTTGTGAATAAGCGTCATGTTATGCGTCATCACTGTCAGCCGGAATAGGCTGCCAGGTGATCCGACAGGGAAAGCACCGCGGCTTTCACAAATGAATGCCGAAGTCTGTCTGACAATGGTTATTGATCACGATGCTCTAAGCAATATACATAGAAAAAAGCAGATAAGAAGGTTACGGACGAGGGGGTAGTTCAATGAATGCCAGTCACTTTAGCATACATATGATAGGCATCCGCCGCGGTGGTTTAGTGCCTATATGGGGTTGCGCTGCTGCAGAGTTCGGGGTTGCGGGTTCAGTCCCAGCCGCGGCGTCTGCTTTTCGATGGGGGCGAAATGTAAAAATGCCCATGTACTTAGGTATGGGTACGTGTTAAACAAAACAAAAACAAAAATTCTCAGTGGCCAAAATTTATTCGTAGTCCCTCTTTGTACGGTGCGCCTCTTAATCAGATCGTGATTCTCGCACGTAAACCGCGGATTTATTTAAAAGGTATAGGATAGGCGCAAGCTGCAACATGTCTTTAGCGTGCACTTCCACGAGCAGTGAAGGTGATGAGTGCTTTCAAAGAAATCATTGTGATAGTTTTCTCTTTTTCTTTTTTGAAGACTAACACGCGAAGAGGAACATCTTATCTTGACCAGAAGCGGATAAAGGGGAAGTTCATTAAACAGGTGTGTCCCGATCTTAAGCCTTAAGGGTGCACGCCCCTTTAGAATGGTGTTGTTCTCCTCAAAGGATTTTTTTGAAAGGTTAGCAGAAGACGCACACAAAGAGAGAGAAAGGAATATAAGGAAAGATAGGAAGGTCAACCAGAGAAGCGTCCGGTCGTCTACCCCACCGGGGTAGGAATAAATAGGGGCAGAGTTTGAAAACAGGAGAGAAAGTCACGCGACAGTACCAACTTTCACGTACAAGAAGCCACTCCGCAATACGACAGGTGCGGAAATCGGAAACATTGCGTTCTAAGAGCAGAAATTCACTATTGGTCTCGCACCCGAAAACTCTGGCTCTTCTTAAGATGACTATAAGAATTGTTTTTCCCTAACGACAGCAAATACCACGCAATTAAGGAAATTTAAGCTCATCTTGGTCTTTCCTTTAAAAAAAAATTCGACAAACATATAACCCTTATGCAATCCAGGGAAAGCAGGGGGAAGGCGGGAGATGGAAATTCAAGACGATGAGCAAAACGAGAACAAGGTGAAAGCAGGAGCCAACATTTCGACAAGTGGACTTGTCTTCTTCAAAGCGACTTGTCTTGAAAAATAGAAGTCCACTTTTCGAAATGTTGGTTCCTGCTTTCACTTTGTTCTCGTTTTGCCCATAACCGTTGTGCAAGTCTTTGAGGACAGCTTCAAATTCAACGAAAGACGCTGTGTTCCGTAACTACGCCGAACATAGTTGGCTTAAACGTTCCACTGCAGATAAAAATCAAGATGGCACGAGTCGAAGAGCTCGCTGCTTTTCCGTCCTTGGAACTTGGGTTGCGAGATTCACCGAAGTATACTGCTTCCAAGGGGCTCGTAAAGGTATGTTGATAAAGTGCCTATGTAAATATCTCACACGAACAACGAACTCACTTAGGCTGTGCGCGTTAGTAGTGCCAGCCCTGGTAGTGCATAACCTCACCCGACCGGGCGTTGTATATACACGCCGCCCGGACGGCTTTCGTGTTTCCAATCTCCGATCGCTTTTCCTTACGGCCCCACAATAAACGTCATCACCGTCGCTGATTTATTTTACGAGCGTAACATGCTAGGCGCGATGTGGGCTTCAGGTCGCCCGCGTTCGCCGTTATGGAGTTGGAGCGGGGGGGGGAAGGGGAAGGAAGGGGCGTTGTAAATTGGTGAAGTAGTTGTGCGCGGCGTCCCCCACAGATAAGTGCAGTTTCTACTAGCTTGGGGCGCGGCAGTCGCTCGGCCATACTGGTACCAGCACCCACTAGCACCCAAACCAATAGCACCTCATTGGCACCCTTACGTGCTGCCCGATAGGAATCTTGATGACGCGTGAGGAGCCAGCGTTCCGTAGTTGGTCCCTATAGCTCGTTCCGGAAGACACGCAGGCGCTCACGCGATGCGTGTGTTAACGCAGCGCAATGCTGGAAAGGGGGGGGGGGGGGGCGACGCGGGGCGCGAGAATTTCAGGAAACGGGCACTTGGGGTTGGGTGCGGGGGGGGGGGGGAGTGCGGGTAATTACCAAATTGGCCGACGACGCGATAAGGCGGCGTCGACAACTGCGCGTGTTGAATGCAGAGACACGCGGCACGGTCGAGCGGTCGGTCTGCCCAGGTCGCCGAGAGTGCGCCATGAAACACCCGCCCGCTCGACCACCGGGCCGTATAACGCATGATCGAGGACGAGGATTGCAGGGCGGGCACATTAGGAAGCGTGTCGTGTCGCCGCCTCGCTTATTGTGCCGGGTAATAAAATTTGCATCGCCGCCCACTTCGTGCTTCCTTTTATGGCGAGCACTGGCCGATTACCCTGTGTTTATGTTTATTGACGTGTATTTTCTCGCCCTAGCTCTGTGGTCTGGTTGTGTCTAAGAATAATCCTGGCGTCAAGTATAATTGGAGACGTGCGCGCAGACGCCCGAGTATGGGAGGACGCTTTATCGCTTTATGCATACTTCTGCCCTGCTTCGTGGCTTTCTTTTTCTTTTTTCTTTTTTACTTGTCGATATCATTGTCTTATGTACCTGCGTGCATAAGGTCGGCGACAACACCAGCCGGCCGAAGTTGGGATTTGTGATAGCGTCGGCATTCTACACGGATCTTCTTTCTATGAGAACCAGACCAGGTGTGCAAGTTGAGAATGTACTGGGCGCAATCTTTAATGTATCGTGCATCGCGAGTGCTACAGTCAAGCGCTTTCTGAGTAGGCTCACGTAGCTTTAGTGCAGCTTTCACGATTTCGCCTTCAGATTTGCGCTGGTAGAGCCATCCTTAATTCTGAAGTCACCGTCTATTACCTGAAGTTTCTGAAGCAGGGGTGGAATTTACAAATGCTTCTTGTTCATAAGAAATGTTTGACATCAGCCGGCCACCTTCAGTATAACAATAACTTTCTTGTCGATATTGGATTGCGCGTGTCCTTGCAAAAAACTGCAACTTACAAAGGCCTACAATACCAGGGCTCGTATTCACAGAGAAGGTCGTAAGAGAAGGTGCTATTCAATCGTGTGGTCAGACATATTAACTGCGAAGGTGGCCAGCCTGCGTCAAACAGCATTTACGAACGAGATGCTTTGCGGAATCGGACCCAGATGTTTCTTTGAAAATGACCTGCAATAATGACCGATAATGACAAACATTGACCAATAATGACCTGTAATATGCCTTCACGTTATAAGCAGAAAATTCATGACTGCGAAGTTTCAATGCGCTAGTGCCGATAATTACTCTTTTCTGCCAATACATCCATACCTTAGAACGGAACCTCCACACACTGAGAGGCTCCGACCACCCCTCCTTCAAATCTTTACAATTGCAATAAAGTTTCTCTCTCTCTCTCTCCACACACAATGTGCAACAAGTGCCAGTTTATCACATAAGTGTTTCGGGTCAGAGAGAAATATACAAGTGATAAGGAAAAGGCAGAGTCGTTAATTAGCTAGGTTTAGCCTGGTTATCTGCCCTGCGCCGAAGAAGGAAATAAGAAAATTTCGCAGTATTCACGCACACACGTGCACAAACATTCATTGTACCGTCTGTCATAGGCGCTCGTATAGATTGATTGATCTCAAGAAACGCTTCAACCCATTCATGGCTCTGTAACCGTCATGTCGCGAACGGTACAAAAAACAAATTACAGTACATAAAATGGGTTGGCATGTGCCAATTACATTGTTTGCCAGCATATTCAACTCCAGCTCGAAGACTGTTGGCTGTTTCTTCGCCATTATTTAACTGAAAAGTAAGGGAGGCCCAGAAGAGCGCGCTTTGTGAATACTCACCAAATTTTTGCGTTAATATTGAAGCCGTACTAAATATAAGGTACATTTGGAAATCGAAGCATTTCTTGGCCAACATTTGCCACTTTGACAGCATCTGTCTATCTACCTATCTAGCCGTCTACGTCTTGGTGCTGTCATGGTGGTTTTGTTAACTTGGTACGTACTAAAATTGGCGTGGTATATATGACAATATATATGGCGCATAGTATGACGAACATAAATGATCGGCTATGACATGAATATCATGAAATGTGTGTCATGAAACAGCCGCAAGCGTCTTGGTACTCTCATGGTCGTTGAGTAAACTTGGTAGGTACCACAATGGGCATAATATGACAAGAGTGTATGACGAACGTAAATGATAGGTCAAGACATGAATATCATGACATGCGTGTCATGTAGGTCATGAAACAGACGCCTACGTCTTCGTGCTCTCATGGTCGTTTCGTTAACTTGGTAGGCTCCCCGCATACTGCTTCGCATGACACCGATTCCCCACAGGGCGTGGGATCTGCCACCTTTTTCTCTACCCAGAACGATTTGGTCACTGCCTACTACTTCCCCGTAAATAATAATCTTTATTATCAGTAATAGGTAACGTTTCTATCGAAATTGCGATAAAAATGTTTTTTTTTTCTCTAAGTTTGACAAGGCTTTCTTACAAATGAATAACGAAGAGAAGACGGTACGAATCTGCACCTAAAATAATAAGTTTCTTGCTATACGTTAGTGGTCGCTTAGGTGACACGTCCAGCTTCAATGCCAAAACACAGACAACCGAGGTTTGATATTGTAAGCCACGGTAGCTAACACAAGGAGCACATGAGAGCAAGTGTCCTTCAGCCGAGTTGCCTTCTTTCAATCTCTGATTCTGACAAGAAAAAAATAGAACAAAAATATTTTTTGACAGGGCCAATGCCCTGAAGAGGAAGAAAATATTCAATATGTAGCCTAAGGTCACCTTCGCACCTATGAACACGGCAGTCTACGGTGCAGCTAGAAGCCGTTGAGCAACAACACCTTTAAAGCGAGAAAACGAGGTTGCACCCTCCGATAATCCCCGTTAATACCCGGGCAAAGTGACGCGCACCGACGGCTTTGACGCATTCCAAGCTCCCTTGCGAGAAACTGCCGTTCATTCGAGGTGACCGCTAGTTCGACGAAAGGGCCATTTATGATGTCAAACACGCCTCTGAGTCGGCCAACTAAATAGCACGCCGAGTTGCACTTAATGTGTCTCGCCCGCCCCCCGTCCACCGCCCCTATCTTTCCTCCACTGCCAGTTCCGTCGTTCGCATTTCAGCGAACGCGTATATACGTATGTACTACACGTTTTAATGTTTCTTCCATGGGATGTCCCCGTACCTTTGTTCTCTTACGATTCACCGCTGCTTAAACGACCTCGTGACGGGCGGAAAAGGACGGCAGGAGAGAAGTGTATTCACACGCAGACACCACGGTCCATCGCCAACATCATTTTCACGACGAGGGCGTGCCATTTCTTTTTTGTTTCTCCGGGAGTATTCGGAAGTTGGCCGCGCTGAATTTGAACGATAGGCGAGTTGCGAGTCTCCTGGAAAAGTGGTTCGCGTCAATTCCCGATGTGATGGCCGCTCGAGCGGCTGTCGGCGAGCACTTTTCTCTTTGAACGGCGCGTGCGTCTGCACGTACTGCCACCGGGTTGGTGCAAGAGACGTGTAAATTGCTCGTGCGAAGGACAATCGCGGTCGTCTCAAGCGACGCCATGCTGCTCATTTATACACTGAAAAAAAAAAATGAAACGTGTAACAAAAGGACTTTGCAGCTCAAGGTACGTACTTGGCTCGTTAGCTGAGTGGTGGTAGAAATCATCAAGAGTGGAGGCTGCGATTCAAGAAGCACACTAAGATATCGGGTCGCCACCTGCAATTGGGCACATCTGTCTTATAGATGCCTCGTTTCTTATCCTTTTTTCTTCTTACGCTGAGAAATAGAGCGTTATTTCTTTAGAGCAGGCGCAGCTGGAGAACCAAAACCTCGGGAGCGGTAGTCCGCTAGGTCTTGAGGGCAATGCGAACGTTAAGCATATAGGCCGATATAACAAGGACGCTCAACAAACAGCCCCGCTGGACAACACGGGTACAGCCTTCCTGAGGTCGGCTGATATTCTGGCACAAGTGATCATTTATGTGCAAGGTTTGTTCTCCCATATCGTCCGTCACATCGACACGGCGTGGGGATAGTTCTCTACTTGCAACTCTCCCTGCTTTACGAACTGTTTCTTTATTTTTCCTTTTTTTTTCAAATGCCCAATTGTTTTGCAATTGTCCATTTGTGTTTACAATTAGCAATTGTCCAGTTAGTAATGTTTTGTTGTACGTTGATTATCCACATTTCAAAATCCTTGCTCTCGCACCGTTTCTTGTTTCCCGAACTGATTTTTCTACTATCTATACATTGTGTGACTCACCTGTTATGGCAAAGTACAGGACCTGGAGTATTTTGTTTACTATATAAACAATAATGAATTAACAGCGGCGAAACGCAACCGTTGAACCAACTTCAATTATATTTGTTGCATCTGAAATCAAAAGCGAAATTAAGGGGTACACCTGTGATCTATGCAAATAATTTCTCAGATAAATTTCACAATTTCACCTCTGAAACTTCATAACGGCGTCTATAGCTAATGGCAATTCTATAAATAGCAGCCCGTGGAGCTCACAGCTTCCCAATGACGGATTCAGGGCTGCGACTAGATGACTGCTGCGAGTAACCGGGCCGGTACATCTAGCTGCAGTGAACAGAATACCCGGTCTCGTGCCCATTTCAAGTGAAAGGTTAGTTGAAAAACGTCGCACAAAACGCTGCATCTCTCTTGCGAACGCGCATGAACCATGTCTGTGAGTATCACTTTCAATACAAGTGAGGCAATATCGGTGAGCTGTTCTACTTTAAGCGATTGCTAGAGGGAGGAGGAGGGAAGAGAAAAGTAGAAGGCAGGGAGGTTAACCAGAATAACGTCCGGTTGGCTACCCTACACCGGGGGAATGGGAAAGGGGAAAGCAAAGATCACAGGGAGAGAGAGGAGGGAAGGAAAGAAGGAAATTGCGGCGAGTTCGCTGACGCGTGTGGTCTTACAGAAATTGCATTAAAAGTCACAGATGGTCGCACAAACCCGTCGTCCTTAAGAAACACAAAAGCGCCTTCACCGCTTTATGGGCCGACGGGCGATGGGAAGCGATTGCTAGAAGCCTCCTATGCAGTCACGGCCTAAATTTGAACCTGCAGTTCACAATTTACTGCTTGGGCGCTAACCTTAATAATAATAGTAACGGTCGCCGTTGTATAATCTGGTTCTTATAAACACTGACCAGCTTCCGTTGTCAAATAATAGTCGCGGATCGGCCGTGTCGTGACTGCCGTGAATTATGGCTGAACGCGCACCGTTGTCTATGACCGCCAGAATAAGCATTTTCTACAGGCCATAGTCAGGCACGGCTTATATAGCCTTGAATCGCTTTCATTAATGCGCGTGATAAAAAAAAACGTTCATGGGCATTATGCGGCTTTACTTGCAAAGTAATACTTTGGGGGCTCATAACTGTTTTGTTTATCGGGTATAATTTGGCATCATAACAGCGAATTTAGCAGCCTTACTTAACGGACCTCGTTTAAGTTGAGAGTTTTCAAAATATGACATTTACGCCCTTTGTTTTTGTCGACAGACTTTCCAGCTTCATGCATGCCCATGTGACCCTGCTGCCTCTGCACCGCATTTGGGTTTCTGTAATAGCCCTGTTATTTGAGTGCCTACATTATGCATATACTGTGGCCATGACAGGGCTGATTGTCCTTTCTTTACTGCAAATTCAGGTCCGCTTTCATTGTTATGTAATGATCCGATTTGGTCTAGTAAAACTGCAAGTGTATTAAAAGCTGCCGCCAAGGAAAACGCCCGCGGCAATCATGGCACGCATTCTCCAACGTCAGTAAAACAAATAAGTGCATGTAACCTCGTGGATCTGGGCTGTATTACGAATGGGAACAGCTGATATTGAATCGTTACTATCATCGTCAGCATCAGCCTACCTTACGTGCGCCGCTGGTCGAAGGCCTGTCCCAGCGATCTCCAATTACCTCTGTGTGCCCGTTAACTTGCTGATCTCACCACGCCACCTATAGTCATTTGTACCGTCTTCAATTTTGTTCCCCTTCTCTTGGTGAATATCTGTTACACTAATAGTCCACTGGTTATATCTTATAAATCTAACCTGGCCAACTTCGCTTCGTCTTATAAATCTAACCTGGCCAAATCCTTTCTATCTTACAAATCTAATCTGGCCAGCTCTACTTCATATTATAAATCTAGCCTCACCAACTCCACTTCATCTTATAAATCTAGCTGAATAAATCGGCTGTCCTCGCTTGCTTTGTAAATCGTATGCCTCAGTCTTCCTGTCCCCTACACTACGCCGATCGTTTTCCGCTCGCGCTCAGAACGCTCATGTACCTTCGTGTCAAGTTTCTTTGTTTTCTGCGAAATATCAGCCTGACAAGTTAGTATTGGTAGAATTCACTGCCTTTGTTTGTTCCGTTGTAGAGGTATTAATAAACTTCAATTCATGGCTTCTCGCGGTGCGGACAACACGCATTCAAATACATTTTCATTCGTCTCATAAGCTATTATAAATCATATATAAATGATTACCACTAGAATAAAAACTTATAAATTGACTATAAATAATCCTCTCCCTTGCCTTAAAATGAACAAAGTACGCCACCCTGGGACTAGACTCTCGTCTGCAATACTGGTACTCCGCGTGTGCTGTGGCGTGTTCTTTATTCCCCTCTGTTTCTTAATTTAGCTCCTTCCCTTTCTATTTGCTATGTTTATATATATATATATATATATATATATATTCCAATTAATAATAATAATACTATAAACGGATTATTCGACAGCAGAGCTGCCCGTTTTAACGCGTGAGTTGTGCAGTAAGTAATTTTTGCTCGAGTACCGAACATGTGTTAAGCAGGATGTCGCCGCTCACGGTACGTTGTGTACACATGGCCGCATATGAGTAGCATACAAAAATTAAAAAGTGCGCGATCTTAGTGCGCGATTACAAAGACAGCGCCGAATACAACAACACACGATGAAGGGGGCACGAGACAACACGTCCCCTTCTTCGTGTGTTGTTGTATTCGGCGCCGTCTTTGTAATCATGCTTAACCAACTAGCCCACCAACACATGCTTAGTGCGCGATGCGGCATGGATGTTGACCTTTGTCACTTTTGCCGTGCAGGATACATTGATATAACACGTCAACAATTTTAACTCTTCCTCTAAAAGAATAGCTCCTTAAAGCGAACGCAACGCGTTGATTGTTCGCGAACTGTGTCATTTCTACAGCTAAATATGTTCATTGGTAAGTCATAACGACATCGAAGAGCACCTAAATGAGTCGTAGCCTTGTGTTGTTGAAGCCCAGCTACATAAAAACACTTGTTGTCGCAGTACTTTGGCACACAGCTTGAAGAAGAGTACTCATAGCAATCCAGGAACGTGTCCGCCTCCTTACGTTGCCGTGACATTTCGCATTCCGACGGCGTCACAATGCGAAAACCACTTGTGTAGTGGTGTTTCTGTGCGCTTGACATAATTCCTCGTAATTAAAATTTTTACTAGCCTTCCGCTGCAGTGTCCTTCGTATGGGGCCATAAACCAGCCTTGAAAAATAAAATGTTGTTCATGATTGTTCATTAATGGAGCGAAGTAGTTTTAACCCACACGATATCATCTGCTTAAGTAACAGCAGTCATGAAGTCTTGGCATGAACTGCTCCTCAAGCTTTTGGTTGTGGCTCATGTTGGATATTCTGCCGAACATGTGCTGCTGGCTACTTCGCACATACATGTCGGCATCCTAACTTGCACCAGTTGGATCCTTCGATATATCTGGATTGCTTCATCAGGGTTGCCGTCACTTTACGCAGCACTTCTCCTGGCGGCACCATTGTCGACCGTTTTGGTCTCCCAATGCAAGCACTTCACCTTCCGCCTGTCCCCTCAGTTGTAGTCTTCTAAATAAGGCCTGTTATCTCCTTGACGTTACAGGAAACCTTAATCTGTACGCTTCTTCCATCCAACCTGAATTCTGCTCGTAACTGAGGCGCCTCAACAGAGTGGACCTTTGGCAGTCGCGTCGATCAGTTTCAGGTTCTCGCACCCGCATGACTTCCCTCATGCATGGTCAAATTTATTCAAATACAACGACAGTGAGCTCGTCGCGCATAAACGCGGCCGGACGGTCGATTACATAGCCCGCGAAATCACTCGCGACCCCTCGGTCATCGTCGGCAACCAGCGTTTCGGCGGGCATGTATCCAAACGCTGCATCTGACGCATCGGTCCGTTGCCCCGTTCCGTTCGCTGCCTGCGTGGACGAGACAGATTCCTTCCGCGCGCGCGTCAACAAAGAAAGAAGGGTAGCCGCGAAGAAACAAGAGGCCGCGCACAAGCCTCCCCGTCCGCACGCGCAAGACAGATGAAGTCAGCCGCCCGAGATCCGAGTCGGGCGACGGAGCAGGGGCGCCTCCCTGTGACGCCGCCGCGGCGTCGCTCAAGGTTTCGCCATAGATCGCAGCGGGGAGGAACAACGGGCGACGGCTGGCAGCGCGCGCTGCTTCGATCACTGACAGAATGCGCACACTCGCGCATATACATACGCACAAATGCGCAGGCATATACGGGCACATACACCAGATAACGCGCACTCGGACGCGCTAGCACCGTCAAACTAACGCACACACACAAATACACACACACGCCCGCATCACGTTCTTTTCCGCGTCATCTTCGCTACATGTGACTGAGGCGCACGCTTCGGTGCAGAGCATGGGAACAAAGGTTGATGTAATTTCTAACGCGAGAGCCTGTCCTGCTAGGGGACAGAGCGTGAGATTTGAGCGAAGACGACGCTTCGAAGTCGCCGGCAACTTTTTTGACGCCGACCGAATCGGCTGACAGGAAGTCTGGCTGTGGGTGGGGTGTGGCCAGTGATCGAAAGGTTCGTTCCTGTCGGCTAGTGAGAGTTTCTCGGTCTTGATTTCTTTTGTCTTTTTCCTTTGCTTCAGTAGCTCGCTTGAGCAGCATTCAATGTAGCCGTGATATTCCTAGGTATGTTGACTGCCTCACTATCTCACCAGGGGCCAATTCCATTGTGGCCCAAACGAGCCAAGACGACGCGTTTGCTCTACGCCTTCCTCCCTGGCGCGCGCCATACTGAGCCGCGATCGTCGGCTCCCCTCACGTGTTTTTACTAGCGCATAAAGTATACGACACGCGGCGACGGTGTTATCGCCCTTGGACTTTAACGAAACATCACGGCGACGGCAAAAATTCGCCTGGGGTGTCCGTATAATCGCTATTGCAATTGTAAAAACCATCTACAATGATTGGTAATGTAAGCGAATAGCCCGGAAAAACGAGCGAAAGAATGAGACGCGTCAGTCCCCCTTCTCTGCCGCACATCCCCGCTGCTTGGTGCTCCAAGAACACGCACCCTTTCCATGGGCGCCTTCCCTCGCTTCCCCGGAGTATCTTCATGACAGCAATTCCGGAGCCAGAACCACCGGCTTTCTATCGTTTTCAATGCTCCGAACTTAAAAAAAAAACTGCCGTTCTTTTCCTCTCGTTCTGTTCCTCTCTAAAGAATTATAATTCCATTAGAGTACCCGATTTTAGACTTCTGAAGACAACAATAATGAAAGCAAGCAGGCATGCCATTAAACTGTAGGAGCCTGTTCACAGGCTCGTTATGTGGCAATTCGCTTACCCCTGCCGAGCCGAAAGAAAAATGTGACCCAGTGTTATGCAGACATGATTTTCGGGGTAAGTGACCTGTGAGGTAACAAAGTTGAGGCTAAAAGCCAGACCCGCATGCACTAGAATTACATTGTAAAGTGGACATACCAGACGGCCATGTTCAAGAAATGCACACGGATATGTCTAGTGACGGCAATGATTGACTGTGCAAGACCTTACGCACATCGGCTACAGTCTGTACCGTTTTACCGTCTTCCTCGCCAAATTTATGGGGCTACTAGACATGGTGCGTGTGGAGGCTCTATCACAAAACACTTTCATCGCTTAACGATTTCTCTATATTTATACGTTCAAACACTTGTATCCGCTCTATTTCCTTCCACACAATACCAGAAGCCTGGTAGTAAGCAATTATCACTCAATGGCAGGCACTGTCACTCACGTCTTTTTAGCAACGAAAGAGAGAGACAGAAAGCTCTTTATTGAAAAGCAGAGTTATCAACTAGCGTATATATGCCTACATGCTACCACCAACGCAAGAGCCAGATTGGAGGTAACTAAAGTATAAAGTGAACACTTTGAGATCTTTATTTATTTCTGTCTTGTTGCCTATCAAATTGTTCTTGCGCTTAGCGCGTTCTCCGTACGTATGCGACTGAAAACATTTTCCTGCCTTCTTTAACAAACGGTCGTTAGTTGCGTTTCGTACGTATGCCATTTTTTTTATTTAACCAGTACTGTAGTCCTCGTTGTAAACGTAATTCTACAAACAGATTAAAGTTTCAAGCATCCTGCTAAAGAAAGAAACAAGTCTGGTGTCATTTTTCTTTCTAGTGATATTGCTCGAACCTTCAGTTCCAGATCTCTCTCTCTCTCTCTGACGTTAAGCCTCTGCCCACACGTCACATCCGTCGATCCTGCTGTCAGGTTTCGTTGAACTTGCTGTCATGGTGTGGCAATAAGCCGCAACAAGGTTTTCAAAAGCAGACAGATGACCGCAGCTCGATTTTTTCGCAGTTGCCTTTGGCGCGTCCGGTGATGCAATGCGATCACCCGAGCATTGTCTGCATTGGATGCGGTGACCGCAACTTCTTAGAAATTAGAGAAAGCCCGATCAAAAAAGTGTGAAGGTCAGTGGACGGCGCAGCAGATTGCCTAGTCAATGGGAAAATTCCGAGGATTGAGTCCAATGATGGATCATGTAGCAGTGTCCAAAAAAATCGAGAATCCTGTTATCTTCGCAGCACTTTGCGCCTTCTTTGTAGCGTTCAAGCGGTGTCTGGCGGCACACCAAATAAGAATGCAAGCGTACACTTATCTCCATGACATTCGAATGATATATGTACATTTGGCCTTCTCGCTAATTACTTGAATGTCTTAATTCGCAATGCAATCCTCGACAGAGGCATTGTACCGGAAATTTATTCTCTGTTCGGTGTGGTCGTTCTCAACTGAAAAAGCTAGGAGAGTAATTTTGCTTGTGGGGTTCTTGGTGATTCATTAGAGCAGTAACGGCAGCGCGTCGCGTACAAGAAGGAACGAATAAAAAAGCTTTACACATACTTGTCCTTGTCCCCAACGCTCTGTACGTTTGCTGAACTTGTGAAGCCTCGTTTAAGAGGACATATTGGACAGCGTCCGTTGGCAGATATACACTGAATATCCCCTGCATGATGCCTGACGATAATCAGTTATAACACAGTGCAACTTACCGATACTGCTGAAATAAAAATAAAACGTTGACGATGTTCCGCTGTTCGCGGCAAATGCGACTTCTGGACATTATGAAGGCACGCATCACGCCAAACGCAGGCAACACGCCAAGGGGCCAGAAGCGCGATTCGCCGTTTCTTACCCTATACGGCGCCGCCCACAGAGACAGCGTGACAGGTTGCTGGATGACGAGCACGACGACGCGTTTCGATCGCGCATTGCTTTCGCTATGCGGCACAGGGGCGGCTGCTCCGTGCGGCTAGCGTCTGCCCGCGAGGCGCGCGCATCTGCGTACGGGAAGCATCTCTCGAGAACTCGAAAGAAACGACGCTTTCTCTGCGTGAGAAGAGGGGTCGATCACCCTGAACCACGCCTCGCGCAGGCTGCATTCGACGATCACAGTCAGCGTGACTGCGCTTGCAGCGCCAATCGAATGCGATTCGTACCATTGTGTGTGTGTGCGTGTGCGCGTATTTATTTGTTTGTAATCCGTCAATGTCGTGGCCTGACGGACCGGCAGGCGTTTGTTCTGTCTGGCCGTGGACGAAGAGTGTACTGGTATAACATAAAGCAATAGAATTTAAAGATTACTGCACCGTGACTCGTGCAGAACTATGCTCCGCTCCAACGCCAATGGCGCTTACAGTGGATGCTGCAAACCCTGCGCTGGGCCGGTGCAATTCAACGATTCTGTGTGTTCGGCCCTATTTCAATCCTATCTAGCGGACGTATACGGTTATGGTGATAACGTAGAAGTTTCACCGCTCAGGCCAAGAAGGAAGTACCAGGACGAAAATAAAACGCGATGTGGTAGTTCAATCATTTCCGCACTGCTGCTCTAAACTTTTCGAGGCCGTAAATAGGCAAACTATGTACGCCCAATGAGGGTGTGAGGGAGCACACGGCACCCGTTCTATGGGCTTACATTCGGTGCAGCTTCCACTTAAGGTCTTATTAATGCGAAACAAAGCATAGTCCGGTATTTGAGTAGTGTGTGACGTTACATCCGTCGGACACAGGAATAACGAAAAGGTCTACACATCTGCAAAGAGGTATAGAGAGGGAGAGATGGACTTTTTAATTATAACCTGGAGATGCTAGCCTGACTGATCATCTGGTATGCTTACACTCCAGGGTGATAATCATGGCATGCATGCACGGTGATCATCTAAGCGCACAAACAGCACCTAGACTCACAGGGACACAAACACACAACAAAGGTATGTCGTACACTGTTCGAAGCAGCTGCGGCGTTCGGTCTTCATCGTTCGAAAGTTTTCTAGAGGTTTGCTCATCCACGCAAGAGAACTTATTGCCGGTCGCCCAATGATTGTGTCACTACCTGCGCCAGTGGAGAGGCGATTTAGTATGAGAAACTAAGGGGGGTAGGCCTCAGCTATTGTATGCCTTGGCCTGTTATATACTCTGGGAAGAGGATTAAAGGGCACCAAAACGTATGTGTGCTTGAAGATTATAATGACAAGGATGTACATAAAACTACAACATAAGTAGTGGTTTTCCTGAAGCCTCGACTTCAATCTCAGCAAATAGTCCACAGAGAAGAAATAATTAAGGAAACCCGGGGATTTTTACCAGGCGAGCCAATCCACGTTGCTGCATTGCACTGGGTAGCGGAAAAAGTAAAATAGATGGTAAAGAGAGTACAACAGCATCAGTGCGCATAAAACACAGAGGCGAAACAAGAACTTCACTTCCTAATGCGAAATTTGAGCGCTGCTCTATACGTGTTTTTACTTCGCGATATATTCGCTGGCGCGGACAATGTGTCTCGCGCGGCGCATTGCAAACGGAGCGAAGAGTGGCCCGACTGCCCCGCTAATCGGGAGATCTCGAGAGGCAGCGTCTGGGTGACGTGTGGGCGCGATTCACAGCAGCCGCCGCATACAGACCTCCGCTCATACAGCGCTTTGTTTCCATATATGACTGGCGGCGAGGAGTTACGGAGTCGCCATCTATCGGAAGCGCCTCGCTGGCGTATTATGAGGGATCACGTGGCGCGCTCCTCATAGGTTTTGCTGTCAGCGCTCACTGAAAACACCATGCGCGAGCTCTTCCGGACATTTCTGTAAGTACTTTCGAAGCGAGAGAAGTTTATTACTGTCTAAATAATAATCTTGGACAAACTGAAAGCACACAATCGTTTACAGACGCTATCTCTTTACCGAATACGTACAGTGAACGCCACTGCGCGCGGTCGCCGCGATGGAGTCTCCCGAACCGGCTTCTTGCGTGAAAAGTAGGTAAACGCTGAGAGCAAACTATGTGAAATATGTTCTTATAGTGTTTGTATATCTAAATGGAGTGTAATAGAACGAAGCCTCAATGCAGCGATCGCGCAGATTCGCAGCGACCGACTGCGCGTCTGCATGCTTGTCCGCGCACTGTTTCGTTTTCACCGCGCGCGCGTTTTCGCACCGTGCCATGAGATTTAGGCAGCAGAATATGAGCATTTGACAGTATACAAGCAACCATTGTTGCGTGGGCGCTATCACAGCTGTTCAAAAATAATTTCATTGTAGAGACTTCGACGCCTACGGGGACTGTGATGTGCCGTCGCGACGATTCAATCTTTTTTTTTCTTCTAAATTCTTTGACCTTTCAATAGTATTTCTCGAGTTGCGTCGCACTGTATGTTTATCGGTGTTCTCAGCGTGCAATTTCCCGCTGCTCCTTTTTTGTAATTTAGCGCATTAATTCATAACACAAACATGACCGTATGCCATGCTTTCTTTAAATGTGCTTCTTACCGTTGCCTTTCCACTCCACTGAACTTGCCAGTATCTATAGCATCGACAAGTTCATAGACCAAACCGTCATGACATTAGTCGGGCAGCGGACTCGGGCGAGCGTCTCAGTGCGCGTTTTCAGAACATCGCAGACCGGGCGCCGTAGCAGAAATCTTCCACGCGTCTGTGCTTGCTGCATACCCGAGTTGTAGCCGATGACTGTTTGCGTTTATGTTTCGCGAGCCAAGCTTCACGCAGCTTCTTGTCCTGCGGCTACGTGTGAATAAGGCTGACACCGGCCTCCGTTACGTGCGTCCGGCCCTGCGGCACCGAGCAGTAGCCTACCATGTTGCGCGCCTTCAAAGGCAGCCACTACCTATTGTAGTGCTTTCAAGCGTTGTAAAGGAGACACTCGAAGCGGGAAAATTTCGCCACTAAATGAGGACCGCAACGTACGAGGGAATTTAAACTCGTTTTCAGCTCGCTTCGGCGCGCCCGAAGCAGCCGACGCGGCCGCTTTGTCCACGTGATCCCTCCTAGCACGTCACGCCGACAGTGGCGCCAGCTTTTCCAGTGGTGGAGCTCGAGGCCAATATGACATCGGTCGACGCGCTCGCCGCATGCCATCGGTGAACAGACAACGGCGCGCTACTCTGGCGCCATCTCGTAGCGGTCGTCGCCGCAGACGGGTGACACTACGCTTTTCTTCTCGCGCTTTCGCCATACCCTCCTCCTCCGCTTTCAGTCTCACAGTGCCGCAACAGCCACCTCCTCCGCTTTTTGCCTCCCGCTTTCTTCACTATAGCCGCCTTTCATCTCCCACTGACCTCCGCGTTCGCTCTTTAATCTTTTGCTGTGCTCGTTCACTCGGTTACGCAGAGGGCGGACGCGGAGGACCGATGCCGACGCAAAACGAAAGAACGTCGCCTAAGAGCTGCGCTCTTAAAGCATGCTGACATGCAGTTTTTCGCACTGACCAACTGTGCAAAGGGAGTGCATCATCTTCTGTATTGACAATTGTTGAGACCCTTCTTGCGTTGCGTCTTCTGCGGAAAAAAATGAAGGTTAGATTGTGGAGTATTCATCAATTTGAGGGTTATAGAGCACTGCATTCAGTGTATCGAGTACGGGCTAAGCACCGTCTGAATAGGCGCAGCATGCTCGTTATTGTTACTTGGTTCAATTACTGCTGAACAATCGAGAGTTGTGGAGTCGGTACATATTGCGAAGTTATAGTGACAGCGTTATAAGGGGGCGGACAGTACAATGCACAACACAGCGACTCATGTGTTTTTCACCATCCTTCGTCATTGGCGCTCTGTTACTAAACTCCTAAAACGGTTCCGATAGTTCAGAATTACCCTCATACAGGGTCTATTATGAAAGTAATGCGCATTTGCTGGGAAAAATAGATTTATTGACTGGACCTGTGCAGATGGTTAAAATTCTTCAATATACTCTCCCCCTGCGTCAATACAGGTGCGGAGACGTGCCTGCCACGCCTGGAAGACACCCTGAAAGTCCTTGCGGTGTCTCTCAGGAACGCTGTAACATGCTTTTTGATGTTTTCCACTGTCTCCTGAGGGTTTCCTTTTAGCGCTCTCTTCAGTCGGGGAAAAAAAAAGTCGTACAGAGCCAAGTCGGGACTGTAAGGGGAAGGGGGGACCACCGGGGTGTTGCTCCGGGCCAGGAAGTTGGTAACGATGATGGACGTGTGGTGGAGGGCACTGTCATGGGGAAGCTTGACCGTGTCTTTGATGTCAGCCCTCACGCGCGCGACCCAGCGTTTCAATCTTTTGAGCACTTCCAGGGAAAGGCTGAGTTGACAGTTTCTCCCTGCGGTACAAACTCAAAATGGACGATTCATCGGGCATCAAAGACAATGAGCACCTTTTTGATGCGGGTCTTGCTCATTCGCGCTTTGGGGCGAAGGGATGATTTGGGGTGCCACTCGCTGCTATGCCCTTTCGATTCTGGGTCGTACTCGAACATCCAGGATTCGTCTCCAGTTAGACGGAGTTAAGACAGTCCGGCTCATCTTGAATCAAATCGAACAATTCTTGACAGCGAAAAACTTGACGTTATTTTTGATCTTCCGTCAACACTTTCGGCACAAGCTTCGTGCAGACCTTGCGCATTTGCAGATCCTCGGTCACTATCGGTCACTCGGGGTAAACTGGCGACCGGCTGCGTTGGTAGGGCAAAACCCTCGCTACATTTCCCGATCGGTTTTACCGCGCTGCCTTGGATAGCCGCGTCATAATAAAATCATGCGCATTACTTTCATGATGGATCCTGTATACCGGTCGTTGGATGACGTTCGCTCACGCTATGCGTGAGCTAATCACTAAATCTGGCTAATCTACTAAATCACTAAATCTGCTAATCACTAAATCTGGCATGTGACATATATGCCTAAGGGCCAGACGAAAACTTAAACAAATTATTGCACCTGTACCTGCATCTGAGCTATAGCCCCTACAAGCCGCGCACTTACTACGCTGCTGTTTCCACAGGTCAACACGCTGCGCCACTTACGAGGTCAGGGAAGAACGTCCTTCGTTGAAAACCCGCATACATGGGCCGCGATGCCTACGAGCCAGAGATATTCGTCGGCATAACTACGTGCAACTTTTCGGCATTGCCTCAGTTGCGCTCTCACGTTGGAGAGAAGGCTACCCCAAAACGACGAGGGTGTCAGCAAGGAGCGCTGGGCTCCCGCTGTGCCCGAAGACGTTGCTTTGTCACGCGTTGGGCTGAGGAGTTGCGCCGGCGGCGCGCTCAGCAGCGAGTGACTGGTTTATTGGAGAATTCCGCATCCACCCGCGGTGCGGGTGGGGTCACTGGGTCGAAAGGTTGACGCTGCTTGCGCGTCGCGTCTAGTGGGCGCTGGGGCCACCAACACGCGAGCACGGAAGGGGGGGGGGGGGGGGGGGGGGGGGTATTATGCACGCGAACGCGCGTCGGATATCTGTGAAATACGTCGTTCTTATCAGGCGGCGGCACCACCACCAGGAGCTGTTCCTTGCTTCCACGGACCGCTGCTTTCACCAGAAGCATGCAGCACTGTAGCAGCCCAGAGCTAATCACCAGGCAGAGTTTACAAAACTGTTTGCAAATAACATTTCCGAGTGGTCGGTGCCCTTTGGCTACTTATAGTCATTACAGGGAAGCATATACTTGCCAAAGGGCCGGCGAAACACGTGCTGTTACAACGCGAAAAGCTCTGATAATTTGGCTCCTCACTTGCTGAGCCCAACTCAAGGGTAACACGCCGCTGCACGCATCTTGCGGGAATAAAGTATGAAGAACCACTTCGGCAGAGGAGATGAAGTTAATGAGACGGCATGGGAGTGTGATGAATGCGACCCAGGCGTGTTTGGACAAAAGGTACCTGCCAGGCTCGATAACGGTACAATCAGGGCAGCGAGCTTTATAGGCATTTCTCGGTCACGACGGCTGCGGCACGGCTGCGGTGCGACGACCTGCAGTGCAGTGTCACTGCGCGGAACGTTCTCCGCCTGCTGCGCTCCCTTGCAGCGACTACGCTTCCACGGGGTCGAAGTGCACAGGAACGCGTTGCATGCGTTCCTATAGACGCGAACAGCGTTTGCAAGCAACACCGCTGCTTGTGTTTTCGACGCGCCTGCACTGCATTGGATAGTTGCTGCACCCCATCTACCTTTCCAACCTCCTAGGCCCCTACAACAGATGACGTTCCCTTTGATCATGCACGAACACTTTCGAAGCACGAATGACAACTCTCGAGAAAGTGAGATATATAACGATCCATTATCTACCCGTCCGCATAAGAGTTCCTAGCAAAGCGCTCTTAATGCACGCGTATACCAGAACGCAATGAACAAGAGGCATCGCGAACGCGGTATAGCGAAGCACCGTCTGTGTGTGCCCAGCAGTTTCGACGAAACGATAGGGAGAATAACCGTTATAACAAGCAGAAAACTGTATGGCAAATGCTTGTATGTATTACGTCACCTCCGACTTGCTCGCAACCTTAGCTCTGAAGCTTGATTTCATCAAATCTTGAAAATGATATCACTAAAGCTGTCTACTTTTGCCAATCGAAACCTTAACTAGGACGCTTTTGCTTGTTAGACTTGCGAGGTGTGCTCCTTTATACGCTTGTTGAAGTTGCGGCATGCTATGATGAAAGAAACGCCAAAATAAATAACATTTTCTTTCGTTAACCGTTAAACTAAGTGGTAAGTAGAACCATCGACTTTTACTATAAAAAACGGTTCTTAATCAACATTAGTACTGTTTGTATTTTAGTACGCAAAGGGAGCAAAATTTTCACATTTATAACGGTGCTCACTTCATAGTCGATGCTGCCACTTGGGTTGAAATAAACAATGAGCCCCCCCCCCCCCCCCGCCCCCACTCCTCATTGTTTAATTCCCATCACATCCCACGAGATCTCCCGGGCTATGAATTAATGGCGGCGCTGCAATAACCAGAATCAACGTAAAAATAATTCTGAGTCGTTGCTGCCTTTTTTTGTTACTGACGGTCTAATGTAACGATTTTGTTTGCTCATTTCTATTCCCTTCTCGTCATTCGCCGCTCACGACCGGTCTATTCGGGTGACATCCTACAGGCGGAGCTTCGTTCGGCTCACGGACTAAACGCGAAAAGGAAAATTGCAATATACAATCGTTGCATTATTCCCGCCCTGATATTCGTAATTTTTTTCTATATCTTAAATGCATGCGCTACGAGGTGACGCAGCTGTCCGAGGGTGTACAGGAAGCCGGGGAAAATATTTGTCACGCGCGCCGATACCCGACGATACGCGTGAAAGTTCTCTTGCAAGAGAGCGAGAGGCCACGGGGAGGCAACTGTTCCTTCGGCCCGCGACCAACTGCAGAAAAAAAAAAAAAAAAAAAAACGCTCTTCGCCACCAGAAATAGCCGCGCGAGAAGAGGTGCAAATCTAATCGCAGCAGGATGAAGCGCAACCCTATACGCAAATGGACAAATAATAGAAACTGATCACGGCCGATCACGACAGGCGTATCACAGCGTATATAAGAACCGAAATCTATCGCGAGGGCAGGACGTGCCGCGCCAGCCACCACACCGATTTCCTCGCTCGCGGGAGCCACCGCGTGGCGGATCCCGCCGCCTGCGCGATACGCCACGGCGATGCGGCGGAATGAATATTCTTAGCGCACGCCACAACAACTTTCGTATAACGCACGATCCCCCGATTCAAAGAGAAAGCGGCAGAGGAAGAAGAACGCCAATAACAAAAGAAACGTAACTCTGATACGCTCGATGGGTATACGTGCTTGCGGGTTATAGATCCCTCCGAGCTTTCCGTTTTTGTCGTCACTTGCTCGTGGTTCGTTTTATTTTTCCTTGCCTTTTCCTCTTTCGGTTCACATCAGTGACCAAATCGGAGATGCCTGACCGGACAGGTGGGTAGCGGCGTGTTCACACGAGCGGCATTCACGGAACGTTTTGCCGCGGCATCATCCAATGGCTCATATATATATAGGCGGGCTAAGGAAGGCGCGGGTATCGTGTGGCGTCCTTCTGAATTGCGACTCATTCACCGCCACTCGGAAGTGCGGCGGATACACGAACTCTCCCTTGGGCGCAGAAAAGCGGCGGCGGACAGAGTGGAATACATCTGATCGCATTTACACGTCACGTGTCTTGCCGCACTACTCCAAGCGACTTCCCCTTGAGCCCGAAGGTTGCACAGAGAACAGAGAAAACCCAGGGAGATTTCTGACTCTTCGAGGTCCTATTTTTAATCTGCGACAAATTAGAGTTGTCTAAGAAGAAAAAACACGACTCTTCCTCGTCGCTAATTTCAGGCGACAAAGGGCGCAGTTTGGGTCGAAAAGCGAAGCGTCAATTGCGATAGCAAATTACTGGACAATTGTACGAACTAAGGTTAGTAGTTTTATCGGCCGCATAAGCTTGTAAACATAGGCACACTAAGTTAATAAGCATGGTGTCACGCGTGCACAACCAAACATGAACACATCGCGCTCGATCACCGCGGAAACTCACTGTCAGAACGCTGGAAGGAGGAAGCGCGGTGCTAAGCACGAGGTTGCGGGATCGAATCCCGTCCGTAGCGGCCGCATTTCGGTGTGGGCGGAATGCAAAAAACACCCGTGTCCCGTGCATTGGGGGCACGTTAAAGATCCCCAGGTGGTAAAAATTAATCCGGAGTCCCCCACTACGGCGTGCCTAACAATCGAATCGGGGTTTTGGCACGTAATACCCCAGAATTCAATTCATTCAGGAAGCGTGGCAGAAGACGGCGCGCTGTGGCAGACAGCTTTGAAGATACAGAGACTCTATCGGGCGCGCCCTGGTCACTGTATCTGTACCGCGCGCAAAGCTCCCCCCGGAGCCGAGTGCGCGCGCGACGGAAGACGGCGTGCTTCCTGCCCGCTTTCCTCCCTTGCGTACGCGAGATTCAGCCGCGATCGCCGGCTCAGCCTCGCACACTTTCACCTGCGCATACAGCATACGGCGCGAGGCAACAATTCTTTATCCCCCTTGTACCTTATACGGAATCTCACGGCGACGGCAGAAATCCGCGTGTAGTGTCCATATAATTGCTATCGCAATAAAAAAATATATCAGGAAACGGTGACCGTGCGCATCGACAGCTCTTTTAATTTCGCTGGCGCTCATGTACACTTTGTCACACGACTATCTTAATCTGTTAAACGGGCAACGTGTGTCGGAGGTCGTGCACTGCTTCTTATTTGCTACTGTTCTCAGCGCAGTGGCAACAACTCCGTCTGGACATAGGTAAAGAACTGGCCATGGATTTGCATTTGCCAGAGATCTGCATGTACACAACGTTTCCAGCTCATGGAGCAGAAAGTAATGGGTAAGGAAAGTATATTGCATGCGTAAATAATTTACTACAGCTGGCAACTTGGTCGGTTACGCTCGTCGCTGCGCCCCTTATTGGAGGAAAAAAACCATGGCCAGCTAGCAGTTGCCATTCAGGTGTTGATGTCAAATGACCTTTCTACTGCTCATCACTGCCTAATAACTTAGTATGATCAATCGACGCGTAGCTACGTTTGGTGCTTGTATAGGGATGAATGATGCTTGGTGGGAGTAATTGTGGTGGAAGTAATATTAGTAATATTAATAGCAGTAGTAACTTATTCTCGTTACGAATGGAAAGGCTACGGGCATCGTGACTGTCTCACTTTTCAGTGAATGTCCGGCGACCAAGGAGAGAATAAAAACAGAAAGAATGGAAAAAGCAACCGAAATGTTGCAATAGAGACCTTGTAGAACGATCAAATAAAGAGGGCGTAAACAAACACTAACACTATATAAAAGTTGACAGTCACTTTAGCATACGCTAAAGAGGATAGAGGCGAAAGCCTGCGAGCTCACGAGACATTAATTAAATTATTCTGACATTCTCATTCGAATGCGTTGTTACGTCCTATTACTTGTTTTCACTTTATTTATTCGCTTTCTCGGTCGCCTAGACATCGCTACTGGTTCCGCGTGGTTAATGGCACGATAGAACGGTTAGGGCAAGTCAATGAAAACCATTAAGAGACGCATGCAGGTTCACAGAATTATATTTTATTATTATTTTAGCGTTCCAATCCACGAGTGTAGCTACATGGGCTTGTATACATGGTGCTTTCTACTTTCTTGTAGCTAGACAGATCGAGAGGGACACGGAAAGGCAAATTAGATAAACACGCAGAGCTAACTTTCAACAACAGATTTATTTCCAGTTCTCGCAGGCGTACTTGCACTCCTCAAAACGTCATAAGACACTTGTATTTTGCTCGGCAAAGAAAAAAAAGCAGGAAAACCACACGCAGACACTTTTGTGGCAACACTGATTGTTTACAAGGGTGCCCATTCAACGTGAACAGAGATAATCGAGCTGTTTATTATTATCATTATTCATAAAAGCTTGAATTGCGGTGCCATAACGCCGGACGTTCAATTTTTCCACCCATGAGTCATCTAAGGCTTTTTTGCCTTAATATCACATATGATCACTTAGAATAGACAACTGCAGGCATAAAGAAACTGAGAAGCTGTATTACAAACCTACCCTGAAAGGCTTGGCACGGTACTTACGCACTAAAACGCATGTATACATTCACGTTACGGGGAGTTGGGACAGTCGACCGCCAAGCATATTAATGCAAACGCAAATCTCCTAGTGGACCTTATGATAAAGGGATTGTAGCTCTTGCTTCCTTATCTCTCACCTCTGTCACACACTTATTGTTGGAAGAGCGTATTAAGTGACCCTTTTAACAAAGCAAACTACTGAGCCGGTTTCCTACTGTGTACTCCGATGCCTTGAGTTTTCTTTTCCCTCACCGAAACTCTGACTGAGCCACGTAAATGCGTCTCTGCGTTGTAAGTTATGCATCACTCAGGCGCTTTTGTTCCAGGATTCATAGCTTTCGTTATCGGGGCACAAACGTTCTCACTTTGAGGGCGAATCCATCCGGGCATTACAAGGGAGTGACGACTTCCCGTTTTTATTCCTTCATACCGGAAAAGTGGCTTGTGCAACCGTAATCTATTGAACCGGCTGTGTTTGCCGTGAAAGCTCATGTTCATCGAAATCTAAGGCGCAGAACATGTCAAGGCGTGCAAGATGCGATCAGAAACGAGCCTGTTTTTCTGTGGGAACGGCCGCAGAGTTCCAGCGCCTCGCAAGATGTCCCCGATTTGTGTCTCGCTCTGTTCGCACTGCTGGAGTAATCTTCGAACATCGATTGCAATTGAGAGCAGCCATCCGGCGTCAATTCTTCGATTTTCAGTTTAGGCGAGTGGACGGAAAGTGGCAGGAAGTGTAATGCAATCGGCGCTACAGGGTGGCGTTTGCTTGGGATTACGTGGCGTGTAACTTCCTCGAGGATATGTATTTAAAAAAAATTAAGATCACCGTTCCATTTTCTCTACGTGTGCTAAGTGATAGATTACGCTATATGTAATCACTCTCAGTGTAGACTGCCGGAGAAAGGAAGACATTTTTTAGTGGCCCGAAGCTCTCCTCGTTGTACTGCTCTTACATTGGTATTTTCTGTGGGCCCTTTTGTCTGTCGGTGTTTTCGCAGACACATAGAGCGAGTAATTATCACCGCCATGTCGTCAGGGTAAGGATGTGATTTTAACGGTATGGTAAAGCTTTATTGAAAGAGGGATGGCTCATGCAGAGGGATGGTAATGGGGTTGGGAAATTGCGGCGTGAGTAATTTTAATAAGGAAATAAAATAAATATGAAATAAGGAGGAGCAGTAGGAACCGTGTAGGTACAGGGAAAACCATTATCGAGATTGCCGCCGTCGTTGCAGCTTGTGTTATCACAATTGTCATCGTCATCGTCGTCAATAGCCAGGCCAGCAAGCGTTGTGGGTGGCAATATGTAGGATTCCGCTTCGTGGCCTCCTGTAGTTGGCGGGCGTGGGAATTGGGCTATATTGGGATAATGGAATGACGAGTGGACCTATGATATGAACGAGATAACTTAGAAGATAGTTCGCTGATACTTTCGCATATGAGAACACGTGGAAGCCTCGTTTAAACGGTCATTCCGGTGTGTATGCATTCCATCGCCTGGACGTTTGCTCGTTTGGATACATAGCGTCCTGCTGGGTACGTGAGTGAATTAATGCTTTGGTGTTAGCGCCTGCTCATGCTGGCTAGAAAAAAAGTCATGTGTACGGACACCCCGGCATCGAAAGCCCATTTTCGTTGTTATGATGTAATGTTTGTCCCTTGCTCGTGCTTTGCCAGCGGGTAAAAAAATCTCGTATCACGAAGTATTAGATGTGCGTTGTCACGTATTTACGTAACTTCTCTAGCAGAAACACTAATAGAGACCGGCGCGCTAATGAAAACACGTTCAGTCCAGGACGGCACTTTATGCAGTAGTAAAGCTACGTAAATTTGGGCCCTATTTCTTAGATTATTTACAAGAAAAGACGTATTTTTCGATTAGCAGAAGATATGTTAAGTTGACCGAGTCCTAAGCCCACTCCCCAGGTTGGGGCTTACGTATTTAGGTCTTCACGCAGCAAGCTTCCCTCCTAAAGATGGCGATGACTTCGCTACAACGTCCGAGATAAACCGAGTGGGCGCCCGCACGCACGCACACAAACGTGTGCACGCACGCACAGCACAAAAGCGCGAAAACGAAAGCGAGAGCGCGAGCAAAAGATCGATCGCCGCAGGATGGTACCCGCGCGTGCGGTCTAACAAGGCACCGCGGCTGTGGCGCGAACGCCATGCACCGCCGGGAGCCGGTTCGAAAGAAGATGAGCCCCCTCGTGAGCCGAGCGGCCAGTAGTAATTGCTGGAGCCGTTCGACCGGTATGGTTATCGGAGTAGCGCCGCGCCAGTCGCGTGCCCGCGAGCGTGCGGCACATTGGGAGAAAAGAGGAGCCCGGCGTTCCGCGAGCCATGATTGGGGGCAATCAATTTAATGGGCTCCGGGGCTCCCTCCCGGCTCATACATGCACGAACAAGGTGGGCTTTTATTTTTCTTCGAGACATTTCCGTCTACGTCGGCGATACCTTCTTTTCGTCCCCCCCCTCCCCATTTTTTTTTTTTTTATAGTGGCGTCTGTTTCCGTAGCTCCACAGTAGCCGGGCAACGTGAAATGCTCTAATTGTAAGGATCCGAATGCCGCCTCGCTGAAGAGAAGAGCGAGAACGCTGACTGGGATCATTCGTACGCCGTGCGATTGCTTCTGGGGACAGAGTTAAACGCAGCAATGTTAGCGAATGCCGAGTGTTTATCGTGTATTTTACGACAAGGACCCCCCCTTCCATATATATATGTGGGTTTGGATTTCGTTAACTTTTCGGGACTCTTGCGGAAGCGAAGAGGCTCTTGAACGCCATTTGTGCCTTTGTTGCGGGTACGACATCCATCGTATGTCTCTCTACTCATGATCGCTTTCAGAAGCGCGGGTGGTTGCACCGTGGTCGCGTGCGCCCCTGGCGTTGAAAGCGACGAGAGCGTTACAACAGTTACTCTAAATGAACAGGTAGGTCTCCGCGACCGTTTAAAAACTAGATGCGAATCTTCGTTTGTGCGGGCAACGTGAACTGTTTCTCTTCCATTGTCACTTTCTCCTCACCCTCTTTTCTTCCCCTTAATGCAAGTTAGAAAACGAGGATGTACGTTTGGTTAGCTTTCCTGCCATTTCTTTCTTCCTTCCTGCGCAAATTTACCTTGAAGCATGACACACACTGTAAGGGTTGATGTGGGTGTCCACTTTCTTGTGCCCGTCTAACGCGCTGAAAGATGCCTCAATAATGCTAAACCAATAGCCCAACCATCCACCTTGATGGGCAGTTATACGACTACTTTCCCTTCTAACGGTACGTCCTGCAACAGCCTTTCATAAAGGAAACAAGTTTACTACGGTCTTAAGCGTTGCTGGACCTATTGAACACGTGGTGCGAGGTACCTGGTGGATCATCATGTACTCCTAACAGTGCAATAGCACAAGCTCGAAAACAGATGCAGAAAGCAAAATGCTCGAAGTGCAACGGACACCTTGGAATATCCGCAGCTGAAAAAAGAAAAATGCGCTCTTCGTACCGAAGAAAATTATTTATAAAAATGCTTCCCGCACGGATGCAGCAGCTTCAATGCACTGTCTAAAAAGGCGTTCGAGTCGCAAAAAAATTGCGTCGTATTTGAAGTTTCCTTCCCTGGTGGCGTCTACTCCGCAAGAGGAGACGAAAAAGGCTTGATGCCGTCCTCCAGAGGCTCGGACTCTGGCAATAAGCACCAGAACCAATTCAGAAACGTAACCTTCGCTACCTTCAACTGTCCGCAACTTCTAATTTGAGTCGGTACGACAACAGTCTAATAAAATATCCACGTTTCAACTGTCATATTAAGACGATGCTCCGCAGTAGCTGCTTGCTGGTGTAGATATGCTGGTGCCTAAAACAGAACTGCAAGAAAATGCACGTAGTGCAGACGATGCTGGCTACCCTCCATTGTCTAGTAGCATTGTTGCCGAACTATAGTGAAATATTGCTGTGACATCGATCATTTAATTCGTCGTTATCTTAATCTCAGTATCATCGTTTATCTTTTACGCGCTCCTTTAGCTACTGTACACTTGCTGACAAGCGTATTTTGGCCATTCATTTCGTAGGCTAATCGATGCTGATGGGATCCGACCGTGATTTCACATCCTGACCCTAATTAATTCGTTTCAGTTCTATTAGACGAGGTGTATTTCCATCTTAACACAGCGGAATTCAAGAAGATAGGCACAGGAAGGGAGGACCGATCATATATAACATGTGCGAAAAAAAGAACGAAAACTCTCGAACTGTTTTAAGACAAAAAAAAAAAAGGCATTTAGAACCGCTGGTTCCTCGGCCAATCCACCGTAGTGGATAAGGGCCATTATTTGATAACAAGAACAAGGAACTATCTAGAATGCACTCGCGAACACATCTTCTTATTTGCAAAATTCGTCTTTATATTTAATTTACCTCAGCCTACTACCGCCCGATTAGTGAGGGCTTTATTATCTCCTTCATTGATACCTCTTTCATAATATTGTTTCAATTAGTCTTACTGCTCAGTCGCGTACTATTCATAAATATTTGGTCTTCCGTTTTTTTTTTTTTAATTTACCTCCTGCCGCCGGATTTTTGGCCTATATTTTTTAGTGAGAAAACGCCATAAACGCGGACAATCATTATCATCATCATCACCGTTTACCCCAGCGCTGGGTTGAGCCATAACACCGGGCACTAAAGAACGAGCCAACGCGAACATCGCGTGCTTGGGAAAGAAAGACGAAGGCTGAAATAGCGCGTGGTGTCAGCAGCCGAACGAGAGAACGCAGGCGTTCCAGGCTCAGACTTCTGCAGATTCTGCTGTTACCCTGACCAGAATGTACTCGCCCGGTCTCGGACCAACTCATCAGCGAGGCAGGAGGGCTTTCTACCCGGCCACATTCCGTAATATGGCGCCGTACGAGAACGCGTACCTGGACCACGACATGTGTTATCCCGTCCTGCCGCCACCATCGCAGGATCCGTTCGGGGAATCGCCCAACATGCTGTCTGGAATGGTTCCCCTGTCCGACACGGTGAGCGACGGCTCCTCTCCGGTATCTAACCACACTTCGTCAGCAAATGGCTGCAACGGTGAAGACAGTGACGACAACGGGCCGTTTGCGAAGCTGCTGAACAATGCAGAGGTTCTGGCAGACGACGACGACGACGAAGGCAGCGCCGACGAGGAGCGCATCGTGCACAAGCAAGTAGAATGTGATCCCGAGGAACCGCAGAGGCCCATGTCTGCATACGCGCAGTTCTTCTGCGAAACTCAAGCAGCCATCAAAGTGCAGAATCCCCACGCCAGCTTCGGCGAGGTATCGCAGATAGTGGCCTCCATGTGGGAGGGGCTCGAGGCGGAGCAGAAGCTGTCGTACAAGAGGAAGACGAAAGCTGCCAAGAAGGAATACCGCAGGGTCCTCACAGAGCACAGGTCCCCCCTCGCCGCAAACGGCGCTGCTGATCAGCTGGACGTAGACCGAAGAAGCGGGTACGTGAGTTCACCGAGCGCGATGCGCACTCCACCAAGGGGCAGCATGTCGCCTCTGCAGAACAACAACCCACTGCTGAGCTCTGTCATGGACGAGGGCTCCCCGCGTAACTACATGGTGGCGGCGTCTCCTGAAGACGTGCTGAGAACTCGGCAGCAGCAGCAACATCAGCATCCCATGGCACTGAGCTCACCGTCGATGTTCCAGAAGCCAAAGCAGGCGTCAGTGATGCCGAGGCACTGCCGCCCTCAGGTGGTGATGAATTCAGCTTCACCTTCGTCCGCCTCCTGCGCAACTGCCCTGAAGCCTCAGCGGTCGCCGTCACTTTGCTACCAGACCTCGGGCAGGGGTGTAGGTGTGCCAAACAACCACGGTCCGATGCCTGTAGGACATATTTTTACCCGGTGCCGCCGTAACGGCTGCCCCAATCCGCCCGTTGCTTCGCATGAATGGGACGTCGAGTACTGCAGCAGTGAGTGCGTCATCTTGTACTGCAAGAATGTGTTCTCGGCCTGGGCAGCACAACGGCAGATCGCCGAACGCAGCCTTCCGCACTGAAACGAGCAGCGTCGCCGTGGCCCGTTGTTAAAAGAAGCCAAGCCTCCTCGATCTCTGTGTGGTGACACTACGCACGACATCCTGCTTTCTTCCTTTTTGCCTTTTTTTTTCTTAGAGCATTCCTTCGCAGTGGCACTTCCTATCTATACAGCTGATCATTTGTTATGCGCAACATCATTTAGTTTGGTTGCATAAAAAGACGGCGCCTTCATAGTGCCCGTTCTACAGTGTGCAATAAAGGGTTTGATAGCCTACAAGAGATGTCTCTTATTGACACATTCAACATAATCGAATGAGCCATGGCTGTTTGTGACCCAGAGAACTAATCTCCAATTTATTTTTCCATTCTGTTCGGTGTCCTCTTGTCGACCGTAATGAATGATAAAACGGTAGTGTAATCTCAGCTTCACTATTGATTGTAAGGTAACTCAGTGCGTAGTTTATCGAGAGCTGTAATGACCTTGCTCTGGTCTCCTGTAATTTACTTGATCCTACATCATGCAGCAAGAAGTGCAACACACAGGACTGGCCTGCTGCGTTCCCTTAAGATGGATGAAGTTGGTCACTAAGGAACAGACCCAAACCAAGGAGAAGAGAGAGAGAGAAAGTTCTTTATTGAAAAGAGAGTGATCAGCTAGCGTACAGGCCTTCGAGTATGAAGCATAGAAGATTTCTCAGATTCTTTACTGGGAGTGCGGGTCGACATAACCCAAGTTTATCAAGGAGGAGTGGGACTCCCTTCTGCGTAGCCCCGCTCTAGACAAGCAAATCCTGGCTATTCGGCGTGCCCGCGACCGGGCCAGTGGGACCGTGCCGGTCCCGACCTGGGACTAGCCTGCTGTGCGACGAGCTCGCGTCCTCGCCGAACCTTTTTTCGCAGATCTCGTGAACCTTTCAAATATCGTCCACCATCAGGGGCACCTCGCAACAGCGCAAAGCCGGGATACTTCAGGGTCCCTAGAACAAAGTAGAATTGCGAACACAACATAATCATAACATAATTATACACATAACGTAATCAATATAGCTATTGCGCAAGAGAACAAATAGCAAAAGCACAAATTATAAGTTTAGCCAGTATCCAAACATATTCAATAATAACCTTAGCCTGCTCACAAACACGATATAACTTTACATAAGAACGCGAGGAAGAGGAATAAATGTACCGACTCCTATGACTTCGTCTATCTCTACTTTCTGCTCTTCTATTCGGTCGCATTTCTATTCCTTATATTGAGTGACAGACGGAACATTGGTTACCAGACTCGTCTTTGGGGTGTTTTGCTGCGCCGAAAAAAATAGATGTGAATCCCAAAGTCCCACTTCCAGGAATCGCAACAGAACAGCGCCCACTCTTCCCTTCGGTCATCTTTAAGGAACTGCATTAGGGCCAGGTTATATGCGCGAACTTGCATTCTATTAGAGTGTGGTCATACCAGTGAATAATCAGGGAAGTAGATGTTGCTTCTCTAAGAGCAGGTAAGCTAGCTGACCTGCTAGCTAGCTCACCTAAGCTGCTAGCTGACCTAGCTGACACTGCGATTATTCACCCACTGGTATACACGCAACGGTGGCAGTTTCATAACGTCTTTAATAACAGTACATTTTTATAACAATGAAGTAATTTCTTCTCTTTTTGCGAAATCTTCACAACTTAGTCATGCGAAATGATATTTTCATGAATTCTTGGATTTTACGTGCCAAAACCATGATATGATATTGAGGCACGCCGTAGTGGAGGACTCCGGATTAATCTTGATCACCTTGGAGTTCTTTAATGTACACCCCATGCACGGCCCCACAGGCGTCTTTGCATTTCGCCCCCATCGAAATGCGGCCGCCGCGTCCGGGATCCGATCCCGCGTCCTTGGGCGTAGCAGCGCAACGCCAAAGTCACTGCGCCACCGCGGCGGGTGAAATGGTGTTTTTGGCAGCTGCGCAGCTCCCGCAGGTATAGTGCGATGGGCCGACACTGAAGCCCGATATCAGTGCCGACACGGACGCAGAGCGTTATCGAGCGCGTAATGAGACAACGGAGAAAACGGCTTCTCGCGGGTCAATGTGCCGCGGTACACACGCGGTTTGGCGGCACACGCACGCGAGCACCTGGATTACACAAGCAGCCGTACGACTGGTGCGTTTCTGTGCGACGAGGACCACGCCGTAACGAGCAAGGAGCACGCGCCGGCACGCGGAAGAAACGCGCGACAACGCATAAAGTAGGCGAAGTGTCGCCGCTGACACGTCGGCCGGAAGCGTGGCCCGCGAGTCGTGCGTCGTGGACGGGCGACGAGTCCTCCTCGAAGGACATCACGCAATGCCTGCCCGAATGGACGCGAAAGAAAAAAAAAATTAAAAATAATAAGCGATCGCTTTGACCGTTCGTCCCCAGCGCGGCATTCGATCATGCAAGTTCCGGTCAACGGGACGTATTATTCTCTCTCGGGCAGCTATAACCTAACGCGCACCGACGCGTGCTGCAAATGAAGACTGGCGCGCGCTGGTGGGAGCAGCGCGTTCGTGTGGTTGAATGATGCATTTGTTCGAGGAAGTAACCAAGGTGACGCGACGGCGTTCCTTCGACGTGACGCGCCTTATCTTTGGTTTTTGGGGAATGCCTCCGCGTCTCTCGGGTATACACCCGTGGACGTGTATATAGAGCACGTTTGATGTGAACGTCATTGAGGCGAACGTCTATTTAAGGCTGCACACAGTGACGAAGCATGACGAGGCTCGTCAGGTGTCGGCGCTGGATGTTCCGTCACCTTCATACCTTTCCTTGCGAGGATATATATATTGCGTTCATGCCCACAGGGTCTAACTTTCGCCAAATTTAAACGTTGTCGCGTTTAGCAGTGATATAAAATACTACATGTAACACGAACGAGACAGGAAACCGAGGGCCCTATGTTTATTAGTCACATCATAAGAAGCCAACAAACAAAGACACCAAGGACAGCATAAGGGACAGCACAGGGACAACATAAATAAACATAAATACCGCAGGAAGTGGATGCAAAAACGGCATAGTTGTAGCTCAATTGGTAAGTGCATCGAACGCGTAATGCGAAGACGTGGGTTGGTGCCCCACCTGCGGCCAGTTGCTTTTTCATCCGCTTTGATTTCCATTTATCTATCCTTCATTCAGTTAAGTTAATAAGCACACGTAATTACACGTAATGTTACATGTAACCCTGTACATGTAACATGGTATTATAGCCACCAACTCATGCACCCCTATTCATAATGCTCACAAGCTGCTGCCAACTGAACTTCCGCCGGCATTGGATGGATGAATCAACGTCTGTCTTTGTTCTGATGATGTAAGAGAACCTGTACAATTGTCGCCAGGAAAGAAGCTGTGCTCAAACTCACATTTCAGCTCAGAGTTAGAGTATGTATCTTTAGCATCCGAACCCGTTATTGTCGCATTCCAATATGCCAAATACATCTCTGCTATTAAGAGAGAGAGAGAGAGAGAGAGAGCAAACATTTATTTCAACAATCAGCGTGAAAGAGTTCTTTCTTCTCCCAAGGTGGGCGGTTCCCTTAGTCCAGAAAGCAGTTGCCCGATCGCTGCTTCCCGTGCCTGGTTCACCAACTCGCGCTGATCTTCTAGGTCTGAGGCTGCGAGCGAAAGCCTCCCATAATTCTTCACGGTGCTCCTCTGCTCCGCCCTGGTTTTCTGTGGTGGCTGCTTGGTTGTTGGGTTTCTACTGAATAAAATATTCTTCTTTTTTTTCTGGTCAGACTTAGGTACATCTTTCTTAACGACTCTTTCTATATTGAGCTAAGGGAGTAAGCCACAACACGCCAACAGTACTGCCAGGCACGGAAGTAACATTATTTGTAACAAGAAATAAAAAAAAAGAAGCTAGAAACGCAAAGTTCGAGCCATCGAGAGTCAGTTCCGGTTACGTCAGATGCAAGACAAGTTCTCTACAAACCAAAAACTACCAAAAAAGCGCTTTCAAACGAGCCCGTCTATATGAGTCGCGAGTATATAAGTTCCACCATTAAGAACGAGAAGACAAAAAAAAAAACAAGAAGGAGACTCCGAACGTCGCTAACAGAAACCTCGTTATAATCTGCCTTGCTAGACATATCAAGGAACCACCCGCTACGGACTACCGCCTCTCACGCTCGTAGATAGGAAAGACGCACCCACGGACCGAAGAAGCAGCAGTAAGAGGCAACAGAAAGAGAAGTAAGCGCCTGCGTGCCGGTATGCCGCGACCTCCGAAGCAACCACATGCGAACCGATTCCGCGCGCCGTTCGAAGCCGGGCGTTTATAAACGCGTTTTGTAAGAGCGAGAACTGGGCTTGCATATCTTACCCGGGAATCGGGCTTCCCCGGCGTCGCATTTCCAGTATTGTTCGGTTCTTCCTCCTGCATATAGGAGCACCGAGATAAAGAGACAAGCAGAGAACGTGGCGCGCAGACCGAGACGCAAGGCTATATATTCGCGTCTCACCAATTCCGTGCAGCGTAGCCAAGGCTGTCAGCTAATCAGCAGCGAGAGCCGACTGCGTGTTCCAGAGAAGGAACAAAGAGGAGGGCTTGCTCATTTTGCGCCACTAATACTTCCGCGAAGCCTCCAATAAAGGGACACTAAAGACAGGATTGATCGAGCCTGTATTGGCAAACTGACACTCTACGATACCGAAAAGTCCACTCTTACATGGCGTGAAGAGGCTTGGTAAGCCAGAAAAGGAGCAAAAAGAAAATGGATACGGGTGGCGCTGCACCATCTTGCCATGACGTCATAAATTTTAAAGGTATATGTTAGCGCCTAGTTAATGGCTCATAGCTGAAAATGGACTACATTATGTTCTAAACGCGCCCAAGATCGAACACAGCAATTGTTTCGAAAGATTGCGCTGAACAAACGAACGCGGCCCAAATGCGGAAAAAAAGGGGGAAAAAAAAAGATGAGAAACCTTGAAATTCGTGACGTCACACTGACGTACCAGCGCTGGGGTTTCGGCTCAATATTCGAGAAATGGAACTCTGACTGTCGTTTCTACCGTTCAATAATCAACATATAATGGCGAAATGAAGAGTCTTCAAGCAATACTTTATTAGTTTATTAAACTAATTATTCTTTTTATGCTCCCTTTAAGTCGAGGTCTCGGGAAGAACGACTGGAAACCCTTCTGGTCCAGGTCGTCTGTCACGCGGTGCATAAGCTTTGGCCGCACTGCTCGGAGTTGGTGGGGCGAGGTATACACAACTTCGTGGATCCCTTTGCGCTGCTTCGTTTGCAGTCGTTCTTTTCCTGTCGTGCAAGCGCCTCGTCGTCGAGAAAGTTACAGCGGCTGTCACTTCGTGCAATGGCGGTCCTGGCGACGTCCGTCAGCCTCCGTTAGCCGTGGGAGGAGGGCGTGACGAGAGCGTAATGAATGCCGCGGTTATATCGCGCTGCTATAGCGGCGACGTTCTTCCCTTCGTATATCCGCGTGTAACCGGAACGCAAAAGAGCGTGTTCTCGGGTTACGGAATAGCATTAGAATAAACCGCGTACGCGTCCAATCTCGTTCCATGCAGTCTCGCGACGAGCACTGGACGTGAGTCGTGTGGCCGGTCTAAATTGAGCGAAGTGAGCGAGTGAATAAATGTTTTGCAGATGAGGCGGATCGGTCGCTTCTTCGCAGGATCTGTTCCGAGTTAGGCACTAGGCTGGCAGGAAGAGCAGTCAGAACTCGTTAGGATAGTGCGGAAGGAAGCGGCTTTTCCGAATAAACTGCGCATTTTAATTGGCGGGAATAATCTGTATAGTCAGAGAAAACGAAAGTGACGAACAGTTATCTCGTATAGCACGTCATATCTTATTACTAGCCCTGGCACTGCTTCCGATATTTTGGTGCGGTTGCTGCCGCGAGCGGTTACTTTCATTACGGACTCGTTCCGGCCGACTGTGGATGCCCTTAGTATACAGCCTCAAGTTACTACCGCGGTCTGTTCTCTTCCTTTTCGTGACCTGGTCTGGGAAGTTCGTTTGCTTAGTGTGACTGTGCGGTCTGTTCTGCTTCCATTATCATAAGCCTCAAGCACAGAGGCGTCCCCCGCTATAACTTTTGCTGTTGCTTTATCGGAGGCTGGATTCAAATAAGTTTGTGTATTTACTTGGTTGTAGGTTTGTGGGAAACGAGGGTGTAGTTTACATCTGGATTTGATTGTACGCATTTCCGGAGACCAAGCTGACCTCGTTCGAGCTCCTCCTTAAGTGTTTTCTTTTTTATTTTCGTGTCGCAAACCCGCGAGTAACTGATTTTTTTTTTCAGCAAGATTACGTGAGAGTGGACGATTTTCCAGCAGCAAATTAAGTAATAATAATTAGCTTTCGTTGTAATATCCGGGGCAACACAGCGCTGGAAACTGTCATAAAATACAGTATAAATACTCCTACGCCGTGAGACTACACAGAGGTGGTTTTAAATACAGCTAACGCTTTAACTCTGCATTGCAGCTTCGAGATGAAATGGTGGACTCTCGTCCACGTTGTATTTATTGTCTGTACTTTAAATGTAAAAAAAAGGGGAACGTAGGCCTCTCTAGAGCCATGCCATCCGAATATCCCGAACACATTATTTCGGCAAAATTTTTGTTAAAAAAGTAAGGAAGAACGAAATGTCAACAAGTGCTAGTACACAAATTTAGACAAGTCATAAGCACACAAACAGGTAAACTAAATTATAAATAGCAATGTTGTGTCTTGAACTGTAACATTGACTATAAAATAAGGGACACGATTCGAACAGACACTGCATTAATCCACTGTTGCATTGCTTACAGGGTTGTCAACTGTGTATATGGATTCAGCTAGACAAAGCGTGTGTGTAACAGCATTCACGCTACATAGTTGCCAACTGGCTTTTAATACTTGGCTATATATAGCAATAGAAACACTACAATCAGCATCGAAGCATGATGCAGTACCTGGAACAGTTAAACATCACACAGGAAAGTCGGAGAGCACACGAAATCCTTCCATGTGTACACATATGCACATTGCCAACGCTCGTCGGCGCTAAGAGTCGGCGCTAAGAAAGAAGTTAACACTTAGACGCTTGCTCTGGAAGATGCGGGCGCTAAAAAAGAAGAATCTTATATTGCGGACGCAGGCTTTAGAGGATCGACGCCATGTTGTCCAACTCTCTTTCTTGCCGACACTGTGCACGTCTTCAAGCGCAGCGACAATATGCAGAATTCATATTTGCACATAGACCTTGTTGTTCGTGCTGTCGTCGGCGAAGGTGTTGATGCTGGTGGTCTACAGGCGGCTGTATATTTGCGAATTATTTTTCGACACTTGCTCCGGCTACCAGAGCGCTTGCTCTTGTAGCCCTTTCCACTTGCCAAGAAAGTTGATGTGGACCAAGAACTGCGATGTTGTCTGTCACCGTTCACCCCTGGAATTAGAGAACCACCGGGAAATACGACTCTATTGGTGTTAACAGTTACGTCCCACTTGAACACCCTGTAGCAAAGTTTCTTGGCGTTATTTACCAGCCGTGGTTGCTTAGTGATTCAGACGTTGCGATGCCAAGCACGAGGTCGCAGGATCGAATCCCGGTCGTGACGGCCGTACTTTGATGGCAGCGAAATGTAAAAAACGCCCGTATACCGCACATTGGATGCACAGTAAGAAACCCCAGGTGGTTAAAAATAATCCGGAGCCCCGCACTACGGCGTGCCTTATAATCAAATCGTGGTTAGGCACTTAAAACCCGAGAATATAATTTCATTTTAAAATCTTGTCGTCCTTCAGTCACTGCTGAAACAAGTAGGAAGTGGGTTCAGCCAGAATGGCTGAAGTTATAAACCTTGGCTTTCCACGCTTAGCCACAAAGAAGGGTGAACTTGTTTGAAACAATATGACCAAATATAAACAAGTAGGTGCCATGTGCGCCTATAGATGTCTCGCTGCCTTTCGTGTTTGCCTGTACCACGCAAGGAGCTGGGAATTGCGAAATTAGCTGGAAGGCGCCACATATAATGCGAGGGCTGCGTCACGAAGACATCGGCCGTCGACAGTGTCTCACATTCAGCGAAGGACCTATATCCTCCATCCTGACACGAACGCGTCGACAAGAGGGTGAACAAGAAGGAGTGAAGCGCATAGGAGAAGGGCAAACACGGCAGGACCCGGGGTCATGCGGAGTCCCCTTAGAGTTCCACTAACACGACGTGCGCGGTGCTGGACGGAGCGTATTTCGTAATAAAGTCGAGCTCCTTCCGGTCGACCTCGTGGTCACCGTCGTGCCGAGCTAGAGGGGACCCCGAAGGTTGCGGAGAAAAGGCGCGGCGCCGTCCGACTTTGCCGCAGCGACACTTTCCGCGTTGCGTTGAGTTCGCGTGCTCGCGCGCTCTGTATTGTGCGCTCCACATTCGCCGTAGCTCAGCCACCTCGCTTATACTGCAGGGACAGCGCGCCGCGGTCGCTGGCGCGGCTCCCATAAAGGCCACGCGGTGTGCAGGAACCGTTACGCGTGAGTGCGGCGCGGGGGTCTCCACTTGTCCGTGGTGGCACACTTGGTCCGGCCGCGGCGAGGCTGCAGGAGGATGCGCTCCTGTTCCCCGATTCCACGGATGGGTCATTTACACCGCCGGATGTCCGCCGAGGGGCACGCTTTTTCGACTCTTGACTGCGAACTCAAGCAGCAAAGAGAACGACAAGAAGGGTCACCTTAGCGGTTGTTGAGGAGCCCTCTTCAAACAGATCAAAATGGAAATCAAAATCATGTTTTTTTACGAACTTATTAAGTGTAATACATACTAATTCTTAGTATCTATACGTCAAAAACAATAAAATAACTTTGTTTTCTTTTGTTTTTGTACAGCAGCGATCTTTGGCTTACGTTGGGGTACTCGCAAAGATCACTCTAGACATGATAAGGTTACTTGTAGGTCGTTAGAAACTCAGAGAAGGCGCTTCGCCACTCCCGCGCCGAAGACCCGTTCTGCAGAGGCTCATTACAACTTTGTTAATTAATTGTTACGCTTTACGATTTCGCCAGACGCCCTTTTTTTTTCTACAGACAATGGCACACTTAGGCACACAAAAAGAAGAAGAAAACAACAGCGACACGAAACCAACGCAGCGTGAACAATATCAGAAAGAACGAACTCAACGTCGACAGCAGAAAGAAGAAATAAAGCGTGCCCTGTGCAATGTAAGTATCCCGACCCTGAGGCCAACACGTGACTTCCTAGTATTTCAACCCCACTCTATTGGCACATGACACCTCTATCTAATCGTCGTTGATTTGGCGCATCTTCCTCCTTCTCCGCGACGGCTAGAATGAAGGCTTCCCCCATCACTTTCCAAGGTGGTTACGGTAACCATTTGCACCGCGACAGCTACTGGTTCTTTCTGCTACACAAACCGTTCTCTGTCTCTCTCTGTATCTTACTCTCTCTCTATAGGTGTGCTACAACCGCTGAAGAAATGGCGACTCTTCAGTACCGCAGCTATGGTGCTCATTCAGGAACAACGGCGCGTCATCATCGCAAATGCAAGGACAAGACAGAAAGGCAACACAGCCGGCCGTTGGAGGCGATAAGTGGGAAAGTAAACAGCGCCGCGAGCACTGAACGACACGGGTTAGTTCAAAATCGAGTCGAAGCTCCCGCTGAAGGGCAGCGAATAAGTGCCCATTCTGTCGCAACGCGACTGTTTTGCAATCCTCCCCCACCACTTGTCTCTGTGGGGTCTCTTTAACCCCTTGTAGTGCACACGGGCGAGCAGAGTGCAGATAATGGGAGTGCGTCTTCTCGCCAACGCGACGCGTGTCCATCCGATCGTTCGCGGGAACGAAGAGCGGCGCACGCGCCGAGCGTTCCAGAAAACCGCCCCCGTCGGTTCGACGACGTCAAGTGGCCGGCAGGGTCAACGACGTGACGGACGTCCGAGGAAACCTCATTTCACGTCCCATTGCGCGCGCGGGCCACCGCAGCGGCGGTCGGTCGGTCGCCGGACGCATGACGGCGAGGCGTCCGTGTACACTCGGCCGGCGTGGACTGCGCAACCGCCGGCCGAGCGGGAGCCCGCTTGGAGCGTTCCGCGGACTCCTGAAAAGCCACTATACCGGCCCGTTTGTTGCGCACCGAGGAGCTCGATACCTCCGGTCTCGTTGTTGCTGTGGAGAAAGAGGGAAGCACACTGCGAGTTGCGCTAGTGTGTATACGCAGCGTATACGGACCGTTAACAATGGCTTGGCACGTGCCACATCGGTGCTGCAGTCTGCTGCAACGGTGGCCGTCGGCATTAGTACGCCGCTGGCGGACGCGTGGTCGCTGCTTGGCGCATGCGTGGAAGAATTTGGGACCAGCCCCACATGCTTGCTTACAGTCGATTTTCGAACGCAGAAACAAAGACATATAATCAAGGGTTGGAGGGAGAACTGTCTGGCCAGGTGAAACTGTATAGTAAGTACAGATCTTGTCAGTGACGAGAAAATTGACGTTTCGGTGCCCCTATACAGGCCCAATGGCCCCGAAAAGTCAAATTTTGGCCTTTTACGGTCGATGGCAAAATTTATGATTGATATATAAAGTGGTAATACCAAAATAAAATTTACATCACTACGCGGCCGAAGCATGCAACCTGAAGTCAAGAGTTGCACTGCGCATTCCCCTCTCTCAAGAGCAGAGTGCCTCCCTCAGTAACAGACTGCAAGCTAAGGCCATGACGTATTTTTGCATTCTTGTGCTTTGCGCATTTATAAGCATTGCGTGGGCGGGAGTGCGATGTAATGCTTTCAGACCACCGTGCGCGCTACCAGGGCCACACGTCATAGGGCTCGTTTCACAGTTCCTGCTCTCGAAAGCTGCGTAGCTTGAGTAAGGTAGCTCGGCCCACCTCGCGGAGTCCCGTAGCGTCGGGTAAACACAGAACAGCCCTAATGTCTGCATTGAATATTCATAGTAGGCTTTCATGGCTTGAGCTACGGCATGTACTTTGCCCATGGACTAATGCTGCATGTGCGCCTCCTGCAACGAAGGCACCTTTAACCTCCCTTAAAGAGGCACTGGTCCCAAGGGTATACTTTAGTTTGGATGTTGCATATTATTTTGTCTTGTTTACGTAGCGCGTCTGTGGCCTTCGCGGTGCTTGTCATTTCATTTCATCATATCCGCTTGAGTGGAATGACAGGCAATTTAAATAAAACTCTCCATGATTCTTTAAGGGGGCTCTCTCTATCTCTGTCTCTCTCAGGCTTCACTGCTGGCAGCGCAGTTTGCTAGAGCTAATATCCTGTGACTTGAGAACTTTTGAAATATTCCTTACGCTTTCTCTCTCTCTCTCTCTCTCCTTCCAGCAGAACTTTACTAGGTATTTATATCATTATTACGCTCTTTCTTTTGGCATTTGGCAAGCATGTGTTATGAGTGAAGCTTTTTATTGTCATTCTGCTACGACCTGCTTGCTGCATAGGACCAACATTCACGTGGTTTGACGTGGTCGTTCACCAGGCCTTGCTCAAGGTATACTTCTTAAACATCTCTGAAAACATGCGTCCGCACGTGCCGCTAAAGCTCTGTACCTTCGCGAGCATGGTTGCCGTAAATTGTTATCAAAAGATGCATCGCGGGAGCAGGCATGTAGCGCCCTTCTAAATGTTCTCCAACCCTGGCACGCTGTAGCTCCGACCAGCAGTGAGGTAAGCCTTGACGATGATTTGCCGCTTCGAGCTAACTCTTACCAACGTATATCGGAGCAAGAGCAAACAGCCCTTCCGGTTCTACTGAACCGTCTCGTGGAATGTCTGGTCCTTTCAGCCGTCTTATCAGGAGCACGCGCTGACCATATACGTACTACGTCGGGGTGGCTTTCCTTTGTGTAGGAATAGCGGTCGTGACAAGCTATCGGTCGGGGGTCCTGCACTTGCTCCCGCCGTGTCCTCACATCACAGCGGGGAGCGGTGCGCAACCTTGCGCTTTCATCGCAGCCGACCGCGCGTGGACAGTAAGCCCTCAATGGGATACGTGCCTTCTCCTAATTGGCACCCCCGCTGGGAGATCTCCTGGGAAGATGGCACCAGCACCGAGAGGGAGAGAGAGACTAGCAGACCGCGAGACAGGGAACGCCTCAGTGCGACTATGCTGCCATCGTCAGTTGACGTAACCGCGACGGCGACAAAAAAGAAACGCGGGGTAAAGGTGACGCAATGATGTCCTCGTCTCTTCCCGCCGGTGTGGCTTCCTTCCGCCGAGACGCGAGCCATCCGTGTAGTCGAGACGAGCCGGGACCGCACCGCCGTTTGGGTGGCTCGTTAGGCTTTGTCGATGTCGTCGTCGTCGTCGTCGTCGTCACTGTGTGTACGTTTGATTAAATAGACAAAAGGGACCCGAGCTACCATGGCCCTTTCTTTTTTTCCTTTGAAAGACACCCCGTGGGTCGCGCGAGCAAATAAAAAAATAATGGCGCAGTCAGAATGCTTCAGCGCGATGAGCTTCGACGCCACCACGTCCCCCAGTCGTTACGGAGCGCGTTCGGCAGCGGGGCCCATTAACGGGAGAATGGCGGAATGACTGGACACTGGGCTCGGGAAGTGGTGACGAAGTCTGCGCTTCTTTGTAGTGCGTTCGTCGACGTCCGCACAGCGGAGCTCGAGAAGTTGTGTAGTCAGAGGTGAAGACAGGGCTTCATGTGTCCTTGACCATTCACTGCTTTGTCCGCTACCTGCGCCAGTTCCTTGTTGCATTTATTTTGTGTTTGCCTGTATTTAGCTTTCGACTGTTAGGTTGTTGTAAATCATTGTTTTCACGCTTGGACTTCTGGCATACTGTTCACTGTTATTACTGTTGACTGTTTGTAGCAATGACATTCTTGTCTTGTCCTCCTAGAGAGGACAGCTCAAACGTATAATGTATCATGAGCAAATGTTGCGATATCTCTTCCCGTGCTCTAAGAGGCACATCATATTCGTCATTTCAGCGCCGATGCTGATTATTATTATTTTTTTGCAAGATAATAGATTGCGCAGATTTGATAGGTTATTTATGCATATATTGTAGGGAAGAACTTAGCGATTCGCAAGACGATTCAAGATCTAACATTGTTTTCTTGTGCCCTGCTTAAGCGAGTTCATTTAATTTGCATTGATGCAAGAATACACGAAATACTGGTTGGATTGATACTACCTAACAGCGTCCCGCCTTTGGGAAACAAGCCCAAAACCTTTAGATTACATGTATAACTGGGCTAAGCTGACCTAACATTCCTTGGCGTGTTGTGCGTTATACTCGCTGCAGTGGGACTGATCTTTGTTACTCTTACTGCACTTGGCACGTGTGCATCGACCTAGAAACCGAGGTCTTACCCATGCCCAATACCCATTTATCGTGTTTTTCGGCAAGGCAGACAAACGACTCTGGTTAACCACGCAGCGCAGAAAACACCTTCACTCGACCGTCTCTTATAATTAAGGCCGTGCCCATTGTTGGCCTCGAACATTCTTAGCACAGACGACGGCATGAACATCATCATCAGTAGCAACAGCAGCAGCAGCAGCAGCAGCCTATTTTTATGCCCACTGCAGGACGAAGGCCCCTCCCAGCGACCTCCAATTACCCGTCTTTCGGTAACTGATTCCAAGTTGCGTCTGCAAATTTGCTTATTTATTCGCCCCACCTAATATTCTGCCGTCCCAGACTGCGCTTCCCTTTCCTTCGCACCCATTCTTCAACTCTTATGGAGCATAGGTTATACGCATTGTATGGGCGACCCAGCTCCAGTTTCTCGACTTTGGACGAATATAATAGAATCAGGATGGTAGTTCACGCGGCCACCTCGTCGTTCGAAGTCATCGGCTCACTTCGCCAATATAGGCAGTGGCCCCATACGTCTACACTGCCTTGATTTCATGCAGTAGACAAGAAGCGGTGTGATGCAACATCTGTAGTAATCATTGACGCTGGCCTACACACACCGGCGACCGTGGCGACCTCTTTATGCATATCAGAACGGAGGATTAAGTTGGCCGCGTCGCAACGCTGCAGTAACCAAGCAAACGAGAAAGAACTGGACATTCCTAGCGAGCACGCGGTATCGAGCGGCACATATATAGAAAGTTCGCTCACAGGAGGCACCTTTGTAAATGGAGCCCACTTTTCGTACATTCGGTTTTATCTGCGCTGCCTTCCATGCCCACTTGCGCGCAGATCAAGGTTTCCCGCGGGTATAGGAAACCCCGCCTTTTGTTACGCCGATCACCAAATCGCCTTTCCGGCAGCAGTACACCGGACACCGCGACGCGTGCTTGCCGATAGCGGTGTACGAATATTTGGCAGCCAGCGAGAGAGATTTTGTGGTGGCGGCGGCCCGCTTACGTCGTTGGCGTGGGACGGCTGGCTGCTGCTGACCGAATCGCGCGTCGCAGTGGTTACGGCAACGCGAGCACGGCCGGCAACGGGCGCACCCTCTTTTTCTTTTCTTTCCTTTTTTTTTTCTGTTGCATACCTGTTGAAGCGGCAGTGGTCGGAGACTGCAGGAGGGCTGCCAAGCGCGAAATGAACGCGTGCACCGCACGGCTACAGCACGGCGCTTGCCATGCCTTGTCCGTCGTGCTCTGGAGACCCGCCCACTTCCTTCGCCACACGCGACCCGTAAGACGGTTGTTTACCGCGGCTCTGTGTAATGCTTCCTCGTCCAAACCAGACGCACTATGGGAGGCCGTTGACTTGATTAACTGCTGCCGGCGGCGCGGGCTGGAAGGAATCCGCCGGCAAGAATATAAACAGCACTAATAAGAAAGAAGTCGCGCCCCGGTGGTGTGCCGGTATACAACGCGTGTGTGAGGCGCTCGCTCTCTATTCGCGCCTTCTTTATTTATTATTATTTTTTTGTTCGATTTGTTGCGTTGACTGTATCGATCCAGCATTTAATTGTACTGCGCAATGTCGCCTGTGGCGCTCGTTTGCCCACTTCTGTGGGGCACACGGGGATATGTAATTATAGGGCGCAGAAACGGGAGGACTTGGCTCCTATATATGCGAGGAAGCATGGGTATCACATCCGGCACCCGTTTGGAGTAGGTAGCTCGTATGTGTTCATCAACGTATGGAAGGCAGTTCTTTAACCACGTTCGGTTTACGACATTCCTCGTGTATTTCTTGGTGAATTTCTTGGTGAATCGAGACCTGAATTTGCAGCGATTCAAGGGGGCAGTCATTTTCTGTTCGGACTGTAGGAACTTGCGGGATGAACAAGTGAACAATCGCGATGACAATCAGTCTGTTCTTCCGGCATGCTTGCCGCTGGCGTTCGCTCGCCAAGTCTTTGTCGTCAGCTGTCCCGTCATCACACTGACCGGGCCGGCAGCTGGCGACGGGGCTTCGCATTAAGTGCGCTTGCTTTAAACGGTCGTTTAGATTAAACATACGGGCGTTTACTATAAACGAGAGTATTCCGATCTAGACAATCGCGATCAATAGTTTGGAGACCAGGACCCATATTACAAAAAAAAAAAGTTCTTAGGCTGAAACTTTTCGTAAGACTGAATGCCAGCCAACTGGGATGTCAGACGTATTGTTGATGAAGGCGGCCAGCCAATGGCAAATAGAAGTTACGAACGAAAGCTGTTGGAAATTCGGCGCCAGCAGTCCAGCGAAAAACATTTATTTTCTTTTTGTTTTTAAATTCGCGGCCTGAAATGATGTGTTACAATGCATGGCGGGGAAAAAATGATGCAGCTTAACAGAGTGAGGATTTGGCCAACTTGGAGGAGGAGGATGAAAAGGAAGGAAGGAAAGATAGGAAGGTCAACCAGACGCACGTCCGGTTCGCTATCCTACACAGGGGAAGGTGTTTAAGGGAAGAAAAGAAAGGAGAGGGAGGGAGAAAGGTACTATCGGTGTGAGTAAATGCGGATGTCCATAACTTCACGCCTATAATCGGTCACTGAGGCCAGTCGCTTTCATGAAACGTAGCAGTGCCCTCGTCTCTTTGTAAGCCTGCGACGCATGGGGCCATGGTCCGAGAATCTTAGTCTCTGAAATTTGCCTTACAAATTACAATTACTTTCAAAGTGGCCGACTTTGAACAGTTTAGCTTTGATAGCGGTCTAGAGAGGTCCAGGGCGGGGAGTGTTCACGCAGTGTGTCTGGGTAGCGTCACGTCTATGTATTCCTTCCCACACGTGTTTCCCAGCGCGTCTGTCACGATTTAAGAGCTGTGTGTGTTTTTCTGTTCTCGTTGTCACCATATATATATATATATATATTTACCTCCTCTATATTGCAGTACACGGCCCAATTTATACAGTACGGCCACCCCTCCCCCAAGAAAATCGCTAATGCTGTACGTGTTGCGAAACTGTTGCGAAACTGTTGCGATTCTGCAACATATTTGCGACCAACGCTGCGCTACTTAGGGCTCTATGACTTGCCATCATAAGTATTCATTAATATAGTATCTGACGCGAGTGTTGGAGTGTAGGGAGGCAATTTTCGACTAACATAAATAAATTTGTGTGTCATCTTTTTCCTCAGCTTCGTCGAACTGTGCGCTTGTTTGTCTCGGATTTTCGGGCCTCATGCGTTTTCTTGCTGCTTTGTTTTTCTGAAAATGGCATGTTGATTTCCGTATTCGCGAATCTCCTTGTTCAGTACCTTCTTGCACGTTA